>NW_027362767.1:8480377-9181879 GCF_046119375.1 Phyllobates terribilis
AATGTACAGATCAGTGACCGGATATTATCAGGACGGATCAGTCAGCGCTGGTTATTATATATAATGTACAGGGATCAGTGACCGGATATTATCAGGACGGATCAGTCAGCGCTGGTTATTATATATAATGTACAGGGATCAGTGACCGGATATTATCAGGATGGATCAGTCAGCGCTGGTTATTATATATAATGTACAGGGATCAGTGACCGGATATTATCAGGACGGATCATTCAGCGCTGGTTATTATATATAATGTACAGGGATCAGTGACCGGATATTATCAGGACGGATCAGTCAGCGCTGGTTATTATATATAATGTACAGATCAGTGACCGGATATTATCAGGACGGATCAGTCAGCGCTGGTTATTATATGTAATGTACAGGGATCAGTGACCGGATATTATCAGGACGGATCAGTCAGCTCTGGTTATTATATATAATGTACAGATCAGTGACCGGATATTATCAGGACGGATCAGTCAGCGCTGGTTATTATATATAATGTACAGATCAGTGACCGGATATTATCAGGACGGATCAGTCAGCGCTGGTTATTATATATAATGTACAGATCAGTGACCGGATATTATCAGGACGGATCAGTCAGCGATGGTTATTATATATAATGTACAGATCAGTGACTGGATATTATCAGGACGGATCAGTCAGCGCTGGTTATTATATATAATGTACAGATCAGTGACCGGATATTATCAGGACGGATCAGTCAGCGCTGGTTATTATATATAATGTACAGGGATCAGTGACCGGATATTATCAGGACGGATCAGTCAGCGCTGGTTATTATATATAATGTACAGGGATCAGTGACCGGATATTATCAGGATGGATCAGTCAGCGCTGGTTATTATATATAATGTACAGGGATCAGTGACCGGATATTATCAGGACGGATCATTCAGCGCTGGTTATTATATATAATGTACAGGGATCAGTGACCGGATATTATCAGGACGGATCATTCAGCGCTGGTTATTATATATAATGTACAGATCAGTGACCGGATATTATCAGGACGGATCAGTCATCACTGGTTATTATATATAATGTACAGGGATCAGTGACCGGATATTATCAGGACGGATCAGTCAGCGCTGGTTATTATATGTAATGTACAGGGATCAGTGACCGGATATTATCAGGACGGATCAGTCAGCGCTGGTTATTATATATAATGTATAGATCAGTGACCGGATATTATCAGGACGGATCAGTCAGCGCTGGTTATTATATATAATGTACAGATCAGTGACCGGATATTATCAGGACGGATCAGTCAGCGCTGGTTATTATATATAATGTACAGATCAGTGACTGGATATTATCAGGACGGATCAGTCAGCGCTGGTTATTATATATAATGTACAGATCAGTGACCGGATATTATCAGGACGGATCAGTCAGCGCTGGTTATTATATATAATGTACAGGGATCAGTGACCGGATATTATCAGGACGGATCAGTCAGCGCTGGTTATTATATATAATGTACAGGGATCAGTGACCGGATATTATCAGGATGGATCAGTCAGCGCTGGTTATTATATATAATGTACAGATCAGTGACCGGATATTATCAGGACGGATCAGTCATCACTGGTTATTATATATAATGTACAGGGATCAGTGACCGGATATTATCAGGACGGATCAGTCAGCGCTGGTTATTATATATAATGTACAGATCAGTGACCGGATATTATCAGGACAGATGAGTCAGCTCTGGTTATTATATATAATGTACAGATCAGTGACCGGATATTATCAGGACGGATCAGTCAGCTCTGGTTATTATATATAATGTACAGATCAGTGACCGGATATTATCAGGACGGATCAGTCAGCGCTGGTTATTATATATAATGTACAGATCAGTGACCGGATATTATCAGGACGGATCAGTCAGCGCTGGTTATTATATATAATGTACAGATCAGTGACCGGATATTATCAGGACGGATCAGTCAGCGCTGGTTATTATATATAATGTACAGATCAGTGTCCGGATATTATCAGGACGGATCAGTCAGCGCCGGTTATTATATATAATGTACAGGGATCAGTGACCGGATATTATCAGGACGGATCAGTCAGTGCTGGTTATTATATGTAATGTACAGGGATCAGTGACCGGATATTATCAGGACGGATCAGTCAGTGCTGGTTATTATATGTAATGTACAGGGATCAGTGACCGGATATTATCAGGACGGATCAGTCAGTGCTGGTTATTATATATAATGTACAGATCAGTGACCGGATATTATCAGGACGGATCAGTCAGCGCTGGTTATTATATATAATGTACAGGGATCAGTGACCGGATATTATCAGGACGGATCAGTCAGCGCTGGTTATTATATGTAATGTACAGATCAGTGACCGGATATTATCAGGACGGATCAGTCAGCGCTGGTTATTATATGTAATGTACAGATCAGTGACTGGATATTATCAGGACGGATCAGTCAGCGCTGGTTATTATATATAATGTACAGGGATCAGTGACCGGATATTATCAGGACGGATCAGTCAGCGCTGGTTATTATATGTAATGTACAGTGATCAGTGACCGGATATTATCAGGACGGATCAGTCAGCGCTGGTTATTATATATAATGTACAGGGATCAGTGACCGGATATTATCAGGACGGATCAGTCAGCGCTGGTTATTATATATAATGTACAGGGATCAGTGACCGGATATTATCAGGACGGATCAGTCAGCGCTGGTTATTATATATAATGTACAGGGATCAGTGACCGGATATTATCAGGATGGATCAGTCAGCGCTGGTTATTATATATAATGTACAGGGATCAGTGACCGGATATTATCAGGACGGATCATTCAGCGCTGGTTATTATATATAATGTACAGGGATCAGTGACCGGATATTATCAGGATGGATCAGTCAGCGCTGGTTATTATATATAATGTACAGATCAGTGACCGGATATTATCAGGACGGATCAGTCAGCGCTGGTTATTATATGTAATGTACAGGGATCAGTGACCGGATATTATCAGGACGGATCAGTCAGCTCTGGTTATTATATATAATGTACAGATCAGTGACCGGATATTATCAGGACGGATCAGTCAGCGCTGGTTATTATATATAATGTACAGATCAGTGACCGGATATTATCAGGACGGATCAGTCAGCGCTGGTTATTATATATAATGTACAGATCAGTGACCGGATATTATCAGGACGGATCAGTCAGCGATGGTTATTATATATAATGTACAGATCAGTGACTGGATATTATCAGGACGGATCAGTCAGCGCTGGTTATTATATATAATGTACAGATCAGTGACCGGATATTATCAGGACGGATCAGTCAGCGCTGGTTATTATATATAATGTACAGGGATCAGTGACCGGATATTATCAGGACGGATCAGTCAGCGCTGGTTATTATATATAATGTACAGGGATCAGTGACCGGATATTATCAGGATGGATCAGTCAGCGCTGGTTATTATATATAATGTACAGGGATCAGTGACCGGATATTATCAGGACGGATCATTCAGCGCTGGTTATTATATATAATGTACAGGGATCAGTGACCGGATATTATCAGGACGGATCATTCAGCGCTGGTTATTATATATAATGTACAGATCAGTGACCGGATATTATCAGGACGGATCAGTCATCACTGGTTATTATATATAATGTACAGGGATCAGTGACCGGATATTATCAGGACGGATCAGTCAGCGCTGGTTATTATATGTAATGTACAGGGATCAGTGACCGGATATTATCAGGACGGATCAGTCAGCGCTGGTTATTATATATAATGTATAGATCAGTGACCGGATATTATCAGGACGGATCAGTCAGCGCTGGTTATTATATATAATGTACAGATCAGTGACCGGATATTATCAGGACGGATCAGTCAGCGCTGGTTATTATATATAATGTACAGATCAGTGACTGGATATTATCAGGACGGATCAGTCAGCGCTGGTTATTATATATAATGTACAGATCAGTGACCGGATATTATCAGGACGGATCAGTCAGCGCTGGTTATTATATATAATGTACAGGGATCAGTGACCGGATATTATCAGGACGGATCAGTCAGCGCTGGTTATTATATATAATGTACAGGGATCAGTGACCGGATATTATCAGGATGGATCAGTCAGCGCTGGTTATTATATATAATGTACAGATCAGTGACCGGATATTATCAGGACGGATCAGTCATCACTGGTTATTATATATAATGTACAGGGATCAGTGACCGGATATTATCAGGACGGATCAGTCAGCGCTGGTTATTATATATAATGTACAGATCAGTGACCGGATATTATCAGGACAGATGAGTCAGCTCTGGTTATTATATATAATGTACAGATCAGTGACCGGATATTATCAGGACGGATCAGTCAGCTCTGGTTATTATATATAATGTACAGATCAGTGACCGGATATTATCAGGACGGATCAGTCAGCGCTGGTTATTATATATAATGTACAGATCAGTGACCGGATATTATCAGGACGGATCAGTCAGCGCTGGTTATTATATATAATGTACAGATCAGTGACCGGATATTATCAGGACGGATCAGTCAGCGCTGGTTATTATATATAATGTACAGATCAGTGTCCGGATATTATCAGGACGGATCAGTCAGCGCCGGTTATTATATATAATGTACAGGGATCAGTGACCGGATATTATCAGGACGGATCAGTCAGTGCTGGTTATTATATGTAATGTACAGGGATCAGTGACCGGATATTATCAGGACGGATCAGTCAGTGCTGGTTATTATATGTAATGTACAGGGATCAGTGACCGGATATTATCAGGACGGATCAGTCAGTGCTGGTTATTATATATAATGTACAGATCAGTGACCGGATATTATCAGGACGGATCAGTCAGCGCTGGTTATTATATATAATGTACAGGGATCAGTGACCGGATATTATCAGGACGGATCAGTCAGCGCTGGTTATTATATGTAATGTACAGATCAGTGACCGGATATTATCAGGACGGATCAGTCAGCGCTGGTTATTATATGTAATGTACAGGGATCAGTGACCGGATATTATCAGGACGGATCAGTCAGCGCTGGTTATTATATATAATGTACAGGGATCAGTGACCGGATATTATCAGGACGGATCAGTCAGCGCTGGTTATTATATGTAATGTACAGTGATCAGTGACCGGATATTATCAGGACGGATCAGTCAGCGCTGGTTATTATATATAATGTACAGGGATCAGTGACCGGATATTATCAGGACGGATCAGTCAGCGCTGGTTATTATATGTAATGTACAGTGATCAGTGACCGGATATTATCAGGACGGATCAGTCAGCGCTGGTTATTATATATAATGTACAGGGATCAGTGACCGGATATTATCAGGACGGATCAGTCAGCGCTGGTTATTATATATAATGTACAGGGATCAGTGACCGGATATTATCAGGACGGATCAGTCAGCGCTGGTTATTATATATAATGTACAGGGATCAGTGACCGGATATTATCAGGATGGATCAGTCAGCGCTGGTTATTATATATAATGCACAGATCAGTGACCGGATATTATCAGGACGGATCAGTCAGCGCTGGTTATTATATATAATGTACAGATCAGTGACCGGATATTATCAGGACGGATCAGTCAGTGCTGGTTATTATATATAATGTACAGATCAGTGACCGGATATTATCAGGACGGATCAGTCAGCGCTGGTTATTATATATAATGTAAAGATCAGTGACCGGATATTATCAGGACGGATCAGTCAGCGCTGGTTATTATATGTAATGTACAGATCAGTGACCGGATATTATCAGGACGGATCAGTCAGCGCTGGTTATTATATGTAATGTACAGATCAGTGACTGGATATTATCAGGACGGATCAGTCAGCGCCGGTTATTATATATAATGTACAGGGATCAGTGACCGGATATTATCAGGACGGATCAGTCAGCGCTGGTTATTATATATAATGTACAGTGATCAGTGACCGGATATTATCAGGACGGATCAGTCAGCGCTGGTTATTATATATAATGTACAGGGATCAGTGACCGGATATTATCAGGACGGATCAGTCAGCGTTGGTTATTATATATAATGTACAGGGATCAGTGACCGGATATTATCAGGACGGATCAGTCAGCGCTGGTTATTATATATAATGTACAGGGATCAGTGACCGGATATTATCAGGATGGATCAGTCAGCGCTGGTTATTATATATAATGCACAGATCAGTGACCGGATATTATCAGGACGGATCAGTCAGCGCTGGTTATTATATATAATGTACAGATCAGTGACCGGATATTATCAGGACGGATCAGTCAGCGCTGGTTATTATATGTAATGTACAGATCAGTGACCGGATATTATCAGGACGGATCAGTCAGCGTCGGTTATTATATATAATGTAGAGATCAGTGACCGGATATTATCAGGACGGATCAGTCAGTGCTGGTTATTATATATAATGTACAGATCAGTGACCGGATATTATCAGGACGGATCAGTCAGCGCTGGTTATTATATATAATGTACAGGGATCAGTGACCGGATATTATCAGGACGGATCAGTCAGCGCTGGTTATTATATGTAATGTACAGATCAGTGACTGGATATTATCAGGACGGATCAGTCAGCGCCGGTTATTATATATAATGTACAGGGATCAGTGACCGGATATTATCAGGACGGATCAGTCAGCGCTGGTTATTATATATAATGTACAGTGATCAGTGACCGGATATTATCAGGACGGATCAGTCAGCGCTGGTTATTATATATAATGTACAGGGATCAGTGACCGGATATTATCAGGACGGATCAGTCAGCGCTGGTTATTATATATAATGTACAGGGATCAGTGACCGGATATTATCAGGACGGATCAGTCAGCGCTGGTTATTATATATAATGTATAGGGATCAGTGACCGGATATTATCAGGATGGATCAGTCAGCGCTGGTTATTATATATAATGCACAGATCAGTGACCGGATATTATCAGGACGGATCAGTCAGCGCTGGTTATTATATATAATGTACAGGGATCAGTGACCGGATATTATCAGGACGGATCAGTCAGCGCTGGTTATTATATACAATGTACAGGGATCAGTGACCGGATATTATCAGGACGGATCAGTCAGCGCTGGTTATTATATATAATGTATAGGGATCAGTGACCGGATATTATCAGGATGGATCAGTCAGCGCTGGTTATTATATATAATGCACAGATCAGTGACCGGATATTATCAGGACGAATCAGTCAGCGCTGGTTATTATATATAATGTACAGGGATCAGTGACCGGATATTATCAGGACGGATCAGTCAGCGCTGGTTATTATATATAATGTACAGGGATCAGTGACCGGATATTATCAGGACGGATCAGTCAGCGCTGGTTATTATATACAATGTACAGGGATCAGTGACCGGATATTATCAGGACGGATCAGTCAGTGCTGGTTATTATATATAATGTACAGATCAGTGACCGGATATTATCAGGACGGATCAGTCAGCGCTGGTTATTATATATAATGTACAGATCAGTGACCGGATATTATCAGGACGAATCAGTCAGCGCTGGTTATTATATATAATGTAAAGATCAGTGACCGGATATCATCAAGACGGATCAGTCAGCGCTGGTTATTATATACAATGTACAGGGATCAGTGACCGGATATTATCAGGACGGATCAGTCAGCGCTGGTTATTATATACAATGTACAGGGATCAGTGACCGGATATTATCAGGACGGATCAGTCAGCGCTGGTTATTATATATAATGTAAAGATCAGTGACCGGATATTATCAAGACGGATCAGTCAGCGCTGGTTATTATATATAATGTACAGATCAGTGACCGGATATTATCAGGACAGATCAGTCAGCGCTGGTTATTATATATAATGTAAAGATCAGTGACCGGATATTATCAGGACGGATCAGTCAGCGCTGGTTATTATATATAATGTAAAGATCAGTGACCGGATATTATCAGGACAGATCAGTCAGCGCTGGTTATTATATATAATGTAAAGATCAGTGACCGGATATTATCAAGACGGATCAGTCAGCGCTGGTTATTATATACAATGTACAGGGATCAGTGATCGGATATTATCAGGATGGATCAGTCAGCGCCGGTTATTATATATAATGTAAAGATCAGTGACCGGATATTATCAAGACGGATCAGTCAGCGCTGGTTATTATATATAATGTAAAGATCAGTGACCGGATATTATCAAGACGGATCAGTCAGCGCTGGTTATTATATATAATGTACAGGGATCAGTGACCGGATATTATCAAGACGGATCAGTCAGCGCTGGTTATTATATATAATGTACAGATCAGTGACCGGATATTATCAGGACGGATCAGTCAGCGCTGGTTATTATATATAATGTACAGATCAGTGACCGGATATTATCAGGACAGATGAGTCAGCGCTGGTTATTATATATAATGTACAGGGATCAGTGACCGGATATTATCAGAACGGATCAGTCAGTGCTGGTTATTATATATAATGTACAGGGATCAGTGACCGGATATTATCAGGACGGATCAGTCAGCGCTGGTTATTATATATAATGTACAGGGATCAGTGACCGGATATTATCAGGACGGATCAGTCAGCGCTGGTTATTATATATAATGTACAGATCAGTGACCGGATATTATCAGGACGGATAAGTCAGCGCCGGTTATTATATATAATGTACAGGGATCAGTGACCGGATATTATCAGGACGGATGAGTCAGCGCTGGTTATTATATATAATGTACAGATCAGTGACCGGATATTATCAGGACGGATCAGTCAGCGCTGGTTATTATATATAATGTAAAGATCAGTGACCGGATATTATCAAGACGGATCAGTCAGCGCTGGTTATTATATATAATGTACAGATCAGTGACCGGATATTATCAAGACGGATCAGTCAGCGCTGGTTATTATATATAATGTACAGATCAGTGACCGGATATTATCAGGACGGATCAGTCAGCGCTGGATAATATATATAATGTACAGGGATCAGTGACCGGATATTATCAGGACGGATCAGTCAGCGCTGGTTATTATATATAATGTACAGATCAGTGACCGGATATTATCAGGACGGATCAGTCAGTGCTGGTTATTATATATAATGTACAGGGATCAGTGACCGGATATTATCAGGACGGATCAGTCAGCGCCGGTTATTATATATAATGTACAGATCAGTGACCGGATATTATCAGGACGGATGAGTCAGCGCTGGTTATTATATATAATGTACAGGGATCAGTGACCGGATATTATCAGGACGGATCAGTCAGCGCTGGTTATTATATATAATGTACAGATCAGTGACCGGATATTATCAGGACGGATCAGTCAGCGCTGGTTATTATATATAATGTACAGGGATCAGTGACCGGATATTATCAGGACGGATCAGTCAGCGCTGGTTATTATATATAATGTACAGATCAGTGACCGGATATTATCAGGACGGATCAGTCAGCGCTGGTTATTATATGTAATGTACAGATCAGTGACCGGATATTATCAGGACGGATCAGTCAGCGCTGGTTATTATATATAATGTACAGGGATCAGTGACCGGATATTATCAGGACGGATCAGTCAGCGCTGGTTATTATATATAATGTACAGATCAGTGACCGGATATTATCAGGATGGATCAGCCAGCGCTGGTTATTATATGTAATGTACAAATCAGTGACCGGATATTATCAGGACGGATCAGTCAGCGCTGGTTATTATATATAATGTACAGGGATCAGTGACCGGATATTATCAGGACGGATCAGTCAGCGCCGGTTATTATATATAATGTACAGGGATCAGTGACCGGATATTATCAGGACGGATCAGTCAGCGCCGGTTATTATATATAATGTACAGGGATCAGTGACCGGATATTATCAGGACGGATCAGTCAGCGCTGGTTATTATATATAATGTACAGGGATCAGTGACCGGATATTATCAGGACGGATCAGTCAGCGCTGGTTATTATATGTAATGTACAGATCAGTGACTGGATATTATCAGGACGGATCAGTCAGCGCTGGTTATTATATATAATGTACAGATCAGTGACCGGATATTATCAGGACGGATCAGTCAGCACTGGTTATTATATATAATGTACAGATTAGTGTCCGGATATTATCAGGACGGATCAGTCAGCGCCGGTTATTATATATAATGTACAGGGATCAGTGACCGGATATTATCAGGACGGATCAGTCAGCGCTGGTTATTATATATAATGTACAGATCAGTGACTGGATATTATCAGGACGGATCAGTCAGCGCTGGTTATTATATATAATGTACAGATCAGTGACCGGATATTATCAGGACGGATCAGTCAGCACTGGTTATTATATATAATGTACAGATTAGTGTCCGGATATTATCAGGACGGATCAGTCAGCGCCGGTTATTATATATAATGTACAGGGATCAGTGACCGGATATTATCAGGACGGATCAGTCAGTGCTGGTTATTATATATAATGTACAGATCAGTGACCGGATATTATCAGGACGGATCAGTCAGCGCTGGTTATTATATATAATGTACAGTGATCAGTGACCGGATATTATCAGGACGGATCAGTCAGCGCTGGTTATTATATGTAATGTACAGATCAGTGACTGGATATTATCAGGACGGATCAGTCAGCGCTGGTTATTATATATAATGTACAGGGATCAGTGACCGGATATTATCAGGACGGATCAGTCAGCGCTGGTTATTATATATAATGTACAGATCAGTGACCGGATATTATCAGGACGGATCAGTCAACGCCGGTTATTATATATAATGTACAGATCAGTGACCGGATATTATCAGGACGGATGAGTCAGCGCTGGTTATTATATATAATGTACAGATCAGTGACCGGATATTATCAGGACGGATCAGTCAGCGCTGGTTATTATATATAATGTACAGGGATCAGTGACCGGATATTATCAGGACGGATCAGTCAGCGCTGGTTATTATATATAATGTACAGATCAGTGACCGGATATTATCAGGGACGGATGAGTCAGCGCTGGTTATTATATATAATGTACAGATCAGTGACCGGATATTATCAGGACGGATCAGTCAGTGCTGGTTATTATATATAATGTACAGGGATCAGTGACTGGATATTATCAGGACGGATCAGTCAGCGCCGGTTATTATATATAATGTACAGATCAGTGACCGGATATTATCAGGACGGATGAGTCAGCGCTGGTTATTATATATAATGTACAGGGATCAGTGACCGGATATTATCAGGACGGATCAGTCAGCGCTGGTTATTATATATAATGTACAGATCAGTGACCGGATATTATCAGGACGGATCAGTCAGCGCTGGTTATTATATATAATGTACAGGGATCAGTGACCGGATATTATCAGGACGGATCAGTCAGCGCTGGTTATTATATATAATGTACAGATCAGTGACCGGATATTATCAGGACGGATCAGTCAGCGCTGGTTATTATATGTAATGTACAGATCAGTGACCGGATATTATCAGGACGGATCAGTCAGCGCTGGTTATTATATATAATGTACAGGGATCAGTGACCGGATATTATCAGGACGGATCAGTCAGCGCTGGTTATTATATATAATGTACAGATCAGTGACCGGATATTATCAGGATGGATCAGCCAGCGCTGGTTATTATATGTAATGTACAAATCAGTGACCGGATATTATCAGGACGGATCAGTCAGCGCTGGTTATTATATATAATGTACAGGGATCAGTGACCGGATATTATCAGGACGGATCAGTCAGCGCCGGTTATTATATATAATGTACAGGGATCAGTGACCGGATATTATCAGGACGGATCAGTCAGCGCCGGTTATTATATATAAAGTACAGGGATCAGTGACCGGATATTATCAGGACGGATCAGTCAGCGCTGGTTATTATATATAATGTACAGGGATCAGTGACCGGATATTATCAGGACGGATCAGTCAGCGCTGGTTATTATATGTAATGTTACAGATCAGTGGACTGGATATTATCAGGACGGATCAGTCAGCGCTGGTTATTATATATAATGTACAGATCAGTGACCGGATATTATCAGGACGGATCAGTCAGCACTGGTTATTATATATAATGTACAGATTAGTGTCCGGATATTATCAGGACGGATCAGTCAGCGCCGGTTATTATATATAATGTACAGGGATCAGTGACCGGATATTATCAGGACGGATCAGTCAGCGCTGGTTATTATATATAATGTACAGATCAGTGACTGGATATTATCAGGACGGATCAGTCAGCGCTGGTTATTATATATAATGTACAGATCAGTGACCGGATATTATCAGGACGGATCAGTCAGCACTGGTTATTATATATAATGTACAGATTAGTGTCCGGATATTATCAGGACGGATCAGTCAGCGCCGGTTATTATATATAATGTACAGGGATCAGTGACCGGATATTATCAGGACGGATCAGTCAGTGCTGGTTATTATTATATAATGTACAGATCAGTGACCGGATATTATCAGGACGGATCAGTCAGCGCTGGTTATTATATATAATGTACAGTGATCAGTGACCGGATATTATCAGGACGGATCAGTCAGCGCTGGTTATTATATGTAATGTACAGATCAGTGACTGGATATTATCAGGACGGATCAGTCAGCGCTGGTTATTATATATAATGTACAGGGATCAGTGACCGGATATTATCAGGACGGATCAGTCAGCGCTGGTTATTATATATAATGTACAGATCAGTGACCGGATATTATCAGGACGGATCAGTCAACGCCGGTTATTATATATAATGTACAGATCAGTGACCGGATATTATCAGGACGGATGAGTCAGCGCTGGTTATTATATATAATGTACAGATCAGTGACCGGATATTATCAGGACGGATCAGTCAGCGCTGGTTATTATATATAATGTACAGGGATCAGTGACCGGATATTATCAGGACGGATCAGTCAGCGCTGGTTATTATATATAATGTACAGATCAGTGACCGGATATTATCAGGACGGATGAGTCAGCGCTGGTTATTATATATAATGTACAGATCAGTGACCGGATATTATCAGGACGGATCAGTCAGCGCCGGTTATTATATATAATGTACAGATCAGTGACCGGATATTATCAGGACGGATCAGTCAGCGCTGGTTATTATATATAATGTACAGATCAGTGACCGGATATTATCAGGACGGATCAGTCAGCGCTGGTTATTATATATAATGTACAGGGATCAGTGACCGGATATTATCAGGACGGATCAGTCAGCGCTGGTTATTATATATAATGTACAGGGATCAGTGACCGGATATTATCAGGACGGATCAGTCAGCGCTGGTTATTATATATAATGTACAGATCAGTGACCGGATATTATCAGGACGGATCAGCCAGCGCTGGTTATTATATGTAATGTACAGATCAGTGACCGGATATTATCAGGACGGATCAGTCAGCGCTGGTTATTATATATAATGTACAGGGATCAGTGACCGGATATTATCAGGACGGATCAGTCAGCGCTGGTTATTATATATAATGTACAGATCAGTGACCGGATATTATCAGGACGGATCAGTCAGCGCCGGTTATATATATAATGTACAGGGATCAGTGACCGGATATTATCAGGACGGATCAGTCAGCGCCGGTTATTATATATAATGTACAGGGATCAGTGACCGGATATTATCAGGACGGATCAGTCAGCGCTGGTTATTATATATAATGTACAGGGATCAGTGACCGGATATCAGGGACGGATCAGTCAGCGCTGGTTATTATATGTAATGTACAGATCAGTGACCGGATATTATCAGGACGGATCAGTCAGCGCTGGTTATTATATGTAATGTACAGATCAGTGACTGGATCAGTCAGCGCCGGTTATTATATATAATGTACAGGGATCAGTGACCGGATATTATCAGGACGGATCAGTCAGCGCTGGTTATTATATATAATGTACAGTGATCAGTGACCGGATATTATCAGGACGGATCAGTCAGCGCTGGTTATTATATATAATGTACAGATCAGTGACCGGATATTATCAGGACGGATCAGTCAGCGCTGGTTATTATATATAATGTACAGGGATCAGTGACCGGATATTATCAGGATGGATCAGTCAGTGCTGGTTATTATATATAATGTACAGATCAGTGACCGGATATTATCAGGACGGATCAGTCAGCGCTGGTTATTATATATAATGTACAGGGATCAGTGACCGGATATATCAGAACGGATCAGTCAGCGCTGGTTATTATATATAATGTACAGGGATCAGCGACCGGATATTATCAGGACGGATCAGGCAGCGCCGGTTATTATATATAATGTACAGATCAGTGACCGGATATTATCAGGACGGATCAGTCAGCGCTAGTTATTATATATAATGTACAGGGATCAGTGACCGGATATTATCAGGATGGATCAGTCAGCGCTGGTTATTATATATAATGTACAGATCAGTGACCGGATATTATCAGGACGGATCAGTCAGCGCTGGTTATTATATATAATGTACAGGGATCAGTGACCGGATATTATCAGGACGGATCAGTCAGCGCTGGTTATTATATATAATGTACAGGGATCAGTGACCGGATATTATCAGGACGGATCAGTCAGCGCTGGTTATTATATATAATGTACAGATCAGTGACCGGATATTATCAGGACGGATCAGTCAGCGCTGGTTATTATATGTAATGTACAGATCAGTGACCGGATATTATCAGGACGGATCAGTCAGCGCTGGTTATTATATATAATGTACAGATGAGTGACCGGATATTATCAGGACGGATCAGTCAGCGCTGGTTATTATATGTAATGTACAGATCAGTGACCGGATATTATCAGGACGGATCAGTCAGCGCTGGTTATTATATGTAATGTACAGATCAGTGACCGGATATTATCAGGACGGATCAGTCAGCGCTGGTTATTATATGTAATGTACAGATCAGTGACCGGATATTATCAGGACGGATCAGTCAGCGCTGGTTATTATATATAATGTACAGATCAGTGACGGATATTATCAGGACGGATCAGTCAGCGCTGGTTATTATATATAATGTACAGATCAGTGGACCGGATATTATCAGGACGGATCAGTCAGCGCTGGTTATTATATATAATGTACAGATCAGTGACCGGATATTATCAGGACGGATCAGTCAGCGCTGGTTATTATATATAATGTACAGATCAGTGACCGGATATTATCAGGACGGATCAGTCAGCGCTGGTTATTATATATAATGTACAGATCAGTGACCGGATATTATCAGGATGGATCAGTCAGCGCTGGTTATTATATATAATGTACAGATCAGTGACCGGATATTATCAGGACGGATCAGTCAGCGCTGGTTATTATATATAATGTACAGATCAGTGACCGGATATTATCAGGACGGATCAGTCAGCGCTGGTTATTATATATAATGTACAGATCAGTGACCGGATATTATCAGGACGGATCAGTCAGCGCTGGTTATTATATATAATGTACAGGGATCAGTGACCGGATATTATCAGGATGGATCAGTCAGCGCTGGTTATTATATATAATGTACAGGATCAGTGGACCGGATATTATCAGGACGGATCAGTCAGCGCTGGTTATTATATGTAATGTACAGATCAGTGACTGGATATTATCAGGACGGATCAGTCAGCGCTGGTTATTATATATAATGTACAGGGATCAGTGACCGGATATTATCAGGACGGATCAGTCAGCGCTGGTTATTATATATAATGTACAGATCAGTGACCGGATATTATCAGGACGGATCAGTCAGCGCCGGTTATTATATATAATGTACAGATCAGTGACCGGATATTATCAGGACGGATCAGTCAGCGCTGGTTATTATATATAATGTACAGATCAGTGACCGGATATTATCAGGACGGATCAGTCAGCACTGGTTATTATATATAATGTACAGGGATCAGTGACCGGATATTATCAGGACGGATCAGTCAGCGCTGGTTATTATATATAATGTACAGGGATCAGTGACCGGATATTATCAGGACGGATCAGTCAGCGCTGGTTATTATATATAATGTACAGATCAGTGACCGGATATTATCAGGACGGATCAGTCAGCGCTGGTTATTATATGTAATGTACAGATCAGTGACCGGATATTATCAGGACGGATCAGTCAGCGCTGGTTATTATATATAATGTACAGATCAGTGACCGGATATTATCAGGACGGATCAGTCAGCGCTGGTTATTATATATAATGTACAGGGATCAGTGACCGGATATTATCAGGATGGATCAGTCAGCGCTGGTTATTATATATAATGTACAGATCAGTGACCGGATATTATCAGGACGGATCAGTCAGCGCTGGTTATTATATGTAATGTACAGATCAGTGACTGGATATTATCAGGACGGATCAGTCAGCGCTGGTTATTATATATAATGTACAGGGATCAGTGACCGGATATTATCAGGACGGATCAGTCAGCGCTGGTTATTATATATAATGTACAGATCAGTGACCGGATATTATCAGGACGGATCAGTCAGCGCCGGTTATTATATATAATGTACAGATCAGTGACCGGATATTATCAGGACGGATCAGTCAGCGCTGGTTATTATATATAATGTACAGATCAGTGACCGGATATTATCAGGACGGATCAGTCAGCACTGGTTATTATATATAATGTACAGGGATCAGTGACCGGATATTATCAGGACGGATCAGTCAGCGCTGGTTATTATATATAATGTACAGGGATCAGTGACCGGATATTATCAGGACGGATCAGTCAGCGCTGGTTATTATATATAATGTACAGATCAGTCAGCAGTGGTTATTGTACAATGCTCGTAGACATCAGGGGGATTCACGTTTATGGAGGGTCCGCAGCCGCTGCTCTGAATTCTGGACATGTCTGTAGAAATGAACGGCGAATAGGATCGTTACCATGGAAACCGGTGAAGAAAAGCCGTGGCGCTCTACCAGGCATATTAACCCTTCCACTCTTATGGACAAGCCAGTAGATATGGCAGTAATGCAGGATGTTTGTGGACGGCGGCCGGTGCAGGCGACTTCTCCATGGTGACGTTTCATTGATATATTCAGCAGATTTCTCGTCGGGGTTTCCTCTCACTGACGGCCGTGCAGGCTCTGATCCAGTCCTAGCGGCCAGAGCCTAGAAGAGAGCCATGTCCACCTCTCCCTCCTGCCACTTTTCTGTAAAACAATCACAACTTATAACCTGTGTCTTTATTATGTAAATATTACCAGCTGGATTCATGATCCCCAAATGTGAATGTTATGGGGGCACTCCGGCACCTGCACATATCACAGATGGCTGATCGGCAGCGGCATGTGAACCCCCTGGTGTCATCTCCTTGTATTTGTATATACACCAAATGACCATTCAACAACGTGGAACATTGTCAAAAGGGATGGGACTCATCTAGGATCAGGCTAGAGACAGAGCCGGGGCCGGCCTAGGACGAGAGGGAGCCGGGGCCGGCCTAGGACGAGAGGGAGCCAGGGCCGGCCTAGGATGAGAGGGAGCCGGGGCCGGCCTAGCATGAGACGGGGCCGGCCTAGGACGAGAGGGAGCCGGGGCCGGCCTAGGATGAGACGGGGCCGGCCTAGGATGAGAGGGAGCCGGGGCCGGCCTAGGATGAGACAGGGCCGGCCTAGGATGAGAGGGAGCCGGGGCCGGCCTAGGATGAGCCGGGGCCGGCCTAGGACGAGACGGAGCCGGGGCCGGCCTGGGACGAGACGGAGCCAGCCTGGGACGAGACGGAGCCGGGTCCGGCCTGGGACGAGACGGAGCCGGGTCCGGCCTGGGACGAGACGGAGCCGGGTCCGGCCTGGGACGAGACGGAGCCGGGTCCGGCCTGGGACGAGACTGAGCCGGGTCCGGCCTGGGACGAGAGGGAGCCGGGTCCGGCCTGGGACGAGAGGGAGCCGGTTCCGGCCTAGGACGAGAGGGAGCCGGGGCCGGCCTAGGATGAGAGGGAGCCGGAGCCGGCCTAGGATGAGAGGGAGCCGGGGCCAGCCTAGGATGAGAAGGAGCCGGCCTAGGATGAGAGGGAGCCGGGGCCGGCCTAGGATGAGAGGGAGCCGGGGCCGGCCTAGGATGAGAGGGAGCCGGGGCCGGCCTAGGATGAGAGGGAGCCAGCCTAGCATGAGAGGGAGCCGGGGCCAGCTTAGGATGAGAGGGAGCCGGCCTAGGATGAGAGGGAGCCGGGGCCGGCCTAGGATGAGAGGGAGCCGGGGCCGGCCTAGGATGGGGTAGATTTACATTTATTTAGCTAAGATGTGTGGAACAATCGATGCTGATATAGCAGAAAGGGTTAAAATTAACTTTTAATAGATATAGTTAAAATATAGATGAAATGTATATAAATGACACCATGTTGTCAACATGGTTGGTGTTGTCATTCATATATATTTCATCTATATTTTAACTATATCTATTAAAAGTAATTTTTAACCCTTTCTGCTATACAAGTATAGGGTAGATTTAGGATCAGTCTAGGATCGAATAGACCTGAGATCAATGTAGGCTGAAGTAGATTTAGGATCAGTCTAGGATGGGGCAGATCTGGGATCAATGTGGGATGGCACTGGCCTTCTCGGATGGGGCACATCTGGGATCGGTGTGGGAGGGCACTGGCCTTCTCGGATGGGGCAGATCTGACATCGGTGTGGGAGGGCACTGGCCTTCTCGGATGGGGCAGATCTGAGATCGGTGTGGGAGGGCACTGGCCTTCTCGGATGGGCAGATCTGAGATCGGTGTGGGAGGGCACTGGCCTTCTCGGATGGGGCAGATCTGAGATCGGTGTGGGAGGGCACTGGCCTTCTCGGATGGGGCAGATCTGAGATCGATGTGGGAGGGCACTGGCCTTCTCGGATGGGGCAGATCTGAGATCGGTGTGGGAGGGCACTGGCCTTCTCGGATGGGCAGATCTGAGATCGGTGTGGGAGGGCACTGGCCTTCTCGGATGGGGCACATCTGGGATCGGTGTGGGAGGGCACTGGCCTTCTCGGATGGGGCAGATCTGACATCGGTGTGGGAGGGCACTGGCCTTCTCGGATGGGGCAGATCTGAGATCGGTGTGGGAGGGCACTGGCCTTCTCGGATGGGGCAGATCTGGGATCGGTGTGGGAGGGCACTGGCCGCCTCGGATGGGGCAGATCTGGGATCGGTGTGGGAGGGCACTGGCCTTCTCGGATGGGGCAGATCTGGGATCGGTGTGGGAGGGCACTGGCCTTCTCGGATGGGGCAGATCTGGGATCGGTGTGGGAGGGCACTGGCCTTCTCGGATGGGGCAGATCTGAGATCGGTGTGGGAGGGCACTGGCCTTCTCGGATGGGGCAGATCTGAGATCGGTGTGGGAGGGCACTGGCCTTCTCGGATGGGGCAGATCTGACATCGGTGTGGGATGGCACTGGCCTTCTCGGATGGGACAGATCTGGGATCGGTGTGGGAGGGCACTGGCCTTCTCGGATGGGGCAGATCTGACATCGGTGTGGGATGGCACTGGCCTTCTCGGATGGGGCAGATCTGACATCGGTGTGGGATGGCACTGGCCTTCTCGGATGGGGCAGATCTGAGATCGGTGTGGGATGGCACTGGCCTTCTCGGATGGGGCAGATCTGAGATCGGTGTGGGATGGCACTGGCCTTCTCGGATGGGGCAGATCTGACATCGGTGTGGGATGGCACTAATTGGTGAAATTATGGATATCATATTAAAAATATACAAAAAAAATGTAGTTAAAAATTAGTCTTAGGATCATGAGCACATTGGCAGCCGTAAATCAGCTTATAAAATACAGAGAACGTGTCCTAATACGTGTTCTGGTGCTATGTAGATAGGGTTACTGGTACAGGATGGCGCCTGCTGCTGTGATGCTTTCGCTAATGCTCCAAAAAGGGAGAATCTCAACTTCCATATCCCGAGCAACCAGAGAGGAAGATCGGACCAGCGGTTACCTAGGAAACCACACTAGAGACTGCCTGTTACTATGGAAACCAGCTGAGAGTGGAAGACGTCTAGATAAAGTAAAATGAATCATGGTCACTGCAGCTGGCGACCTCCCCAAGGTGCAGTGCCATCCACAGAGAGGGCCCCGACCATCAGCGCAGGGCCCCAACCATCAGCGCAGGGCCCCGACCATCAGCGCAGGGCCCCAACCATCAGCGCAGGGCCCCAACCATCAGTGCAGGACCATCCACAGAGAGGGCCCCGACCATCAGAGCAGGGCCCCAACCATCAGCGCAGGGCCCCGACCATCAGCGCAGGGCCCCAATCATCAGCGCAGGGCCCCAACCATCAGCGCAGGGCCCCAACCATCAGTGCAGGACCATCCACAGAGAGGGCCCCGACCATCAGCGCAGGGCCCCGACCATCAGTGCAGGACCATCCACAGAGAGGGCCCCGACCATCAGCGCAGGGCCCCGACCATCAGTGCAGGGCCCCAACCATCAGCGCAGAGCCCCAACCATCAGCGCAGGGCCCCAACCATCAGTGCAGGACCATCCACAGAGAGGGCCCCGACCATCAGCGCAGGGCCATCCACAGAGAGGGCCCCGACCATCAGCGCAGGGCCCCGACCATCAGTGCAGGACCATCCACAGAGAGGGCCCCGACCATCAGTGCAGGGCCCCAACCATCAGTGCAGGACCATCCACAGAGAGGGCCCCGACCATCAGCGCAGGGCCCCGACCATCAGCGCAGAGCCCCGACCATCAGCGCAGGGCCCCGACCATCAGCGCAGGGCCCCGACCATCAGCGCAGGGCCCCAACCATCAGCGCAGGGCCCCGACCATCAGCGCAGGACCATCCACAGAGAGGGCCCCGACCATCAGCGCAGGACCATCCACAGAGAGGGCCCCGACCATCAGCGCAGGGCCCCGACCATCAGCGCAGGGCCCCGACCATCAGCGCAGGACCATCCACAGAGAGGGCCCCGACCATCAGCGCAGGACCATCCACAGAGAGGGCCCCGACCATCAGCGCAGGGCCCCGACCATCAGCGCAGGGCCCCAACCATCAGCGCAGGGCCCCAACCATCAGCGCAGGACCATCCACAGAGAGGGCCCCGACCATCAGCGCAGGGCCCCGACCATCAGTGCAGGGCCCCAACCATCAGCGCAGGACCATCCACAGAGAGGGCCCCGACCATCAGCGCAGGACCCCAACCATCAGCGCAGGGCCCCAACCATCAGCGCAGGACCATCCACAGAGAGGGCCCCAACCATCAGCGCAGGACCATCCACAGAGAGGGCCCCGACCATCAGCGCAGGGCCCCGACCATCAGCGCAGGACCATCCACAGAGAGGGCCCCGACCATCAGCGCAGGACCATCCACAGAGAGGGCCCCGACCATCAGCGCAGGACCATCCACAGAGAGGGCCCCGACCATCAGCGCAGGGCCCCGACCATCAGCGCAGGACCATCCACAGAGAGGGCCCCGACCATCAGCGCAGGACCATCCACAGAGAGGGCCCCGACCATCAGCGCAGGGCCCCGACCATCAGTGCAGAGCCGGAGCTCAAACAACCATTTACAGCATCAGACCTAAGCAATATCCACAAATGGCAGCAGCTTGTCACCATGAATCAGCAGGAGAGATCACAGCATCCGGCTCTGGATGGACGCCAAGACTGCAACAATACAATGCTCCCTGGAACACGAAATCATGCAGGGAGCTTTTCCCGGAGTAAATATTTGGCTAAATGTACAAACGCAGTGTGTACGTAGCCTTAAACGCAGTGTGTACGTAGCCTTAAACGCAGTGTGTACGTAGCCTTAAACGCATTGTGTACGTAGCCTTAAACGCAGTGTGTACGTAGCATTAAACGCAGTGTGTATGTAGCCTTAAACGCAGTGTGTATGACGCGCCCCCTGGGCCAGTGTTGTTTGGGGAATACCCGGATCCGGATCAGATGGGGGTTGTAGTCTCCGAGTGGCGGTGACCCGGTCCGTGCCCAGGGTGTCAAGCTCAGTGTGTGGCAGTCCTACAGATGTTGCAGGATGTTCTTTAGTGTCGACTACGCCACCCGTTGATTTGCGGTCAATACGGCCGCCGCTGCAGCAGGGTCCGCTGAGGCTGATGGTGTGTGTGCAGCTCAGGTAGTATAACCCCCAACGGGAGGGGTATAGCCTCAGGGGGTCAGGTGTAGAGGATGGTGGTTGTGGTGGTGCAGTGAGGATGGTAATGAAACTCAGAGTCGGGCTGTGCAGTTCAGGGTTTAACTTACTGCTTTTGTGTTGGTCACTCCGGCCTTGAGTGACCACCCGAGCCGTGCTGCGTCCACCAGGTCCTGGACTCGGCCAACCCCCAGGTGATTCTGGAGCGTGTTCCTGAGCTCCCTTTCTGACTTGTCCTTCTCTCTGGCCTTCCCCACCAGGGATCCACCTAAGTCCGGCTCCCTCGGGCCTCTTGTTGGTAAAACCCTTGTCTCTGGGTTCCCCGACCCTATTCTTGGTTTGCCTTCTGGGTGGATTTAGTGGGTGGTCGTGGCAGATCCTGCCCACGACCTCCGGTCTCTGGCTAAGGATTAGTGCCCTCCACCAGCTTGGGATCCGGTACCCTTGTGCCAACTCTTCACCCTCTGGTCTAATTTTGGGTTCTTGGAGTTCCCTCTTCTCCCCCTCTGGGTCCTTCTTTTCTCCTCTCTCTCACTCTCTTGGCCTTGGAGCTGGCTGAGCTGCTCTGCTTGTCGGACCAAACCTCTACAAAAGACCCTGTTCTAAGATGGTTCCCACCTTATATACTCCCTCTATGTGTGAGCTCAGGTGACCAGCACCCAATGAGCTCCTAGCATTACCCAGACTGCTCCCCCTATCTGCCCCTACACTACTGGGATGTTCCACCCCCCTCCCACTCCAGCCAGGGACAGACGCTGTCGTACCTGCACATTTCTCTAGTGGGAGTACCATTGGTCTGTCCCCCGGAAATGGGATGTATGTAGTGCATGCAGCCTACTGAGCTCAGTTCCACACTCCATCCTTACCCGGGAGTGGAATACCACACCTCTGGCTTGAGGTGTAATACCCCTGTAGCAGCCGAATCCTCAGGGTGCTACATTCCCCCCTGGTAAATCACAGCACGTCCTCGGGCTGTAAGATATAAAAAACATCCAAAACATACAATTTTTTTTTTTCATAAACATAAACATATAAAACATCACATATATTATCAGCAATAAAACTTTTCATATAAAACTTTTCATAAATAACATCCTTGTAAACACTCTTGCTCCTCCGGCCACGGTGCAACTTGTGACCGGGAAAAGTGCGACAGTCTCCTTTAGAAACACGGTTTTCCTATAAAACCTGTAGAGGGCGCCTTAGAAAGCGCAACTATATACAGGGGGAATATGGCCGCTCTCAGTCCTCGGCCAGGTAATGGGAATAGGGACACACGGGTTAACAGTTCACTCTTGTCCCAACGGGGACATATTTAAAGCAGCAACAGTTCACTGTACCCCGATGGGTAACTATTTACAGTCTCTTTACCGTACTTTAACGACGGCGTCCTCCTGCTCCTTCTTTGGATTCAGACCCGTCCGGGTCCTCCTGCTCCTCCTCACACCGCAGCTCCTCCTCCGTCAGGCGATGTACATGGAGGGCGTAGGGTCCTTTGGCACACTTGTGCCGGGTGAAGGTGACCTTGTCCCCTACATACAGGTCACGACCTCTGTGTCCCTCCGGCAGATGGCTTTCTACGTCTCTGCGGGTGACAAAGACGTCGCCGGGGGTATGATGGTCTTTTATGAAGCCCCACCCATGCTGCAGGTTGAATTTAATCACAGTCCCGGTGGTACGGGGACCATGAGCTGCACGGGGGTTCCTCCTGGTCCGGCTCCTCTGCTCCGCGCTCCTTATCTGTGCTTGCTGTTCCCGGACCCGCCTCTCTCTCCGCTCCTTCTCGAAGACCTCGAGCTGCTGGCGGCAGCACTCTGCACGCTCCGCTGCGGCCGCCCGAGTCTCCTGAGTGAACCCCATGAGGTCTCCTCCGGTGGGGTCCCACTCAAACTGTGCCTCCTCTAGCGGGGGCTGGGTCCTCCTGACGGGCTTCGGAGCCGGAATCAGGGGCTCACACAGGGGCCTCGCCCTTTGGAGTTCCAGTTGGTAGTACTCCTGGGGCCATATGAAGGGCTGCCCATCCGGGCACGTATGCTGGGCGAACAGGTCCTCACCCAGGTGCGGTACTTTAGGTGTTATGGGCGCTGTGGTGGTAGCGGCGCCCGGGTTGACCAGGCCTTGCGACCAGGCTTGGGGCACGCCAAAGGAAAAGGGCACCGTAAGGACGGCGGCGCCCGTGGTTACTCGGCCCTGCGACCAGGCTGGTGGCTCCGCGGAGGTAGGGGGCGCTGTTGGAATGGCGGCGCCCGGATGTACTAGGCCTTGCGACCAGGCCGATGGTATTTCCTGCTTTGCCGCGCTCAGGGTCGAAGCGCGTGACGTCACAGGGGTCGCGGCCGCGGTTTCCGGTTGAGGCCTAGTCTGCGGCGGTGACGATGCAGCGACGGGCACGGCAGGGGGAATTTCGGGCTCTGCGACGGGGAGCTGGGGCAGGCACGCGGTTTCCCGGCTCGGGGTAGAGACGTCCCCTTTACCTGCCTCCATTCGTTCAGCTCCCTTCTCGGCGCCGTCTCCGGCCTTGAGTCCTCCTGCACCATCCTCAGAGGCGGTCTGTCTCCTCGTCTCGGGTGGCGTGCTCCGCTGACGGGTTTCGGTCCGCTGGGCCATCTCTCGGCTCCACTCCGTCAGCGTGTCTTGCTGCACCTGGGCCATCCTCCGTGCGAGGCCCTCCAGCGCGGTCTGTGCACACTCCCGGTCTCGGGGGAGCTGTGCTAGGATCTCCACTAAGCCTAGTGGGGTTGTTGCTTGCAACAGGCTCCTGACCACTGGGTCGGTGCTGCCTGACTCTCCCTCCATCTCCGGGTAGGCTTTCTCTGGACTCCTCTCCAGACTTCTTGTCTCCGGGTGCGCTCTCTCCAGACTCCTCCAGGCTGCACCCATCTTCGCTCTTTTGTTCTGTCTCCGCCCACATTGAAGGTGGTCCCGGGGCAACTTTGTGATTGTCAGTTCCAGGGGCAGTTCTCTCACGCTGATGGACACTTCCAGCATCACAGTCTCTGTTGGTGGGCGCGGTTTCCGCTTTTGGCGCCATTCTTCGACCTGGCCCACGATGGGAGGTGACCTCTTGCCACCCTCTGGCACGCCCATAATGGCGTCCGCTCTTCCAAGGCGGGAAATCTTTGGAAATGGCGGGAATCGTCTCCCAGTGGCGGGAAACTCCACGGATGGCGGGAAAAAGCTGCAAATGGCGGACAACCGGCGGGAAACGACCTGTGATGGGGTCCGTTGGCGGGGACCCTCCGGAACCGGCGGGAGACTTCTTTTTAAGGTAACGGTGAACTTTTCTTCAGGCACGCAGTACCCGGTTGTTGCGGGCACGTTATCCTGCCGACTACGCCAAAGTTGACGCGCCCCCTGGGCCAGTGTTGTTTGGGGAATACCCGGATCCGGATCAGATGGGGGTTGTAGTCTCCGAGTGGCGGTGACCCGGTCCGTGCCCAGGGTGTCAAGCTCAGTGTGTGGCAGTCCTACAGATGTTGCTGGATGTTCTTTAGTGTCGACTACGCCACCCGTTGATTTGCGGTCAATACGGCCGCCGCTGCAGCAGGGTCCGCTGAGGCTGATGGTGTGTGTGCAGCTCAGGTAGTATAACCCCCAACGGGAGGGGTATAGCCTCAGGGGGTCAGGTGTAGAGGATGGTGGTTGTGGTGGTGCAGTGAGGATGGTAATGAAACTCAGAGTCGGGCTGTGCAGTTCAGGGTTTTTACTTACTGCTTTTGTGTTGGTCACTCCGGCCTTGAGTGACCACCTGAGCCGTGCTGCGTCCACCAGGTCCTGGACTCGGCCAACCCCCAGGTGATTCTGGAGCGTGTTCCTGAGCTCCCTTTCTGACTTGTCCTTCTCTCTGGCCTTCCCCACCAGGGATCCACCTAAGTCCGGCTCCCTCGGGCCTCTTGTTGGTAAAACCCTTGTCTCTGGGTTCCCCGACCCTATTCTTGGTTTGCCTTCCGGGTGGATTTAGTGGGTGGTCGTGGCAGATCCTGCCCACGACCTCCGGTCTCTGGCTAAGGATTAGTGCCCTCCACCAGCTTGGGATCCGGTACCCTTGTGCCAACTCTTCACCCTCTGGTCTAATTTTGGGTTCTTGGAGTTCCCTCTTCTCCCCCTCTGGGTCCTTCTTTTCTCCTCTCTCTCACTCTCTTGGCCTTGGAGCTGGCTGAGCTGCTCTGCTTGTCGGACCAAACCTCTACAAAAGACCCTGTTCTAAGATGGTTCCCACCTTATATACTCCCTCTATGTGTGAGCTCAGGTGACCAGCACCCAATGAGCTCCTAGCACTACCCAGACTGCTCCCCCTATCTGCCCCTACACTACTGGGATGTTCCACCCCCCTCCCACTCCAGCCAGGGACAGACGCTGTCGTACCTGCACATTTCTCTAGTGGGAGTACCATTGGTCTGTCCCCCGGAAATGGGATGTATGTAGTGCATGCAGCCTACTGAGCTCAGTTCCACACTCCATCCTTACCCGGGAGTGGAATACCACACCTCTGGCTTGAGGTGTAATACCCCTGTAGCAGCCGAATCCTCAGGGTGCTACATGTACGTAGCATTAAACGCAGTGTGTACATAGCCTTAAACGCAGTGTGTACGTAGCCTTAAACGCAGTGTGTATGTAGCCTTAAACGCAGTGTGTACGTAGCATTAAACGCAGTGTGTATGTAGCCTTAAACGCAGTGTGTACATAGCCTTAAACGCAGTGTGTACGTAGCCTTAAACGCAGTGTGTACGTAGCCTTAAACGCAGTGTGTACGCAGCCTTAAACGCAGTGTGTACGTAGCCTTAAACGCAGTGTGTACGTAGCCTTAAACGCAGTGTGTACGTAGCATTAAACGCAGTGTGTATGTAGCCTTAAACGCAGTGTGTACGTAGCCTTAAACGCAGTGTGTACGTAGCCTTAAACGCAGTGTGTACGCAGCCTTAAACGCAGTGTGTACGTAGCCTTAAACGCAGTGTGTACGTAGCCTTAAACGCAGTGTGTACGTAGCATTAAACGCAGTGTGTATGTAGCCTTAAACGCAGTGTGTACGTAGCCTTAAACGCAGTGTGTACGTAGCCTTAAACGCAATGTGTATGTAGCCTTAAACGCAATGTGTATGTAGCCTTAAACGCAGTGTGTACGTAGCCTTAAACGCAGTGTGTACGTAGCCTTAAACGCAGTGTGTATGTAGCCTTAAACGCAGTGTGTACGTAGCCTTAAACGCAGTGTGTACGTAGCCTTAAACGCAGTGTGTACGTAGCATTAAACGCAGTGTGTACGTAGCATTAAACGCAGTGTGTACGTAGCCTTAAACGCAGTGTGTACGTAGCCTTAAACGCAGTGTGTACGTAGCCTTAAACGCAGTGTGTACGTAGCCTTAAACGCAGTGTGTACGTAGCCTTAAACGCAGTGTGTACGTAGCCTTAAACGCAGTGTGTACGTAGCCTTAAACGCAGTGTGTATGTAGCCTTAAAGGGGGTTCCCAGGATTGTGTCTTCCCAAACCACTTGTGCATACGGGCGGCAGCTCACATTATTCACCCTAAAGCCCATGATGGAGGAAGCCGCCGTGTCTCCAATCTTCCCATTGTAAAACGGACATTGCGGCACAGAAATATCATCAATGCACACCGTCCAGAGGCCGCAGAGGGAGGGAATGGAGCACGCTTTGTCCTGGTCGCTCGCTCTCCTTCCCCCTCCACTTCTGTCTCTATCTCCTTCCTGTCTAGCCACTTACTGCTGGCAACCAGCCCGAGAGGGAGGTGAAGAGGGCCCAGCGCTGGAGAGCGGAGGCGGGAGAGCGTGCTGGAGAGCGGAGGCCGCAGACATGGCTGCCAGAATCACCGGATATTCCGGACTATAGGACAGCAGGAAACGGATAAGAGATTTCATACAAAGCACAACGTGCCGGACAGTGAACAGAAGTGCACAGGTCACCAGCGTGTCCTAGGGGGGAGGACGGCGGCTGCAGAGTCAGGGCCACTGTCTGGGGGTACAGTGTGAATCGTGGCGAAAAGGGAATCTGTAGATCAGAGGCCGCTGATTGGCTGCAGCTGTTCGGCAGCCGCTGATTGGCTGTAGCTGTTCGGCAGAAGCTGATTGGCTGCAGCTGTCACATGATGTCCCCTCCACTAGAAGCTGGTGCCAGTTGTCCAGCCGGCAGCAATGGTTTCTTCATTACACCCGAAAGGAGCATAGAACTTGTTAACGTAATGGAAAACCCCTTTACTGACTCCTCTATTGACCACACGGCATTAATAGTGACTGCAGCCAATCACTGGCCACAGCGGTGACCAACATATGCAGAGGCGGCTCAGGAGGGGAATAGTGAGGGATGGGACGGCGCGTGTGACTCGAGGGTCACTTTACACATGTCTGAGGGTCCTCTTTACATTCTTAGGTGGCCTGGACCAGGTATTCAGAACAAACACTGTCCTCAGGGCATGCTGAGAGTTTTAGTTCCACAAGTGGAGATTTGCAGACACACATTATTAATGTCAGCAGCTGGGGACCCCCTCAATATCGAGAGCTGTGGGGAGTGCAGTATGAGGGGCTTTGTGGTCGGCTCCTCACACTGTGGAGCCGCTGTAGGGGGTCACACCAGGACCAATGTGGACGGCGTGAGGTTCTAGATGGTTCCAGGCCTTCCCTTCCTCCCGGCTCCTTGGCACTAGTTTTTGGGGTTGCTGTTCGGATTGTTTGTACCCTCCTTGTGTTTACAGGCTCCTGGCTGGCAATGAGCCCGGTGTTCCTGGCCGCTGGTTGGTGCAGACATGTCAGGAATACTAGGAGGGATTATCCAGTACTGGAACGCTTCTCCAGCTGTGACAGCCATCGCTTAACTCCTTGTTGTCCTCGGCAGGATGCTGCTTACCGCCCCGAACAGAGGATCAGAAAGACTCAAATCTGCAGCCATAGATTTGTGAAATGAACGATGTGAAGCCGTCATAATAGAAATATTCACGCCCTTAAGTCCGGGCAAAGGATCCGCTCCTGGTGGGGCTCCACATAGAAGCGGAAGACACTGGACTCACATCCTTCTGCTCTTCGGTGCCTTTCATCAAAACCAATTTCTTATATCGCTCCTGAAATATCTGGTGGGCACTTCTGAATGTATAACCAAAGGGAAGGGGTAAGGATAAGGGAAGGAGTAAGGATAAGGGAAGGGGTAGGGATAAGGGAAAGGGTAAAGATAAGGGAAGGGGTAAGGATAAAGGAAGGGATAAGGATAAAGGAAGGGGTAGGGATAAGGGAAGAGGTAGGGATAAGGGAAGAGGTAGGGATAAGGGAAGGGGTAGGGATAAGGGAAGAGGTAAGGATAAGGGAAGAGGTAAGGATAAGGGAAGGGGTAAGGATAAGGGAAGGGGTAAGGATAAGGGAAGGATGGCAGAGAGCAAAGTGCAGAGTTCACCAAAACCAATGACTGTAACCACAGCCATTATCTGGGGGTGACACAATGATGGTTCATCCTGCTTCAACACTTGCCCTTCACTGAGTATCACTGATGATGGACTGCCCCCATGCATACAAATGGCCCCCGTGCAGACAGACGGATGGCCCCCCGCCTAGACAGATGGACAGCCCCCCCCGCGCAATGTGTGCAACTCTGCAGATAATCCCTCTCCCGACTGCTCCTCAGATCCCCCCAGTGGTGGATGAAGGAAGACACAATTTTATCTTAAGCCTACAACTGTGTGAGGTGATGCAGGAGATTTGGAGCTTTGTGTCAGGAAAATGGAGCTCAATCTCATGTAATTTGCATCTACATGACCAAAAAAGGTGCATGCGACAAAGTATCATGGGAAGAAGTGATGATATCGAGTAGCAGCACAGACATCATCACTAGTGAAGCACATTTTGCCTTTTGTGTCCCCCCCCCCCTAATTCCTGGTAAATTGTAGCTTGGGAGCAGGACCCTCACTGCCCTCGGTAACTGAACGTATCACTGTGTCTTGTCCTGTCTTACGTGGGCCTTCTGGATTGTAAAGGGCTGTGGAATATGTTGGCGCTATAGACAGCACATTCTTAATATTACATTGATTGCAGCCATTCAGGAGTTTTTTCCATGTCATAAATGTTGCAGAAGACTAGACATGGCAGCATCCGTCACAGCACAACCCTGACGCTTGCACATCACTAGCACATTAGGTCAATGTCTACAACCTCCAGAAACATTGGAGGACTTAGGTAACAGCAGTGCTGGATAATGGACATCTCTGCTTGCCGCTGCCGAACGTCTCTGCACCACCCCGCCGGACATCTCTGCTGGCCGCCGCTGGACATCTCTGCTTGCCACCGCCAGACATTTCTGCTCGCCGCCGCCGGACAACTCTGGTCGCTGCTGCCGGACAACTCTGCTCGCCGCTGCCGGACAACTCTGGTCGCTGCTGCCGGACGTTTCTGCTTGCCGCTGCCGGAGGTCTCTGCTCGCCGCTGCAGAACGTCTCTGCTCGCCACCGCCAGATATCTGCTCACTGCTGCCGGACGTCTCGTCCATACTCTATCGTCATTCAGAGGCTGACCGTAGACAGCACCGGCCGACATAGCCGGCCATACTGATTCTCGCCTGTGACAACCAGGCTATAAGAGACACCACCTTAGCAAATAACATCCAGACGTCTCTGAACTCTGGATTCTTGCTTCCAGAAGCAGCATTACATCTTGCAGACAGAGTGCGGCCGTTACTGAACGAGAGCGGCCATATTTCCCTAATCGAGTCCAATTCCCCTAATGGACGTGAACTCGTTGTGTTTTTTTTTTCCACCAGATCTGAATGATTTCCTAGCAGCAGTAAAGTGAATGAGATTCTTAATTCTTATTCACACGATGCTTATTTTTTCCTTGCAGAGTTAAATCTTATTTTGTCAAAGTTTTTACTGCAGATTTCAATACTAATGAGTGGGGAAAAATCAGCAGCAAAAAGGCAAAACAGGCGACAAAACCGCTGCAAAAATATTTTACACAATGTTATTCCCACTAACCTATCAGGATTTGCAGCAGAATTTTCTGCTATAAAACCTGAAGATGTGCACAGAGCCGTAGAGTTCACATGGCGAGGGCTCAGAGACTCTGCCGGACAGGCTGCCATCTGCAGAGGAGGACGGCTCGCCATGTCCTGTGATCCCTATATAGAGACTCGGCCGCCATTCTCGTCCACGTCTGATACAATACGGCAGCTACTGCAGGTGTAATACAGAGCGCTCTGCCCAGGCTCAGGGGTCCTCGTGCCCCCACATCCCGCATTGCTGACGATCTCTGACAAGGCCGACATTTCCAGCAACCATGGAAAAAACACTGAGCAAATGGCCGTCCTGCCACAGCGGAGTCTCGAGCACCATCCTCTCCTTCACATGTCTGATCGCACAGGACATGAGCGGCCATCTAGGGGCCCCTACACGTACGAGAGCAAGGACCCCAAATGAGCGGAGGCCATGTAGTGTAGGGATAAAGTGAGCGGAGGCCATGTAGTGTAGGGATAAAGTGAGCGGAGGCCATGTAGTGTAGGGATCATGCAGGTGGAGGCCATGTAGTGTAGGGATCATGCAGGTGGAGTCCATGTAGTGTAGGGATCATGTGAGCGGAGGCCATGTAGTGTAGGGATAAAGTGAGCGGAGGCCATGTAGTGTAGGGATCAAGTGAGCGGAGGCCATTTAGTGTAGGGATCATGTGAGCAGGGGCCACGTAATGTAGGGATCATGTGAGCGGGGGCCACGTAGTCTAGGGATCATGTGAGCTGAGGCCATGTAGTGTAGGGATCATGCAGGTGGAGTCCATGTAGTGATCATGCAGGTGGAAGCCATGTAGTTTAGGGATCATGCTGGTGGAGACCATGTAGTGTAGGGATCATGCAGGTGGAGGCCATGTAGTGTAGGGATCATGCAGGTGGAGTCCATGTAGTGATCATGCAGGTGGAGTCCATGTAGTGATCATGCAGGTGGAGGCCATGTAGTGTAAGGATCATGCAGGTGGAGGCCATGTAGTGTAGGGATCATGCAGGTGGAGTCCATGTAGTGATCATGCAGGTGGAGGCCATGTAGTGTAGGGATCATGCAGGTGGAGGCCATGTAGTGTAGGGATCATGCAGGTGGGGTCCATGTAGTGTAGGGATCATGCAGGTGGAGTCCATGTAGTGTAGGGATCATGTGAGCGGAGGCCATGTAGTGTAGGGATCATGTGAGCGGAGGCCATGTAGTGTAGGGATCATGCAGGTGGAGGCCATGTAGTGTAGGGATCATGCAGGTGGAGTCCATGTAGTGTAGGGATCATGCAGGTGGAGGCCATGTAGTGTAGGGATCATGCAGGTGGAGGCCATGTAGTGTAGGGATCATGCAGGTGGAGTCCATGTAGTGATCATGCAGGTGGAGTCCATGTAGTGTAGGGATCATGTGAGCGGAGGTCATGTAGTGTAGGGATCATGTGAGCGGAGGTCATGTAGTGTAGGGATAATGCAGGTGGAGTCCATATAGTGTAGGGATCATGTGAGCGGAGGCCATGTAGTGTAGGGATCATGCAGGTGGAGGCCATGTAGTGTAGGGATCATGCAGGTGGAGGCCATGTAGTGTAGGGATCATGCAGGTGGAGTCCATGTAGTGTAGGGATCATGTGAGCGGAGACCATGTAGTGTAGGGATCATGCAGGTGGAGTCCATGTAGTGATCATGCAGGTGGAGTCCATGTAGTGATCATGCAGGTGGAGGCCATGTAGTGTAGGGATCATGCAGGTGGAGGCCATGTAGTGTAGGGATCATGCAGGTGGAGTCCATGTAGTGTAGGGATCATGCAGGTGGAGGCCATGTAGTGTAGGGATCATGCAGGTGGAGTCCATGTAGTGTAGGGATCATGTGAGCGGAGACCATGTAGTGTAGGGATCATGCAGGTGGAGTCCATGTAGTGTAGGGATAATGTGAGCGGAGGCCATGTAGTGTAGGGATCATGCAGGTGGAGGGCATGTAGTGTAGGGATCATGCAGGTGGAGGCCATGCAGTGTAGGGATCTGTATGCACAGCCGGTTGTGTATGTGGAGCCATAGTCCCCGGCTGGCGCTGGGGGCCACATAATGCTCCAGTTGGAGGGAGGGCAGCAGAGCAGGGGGCAGGGATGGAGGAAGGATGGGGGTCACAGTGTTCATGGAGCTGTCAGGAAATAAATAAACAGAATGTAAAGCCCTGTCCAGGAATAGATCTGCTGACGTCAATGAATTCCACACTTGTGGCCTCAGTAAGAGGGGAAGGAAATAAGAAGGGAGGGGGAGGAAAGACTGGATGGGGAGGAGTGCAGCCATGGAGGACTGGAGGGAAGCAGAGCAGCCTGGATGGGGAGGAGTGCAGCCATGGAGGACTGGAGGGAAGCAGAGCAGCCTGGATGGGGAGGAGAACAGACATGGAAGACTGGAGGGAAGCAAGGCAGCCTAGATGGGGAGGAGAGCAGACATGGAGGACTGGAGGGAAGCAGAGCAGCCTGGATGGGGAGGAGTGCAGCCATGGAGGACTGGAGGGAAGCAGAGCAGCCTGGATGGGGAGGAGTGCAGCCATGGAGGACTGGAGGGAAGCAAGGCAGCCTAGATGGGGAGGAGAGCAGACATGGAGGACTGGAGGGAAGCAGAGCAGCCTGGCTGGGGAGGAGAGCAGACATGGAGGACTGGAGGAAAGCAAAGCTGCCTGGCTGGGGGAGAGCAGACATGGAGGACTGGAGGGAAGCAGAGCAGCCTGGCTGGGGAGGAGAGCAGACATGGAGGACTGGAGGGAAGCAAAGCAGCCTGGATGGGGAGGAGAGCAGACATGGAGGACTGGAGGGAAGCTGAGCAGCCTGGATGGGGAGGAGAGCAGACATGACGCACTGGATACAATGTATCACATGGTGTACTGGATACAATGTAGCACATGCTGCTCATTCATATTATAAAGCCTTAGCTGCTAATAATGTACAGTGTGAGGCACAGTGGGGCCCCCCTCCCCCCTACCTAACCCCCTCAGTGGGACAGACCTCAGTCTCTTACTATCTGGGTTTCCTCCAGCCTCCCCCTCCAATGGTATCACTTACATTGACATCCGCCCCACCCAAAATACTTCCAACCCCCACAGGAATGTAACTCGCAGTTAACCCTTGCAATAGTCACAGACACACAGCAGAGAATTCCTGTACAGTGTGAATGATGCCCGGCTGGAAGCTGCACCCAATTATGGGGTTTCTACTTCTAGCTGATAATAAATTTCTCAGAAATGTCCTCGTACACCTCAATGTCCCCCCTATTTGCGAGTCCCCCCAATGTCTCCCCTCTGGGAGGAGGATAATAGGTAACATCACAGATCGAGACACATCGGCGCTCACCAATTTAATATCTGAAGGTAATTATTCTCCATTTTCGGAACTGTGATCTGCACAGAACGGCAACGAATGGACAACATCTTACCACCCTGGAGGCAGCGGACATCATCTTACCACCCTGGAGGCAGCGGACATCATCTTACCACCCTGGAGGCAGCGGACATCATCTTACCACCCTGGAGGCAGCGCACATCATCTTACCACCCTGGAGGCAGCGGACATCATCTTACCACCCTGGAGGCAGCGCACATCATCTTACCACCCTGGAGGCAGCGGACATCATCTTACCACCCTGGAGGCAGCGCACATCATCTTACCACCCTGGTGGCAGGGGACATCATCTTATTACGCTGGAGGCAGTGGACATCATCTTACCACCCTGGTGGCAGGGGACATCATCTTACCACCCTGGTGGCAGGGGACATCATCTTACCACCCTGGTGGCAGCGGACATCATCTTACCACCCTGGAGGCAGCGCACATCATCTTACCACCCTGGTGGCAGGGGACATCATCTTACCACCCTGGTGGCAGCGGACATCATCTTACCACCCTGGAGGCAGCGCACATCATCTTACCACCCTGGTGGCAGGGGACATCATCTTACCACCCTGGTGGCAGGGGACATCATCTTACCACCCTGGTGGCAGCGGACATCATCTTACCACCCTGGTGGCAGGTGACGTCCGCTTACCACCCTGGTGGCAGCGGACATCATCTTACCACCCTGGTGGCAGCGGACATCATCTTACCACTCTGGTGGCAGCGGACATCATCTTACCACCATGGAGGCTGCGGACAACATCTTACCACCCTGGTGGCAGCGGACATCATCTTACCACCCTGGAGGCAGCGGACATCATCTTACCACCCTGGAGGCAGCGGACATCATCTTACCACCATAGAGGCAGTGGACATCATCTTACCACCATGGAGGCTGCGGACAACATCTTACCACCCTGGAGGCAGCGGACATCATCTTACCACCATAGAGGCAGTGGACATCATCTTACCACCATGGAGGCTGCGGACAACATCTTACCACCCTGGAGGCAGCGGACATCATCTTACCACCATAGAGGCAGTGGACATCATCTTACGACTCTGGAAGCAGCGGACATCATCTTACCACCCTGGAGGCACCGGACATCATCTTACCACCCTGGTGGCAGTGGACATCATCTTACCACCCTGGAGGCAGCGGACATCATCTTACCACCCTGGAGGCAGTGGACATCATCTTACCACCCTGGAGGCAGCGGACATCATCTTACCACCCTGGCGGAAGCAGACATCATCTTACCACCCTGGAGGCAGTGGACATCATCTTACCACCCTGGAGGCAGCGGACAACATCTTACCACCCTGGGGGCAGCGGACATCATCTTACCACCCTGGAGGCAGCGGACATCATCTTACCACCATGGAGGCAGCGGACATCATCTTACCACCGTGGAGGCAGTGGACATCATCTTATTACGCTGGAGGCAGTGGACATCATCTTACTACGCTGGAGGCAGTGGACATCATCTTACCACCCTGGTGGCAGCGATCATCTTACCACCCTGGAGGCAGCGGACATCATCTTACCACCATGGAGGCAGCGGACATCATCTTACCACCCTGGAGGCAGTGGACATCATCTTACCACCCTGGAGGCAGCGGACATCATCTTAGCACCATGGAGGCAGCGGACATCATCTTACCACCCTGGTGGCAGCGGACATCATCTTACTACCCTGGTGGCAGTGGACATCATCTTACCACCATGGAGGCTGCGGACAACATCTTACCACCCTGGTGGCAGCGGACATCATCTTACCACCCTGGAGGCAGCGCACATCATCTTACCACCCTGGAGGCAGCGGACATCATCTTACCACCCTGGAGGCAGCGCACATCATCTTACCACCCTGGAGGCAGCGGACATCATCTTACCACCCTGGAGGCAGCGCACATCATCTTACCACCCTGGTGGCAGGGGACATCATCTTATTACGCTGGAGGCAGTGGACATCATCTTACCACCCTGGTGGCAGGGGACATCATCTTACCACCCTGGTGGCAGGGGACATCATCTTACCACCCTGGTGGCAGCGGACATCATCTTACCACCCTGGAGGCAGCGCACATCATCTTACCACCCTGGTGGCAGGGGACATCATCTTACCACCCTGGTGGCAGCGGACATCATCTTACCACCCTGGAGGCAGCGCACATCATCTTACCACCCTGGTGGCAGGGGACATCATCTTACCACCCTGGTGGCAGGGGACATCATCTTACCACCCTGGTGGCAGCGGACATCATCTTACCACCCTGGTGGCAGGTGACGTCCGCTTACCACCCTGGTGGCAGCGGACATCATCTTACCACCCTGGTGGCAGCGGACATCATCTTACCACTCTGGTGGCAGCGGACATCATCTTACCACCATGGAGGCTGCGGACAACATCTTACCACCCTGGTGGCAGCGGACATCATCTTACCACCCTGGAGGCAGCGGACATCATCTTACCACCCTGGAGGCAGCGGACATCATCTTACCACCATAGAGGCAGTGGACATCATCTTACCACCATGGAGGCTGCGGACAACATCTTACCACCCTGGAGGCAGCGGACATCATCTTACCACCATAGAGGCAGTGGACATCATCTTACCACCATGGAGGCTGCGGACAACATCTTACCACCCTGGAGGCAGCGGACATCATCTTACCACCATAGAGGCAGTGGACATCATCTTACGACTCTGGAAGCAGCGGACATCATCTTACCACCCTGGAGGCACCGGACATCATCTTACCACCCTGGTGGCAGTGGACATCATCTTACCACCCTGGAGGCAGCGGACATCATCTTACCACCCTGGAGGCAGTGGACATCATCTTACCACCCTGGAGGCAGCGGACATCATCTTACCACCCTGGCGGAAGCAGACATCATCTTACCACCCTGGAGGCAGTGGACATCATCTTACCACCCTGGAGGCAGCGGACAACATCTTACCACCCTGGGGGCAGCGGACATCATCTTACCACCCTGGAGGCAGCGGACATCATCTTACCACCATGGAGGCAGCGGACATCATCTTACCACCGTGGAGGCAGTGGACATCATCTTATTACGCTGGAGGCAGTGGACATCATCTTACTACGCTGGAGGCAGTGGACATCATCTTACCACCCTGGTGGCAGCGATCATCTTACCACCCTGGAGGCAGCGGACATCATCTTACCACCATGGAGACAGCGGACATCATCTTACCACCCTGGAGGCAGTGGACATCATCTTACCACCCTGGTGGCAGCGGACATCATCTTACTACCCTGGAGGCAGCGCACATCATCTTACCACCCTGGAGGCAGCGGACATCATCTTACCACCCTGGAGGCAGCGGACATCATCTTACCACCCTGGAGGCAGCGGACATCATCTTACCACCATAGAGGCAGTGGACATCATCTTACCACCATGGAGGCTGCGGACAACATCTTACCACCCTGGAGGCAGCGGACATCATCTTACCACCATAGAGGCAGTGGACATCATCTTACCACCATGGAGGCTGCGGACAACATCTTACCACCCTGGAGGCAGCGGACATCATCTTACCACCATGGAGGCAGTGGACATCATCTTACGACTCTGGAAGCAGCGGACATCATCTTACCACCCTGGAGGCACCGGACATCATCTTACCACCCTGGTGGCAGTGGACATCATCTTACCACCCTGGAGGCAGCGGACATCATCTTACCACCCTGGAGGCAGTGGACATCATCTTACCACCCTGGAGGCAGCGGACATCATCTTACCACCCTGGCGGAAGCAGACATCATCTTACCACCCTGGAGGCAGTGGACATCATCTTACCACCCTGGAGGCAGCGGACAACATCTTACCACCCTGGGGGCAGCGGACATCATCTTACCACCCTGGAGGCAGCGGACATCATCTTACCACCATGGAGGCAGCGGACATCATCTTACCACCGTGGAGGCAGTGGACATCATCTTATTACGCTGGAGGCAGTGGACATCATCTTACTACGCTGGAGGCAGTGGACATCATCTTACCACCCTGGTGGCAGCGATCATCTTACCACCCTGGAGGCAGCGGACATCATCTTACCACCATGGAGGCAGCGGACATCATCTTACCACCCTGGAGGCAGTGGACATCATCTTACCACCCTGGAGGCAGCGGACATTATCTTAGCACCATGGAGGCAGCGGACATCATCTTACCACCCTGGTGGCAGCGGACATCATCTTACTACCCTGGTGGCAGTGGACATCATCTTACCACCATGGAGACAGCGGACATCATCTTACCACCCTGGAGGCAGTGGACATCATCTTACCACCCTGGAGGCAGCGGACATCATCTTAGCACCATGGAGGCAGCGGACATCATCTTACCACCCTGGTGGCAGCGGACATCATCTTACTACCCTGGTGGCAGTGGACATCATCTTACCACCATGGAGGCTGCGGACAACATCTTACCACCCTGGTGGCAGCGGACATCATCTTACCACCCTGGAGGCAGCGGACATCATCTTACCACCCTGGAGGCAGCGCACATCATCTTACCACCCTGGAGGCAGCGGACATCATCTTACCACCCTGGAGGCAGCGCACATCATCTTACCACCCTGGAGGCAGCGGACATCATCTTACCACCCTGGAGGCAGCGCACATCATCTTACCACCCTGGTGGCAGGGGACATCATCTTATTACGCTGGAGGCAGTGGACATCATCTTACCACCCTGGTGGCAGGGGACATCATCTTACCACCCTGGTGGCAGGGGACATCATCTTACCACCCTGGTGGCAGCGGACATCATCTTACCACCCTGGAGGCAGCGCACATCATCTTACCACCCTGGTGGCAGGGGACATCATCTTACCACCCTGGTGGCAGCGGACATCATCTTACCACCCTGGAGGCAGCGCACATCATCTTACCACCCTGGTGGCAGGGGACATCATCTTACCACCCTGGTGGCAGGGGACATCATCTTACCACCCTGGTGGCAGCGGACATCATCTTACCACCCTGGTGGCAGGTGACGTCCGCTTACCACCCTGGTGGCAGCGGACATCATCTTACCACCCTGGTGGCAGCGGACATCATCTTACCACTCTGGTGGCAGCGGACATCATCTTACCACCATGGAGGCTGCGGACAACATCTTACCACCCTGGTGGCAGCGGACATCATCTTACCACCCTGGAGGCAGCGGACATCATCTTACCACCCTGGAGGCAGCGGACATCATCTTACCACCATAGAGGCAGTGGACATCATCTTACCACCATGGAGGCTGCGGACAACATCTTACCACCCTGGAGGCAGCGGACATCATCTTACCACCATAGAGGCAGTGGACATCATCTTACCACCATGGAGGCTGCGGACAACATCTTACCACCCTGGAGGCAGCGGACATCATCTTACCACCATGGAGGCAGTGGACATCATCTTACGACTCTGGAAGCAGCGGACATCATCTTACCACCCTGGAGGCACCGGACATCATCTTACCACCCTGGTGGCAGTGGACATCATCTTACCACCCTGGAGGCAGCGGACATCATCTTACCACCCTGGAGGCAGTGGACATCATCTTACCACCCTGGAGGCAGCGGACATCATCTTACCACCCTGGCGGAAGCAGACATCATCTTACCACCCTGGAGGCAGTGGACATCATCTTACCACCCTGGAGGCAGCGGACAACATCTTACCACCCTGGGGGCAGCGGACATCATCTTACCACCCTGGAGGCAGCGGACATCATCTTACCACCATGGAGGCAGCGGACATCATCTTACCACCGTGGAGGCAGTGGACATCATCTTATTACGCTGGAGGCAGTGGACATCATCTTACTACGCTGGAGGCAGTGGACATCATCTTACCACCCTGGTGGCAGCGATCATCTTACCACCCTGGAGGCAGCGGACATCATCTTACCACCATGAAGGCAGCGGACATCATCTTACCACCCTGGAGGCAGTGGACATCATCTTACCACCCTGGAGGCAGCGGACATCATCTTAGCACCATGGAGGCAGCGGACATCATCTTACCACCCTGGTGGCAGCGGACATCATCTTACTACCCTGGTGGCAGTGGACATCATCTTACCACCATGGAGGCTGCGGACAACATCTTACCACCCTGGTGGCAGCGGACATCATCTTACCACCATGGAGGCTGCGGACATTATTTTACCACCCTGGAGGCAGCGGACATCATCTTACCACCATGGAGGCAGCGGACATCATCTTATCACCGTGGAGGCAGTGGACATCATCTTATTACGCTGGAGGCAGTGGACATCATCTTACCACCCTGGAGGCAGCGGACATCATCTTACCACCATAGAGGCAGTGGACATCATCTTACGACTCTGGAAGCAGCGGACATCATCTTACCACCCTGGAGGCGCCGGACATCATCTTACCACCCTGGTGGCAGCGGACATCATCTTACCACCCTGGAGGCAGTGGACATCATCTTACCACCCTGGAGGCAGTGGACATCATCTTACCACCCTGGAGGCAGTGGACATCATCTTACCACCCTGGTGGCAGCGATCATCTTACCACCCTGGAGGCAGCGGACATCATCTTACCACCATGGAGGCAGCGGACATCATCTTACCACCCTGGAGGCAGTGGACATCATCTTACCACCCTGGAGGCAGCGGACATCATCTTAGCACCATGGAGGCAGCGGACATCATCTTACCACCCTGGTGGCAGCGGACATCATCTTACTACCCTGGTGGCAGTGGACATCATCTTACCACCATGGAGGCTGCGGACAACATCTTACCACCCTGGTGGCAGCGGACATCATCTTACCACCCTGGAGGCAGCGCACATCATCTTACCACCCTGGAGGCAGCGGACATCATCTTACCACCCTGGAGGCAGCGCACATCATCTTACCACCCTGGAGGCAGCGGACATCATCTTACCACCCTGGAGGCAGCGCACATCATCTTACCACCCTGGTGGCAGGGGACATCATCTTATTACGCTGGAGGCAGTGGACATCATCTTACCACCCTGGTGGCAGGGGACATCATCTTACCACCCTGGTGGCAGGGGACATCATCTTACCACCCTGGTGGCAGCGGACATCATCTTACCACCCTGGAGGCAGCGCACATCATCTTACCACCCTGGTGGCAGGGGACATCATCTTACCACCCTGGTGGCAGCGGACATCATCTTACCACCCTGGAGGCAGCGCACATCATCTTACCACCCTGGTGGCAGGGGACATCATCTTACCACCCTGGTGGCAGGGGACATCATCTTACCACCCTGGTGGCAGCGGACATCATCTTACCACCCTGGTGGCAGGTGACGTCCGCTTACCACCCTGGTGGCAGCGGACATCATCTTACCACCCTGGTGGCAGCGGACATCATCTTACCACTCTGGTGGCAGCGGACATCATCTTACCACCATGGAGGCTGCGGACAACATCTTACCACCCTGGTGGCAGCGGACATCATCTTACCACCCTGGAGGCAGCGGACATCATCTTACCACCCTGGAGGCAGCGGACATCATCTTACCACCATAGAGGCAGTGGACATCATCTTACCACCATGGAGGCTGCGGACAACATCTTACCACCCTGGAGGCAGCGGACATCATCTTACCACCATAGAGGCAGTGGACATCATCTTACCACCATGGAGGCTGCGGACAACATCTTACCACCCTGGAGGCAGCGGACATCATCTTACCACCATAGAGGCAGTGGACATCATCTTACGACTCTGGAAGCAGCGGACATCATCTTACCACCCTGGAGGCACCGGACATCATCTTACCACCCTGGTGGCAGTGGACATCATCTTACCACCCTGGAGGCAGCGGACATCATCTTACCACCCTGGAGGCAGTGGACATCATCTTACCACCCTGGAGGCAGCGGACATCATCTTACCACCCTGGCGGAAGCAGACATCATCTTACCACCCTGGAGGCAGTGGACATCATCTTACCACCCTGGAGGCAGCGGACAACATCTTACCACCCTGGGGGCAGCGGACATCATCTTACCACCCTGGAGGCAGCGGACATCATCTTACCACCATGGAGGCAGCGGACATCATCTTACCACCGTGGAGGCAGTGGACATCATCTTATTACGCTGGAGGCAGTGGACATCATCTTACTACGCTGGAGGCAGTGGACATCATCTTACCACCCTGGTGGCAGCGATCATCTTACCACCCTGGAGGCAGCGGACATCATCTTACCACCATGGAGACAGCGGACATCATCTTACCACCCTGGAGGCAGTGGACATCATCTTACCACCCTGGTGGCAGCGGACATCATCTTACTACCCTGGAGGCAGCGCACATCATCTTACCACCCTGGAGGCAGCGGACATCATCTTACCACCCTGGAGGCAGCGGACATCATCTTACCACCCTGGAGGCAGCGGACATCATCTTACCACCATAGAGGCAGTGGACATCATCTTACCACCATGGAGGCTGCGGACAACATCTTACCACCCTGGAGGCAGCGGACATCATCTTACCACCATAGAGGCAGTGGACATCATCTTACCACCATGGAGGCTGCGGACAACATCTTACCACCCTGGAGGCAGCGGACATCATCTTACCACCATGGAGGCAGTGGACATCATCTTACGACTCTGGAAGCAGCGGACATCATCTTACCACCCTGGAGGCACCGGACATCATCTTACCACCCTGGTGGCAGTGGACATCATCTTACCACCCTGGAGGCAGCGGACATCATCTTACCACCCTGGAGGCAGTGGACATCATCTTACCACCCTGGAGGCAGCGGACATCATCTTACCACCCTGGCGGAAGCAGACATCATCTTACCACCCTGGAGGCAGTGGACATCATCTTACCACCCTGGAGGCAGCGGACAACATCTTACCACCCTGGGGGCAGCGGACATCATCTTACCACCCTGGAGGCAGCGGACATCATCTTACCACCATGGAGGCAGCGGACATCATCTTACCACCGTGGAGGCAGTGGACATCATCTTATTACGCTGGAGGCAGTGGACATCATCTTACTACGCTGGAGGCAGTGGACATCATCTTACCACCCTGGTGGCAGCGATCATCTTACCACCCTGGAGGCAGCGGACATCATCTTACCACCATGGAGGCAGCGGACATCATCTTACCACCCTGGAGGCAGTGGACATCATCTTACCACCCTGGAGGCAGCGGACATTATCTTAGCACCATGGAGGCAGCGGACATCATCTTACCACCCTGGTGGCAGCGGACATCATCTTACTACCCTGGTGGCAGTGGACATCATCTTACCACCATGGAGACAGCGGACATCATCTTACCACCCTGGAGGCAGTGGACATCATCTTACCACCCTGGAGGCAGCGGACATCATCTTAGCACCATGGAGGCAGCGGACATCATCTTACCACCCTGGTGGCAGCGGACATCATCTTACTACCCTGGTGGCAGTGGACATCATCTTACCACCATGGAGGCTGCGGACAACATCTTACCACCCTGGTGGCAGCGGACATCATCTTACCACCCTGGAGGCAGCGGACATCATCTTACCACCCTGGAGGCAGCGCACATCATCTTACCACCCTGGAGGCAGCGGACATCATCTTACCACCCTGGAGGCAGCGCACATCATCTTACCACCCTGGAGGCAGCGGACATCATCTTACCACCCTGGAGGCAGCGCACATCATCTTACCACCCTGGTGGCAGGGGACATCATCTTATTACGCTGGAGGCAGTGGACATCATCTTACCACCCTGGTGGCAGGGGACATCATCTTACCACCCTGGTGGCAGGGGACATCATCTTACCACCCTGGTGGCAGCGGACATCATCTTACCACCCTGGAGGCAGCGCACATCATCTTACCACCCTGGTGGCAGGGGACATCATCTTACCACCCTGGTGGCAGCGGACATCATCTTACCACCCTGGAGGCAGCGCACATCATCTTACCACCCTGGTGGCAGGGGACATCATCTTACCACCCTGGTGGCAGGGGACATCATCTTACCACCCTGGTGGCAGCGGACATCATCTTACCACCCTGGTGGCAGGTGACGTCCGCTTACCACCCTGGTGGCAGCGGACATCATCTTACCACCCTGGTGGCAGCGGACATCATCTTACCACTCTGGTGGCAGCGGACATCATCTTACCACCATGGAGGCTGCGGACAACATCTTACCACCCTGGTGGCAGCGGACATCATCTTACCACCCTGGAGGCAGCGGACATCATCTTACCACCCTGGAGGCAGCGGACATCATCTTACCACCATAGAGGCAGTGGACATCATCTTACCACCATGGAGGCTGCGGACAACATCTTACCACCCTGGAGGCAGCGGACATCATCTTACCACCATAGAGGCAGTGGACATCATCTTACCACCATGGAGGCTGCGGACAACATCTTACCACCCTGGAGGCAGCGGACATCATCTTACCACCATGGAGGCAGTGGACATCATCTTACGACTCTGGAAGCAGCGGACATCATCTTACCACCCTGGAGGCACCGGACATCATCTTACGACTCTGGAAGCAGCGGACATCATCTTACCACCCTGGAGGCACCGGACATCATCTTACCACCCTGGTGGCAGTGGACATCATCTTACCACCCTGGAGGCAGCGGACATCATCTTACCACCCTGGAGGCAGTGGACATCATCTTACCACCCTGGAGGCAGCGGACATCATCTTACCACCCTGGCGGAAGCAGACATCATCTTACCACCCTGGAGGCAGTGGACATCATCTTACCACCCTGGAGGCAGCGGACAACATCTTACCACCCTGGGGGCAGCGGACATCATCTTACCACCCTGGAGGCAGCGGACATCATCTTACCACCATGGAGGCAGCGGACATCATCTTACCACCGTGGAGGCAGTGGACATCATCTTATTACGCTGGAGGCAGTGGACATCATCTTACTACGCTGGAGGCAGTGGACATCATCTTACCACCCTGGTGGCAGCGATCATCTTACCACCCTGGAGGCAGCGGACATCATCTTACCACCATGGAGGCAGCGGACATCATCTTACCACCCTGGAGGCAGTGGACATCATCTTACCACCCTGGAGGCAGCGGACATCATCTTAGCACCATGGAGGCAGCGGACATCATCTTACCACCCTGGTGGCAGCGGACATCATCTTACTACCCTGGTGGCAGTGGACATCATCTTACCACCATGGAGGCTGCGGACAACATCTTACCACCCTGGTGGCAGCGGACATCATCTTACCACCATGGAGGCTGCGGACATTATTTTACCACCCTGGAGGCAGCGGACATCATCTTACCACCATGGAGGCAGCGGACATCATCTTATCACCGTGGAGGCAGTGGACATCATCTTATTACGCTGGAGGCAGTGGACATCATCTTACCACCCTGGAGGCAGCGGACATCATCTTACCACCATAGAGGCAGTGGACATCATCTTACGACTCTGGAAGCAGCGGACATCATCTTACCACCCTGGAGGCGCCGGACATCATCTTACCACCCTGGTGGCAGCGGACATCATCTTACCACCCTGGAGGCAGTGGACATCATCTTACCACCCTGGAGGCAGTGGACATCATCTTACCACCCTGGAGGCAGTGGACATCATCTTACCACCCTGGAGTCAGTGGACATCATCTTACCACCCTGGAGGCAGTGTACATCATCTTACCACCCTGGAGGCAGTGGATATCATCTCACCACCCTGGAGGCAGCGGATATCATCTCACCACCCTGGAGGCAGCGGACAATATTTTACCACCCTGGAAGCAGCGGACATCATCTTACCACCATAGAGGCAGTGGACATCATCTTACCACCATGGAGGCTGCGGACAACATTTTACCACCCTGGAGGCAGCGGACATCATCTTACCACCATAGAGGCAGTGGACATCATCTTACGACTCTGGAAGCAGCGGACATCATCTTACCACCCTGGAGGCACCGGACATCATCTTACCACCCTGGTGGCAGCGGACATCATCTTACCACCCTGGAGGCAGTGGACATCATCTTACCACCCTGGAGGCAGTGGACATCATCTTACCACCCTGGAGTCAGTGGACATCATCTTACCACCCTGGAGGCAGTGGACATCATCTTACCACCCTGGAGGCAGTGGATATCATCTCACCACCCTGGAGGCAGCGGACATAATCTTACGACCCTGGAGGCAGCGGACATCATCTTTCCACCCTGGAGGCAGTGGACATCATCTTATTACGCTGGAGGCAGTGGACATCATCTTACTACGCTGGAGGCAGTGGACATCATCTTACCACCATGGAGGCAGTGGACATCATCTTACCACCCTGGAGGCAGCGGACATCATCTTACCACCATGGAGGCAGCGGACATCATCTTACCACCCTGGAGGCAGCGGACAATATTTTACCACCCTGGAAGCAGCGGGACAATATCTTACACCTCAGCAGCATCTGTGTGTTGTCGGCGACTTGCTGCTTTCTGTCCAGGTTAGAGCAGTGACAACTCCACAAAATCACAGGCAGGCCGGACAGTGGCGTGCGAGCTGCAGCCGATGATTGCGGATCGTCAGATCGTGGCCTGGACACTGCTCTGACTTCTGTATTAGGCTGTGATTTGCAGAACGGCCGCACAGACCGGTTACATGTGATGCCGCAATGTGTCGCCCTAACACCAGGTAATGGCGCAAGGCTGCGGCTCAGATGACAGCAGAGCGGCCATTCACACTAGGGCTGATTTCAACTGTTGTCATCCGCAAGCTGCAGCGCTCAGCCAGACGCAAGGTTTCGTGCCTCATCGTGGCCACAATATGTGAGTGTTCAGCAGTAGGTAAGATCTTGCCCCACAGAGCCGGAGGTGAGATGTGACATCTGGTCCTCAGCCATCACAGGCCATTGCTAGAGGTCTTCTGGTATGTAGCAGACAGCGGGGCCCCAGTACTAGGGCAGCGTCAGCAGCCCTTCCCACATAATTGCCTATATCCCTTCTTTCACTACCAGTCATCGGCCTGGGTGACATGTATGGGGACCATGCTCAGCCCGGCTCCTCCGTTGGCCTCGGTGACATGTATGGGGAACCAAGCCCAGCCCGGCTTCTCCATTGGCCTGGATGACATGTATGGGGATCAGGCTCAGCCCGGCTCCTCCGTTGGTCTTGGTGACATGTATGGGGAACCAAGCCCAGCCCTGCTCCTCCATTGGCCTCGGTGACATGTATGGAGAACAGACTCAGCCCAGCTCCTCCATTGGCCTGGATGACATGTATAGGGACCAAGCTCAGCCCAGCTACCCCATTGGCCTGGATGAAATGTATGGGGACCAAGCTCAGCCCAACTCCTCCATCGGCCTGAATGACATGTATGGGGAACCAGGCTCAGCCCGGCTCCTCCGTTGGCTTGGGTGACATGTATGGGGACCAGGCCCAGCCCGGCTCCTCCATCGGTCTGTGTGACATGTATGGGGGACCATGCTCAGCCCAGCTCCTCCGTTGGCCTCGGTGACATGTATGGGGACCAGGCTCAGCCCGGCTCCTCTGTTGGCTTCGGTGACATGTATAGGGGACCAGGCCCAGCCTAGCTCCTCCATTGGCCTCGGTGACATGTATGGGGACCAGGCTCAGCCCAGCTTCTCCATTGGCCTGGATAACATGTATGGGGACCAAACTCAGCCCGGCTCCTCCATCGGACTGGATGATATGTATGGGGGACCATGCTCAGTCCAGCTCCTCCGTTGGCCTCGGTGACATGTATGGGGACCTGGCTCAGCCTGGCTCCTCCATCAGCCTCAGTGACATGTATGGGACCTGGCTCAGTCTGGCTCCTCCATCGGCCTGGATGACATGTTTGGTGACCAAGCTCAGCCCAGCTCCTCCATCGGCCCGGGATGACATGTATGGGGACCAAGCTCATCCCAGCTCTCCCATCGGCCTTGATGACATATATGGTGACTAACCTCAGCCCAGCTTCCCCATTGGCCTGGATGACATGCATGGGGACCAGGCTCAGCCCAGCTCATCCATCGGCCTGACCAAGGGGGACCAAGCTCAGCCCGGCTCCTCCGTTGGCTTCGGTGACATGTATGGGAACCAGGCCCAGCCCGGCTTCTCCATTGGTCTGGGTGACATGTATGGGGACCAGGCTCACTCGGCTCCTCCATTGGCCTTGGTGACATGCATGGGTGACCAGGCCCAGCCTAGCGCCTCCATTGGTTCGGTGACATGTATGGGGACCAGGATCAGCCCGGCTCCTCTGTTGGCTTCGGTGACATGTATGGGGATCAGGCTCAGCCCAGCTCCTCGATCGGCCTGGATAACATGTACGGGGACCAAGCTTAGCCCGGCTCCTCTGTGTCCGTTGGCCTCGGTGACAAGTATGGGGACCAGGCTCAGCCAGGCTCCTCCATCAGCTTTGGTGACATGTATGGAGACCTGGTTCAGCCCAAGTTCCTTCGGCCTGGGTGACATATATTGGGACCAGGCTCAGCCCGGCTCCTCCGTAGGCCTGGATGACATGTATGGAGACCAGGCTCAGCCCGGCTCCTCCACAGGCCTGGATGACATGTATGGGGACCAGGCTCAGCTCGGCTCCTCTGTTGTCCTCGGTGACATGTTTGGGGGACCATGCTCAGTCCGGTTCCTCCGTTGGCTTTGGTGACATGTATAGGGACCAGGCTCAGCCTGGCTCCTCCATCAGCCTCGGTGACATGTATGGGGACCTGGCTCAGCCCAAGTTCCTTCGGCCTGGGTGACATATATGGGGACCAGGCTCAGCCCGGCTCCTCCGTAGGCCTGGATGACATGTATGGAGACCAGGCTCAGCCCGGCTCCTCCATCGGCCTGGATGACATGTATGGGGACCAGGCTCAGCCCAGCTCCTCCATCGGCCTGGATGACATGTATGGGGACCAGGCTCAGATAGGCCACTCCGTTGGCCTTGGTGACATGTATGGGGGACCAGGCTCAACCCAGCTCCTCCATCGGCCTGGATGACATGTGGGGGACCATACTCAGCCCAGCTCCTCCGTTGGCCTCTATGACATATATGGGGACCTGGCTCAGCCCGGCTCCTCCATCGGCCTCGGTGACATGTATGGGGACCAGGCTCAGCTCGGCTCCTCTTTTGTCCTCGGTGACATGTTTGGGGGACCATGCTCAGCCCGGTTCCTCCTTTGGCTTTGGTGACATGTATAGGGACCAGGCTCAGCCTGGCTCCTCCATCAGCCTCGGTGACATGTATGGGGACCAGGCTCAGCCCGGCTCCTCCATCAGCCTCGGTGACATGTATGGGGACCAGGCTCAGCCCAGCTCCTCCGTTGGCCTCGGTGACATGTATGGGGGACCATGCTCAGCCGGGCTCCTCCGTTGGCTTCGGTGACATGTATGGGGACCAGGCTCAGCCCGGCTCCTCCATCAGCCTCGGTGACATGTATGGGGACCATGCTCAGCCCGGCTCCTCCGTTGGCTTCGGTGACATGTATGGGGACCAGGTTCAGCCCCGCTCCTCCGTTGGCCTCGGTGACATGTTTGGGGGACCATGCTCAGCCCGGCTCCTCCGTTGGCCTCATTGACATGTATGTGGACCTGGCTCAGCCTGAGTTCCTCCAGCCACTCACTGTCCGGTGATATCACATGGCCTGGCTATTCTTGCCGATATTCTTTTCTTCTTCATCCCTCCTTTTTAGGCTCTTAGTTCTCACAATGAGGTTTTGGTTAGTTTTTGATGCTGAGTATTTTCACTGGGCAAAAAAAAAAAAAAAAACCTAAACCAATCATAGTTCCAGTAAAGTGGATGGGATTTACCTGAAGCTCCTGCCCAATGTGCTGCGTGTGACATCTGTAACACATTCATTTATGTTGCGGTAAATGTGTTTAATTTGTGGATTTTCCTTGTAGACTTTAATGAGATGAAGAATAGCTGCAGGGAAAAAAATCCATGTAATCTGCACAGGACTTTATCTAAAGCAAGGAAGTTTCCAAAACAAAGGCATTTTATTTCAACATGACACCAAAAAGAAAAACTGCAGCTGAAAAAACACACTCAAAGACACAGCTGATTGGTGCAGAAAATCTGCAGCATGAAAACTCACCAAATACGCTTGGTGGGAACATGGCCTTACTCTCCCGCCCAGATACGCGTCTCCTTTTATTGTATCGCTCAGGGCCGCAGTGCCGTCTGCCCGCAGGTCGGATTCATATGCTGCCATGAAACAATCTTCTTATATTACAGCACCAGGAATGTAAAGAAATAAGAAAGAGTTAAATCCGAGACATTCCTGGGAGCCTGTAACCTAGCAACAGAGACCAAGACTCACTGGGGACCCGGCCTAATTAAGCCTAACGATGCTATCTCCATGGCAACACAAATTTGATCAGAACATCCTCAGCTCGCCGTGTGATAGGAGGCTCCACCTGATCGGTGAGCCGGCGTCTAGCTGCTCCGACGTCTGCCCGGATGGGGCATGCTGCGGCGTCCAGGCCGTCCTCGGCCCCTCACCTGCTCCAGGTTTAGGGCTCTTTGGCTTACAGGACGCACGCCTTTTGTTTTTTTCATTATACATGTACAGATTTCCATTACTGTGTAGGTAAGTGTTCACATGGTCATGATAACGTAGCGGTGAAGGGCACCAGAAAGAAGTCGTTCAGCAGCCGTCATTTCCCCCAGACTTGTGTACCACACAGCACACACTACAAGAAGACGAGCCCCTGGTGTCCGGCGATAGGAAAGCTCCACCGTCCCGGCTAAATACATCAAACATCCCCCCAAATCAATGTTATAGGAACAGTTCCCCCAAAATACAATGGAGTGTGCACCGAGAACAGTGTAAAAACCGATCCAAGAGTGAGGTGGACACAGCGTGGGCCGTCAGCCCTGGAGACACAGCGACCACGAACACTGGTGGCTGTGCAGCAACGACCTCTGGAGGCAGCACGGCCACTGGAGGCAGCACGGCCACTGGAGGCAGCACGGCCCCTGGAGACAGCACGGCCCCTGGAGGCAGCACGGCCACTGGAGACAGCACATCCACTGGAGGCAGCACATCCACTGGAGGCAGCACGGCCACTGGAGGCAGCACGGCCACTGGAGACAGCACGGCCCCTGGAGACAGCACATCCACTGGAGGCAGCACGGCCACTGGAGGCAGCACGGCCCCTGGAGACAGCACGGCCCCTGGAGGCAGCACGGCCACTGGAGACAGCACATCCACTGGAGGCAGCACGGCCACTGGAGGCAGCACGGCCACTGGAGGCAGCACGGCCACTGGAGACAGCACGGCCCCTGGAGACAGCACGGCCCCTGGAGGCAGCACGGCCACTGGAGACAGCACATCCACTGGAGGCAGCACGGCCCCTGGAGGCAGCACGGCCCCTGGAGGCAGCACGGCCACTGGAGGCAGCACGGCCACTGGAGACAGCACGGCCACTGGAGGCAGCACGGCCACTGGAGGCAGCACGGCCACTGGAGGCAGCACGGCCACTGGAGACAGCACGGCCACTGGAGGCAGCACGGCCACTGGAGACAGCACGGCCACTGGAGACAGCACGGCCACTGGAGGCAGCACGGCCCCTGGAGGCAGCACGGCCACTGGAGACAGCACGGCCACTGGAGGCAGCACGGCCACTGGAGGCAGCACGGCCACTGGAGGCAGCACGGCCCCTGGAGGCAGCACGGCCACTGGAGACAGCACGGCCACTGGAGGCAGCACGGCCACTGGAGGCAGCACGGCCCCTGGAGGCAGCACGGCCACTGGAGACAGCACGGCCACTGGAGGCAGCACGGCCACTGGAGGCAGCACGGCCACTGGAGGCAGCACGGCCCCTGGAGGCAGCACGGCCACTGGAGGCAGCACGGCCCCTGGAGGCAGCACGGCCACTGGAGCCAGCACGGCCACTGGGGGCAGCACGGCCACTGGAGGCAGCACGGCCACTGGAGACAGAACGGCCACTGGAGGCAGCACGGCCCCTGGAGGCAGCACGGCCCCTGGAGACAGCACGGCCACTGGAGACAGCACGGCCACTGGAGACAGCACGGCCACTGGAGGCAGCACAGCCACTGGAGACAGCACGGCCCCTGGAGGCAGCACGGCCACTGGAGGCAGTATGGCTGTCACCCCTGAAGACAGAGCGACCACAAACACTGGTGGTAGTTCGGCACCGACCTCTGGAGGCAGCACAAACACTGGAGGCAGTATGGACGTCACCCCTGAAGACAGAGCGACCACGAACCCTGGTGGCTGTGCAGCAGCGAACCCTGGAATCAGCATAGACGTTACCCCTGGAGACACAATGACCACGAACCCTGGTGGCGGTGCGGCAATGACCTCTGGAGGCAGCACGGCCACTGGAGGCAGTATGGACGTTACCCCTGGAGACAAAACGACCACAAATCCTGGTGGCGGTGCAGTAATGACCTCTGGGGGCAGCACGGCCACTGGAGGCAGTATGGCTGTCACCCCTGAAGACAGAGCAACCACGAACACTGGTGGCTGTGCAGCAGCGAGCCCTGGAGGCAGCACGGCCACTGGATGCAGTATGACCATCACCCCTGGAGACAAAGCGACCATAAACACTGGTGGCTGTGCACCCCTGGAGGCAACATGTAGTCACCCCAGAAGACAGAGCGACCACCAACACTGGCGGCAGCTACCCCTATAAGCCGCATGGCCATCACCCCTGGAGACAGAGTGACAATAAACACTGGAGGCTGTGTGGCAGCGACCCCTGGAGACAGCACAGCCACTGGAGGCAGCGTGGCCATCACCCCTGGAGACAGAGCAACCACGAACACTGGCGGAGGCAACCCCTGGAGGCAGCACGGCCACTCAAGGCACCATGACAGTCACCCCTACAGGCAGAGTGACCATGAACACTGCCGGTGGTGCATCAACGACCCCTTTAGGCAGTGTGGCCAACACCCCTGGAGGCATAGAGACCACAAACACTAGTGGCAGCGCAACAACGACCCCTGGAGGCAGCACGGCCACTGAATGCAGCATGGCTGTGATCCCTGGAGACAGAGGGACCACGAAAACTGGCGGCGGTGCAGCAATGAACACTGGAGGCAGCAAGGCAATGTCTATTGGAGGCAGCACAGCCACTAGAGGCAGCATGACCACGGCCCCTGCAGAAGGTGCGTACACAACCCCTGGAGGTAGAACGGCCATGACCACTGGAGAAATAGAGGCCATGACCAATAGTGGCAGTGCAGCCACGACCCTTGGAGGCAGCACAGTCACAATTACTGGAGGCAGCATGGCAATCACGCCTATAGCTGGTGAGTACATAGCCCCCGGAGGTAGAAAGACAATGACCACTGGAGGCAGAGTGGCCAGGATCTCACCTCCTCATGTGAGCATAAATTGCTGCACCTCAGCTGGAAGAAGCTCTCATGGTCGGGGACCTCTCCACGTCGGTCTCATAATTTCTTTATTAAATTTCCAGAATACATTGATGATTATTTATTGATAATATAAACATGCAAATCTCCTAAATCTTCATTTTAGAAGGTAACAGCACACCCTCTAGCTTTGTCCTCCTTACGTCTTACCTCTTCTCTGGCAGACATGAGTGGTTGAACTTGTACAACTTGTAATTCTGCAGATGTCAGGCTGGTGTTATATACCCACTCTGATTCTAGGAAAAAAGGCAATAAGCCACAATTTTCAATGACGGTCCAGAAGGTACACACTGCCCCCTAGTGGCAGGTAGCAGTCACAGATACAGTTACTGCAGAACATTCTCACTTGTTCTATATGGCCTGGTAAGCAGATACAGAAGCTATGGAGGCTGAAGGGGTTATTCCCAAAATATGACATTATAGGGGATAACCGATTGCTGGGACATCAGGGATGGAGAGGAGGAAGCTTAATCGACCTCAACTCCATTCATTATACAAGGGACAAGCTTAGCTTTCTCCCATAAACCATGAATGCAGCAGAGGTCGAGCATTCCACCTCCGCTCTATTTAAGCCAGGTCTCTACAGAGCCTTTACAAGGATTGCTGTGGACCATGGGCTGCTTTTTATTTAAAAAAAGGCAGACAAAATGTGCTAACAAGCTTTACAAGGAATCCATTCACTTCTATGGTAGCAAAACGTTCACTTGCGAGCTGTAACTGCATAAAGAGGTTGTTTCCTAGACTTTCACTAGTTGAGGATTTCAGCTGCATAATGACCCTGTGTAGAGTTTCTCTCTCGGATTTCCTCTTGTATACAGGTGACCTTCCCTGACTGTCCCCTGGACTGCACTTTGCTACAACAAATATTTAGAAGCTCCTTAAGGGGTGCACGCGTGCTGGGTTGTGCACGCGTCTTCTTGTGCAAAGTGGCTTCGGAGATAAGTGGCAGTTATTTCAGAGGCAGTTAGTCAGGGCAGGAGTCAGGTAACCAACACTTTGTCCACTTACTCTCTTTTAACTATGTTTCTGTTAGCTCTCACTTTTTCCTCTATAGTCCTCCACTTTCTAGTAACCCCTCAAATCCCTACACCTAGTATGGAACTGTTCATCTCTCCCTCCATCCTCCCCATTCATCTCACCTCCTCCTCAGAATTATTCCTCAACATTCAATCCTGGATCTCCAAACACAGACAGCCACCTCATGCTCTCTCTTGCTCCCACCTGCTAACACTTTCTCTGCTCCTCCTCACTGCTGGAGATATTCTCTCCAAATCCTGGTCCTCCTCACCATATCCCCACAGTTACTTCTACCTCCTATCCACGACCTTCCACAAACTGTGGCAACCCTTCTAACCTCATACCCATCCAGCTAATCCCCACTTCCTCAGTTGCACTAACAGGAGCTCTATGGAACGCTTGCTCCGTCTGCAAACTTTCCTACATCCACGACCTTTTCATTACTAACAAACTTTCCTTCCTCGCCATCACCGAAACCTGGCTCACCCCCTCTGACACAGCCTCCCCAGCTGCACTTTCGTATGGCGGATTCCACCTTTCCCAAACCCCCCTCCCCAACGGCAAACATGGCGGAGGAATAGGTTTTCTACTGTCAGATACCTGCGCTTTCATCCAAATCCCACTGCCACCCTCCGTTACACTCCCCTCTTTTGAGGCGCACTGTGTGCGCATCTATTCCCCCTCTGACCTCCAACTGGACGTCATTTACCGACCCTCAGGGCTAGCCACCACTTTCTTAGACCACTTCACCACCTGGCTGCTTCACTTCCTTTCCGCTGACATCCCCACCATCATAATGGGTGACTTCAACATCCCCATTGACACTTCCCACTCGTCTGTCTCTAAGTTCCTATCCCTCACTTCCTCCTTCGGCCTTACTCAATGGTCTTCTGCAGCTACTCATAAAGATGGCCACACACTGGACCTCATCTTCACCCGCCTCTGTTCCCTATCTAACCTCTCTAACTCATCTCTCCCTCTCTCTGACCATAACCTCCTCACATTCTCTACCCTCTCCAGGTGCACAATCCCCACTCCACAAACTTACACACGCTCGCAGAAACCTCAAACACCTTGACCTACACTCACTCTCTGAATCCCTCCTCCCACTTACAGACATAAATTCCTTACACAATGCAGATGTTGCTGCCACTTTATACAACACCACAATAGCTGCAGCACTAGACTCGATCGCCCCTCTCACACATACCAAAGCTCGCACAATCAACAGGCAACCCTGGCACACCAAACTTACTAAAGAACTGCGACGGGCCTCCAGGGTTGCGGAGCGGAGATGGAAAAGGTCTCACTCCATCGAGCACTTCATCGCATTCAAACAATCCCTCACTATTTTCAAGTCCACACTCACTACAGCAAAACAAATCTACTTCTCATCTCTCATATCCTCCCTGTCTCACAACCCTAAACAGCTATTTAACACTTTCAATTCTCTCCTTTGCCTCATTCTTCAAGCAGAAGATTGACACCATCAGACAAAGCTTTCGCCTAAAGTCCACACAACCCCTCCTCATATCTACTCAACCTTCCTCCTCCATACCCCACTTCTCCACCATTACAGAAGGTCAAGTCTCCTCTTTACTCTCCAAATCACACCTCACCACCTGCAAACTTGACCCAATCCCATCCCACCTCATCCCTAACCTTACCACAGTCTTCATTCCAACCCTAGCCCACCTCTTCAAACTGTCATTAACAACCGGTGTCTTCCCCTCATGTTTCAAACATGCCTCAATCACACCCATCCTCAAAAAGCCCTCCCTTGACCCATCCTCTCTGACTAGCTACCGCCCCATATCACTTCTCCCCTTTGCCTCAAAACTACTAGAACAACATGTCCACCTTGAACTGTCCTCCCACCTCTCCTCCTGTTCCCTCTTCGACAGCCTACAATCTGGCTTCCGACCGCATCACTCGACTGAAACTGCCTGGACCAAAGTCACCAACGACCTACTAAACGCCAAATCCAAGCGATACTACTCCATCCTCCTCCTTCTGGACCTGTCATCTGCCTTGACACAGTCGACCATTCCCTCTTACTACAGATTCTCTCATCTCTTGGCATCACGGACTTGGCCCTATCTTGGATCTCCTCATACTTAACAGACAGGACATTCAGCGTCTCCAACTCACGCACCACCTCCTCATATCGCCACCTATCTGTCGGTGTCCCCCAAGGTTCAGTTCTAGGACCTCTGCTCTTCTCCATCTACACCTTTGGCCTGGGACAGCTCATAGAGCCTCACGACTTTCAGTATCACCTCTATGCTGATGACACACAGATCTACCTCTCTGGACCCGATATCTCCTCCCTACTAACCAGAATCCCACAATGTCTGTCCGCTATCTCATCCTTCTTCTCTGCCAGATTTCTAAAACTCAACATGGATAAAACAGAGTTCATCATCTTTCCACCCTCTCATTCATATCCCCCATCTGACCTATCCATCAACGTCAATGGCTGCCCACTCTCCCCAGTCCCTCAAGCTCGCTGCCTTGGGGTAACCCTGGACTCTGATCTCTCCTTCAAACCACATATCCAAGCCCTTTCCACTTCCTGCCGACTCCAACTCAAAAATATCTCCCGGATCCGCACATTCCTCAACCATGAATCTGCAAAAACACTAGTGCATGCCCTCATCATCTCCCTTGACTACTGCAACCTCCTGCTCTGTGGCCTCCCTTCCAACACTCTCGCACCCTCCAATCTATCCTAAACTCTGCAGCTCGACTAATCCACCTGTCCCTCCGCTATTCCCCGGCCTCTCCTCTCTGTCAATCCCTTCACTGGCTCCCCATTATCCAGAGACTCCAGTTCAAAACCCTAACCCTGGCATACAAAGCCATCCACAACCTGTCTCCTCCATACATCTGTGACCTAGTCTCCCGGTACTTACCTGCACGCAACCTCCGATCCTCACAAGATCTCCTTCTCTACTCCCCTCTTATCTGCTCTTCCCACAATCGCATACAAGATTTCTCCCGCGCATCCCCCCTACTCTGGAACTCTCTACCCCAACACATCAGACTCGCGCCTACCGTTGAAGCCTTCAAAAGAAACCTGAAGACCCACCTCTTCCGACAAGCCTACAACCTGCAGTAACCCTCGCTCCACCATACCGCTGCATGGCCTCCTCTACCCTCACCTACTGTATCCTCACCCATCCCCTGTAGACTGTGAGCCCTCGCTGGCAGGGTCCTCTCTCCACCATACCGCTGCACGACCAGCTCTACCCTCACCTACTGTATCCTCACCCATCCCTTGTAGATTGTGAGCCCTTGCGGCCAGGGTCCTCGCTCCTCCAGTACCAGTCGCTGACTTGTTTTGTTAAGATTATGTAAATGTTTTTGCTATGTATATCCCTATCACATGTAAAGCGCCATGGAATAAATGGCGCTATAATAAATAATAATAATAACCTCCGCTCTGCTATACTGCTGAGACAGCTTTGCCATAGAATCTCCTGTGCGGCTCAGCTCCGCCATAGAATCTCCTGTGCGCCTCAGCTCCGCCATAGAATCTCCTGTGCCGCTCAGCTCCGCCATAGAATCTCCTGTGCGGCTCAGCTCTGTCATAGAATCTCCTGTGCCGCTCAGCTCTGCCATAGAATCTCCTGTGCCGCTCAGCTCCGCCATAGAATCTCCTGTGCGGCTCAGCTCTGCCATAGAATCTCCTGTGCGGCTCAGCTCTGTCATAGAATCTCCTGTGCGGCTCAGTTCCGCCATAGAATCTCCTGTGCGCCTCAGTTCTGCCATAGAATCTCCTGTGCCGCTCAGCTCCGCCATAGAATCTCCTGTGCGCCTCAGTTCTGCCATAGAATCTCCTGTGCCGCTCAGCTCCGCCATAGAATCTCCTGTGCGCCTCAGTTCTGCCATAGAATCCCCTGTGCCGCTCAGCTCCGCCATAGAATATCCTGTGCCGCTCAGCTTCGCCATAGAATCTCTTGTGCCGCTCAGCTCTGTCATAGAATCTCCTGTGCCGCTCAGCTCCGCCATAGAATCTCCTGTGCGGCTCAGCTCCGCCATAGAATCTCCTGTGCGGCTCAGCTCCGCCATAGAATCTCCTGTGCGGCTCAGCTCTGCCACAGAATCTCCTGTGCGGCTCAGCTCCGCCATAGAATCTCCTGTGCGGCTCAGCTCTGCCATAGATGCCCCTGTGCGGCTCAGCTCTGCCATAGAATCTCATGTGCGGCTCAGCTCTGCCATAGAATCTCCTGTGCGGCTCAGCTCCGCCATAGAATCTCCTGTGCGGCTCAGCTCCGCCATAAAATCTCCTGTGCGGCTCAGCTCTGCCATAGAATCTCCAGTGCGGCTCAGCTCTGCCATAGATGCCCCTGTGCGGCTCAGCTCTGCCATAGAATCTCCTGTGCGGCTCAGCTCCGCCATAAAATCTCCTGTGCGGCTCAGCTCTGCCATAGAATCTCCTGTGTGGCTCAGCTCTGCCATAGAATCTCCTGTGCGGCTCAGCTCTGCCATAGAATCTCCTGTGCGGCTCAGCTCTCAGCTCTGTCATAGAATCTCCTGTGCGGCTCAGCTCTGTCATAGAATCTCATGTGCGGCTCAGCTCTGCCATAGAATATCCTGTGCGGCTCAGCTCTGCCATAGAATCTCCTGTGCGGCTCAGCTCTGCCATAGAATCTCCTGTGCGGCTCAGCTCTGCCATAGAATCTCCTGTGCGGCTCAGCTCTGCCATAGAATCTCCTGTGCGGCTCAGCTCTGCCATAGACTCCCCTGTGCGGCTCAGCTTTGCCATAGAATCTCCTGTGCGGCTCAGCTCTGCCATAGAATCTCCTGTGCGGCTCAGCTCTGTCATAGAATCTCCGGTGCGGCTCAGCTCTGTCATAGAATCTCCTGTGCGGCTCAGCTCTGCCATAGAATCTCCTGTGCGGCTCAGCTCTGCCATAGAATCTCCTGTGCGGCTCAGCTCTGTCATAGAATCCCCTGTGCGGCTCAGCTCTGCCATAGAATCTCCTGTGCGGCTCAGCTCTGCCATAGAATCTCCTGTGCGGCTCAGCTCCGCCATAGAATCTCCTGTGCGGCTCAGCTCTGCCATAGAATCTCTTGTGCGGCTCAGCTCTGCCATAGAATCTCCTGTGCGGCTCAGCTCTGCCATAGAATCTCTTGTGCGGCTCAGCTCTGCCATAGAATCTCATGTGCGGCTCAGCTCTGCCATAGAATCTCCTGTGCGGCTCAGCTCTGCCATAGAATCTCCTGTGCGGCTCAGCTCTGCCATAGAATCTCCTGTGCGGCTCAGCTCTGCCATAGATGCCCCAGTGCCGCTAAGCTCTGCCATAGAATCTCCTGTGCGGCTCAGCTCTGCCATAAAATCTCCCGTGCGGCTCAGCTCCGCCATAAAATCTCCCGTGCGGCTCAGATCCGCCATAGAATCTCCTGTGCGGCTCAGCTCTGCCATAAAATCTCCCGTGCCGCTCAGCTCCGCCATAAAATCTCTTGTGGGGCTCAGCTCCGCCATAGAATCTCCTGTGTGCCTCAGCTCTGCCATAGATGCCCCTGTGCCACTCAGCTCTGCCATAAAATCTCCTGTGCCACTCAGCTCTGCCATAGAATCTCCTGTGCGGCTCAGCTCTGCCATAGAATCTCCTGTGCGGCTCAGCTCTGCCATAGATGCCCCTGTGCCACTCAGCTCTGCCATAAAATCTCCTGTGCGGCTCAGCTCTGCCATAGATGCCCCTGTGCAGCTCAGCTCTGCCATAGAATCTCATGTGCGGCTCAGCTCTGCCATAGAATCTCCTGTGTGGCTCAGCTCCGCCATAAAATCTCCTGTGCGGCTCAGCTCTGCCATAGAATCTCCTGTGCGGCTCAGCTCTGCCATAGAATCTCCTGTGCGGCTCAGCTCTGCCATAGAATCTCATGTGCGGCTCAGCTCTGCCATAGAATCTCCTGTGTGGCTCAGCTCTGCCATAGAATCTCCTGTGCGGCTCAGCTCTGTCATAGAATCCCCTGTGCCGCACAGCTTTGCCATAGAATCTCCTGTGCGGCTCAGCTCTGCCATAGAATCCCCTGTGCGGCTCAGCTCTGCCATAGAATCTCATGTGCGGCTCAGCTCTGCCATAGAATCCCCTGTGCGGCTCAGCTCTGCCATAGAATCCCCTGTGCGGCTCAGCTCTGCCATAGAATCCCCTGTGCGGCTCAGCTCTGCCATAGAATCTCATGTGCGGCTCAGCTCTGCCATAGAATCCCCTGTGCTGCTCAGCTCTGTCATAGAATCTCCTGTGCGGCTCAGCTCTGCCATAGAATCTCATGTGCGGCTCAGCTCCGCCATAGAATCTCCTGTGCGGCTCAGCTCTGTCATAGAATCTCCTGTGCGGCTCAGCTCTGCCATAGAATCTCCTGTGCGGCTCAGCTCTGCCATAGAATCTCCTGTGCGGCTCAGCTCTGTCATAGAATCTCCTGTGCGGCTCAGCTCTGCCATAGAATCTCCTGTGCGGCTCAGCTCTGTCATAGAATCTCCTGTGCGGCTCAGCTCTGCCATAGAATCCCCTGTGCGGCTCAGCTCTGTCATAGAATCTCCTGTGCGGCTCAGCTCTGTCATAGAATCTCATGTGCGGCTCAGCTCTGTCATAGAATCTCCTGTGCGGCTCAGCTCTGCCATAGAATCTCATGTGCGGCTCAGCTCTGCCATAGAATCCCCTGTGCGGCTCAGCTCTGTCATAGAATCTCATGTGCGGCTCAGCTCTGCCATAGAATCTCCTGTGCGGCTCAGCTCTGCCATAGAATCTCCTGTGCGGCTCAGCTCTGCCATAGAATCTCCTGTGCGGCTCAGCTCTGTCATAGAATCTCCTGTGCGGCTCAGCTCTGTCATAGAATCTCCTGTGCGGCTCAGCTCTGTCATAGAATCTCCTGTGCGGCTCAGCTCTGCCATAGAATCTCCTGTGCGGCTCAGCTCTGCCATAGAATCCCCTGTGCGGCTCAGCTCTGCCATAGAATCTCCTGTGCGGCTCAGCTCTGTCATAGAATCTCCTGTGCGGCTCAGCTCTGTCATAGAATCCCCTGTGCGGCTCAGCTCTGTCATAGAATCTCATGTGCGGCTCAGCTCTGCCATAGAATCTCCTGTGCGGCTCAGCTCTGCCATAGAATCCCCTGTGCGGCTCAGCTCTGCCATAGAATCTCCTGTGCGGCTCAGCTCTGTCATAGAATCTCATGTGCGGCTCAGCTCTGTCATAGAATCTCCTGTGCGGCTCAGCTCTGCCATAGAATCTCCTGTGCGGCTCAGCTCTGCCATAGAATCCCCTGTGCGGCTCAGCTCTGTCATAGAATCTCCTGTGCGGCTCAGTTCCGCCATAGAATCTCCTGTGCGGCTCAGCTCCGCCATAGAATCTCATGTGCGGCTCAGCTCTGCCATAGAATCCCCTGTGCGGCTCAGCTCTGTCATAGAATCTCCTGTGCGTCTCAGCTCTGCCATAGAATCCCCTGTGCGGCTCAGCTCTGTCATAGAATCTCCTGTGCGTCTCAGCTCTGCCATAGAATCCCCTGTGCGGCTCAGCTCTGCCATAGAATCTCCTGTGCGTCTCAGCTCTGCCATAGAATCTCCTGTGCGGCTCAGCTCTGCCATAGAATCCCCTGTGCGGCTCAGCTCTGCCATAGAATCTCCTGTGCGGCTCAGCTCTGTCATAGAATCTCCTGTGCAGCTCAGCTCTGCCATAGAATCTCCTGTGCGGCTCAGCTCTGCCATAGAATCTCCTGTGCGGCTCAGCTCTGCCATAGAATCTCCTGTGCGGCTCAGCTCTGCCATAGAATCTCCTGTGCGGCTCAGCTCTGTCATAGAATCTCCTGTGCGGCTCAGCTCTGCCATAGAATCTCATGTGCGGCTCAGCTCTGCCATAGAATCCCCTGTGCGGCTCAGCTCTGTCATAGAATCTCATGTGCGGCTCAGCTCTGCCATAGAATCTCCTGTGCGGCTCAGCTCTGCCATAGAATCTCCTGTGCGGCTCAGCTCTGTCATAGAATCCCCTGTGCGGCTCAGCTCTGTCATAGAATCTCATGTGCGGCTCAGCTCTGCCATAGAATCTCCTGTGCGGCTCAGCTCTGCCATAGAATCCCCTGTGCGGCTCAGCTCTGCCATAGAATCTCCTGTGCGGCTCAGCTCTGTCATAGAATCTCCTGTGCGGCTCAGCTCTGTCATAGAATCCCCTGTGCGGCTCAGCTCTGTCATAGAATCTCATGTGCGGCTCAGCTCTGCCATAGAATCTCCTGTGCGGCTCAGCTCTGCCATAGAATCCCCTGTGCGGCTCAGCTCTGCCATAGAATCTCCTGTGCGGCTCAGCTCTGTCATAGAATCTCATGTGCGGCTCAGCTCTGTCATAGAATCTCCTGTGCGGCTCAGCTCTGCCATAGAATCTCCTGTGCGGCTCAGCTCTGCCATAGAATCCCCTGTGCGGCTCAGCTCTGTCATAGAATCTCCTGTGCGGCTCAGTTCCGCCATAGAATCTCCTGTGCGGCTCAGCTCCGCCATAGAATCTCATGTGCGGCTCAGCTCTGCCATAGAATCCCCTGTGCGGCTCAGCTCTGTCATAGAATCTCCTGTGCGTCTCAGCTCTGCCATAGAATCCCCTGTGCGGCTCAGCTCTGTCATAGAATCTCCTGTGCGTCTCAGCTCTGCCATAGAATCCCCTGTGCGGCTCAGCTCTGCCATAGAATCTCCTGTGCGTCTCAGCTCTGCCATAGAATCTCCTGTGCGGCTCAGCTCTGCCATAGAATCCCCTGTGCGGCTCAGCTCTGCCATAGAATCTCCTGTGCGGCTCAGCTCTGTCATAGAATCTCCTGTGCAGCTCAGCTCTGCCATAGAATCTCCTGTGCGGCTCAGCTCTGCCATAGAATCTCCTGTGCGGCTCAGCTCTGCCATAGAATCTCCTGTGCGGCTCAGCTCTGCCATAGAATCTCCTGTGCGGCTCAGCTCTGTCATAGAATCTCCTGTGCGGCTCAGCTCTGCCATAGAATCTCCTGTGCGGCTCAGCTCTGCCATAGAATCTCCTGTGCAGCTCAGCTCTGCCATAGAATCTCCTGTGCGTCTCAGCTCTGCCATAGAATCTCTTGTGCAGCTCAGCTCTGTCATAGAATCTCCTGTGCGGCTCAGCTCTGCCATAGAATCTCCTGTGCGGCTCAGCTCTGCCATAGAATCTCCTGTGCGTCTCAGCTCTGCCATAGAATCTCCTGTGCGGCTCAGCTCTGCCATAGAATCTCCTGTGCGTCTCAGCTCTGCCATAGAATCTCATGTGCGGCTCAGCTCTGTCATAGAATCTCCTGTGCGGCTCAGCTCTGTCATAGAATCCCCTGTGCTGCTCAGCTCTGCCATAGAATCTCCTGTGCGGCTCAGCTCCGCCATAGAATCTCCTGTGCGGCTCAGCTCCGCCATAAAATCTCCTGTGCGGCTCAGCTCTGCCATAGAATCTCCAGTGCGGCTCAGCTCTGCCATAGATGCCCCTGTGCGGCTCAGCTCTGCCATAGAATCTCCTGTGCGGCTCAGCTCCGCCATAAAATCTCCTGTGCGGCTCAGCTCTGCCATAGAATCTCCTGTGTGGCTCAGCTCTGCCATAGAATCTCCTGTGCGGCTCAGCTCTGCCATAGAATCTCCTGTGCGGCTCAGCTCTGCCATAGAATCTCCTGTGCGGCTCAGCTCTCAGCTCTGTCATAGAATCTCCTGTGCGGCTCAGCTCTGTCATAGAATCTCATGTGCGGCTCAGCTCTGCCATAGAATATCCTGTGCGGCTCAGCTCTGCCATAGAATCTCCTGTGCGGCTCAGCTCTGCCATAGAATCTCCTGTGCGGCTCAGCTCTGCCATAGAATCTCCTGTGCGGCTCAGCTCTGCCATAGACTCCCCTGTGCGGCTCAGCTTTGCCATAGAATCTCCTGTGCGGCTCAGCTCTGCCATAGAATCTCCTGTGCGGCTCAGCTCTGTCATAGAATCTCCTGTGCGGCTCAGCTCTGTCATAGAATCTCCTGTGCGGCTCAGCTCTGCCATAGAATCTCCTGTGCGGCTCAGCTCTGCCATAGAATCTCCTGTGCGGCTCAGCTCTGTCATAGAATCCCCTGTGCGGCTCAGCTCTGCCATAGAATCTCCTGTGCGGCTCAGCTCTGCCATAGAATCTCCTGTGCGGCTCAGCTCCGCCATAGAATCTCCTGTGCGGCTCAGCTCTGCCATAGAATCTCCTGTGCGGCTCAGCTCTGTCATAGAATCTCATGTGCGGCTCAGCTCTGCCATAGAATCTCTTGTGCGGCTCAGCTCTGCCATAGAATCTCCTGTGCGGCTCAGCTCTGCCATAGAATCTCATGTGCGGCTCAGCTCTGCCATAGAATCTCCTGTGCGGCTCAGCTCTGCCATAGAATCTCCTGTGCGGCTCAGCTCTGTCATAGAATCTCATGTGCGGCTCAGCTCTGCCATAGAATCTCCTGTGCGGCTCAGCTCTGCCATAGATGCCCCAGTGCCGCTAAGCTCTGCCATAGAATCTCCTGTGCGGCTCAGCTCTGCCATAAAATCTCCCGTGCGGCTCAGATCCGCCATAGAATCTCCTGTGCGGCTCAGCTCTGCCATAAAATCTCCCGTGCCGCTCAGCTCCGCCATAAAATCTCTTGTGGGGCTCAGCTCCGCCATAGAATCTCCTGTGTGCCTCAGCTCTGCCATAGATGCCCCTGTGCCACTCAGCTCTGCCATAAAATCTCCTGTGCCACTCAGCTCTGCCATAGAATCTCCTGTGCGGCTCAGCTCTGCCATAGAATCTCCTGTGCGGCTCAGCTCTGCCATAGATGCCCCTGTGCCACTCAGCTCTGCCATAAAATCTCCTGTGCGGCTCAGCTCTGCCATAGATGCCCCTGTGCAGCTCAGCTCTGCCATAGAATCTCATGTGCGGCTCAGCTCTGTCATAGAATCTCCTGTGTGGCTCAGCTCCGCCATAAAATCTCCTGTGCGGCTCAGCTCTGCCATAGAATCTCCTGTGCGGCTCAGCTCTGCCATAGAATCTCCTGTGTGGCTCAGCTCTGTCATAGAATCTCCTGTGCGGCTCAGCTCTGCCATAGAATCTCCTGTGCGGCTCAGCTCTGCCATAGAATCTCATGTGCGGCTCAGCTCTGCCATAGAATCTCCTGTGTGGCTCAGCTCTGCCATAGAATCTCCTGTGTGGCTCAGCTCTGTCATAGAATCCCCTGTGCGGCTCAGCTCTGCCATAGAATCTCATGTGCGGCTCAGCTCTGCCATAGAATCCCCTGTGCGGCTCAGCTCTGCCATAGAATCCCCTGTGCGGCTCAGCTCTGCCATAGAATCTCATGTGCGGCTCAGCTCTGCCATAGAATCTCCTGTGCGGCTCAGCTCTGCCATAGAATCTCATGTGCGGCTCAGCTCCGCCATAGAATCTCCTGTGCGGCTCAGCTCTGTCATAGAATCTCCTGTGCGGCTCAGCTCTGTCATAGAATCTCCTGTGCGGCTCAGCTCTGTCATAGAATCTCCTGTGCGGCTCAGCTCTGCCATAGAATCTCATGTGCGGCTCAGCTCTGCCATAGAATCTCCTGTGCGGCTCAGCTCTGTCATAGAATCTCCTGTGCGGCTCAGCTCTGCCATAGAATCTCATGTGCGGCTCAGCTCTGCCATAGAATCTCCTGTGCGGCTCAGCTCTGCCATAGAATCTCCTGTGCGGCTCAGCTCTGTCATAGAATCTCCTGTGCGGCTCAGCTCTGCCATAGAATCTCATGTGCGGCTCAGCTCTGCCATAGAATCTCCTGTGCGGCTCAGCTCTGTCATAGAATCTCATGTGCGGCTCAGCTCTGTCATAGAATCCCCTGTGCGGCTCAGCTCTGTCATAGAATCTCATGTGCGGCTCAGCTCTGTCATAGAATCTCATGTGCGGCTCAGCTCTGCCATAGAATCTCATGTGCGGCTCAGCTCTGTCATAGAATCTCCTGTGCGGCTCAGCTCTGTCATAGAATCTCCTGTGCGGCTCAGCTCTGCCATAGAATCTCCTGTGCGTCTCAGCTCTGCCATAGAATCTCCTGTGCGGCTCAGCTCTGTCATAGAATCCCCTGTGCGGCTCAGCTCTGTCATAGAATCTCATGTGCGGCTCAGCTCTGCCATAGAATCTCCTGTGCGGCTCAGCTCTGCCATAGAATCTCCTGTGCGGCTCAGCTCTGTCATAGAATCTCCTGTGCGGCTCAGCTCCGCCATAGAATCTCCTGTGCGGCTCAGCTCTGTCATAGAATCTCCTGTGCGGCTCAGCTCTGTCATAGAATCTCATGTGCGGCTCAGCTCTGCCATAGAATCTCTTGTGCGGCTCAGCTCTGCCATAGAATCCCCTGTGCGGCTCAGCTCTGCCATAGAATCCCCTGTGCGGCTCAGCTCTGCCATAGAATCCCCTGTGCGGCTCAGCTCTGCCATAGAATCCCCTGTGCGGCTCAGCTCTGCCATAGAATCTCCTGTGCCGCTCAGCTCTGCCATAGAATCTCCTGTGCGGCTCAGCTCTGTCATAGAATCTCATGTGCGGCTCAGCTCTGTCATAGAATCTCATGTGCGGCTCAGCTCTGTCATAGAATCTCCTGTGCGGCTCAGCTCTGCCATAGAATCTCCTGTGCGGCTCAGCTCTGCCATAGAATCCCCTGTGCGGCTCAGCTCTGTCATAGAATCTCCTGTGCGGCTCAGCTCTGCCATAGAATCTCCTGTGCGGCTCAGCTCTGCCATAGAATCTCCTGTGCGGCTCAGCTCTGCCATAGAATCTCCTGTGCGGCTCAGCTCTGCCATAGAATCTCCTGTGCGGCTCAGCTCTGCCATAGAATCTCTTGTGCAGCTCAGCTCTGTCATAGAATCTCCTGTGCGGCTCAGCTCTGCCATAGAATCTCCTGTGCGGCTCAGCTCTGCCATAGAATCTCCTGTGCGGCTCAGCTCTGCCATAGAATCTCCTGTGCGGCTCAGCTCTGCCATAGAATCTCCTGTGCGGCTCAGCTCTGCCATAGAATCTCCTGTGCGGCTCAGCTCTGCCATAGAATCTCCTGTGCGGCTCAGCTCTGTCATAGAATCTCCTGTGCGGCTCAGCTCTGCCATAGAATCTCCTGTGCGGCTCAGCTCTGCCATAGAATCTCCTGTGCGGCTCAGCTCTGCCATAGAATCTCCTGTGCGTCTCAGCTCTGCCATAGAATCCCCTGTGCCGCTCAGCTCTGTCATAGAATCTCCTGTGCGGCTCAGCTCTGCCATAGAATCTCCTGTGCGTCTCAGCTCTGCCATAGAATCTCCTGTGCGGCTCAGCTCTGTCATAGAATCTCCTGTGCGGCTCAGCTCTGTCATAGAATCTCCTGTGCGGCTCAGCTCTGCCATAGAATCTCCTGTGCGGCTCAGCTCTGCCATAGAATCTCCTGTGCGTCTCAGCTCTGTCATAGAATCTCCTGTGCGGCTCAGCTCTGTCATAGAATCTCCTGTGCGGCTCAGCTCTGCCATAGAATCTCATGTGCGGCTCAGCTCCGCCATAGAATCTCATGTGCGGCTCAGCTCTGTCATAGAATCCCCTGTGCTGCTCAGCTCTGTCATAGAATCTCCTGTGCGTCTCAGCTCTGTCATAGAATCTCCTGTGCGGCTCAGCTCTGTCATAGAATCTCCTGTGCGGCTCAGCTCTGTCATAGAATCTCCTGTGCGGCTCAGCTCTGCCATAGAATCTCCTGTGCGGCTCAGCTCCGCCATAGAATCTCATGTGCGGCTCAGCTCTGCCATAGAATCTCCTGTGCGGCTCAGCTCTGCCATAGAATCTCCTGTGCGGCTCAGCTCTGCCATAGATTCTCCTGTGCGGCTCAGCTCTGCCATAGAATCTCCTGTGCGGCTCAGCTCTGCCATAGAATCTCCTGTGCGGCTCAGCTCTGCCATATAATCTCCTGTGCGGCTCAGCTCTGCCATAGAATCTCCTGTGCGGCTCAGCTCCGCTTCTCCAGTCCTCATCCCCGAGTTACCCGACTACGCAGCTCTGCGGCAAAACTTCCTGAGCTTTGTCTTCTTCGCCAGCTTCCCATCAATGACAAGCAAGCTCCCCTGTGGAATACAGCTTTGCCACGCCATTTATTATTCTGGCCCATCAACAGTCTCCATAGATCCAAACAGCCCATCCTGCTGCACCAACACCTCCATACATGCAGCATATAAATGGTCATTAATGGCCGAGGGCTTTGAGGATCCATCTCACCAGGAAAAGAAAAATAATTCTCAGGCCATGGATCCCAAAGGTGTTGCGGCTTAAATACTTTTGCGGTTAGACTTTGAGGAGCAGTTCGGATCGGCGTCTCATCTTGTTCCAAGTCAACAGAAGGTGGTCCAACCTGTGCGCGATATCTGGGCATGCATGGAGGAATTCTCAAGCAGCTTTATCACCAATTCTGCACCATGCGCCACAACCTATTACCTTATCGGGATCTACTTGGGCAACTGCATGTCATCATCCATCTCCGGTTCGATCCAATAGGAACAATCACAGCAGGTCAGGGTTTCATTACCTAGTGTACTGTGCACATCACACATTGCCCAGAGATGTTTCAATCTGACGGAGAATGTGTGACATAGTTTTCCAGCACGTCCCCATGACAGCACCATAGGAGGAGTAATCCCATATCCTGTGTAGGGACAGGAAGCACGAGAGGTTAAAAGCCCTGCCACCCCCAATCTCCTCAGTCTTTTTCCTGTCCCTACACAGGACAGGGAGTACAGGAGGAGCTCTGGTGCAGGAGCACTGGTGTGAAGATAGAGATATCTCAGGGGACCCCGGGGGATCGAGGGGGCTGCGGCTCTCTCCTTCCCGCCGTCAAGCGGGTCCTGGGCCAACACTCCCTGGCGGGAGTCCCTCAGTCCTCCGGTGTGCTGGAGCCTCCAGGTGCCGCTTCCCCATCGCCGGTGCTCTCGGTGTCCTCCTCTGGGCGGGTCCGGCTTCTCCTGGCTTCAGGACCGCCCGGCGTTGAAACCAGAAGTCCGGAGATGATGACTTTCGGTGGCGGTCGCGCGGGAAATTCAAACCGCAGTTAGACCAGACGCCAGGGAGCAGGAGAAAATGACTGGACGACCAGGTAAGGTATAAGAGGGGGGGCTGGGGAGCATCAAAGGCAGGCTTACAGCTTGGGCACCCCTGACAGCAAAATGGCAGAGATGTCTCACCCTGATACCCTCCCTGGATCGCCCCACAGTCATGTAAGTATACCATTACCCTTTTTTATATGGCTAATGGAGCTTACGCTTACCAGGCCCTCCATATTTTTTATAGGATGTCTCTGAGCAATTACCACCTCCTTCTGAGAAAATGAAGGATACGGGGAAAAAGGCCACAGTAAAATCCAAGAGGTGCCTGGATTGTAACATCAGACTTCCCGACTCATATACAAAACGTCTATGTGCTGAATGTAGAGCCTCCATGCTAAAGGAGGAGCACAGGGCTTTATCAAACGAGATGCGTAACATAATCAAAGAAGAGGTTCAGGCTTCTGTTTAGTCTCTGCAGCCCCCAGGTTCAGGAGTCCAGGATGTCCAGGACCCCAAAAGACCCAGAGAAGATATAGCACCATCTTCTGAGGGTGAAATCGACCCATCTTGCGACTCTGACAATGAGACCATTAGTCTACCTCAGGACGGGGAACGGAAAAGATATATGTTCCACTCAGATGGTATGGATATTCTTCTACGAGCAGTCCGAAACAAGATGCAGGTAGAGGAAACGGAGAAGAGCAGTAACATTCAGGATGAGATGTTTGGTGGTCTTAGAATCCAGAGATCCATGCTTTTTCCTGTTAATGCCCATGTGAAGGACATGATACTAGAGGAATGGGAGGATGCGGAGAAGAGACTCTCTATACCACGAGACTTCCACGCCCGACTATCTTTTGACCCAGAGGACACCAATGTGTGGGACACTATTCCTAAAATTGACGTCCCGGTGGCTAATGTGGTCAAGAAAACCTCTATCCCCTTTGAAGACTCGTCAGGACTTAAAGATCCTATGGATAGGAAGGCGGATGGACTTTTGAAAAAAAGCCTGGGAAGCTTCAGTGGCAATTATTAAATCTAATGTCGCTGCTACATCTATTGCCAGATCCATGAGAGTCTGGCTAGAAGAACTAGAGAGTCACCTACGAGATGGCACCCCGAGGGAATCTCTCCTTCAATCATTGCCCCTATTAAAAATGGCAACAAATTTTATGGCCGACGCTTCAGCGGAGTCGGTCAGATTTGCGACCAGAAATAATGCGCTTTCCAACTCAGCCCGTAGAGCTGTTTGGTTAAAAACATGGTGTGGAGATACAGCTTCTAAGAACAAACTGTGCTCCATTGCATTTTCAGGGCTCAGAGTATTCGGACCTGTACTAGATGACATTCGAGAAAAAGCGTCCGATAGAAAGAAGGGCTTTCCTGAGGAGAAAAAGAAGCAGCAGCCCTTTCGTAAACCGCTCCCCTCCCGTAAATATAACACGCAGAAAAAAGGGGGGTCCACAAGCTAGAGTTTTAATAAGGGGAACAAAGATAGAAAATACCAGCCCAGTACTAGTTCCCGTCCAAAACGACAATAACTATGTCAGAGTAGGGGGGCAATTAAAGTTTTTCAGAAACAGTTGGCATCGGGTAACTCAAAATCCCTGGATACTAACAACTATAGCGCAGGGTTACAGGATAGAATTTTCTCAAAATCCCGCCTGACGAGAGGTTCCCCTACCTCTCTTTCCCGTTTGCAGGCAGACATAGAGAAGCTGCTACATCAGAGGGTTATTGTACCAGTTCCAGAACACGAACAACATCGGGGCCATTACTCCTCTCTGTTTTCAATAAAGAAACCGTCAGGGGAGTTCCGTACGATTATCAACCTGAAACCCCTAAACCGATGGGTCCGCTACAAAAAAATTTGCGTGGAATCAGTAAGATCAGCCATTCCTCTAATAGACATGGATGCGGTAATGTGCACCCTGGACCTCAGGGATGCATACTACCACCTGCGAATACATTCCTCAAGTCATCAATATCTGAGGTTTGCCCTACCATCAGGCAGTCAGATTCTGCACTACCAGTTCCAATGTCTTCCCTTTGGCCTGTCATCTGCTCCCAAAATCTTTAAAAAGGTCATGGCGGAGGTGGTAGCCTATATCCGTCTCAGGGATATTACCATCATTCCGTACTTGGACGACTTCCTGTTGGTGGCAGGATCTCCTCTAGGTATGACGCAACATCTGGAATTTGTCCTACAGACATTAACCAGCCTGGGTTTGATTGTGAACAAAGAAAAATCCAATCTTGTCCCAAGTACATCACACATCTTCCTGGGAGTCCATCTCGACTCCCGAATACGAATGTCTTGTCTCCCGGAAGACAAGATGCTCTCAATTCCAAAAGGATTTGTTCTTTTGCAAGAGAGAAGAAACCTTCAATCTGGAAGGCAATGAGTATTTTGGGAATCATAACGTCATGCATCACCTGCGTCAGATGGAGCCAGTTCCATTCCAGGCTTCTACAGAAATGCATCCTGGAAGTGACAGACGGACATCAGAATTACCTAGATAGGAAGATGTCTTTGTCCAGAGACGCCCAGGACTCTCTACACTGGTGGCTCGACCAGAAGAATCTACAGAAGGGAGTGCAGTGGATTCTGGAACCTTGTCTTTTAGTGACCACAGACGCAAGTCTCTCAGGATGGAGAGCTCGAGTGGGAGATTCTTATCTCCAAGGAACATGGTCCACAGAGATTCAGACCCGATCATTGAATTTTCGGGAACTACAGGCAATCTGGGAAGCCTTACAGAGAAGCTGGGCGGTCTTAAAAGACAGACATGTAAAAAGTTTGTCAGACAACATCACGGCAGTCTCTATCATCAGACATCAGTGTGGACCAAGACATCCACTTCTCCAGTCCCTGGCCAACAGGATATTCTTAGGTATAGAGAAGATAGTGAGCTCCATTTCAGCAGTTCACCTTCGGGGATCCGACAATCAAGAGGCAGATTACCTCAGCAGGCGTCAGATGAAGGCTTCAGAATGGGAACTGAAGGAAGAGGTGTTCCAGCAGTTAACTCGCAGATGGGGTCAGCCGCACCTAGACCTTTTTGCATCCAGACCAAATGCAAAGACGACATCTTTCTTCTCTCTCGACCCAGGAGATCATCCTCTGGCAGTGGACGCACTCTCACAATATTGGGGAGAGGGCCTAACATATGCCTTCCCACCTGCTCCTCTAATTCCGAGAATGCTGCGGAAAATTCAGGAAGATCGGGCAACAGTCATAGCAATTGTCCTGTTCTGGCCAAGGAGAAGTTGGTTCTCCCTTCTATGTCATCTAGCGTTGGAAGACCCAATAATTTTACCATTTCAGGAAGATTTTCTGACGTAAGGTCCACTGTTGCATCAGAATCTTCAACAACTCCAGCTCTCAGCCTGGCTTCTGAAGGGGAGATCCTGAAGAACAGGGGCTTATCCGCCAGAGTGATCCAGACTATGCAGGCTAGTAGAAAACCTGTAACCCAGGCCATATATAAAAAAGTATGGAGGACCTTTTGTCAGTTCCACAGGACGGTAGACAACTCTCAGCCAGACATCCCTGCAATCCTTGATTTCTTGCAGGCGGGATTTGACGCAGGTCTTAGACCAAGCACCTTGAAGGTGCAGACTGTGGCACTAGGTGCTTTCTTCGACACATCATTGTCCTCGCATCCCTGGATAATCAGGTTTGTCAAGCCAATCCAGAGACTTAGGCCTACCCAGAGAATTTCTTCCCCTCCGTAGGATCTGAATCTTGTCTTGAGAGTCCTTTGCAAACCTGCCTTCGGCCCAGTTAATGAATTGGGAATAGAGAACTTGACTCTGAAAACAGTCTTCTTGGTGGCAATCACCACGGCTAAAAGGTTGGGTGAAATCCAGGCTCTATCTGTTGTCAAGCCTTGTATGCAGATTTGGGATGATTGCATTATTCTGAAGATGGATCCAAGTTTCTCCCCAAAGGTGGTGTCATCGATGACCTTAAATCAAGAAGTGGTTCTTCCATCATTCTGCGAAAACCCTAGGAATCAGAGGAAGGAAGAGTTCCACCATCTCGATGTCCGCAGAGCAGTGTTGGCCTATTTGGAGGCCACTCGGAACTGGAGATTAGATTAATCTTTTTATACAGTTTGGGGAAAAATTAGAGGCAGGAAGGCTCCAAAACCATCCTTAACTAGATGGGTCACATCCATGATTAATCTAGCATATCTTTCAGAAGGACAGCCTCCCCCTGAAATTATCAAAGCCGATTCCACCAGAGCAATTTCCACCTCATGGGCAACTAGAGCAGGGGCTACCATTGAACAAATATGTACCGCAGCCACATGGTCAGGACATACTACCTTCTGCAAACACTACAAGCTAGATGTTCTCTCACAGCAGAGATCTGCGTTTGGTAGGAAGGTACTTCAGGCAGTTATCCCACCCTAAGCTATGAGTTCTTGGGTATACTCCTATGGTGCTGTCATGGGGACCTACTGGAAAACCGGAATTAGTCTTACCGGCAATGATGTTTCCAGGAGTCCACATGACAGCACCCTTATTTCCCTCCCTATATTGCTACTGTATGTGACTCTAACATATGCGTAAGCAGTCTAAAATAAAATTGTGTTGTACCCAGCCAATGTGGTTCTTGGAAAATCACTGAGGAGGTTGGGGTGGGAGGGCTTTTAACCTCTTGTGCTTCCTGTCCCTACACAGGATATGGGATTACTCCTCCTATGGTGCTGTCATGGGGACTCCTGGAAGACTAATGTAAGACTAATTCCGGTTTTTCGAAGCTCTGGCTTGGGAAGCACTAAGGGAACATGACAACGCCATGGAGTTCTCCCTTTTGGCCTTTAGTGAGGTGTTTGAAGAACCAGGTATAATGCATTTTGCTTTTGATGCCATAATATGTTTAAGCCAAGGCACAAACTCTATAGGGCAGTACACAAGCCAGTTTCACACATCTAAGATGGCCTGCAAAAATGGGGCCATATTGAAAACAGTTTAAGGGGGGGTTAAAGAAGGAATAAGGAAGAATTATCCAGAAATGATTTGCAATTTCCTACAGTGACTTGATTAATCTAGCCTCGAGGGTGGGCTGGCAATAACATAAGTATACTACAGAGAGATCAGGATTGACAAGTCACAAGAACCAGCATGTCTTCCAAGTCTTCCTGTGGACAGATTGCCTGAACCCATCCATCTCGGGAGCGGTCTAGTCTCCTTATGAGACAGCTCTCTGCCTGACTCAGGGCTTATGTCCCTATTGTGGACACTTTTTGGAAGGGATATCCTAAACAGAAAACCAAAGTGGGAAACTCCAGCCTCTAGGTGAAAAAGATAGATCACCTCAAGGGATACGCCATCCTTCAGCCAAATGTGTCATTACAGTTTCTTTTTTCTTCAGATTCTCTAGAACAGGGGTCTCAAACTCAGCTGGGCATATGGGCCGCACACGGAAAAACATTTAATTTGGGGGGCCGCATTATTTGCATGACAAAGTGACATTTTTAGTGATACCATTTTATTTTCTATACACCTTTTGAACTGGTCCTCATCTTGCAGACATGGTCTCCCCTCCAGGTCCCCCATACTGCAGACATGGTCTCCCATCCAGGTCCCCCATACTGCAGACATGGTCTCCCATCCAGGTCCCCCATACTGCAGACATGGTCTCCCATCCAGGTCCCCCATACTGCAGACATGGTCTCCCATCCAGGTCCCCCATACTGCAGACATGGTCTCCCATCCAGGTCCCCCATACTGCAGACATGGTCTCCCATCCAGGTCCCCCATACTGCAGACATGGTCTCGCATCTAGGTCCCCCATACTGTAGACATGGTCTCCCATCCAGGTCCCCCATACTGCAGACATGGTCTCCCATCCAGGTCCCCCATATTACAAACATGGTCCCCCATATTTCAGACATGGTCCCCCATCCAGGTCCCCCATATTGCAGACATGGTCCCCATATTGCAGACATGGTCTCCCATCCAGGTCCCCCATATTGCAGACATGGTCCCCCATATTGCAGACATGGTCCCCCATATTGCAGACATGGTCCCCCATCCAGGTCCCCCATATTACAGACATAGTCCCCCATCCTGGTCCTTATCTTGCAGACATGTCCTCCATCCAGGTTCCCCCCATACTGCGGTCAGTGTCCCCGTCCCCCCATACTGCGGTCAGGGTCCCCGTCCCCCCATACTGCGGTCAGTGCCCCCCTGTGCTGTATTTCACATGACAGAGAAAAAGATTCTCACCTGTCCTCCGTTCCCTCAACGTCCTTTCTGCACTTGTGGCCCGCAGGCACAGACCCCGTAACGATCTTGGCTCTCTCCAGCCGCCGCCGACATCAGCGCTGTAGCGCAGTGTATTGCCGCGCAGAGACCAGCTTCCTGCACAGCAATACCAGTGTCAGCCGCCGGCCTATCAGAGGCCAGCAGCTGACCTCTGCGTCCCAGCACAGCGGCGTATGACGTCACTGCCATGCGCAGAGGTCAGCTGCTGGCCTCTGATAGGCCGGCGGCTGGCACTGGTATTGCTGTGCAGGAAGCTGGTCTCTGCGCGGCAATACACTGCGCTACAGCGCTGATGTCGGCGGCGGCTGAAGACAGCCGCGATCGTTACGGGGTCTGTGCCTGCGGGCCGCAAGAAGCAGCCGGAGGGGCCGCATGCGGCCCGCGTGTTTGAGACCCCTGCTCTAGAATATTTACTCAGGCTTTATGGATACCAGAGCTGGAGGAAATACTGATTCATTGCTGGCCATTCATTTGTCTTCTCTGCAATGGCAGGGACATACCAAAAAGAATGAACAAAAGAAATACCTAAAAAGAACAAACATAATAACTTATTGGTCCAGAAATGTAGAGATATAATAGGTTCCCTGGGCATCTTAGCCATGGACTGAACATGGAATATATGTAGATTACAGGGGAATGAACACAAATCCCATATACACAGGTGTATATTGTCTTCCCTGTGCTTGGTAGTTGTGAGATTTTAGGGAATGATCAGACATTCAATATAAACAGATACATTTGGATTATACTTCGCTCTGTTTTTCTATATATGTTAGGTTTTGTAAAAATACTTTTATCCCATCTTTTCCCTTTTCTCAGTGCACACTGTATCCTGCAGATTAACCCTGTATCTGCAAGATAATACCATTATCAAACCGAACAGGTTCACTTTAAGTTGTGTATAAGATGATGCCGCGAACAACCCTTGCCCTGGGTGCAGGAAAACCTAAATTCACCTCTGCCGAGCATTTCTACACTCACTGCGGGAAACCAAGTATCATATTCATTATAAATATGTACATCTATAATATAACGGTACATGCGTCCCTATGTCTGCGACGCACCTGCGCAGTCTGGCTCCAGACAGAAGAACACATAGAGCCGTTACAGGTAAGAGGAGCGTATGGCGCCGGAGATCACGGTATGTGTAGACACTGAACGTATACTGCGATCTCCGGCGCCATACTTACCTGACCGGGAGGAGCATTGCCGCGGCGTCTCTCTTCGCCGGAGACCGGGGCAGGAGTGAGGCGTTGGAATCGGCGTATGCACATAGCGCTATCCGGCGCCATTTTACTGAAGACACATTTGCAGTGTGTCTTCAGCAAAATGGCGCCGGACAACGCGTTATTGGCACGCGCATACTTCGGCGCCGCACTCCTCCCCCGGCCTACGGCAGAACAGGACACAGCAGCGCTGGAGCACAGGGAAGAAAGGAGAGTATAAGTGTTTATTTTTTTGTATGTGTGTGCAGCGTGAAAGGGATGAGGGGGCCACACATACCAGCATTGGGGGATGAGGGGTGCCATGCATATCAGGATTGGGGATGAGGAGTGCCATGCATACCAGGATGGTGGATTGGGGTGCCATGCATATCAGGATGGGGATGAGGGGTGCCATGCATAGCAGGATTGGGGAGGAGGAGTGCCATGCATAGCAGGATTGGGGATGAGGGGTGCCATGCATACCAGGATTTGGGATGAGGGGTGCCATGCATACCAGGATTTGGGATGAGGGGCGCCATGCATAGCAGGATTGGGGATGAGGGGTGCCATGCATACAAGTATTGGGGATGAGGGGTGCCATGCATATCAGGATTGGTGAAGAGGGGTGCCATGCATATCAGGATTGGTGAAGAGGGGTGCCATGCATATCAGGATTGGTGAAGAGGGGTGCCATGCATAGCAGGATTGCTCGCCAGCCAGGCGTAGAATAGGATTTTTTAATTAGTGGTCCAAAGTAATACAACAATAAAACATTGTTTTTCAACTTCCATGTTGCAATTTCAAAGAAGAAACAGAATAAACAGCATGTGCAGCAATAAAGGCACCCCTAATTAATACTTGGTTGCACACTCTTTGGCATTGCTGACGGCCTCCACACATTTCTTGTAGCCATCCATAAGCTTCTTGCACTTCTCAGCTGCGGTTTTCTCCCTCTCGTCCTTTTCAGTTTGTTCAAGCTCTTCAATGTTTGCAGGTTCTTTTCCCCAATGGCAGATTTCAGCTCACCCCAAAGGTTTCCAATGGGATTGAGGTCAGGGCTCATAGCTGGCCATTTTAAAACAGTCCATTTTTTCTTTTTCAACCATTCCTGTGTACTTTTGGATGTGTGCTTTCGGTCATTGTCTAGCTGAAGGACCCATGATCTTCAACTCAAAACAAGTTTTCTTACACTGGGTAGGACATTTCGCTCTAAAATCTCTTGATAATTATCTGATTTCATGATTCCTGTGATATGGTCAAAGCCTCCAGTATCGGGTGCAGCAAAGCAACCCCACAGCATTATGGATTCTCCACCATGCTTAGCTGTTGGTAAGGTGTTCTTTTCCTTATAAGCTCCACTGCGCTGTATGTAAACAAACAGTTTCTTTGCATTTCCAAAAAGCTCTATTTTTGTTTCATCTGTCCACAGAACATTGTCCCAGAAGGATTGGGGTTTGTCAAGCTACTATTTGGCAAAGATCATCCACTCCTTTTAATGTCTTTTCGTCAGCAATGGTTTCTTCCTTGCCCTTCGCCCATAAAGCTCTGCTTGGTTTAGTGTGTGGCGTATAGAACTTGTTTAAACCATGACCCCAGACTGTTACAGGTTGGCCTTCAAGTCTTTGGGTGTTTGACGTGGTGTATTTCCACCATTTGCACCAACCTTTGAAGACATCTCTTGTCAATGTTCTTCTTTCCCCCACGTCCAGGGAGGTTCTTGCTTGGTAAACTTCTTAATAACATTACGCACTGTTGAAACTGGGATACCAAGGTCTTTGGAGATGGCCTTATACCCTTTGGAAGTCTTGTGCTAGCTAATAATAGCAGTTTTGATGTCCTCAGACAGCTTCTTTGTCTTCACCATTATGACAAAGGAACAGGGCCTACCATGTGGCTTTTTAAAATACTGAAGTCATCATTCATTGGCTAATTCATGTCACATGGGCACCTACAATTAATAACAGGTGAATTTCTTTTGTGATTTACCACAGGTGAGTGAAAATGTGCTTCTATACTAAATGAATGTAAAGAGTGTCTGTGAAGACAAGGGGCCTTCCGTGGGCATAATGCTACTCACACAACACAAGGTGAGGGTAAAACAGTGTGGCAATACTTTATTGAACCATCAAACAGACAATAAACTCATAGAACAGTCCCAGCAAATACCCAAGATGGTGCAACATCACACAGTCTCACCCTTCTGCTGGCCCGCCTGGGATAGAACAGCTGCGACTTTGGGACTTCCAGGGTCAACTACTTCAACCAGTGGCCCCCTGGCTTTTGGTGGGCCCCCACAGAGAGAAGGTAGCGGCAAGCTTAGGGTCACACTAGGTATGGGGAGAACCCAGCATATAAAGACGGGAACAGGGGAGGGAGCCCTACAACTAGGGAAAGGGAGAGTGGAGACCCCTAAGCAGATCTAACAACACCCTGACTCCCCTATTATTATTATTATTAATTATTATAGCGCCATTTATTCCATGGCACTTTACATGTGAAAAAGGAGTATACATACAAGAACAATTTCCACGGTAGGCGAGAGTCTGACGTGTTGGGGTAGAGAGTTCCAGAGTAGGGGGGGAAGCACGGGAGAAATCTTGTATGCGATTGTGGGAGGAGGAGATAAGAGGGGAGTAGAGAAGGAGATCTTGTGAGGATCGGAGGTTGCGTGCGAGTATGTAATGGGAGACTAGGTCAGAGATACAGTACAGACCAAAAGTTTGGACACACCTTCTCATTTAAAGATTTTTCATTATTTTCATGACTATGAAAATTGTACATTCACACTGAAGGCATCAAAACTATGAATTAACACATGTGGAATTATATACTTAACAAAAAAGTGTGAAACAACTGAAAATATGTCTTATATTCTAGGTTCTTCAAAGTAGCCACCTTTTGCTTTGATGGCTGCTTTGCACACTCTTGGCATTCTCTTGATGAGCTTCAGGAGGTAGTCACCGGAAATGGTCTTCCAACAATCTTGAAGGAGTTCCCAGAGATGCTTAGCACTTGTTGGCCCTTTTGCCTTCACTCTGCGGTCCAGCTCATCCCAAAGCATCTCGATTGGGTTCAGGTCTGGTGACTGTGGAGGAATCACTCTCCTTCTTGGTCAAACAGCCCTTGCACAGCCCGGAGGTGTGTTTGGGGTCATTGTACTGTTGAAAAATAAATGATGGTCCAACTAAACGCAAACCGGATGGAATAGCATGCCGCTGCAAGATGCTGTGGTAGCCATGCTGGTTCAGTATGCCTTCAATTTTGAATAAATCCCCAACAGTGTCACCAGCAAAGCACCCCCACACCATCACACCTCCTCCTCCATGCTTCACGGTGGGAACCAGGCATGTAGAGTCCATCCGTTCACCTTTTCTGCGTCGCACAAAGACACGGTGGTTGGAACCAAAGATCTCAAATTTGGATTCATCAGACCAAAGCACAGATTTCCACTGGTCTAATGTCCGTTCCTTGTGTTCTTTATCCCAAACAAGTATCTTCTGCTTGTTGCCTGTCCTTAGCAGTGGTTTCCTAGCAGCTATTTTACCATGAAGACCAACTGCACAAAGTCTCCTCTTAACAGTTGTTGTAGAGATGTGTCTGCTGCTAGAACTCTGTGTGGTATTGACCTGGTCTCTAAGCTGAGCTGCTGTTAACCTGCGATTTCTGAGGCTGGTGACTCGGACAAACTTATCCTCAGAAGCAGAGGTGACTCTTGGTCTTCCTTTCCTGGGGCGGTCCTCATGTGAGCCAGTTTCTTTGTAGCGCTCGATGGTTTTTGCAACTGTACTTGGGGACACTTTCAAAGTTTTCCCAATTTTTTGCACTGACTGACCTTCACTTCTTAAAGTAATGATGGCCACTCGTTTTTCTTTACTTAGCTGCTTTTTTCTTGCCATAATACAAATTCTAACAGTCTATTCAGTAGGACTATCAGCTGTGTATCCACCAGACTTCTGCACAACACAACTGATGGTCCCAACCCCTTTTATAAGGCAAGAAATTCGACTTATTAAACCTGACAGGGCACACCTGTGAAGTGAAAACCATTTCCGGTGACTACCTCTTGAAGCTCATCAAGAGAATGCCAAAAGTGTGCAAAGCATTCATCAAAGCAAAAGGTGGCTACTTTGAAGAACCTATAATATAAGAAATATTTCAGTTTTTTCACACTTTTTTGATAAGTATATAATTCCACATGTGTTAATTCATAGTTTTGATGCCTTCAGTGTGAATGTACAATTTTCATAGTCATGAAAATACAGAAAAATCTTTAAATGAGAAGGTGTGTCCAAACTTTTGGTCTGTACTGTATATGGAGGAAATAGGTTGTGAATGGCTTTCTATGTCATGGTTAGGGTTTTGAACTGGACTCTCTGAGCAATGGGGAGCCAGTGAAGAGATTGACAGAGAGGAGAGGCCGGGGAATAGCGGGGGGACAGGTGGATTAGTCGGGCAGCAGAGTTTAGGATGGATTGGAGGGGTGCAAGAGTGTTGGAAGGAAGGCCACAGAGCAGGAGGTTGCAGTAGTCAAGGCGGGAGATGATGAGGGCGTGCATTAGTGTTTTTGCAGATTCATGGTTGAGGAATGTGCGGATCCGGGAGATATTTTTGAGTTGGAGTCGGCAGGAAGTGGAAAGGGCTTGGATATGTGGTTTGAAGGAGAGTTCAGAGTCCAGGGTTACCCCAAGGCAGCGAGCTTGATGGACTGGGGAGAGTGGACAGCCATTGACGTTGATAGATAGGTCAGTTGGGAGGGGGGGTGAATGAGATGGTGGAAAGATGATGAATTCTGTTTTGTCCATGTTAAGTTTTAGAAATCTAGCAGAGAAGAAGGATGAAATAGCAGACAGACATTGTGGGATTTTCGTTAGTAAGGAGGTGATATTGGGTCCAGAGAGGTAGATCTGTGTGTCATCAGCATAGAGGTGATAATGAAAGCCATGGGACTCTATGAGCTGTCCCAGGCCGAAGGTGTAGATGGAGAAGAGCAGGGGTCCTAGAACTGAACCTTGGGGGACACCGACAGATAGGGGGCGAGATGAGGAGGTGGTGTGTGAGTGGGAGACACTGAATGTCCTGTCTGTTAGGTATGAGGAGATCCAGGATAGGGCCAAGTCTGTGATGCTGAGAGATGAGAGAGTTTGTAGTAAGAGGGAATGGTCCACTGTGTCGAAGGCAGATGACAGGTCTAGGAGGAGGAGGACAGAGTAGTGTCGCTTAGATTTGGCGGTTAGTAGGTCGTTGGTGACTTTAGTCAGTGCAGTTTCAGTAGAATGGTGCGGTCGGAAACCATATTGTAGGCGGTCGAAGAGGGAGCCGGAGGAGAGGTGGGAGGACAGCTCAGAATGGATGTGTTGTTCCAGTAGTTTTGAGGCATAGGGGAGAAGTTATATGGGGCGATAGCTAGTCAGAGAGGATGGGTCAAGGGAGGGCTTTTTGAGGATGGGTGTAATTGAGGCATGTTTGAAGCATGAGGGGAAGACACCAGTTGTTAATGACAGGTTGAAGAGGTGGGCTAGGGCTGGGATGAAGATAGTGGTAAGGTTTGGGATGAGGTGGGACGGGATTGGGTCAAGTTTACAGGTGGTGAGGTGTGATTTGGAGAGTAAAGAGGAAAATTGATCTTCCGTAATGGTGGAGAAGGTGGTTTTGGAGGAGGAGGGTTGAGTAGGTGTGGGGAGGGGCTGTAGGCAAAAGCTTTGTCTGATGGTGTCAATATTCTGCTTGAAGAATGAGGCAAAGTCTTCGGCTGAAATAAGAGGAGAGGGAGGAGGCACTGGGGGACAGAGGAGAGAATTGAAGGTGTTGAATAGTTGTTTGGGGTTGTGAGACAGGGAGGATATGAGAGATGCGAAGTATGTTTGTTTTGCTGCAGTGAGTGTGGACTTGAAGGTAGTGAGGGACTGTTTGAATGCGATGAAGTGCTCATTGGAGTGGGACCTTTTCCATCTATGCTCAGCAACCCTGAAGGCCCGTCGCAGTTCTTTAGTTAGGCTGGTGTGCCAGGGTTGTCTGTTGATTGTGCGAGCTTTGATATGTGTGAGGGGGGCGACCGAATCGAGAGCTGCAGCTGTTGTGGTGTTGTATAAAGTGGCAGCAACATCTGCATCATGTAAGGAACTAATGTCTGTAGGTATTCAGAGAGTGAGTGTAGGTCAAGGTGTTTGAGATTGACCCTAAATAGGTTAAGCACCTATCGCCGAGCAGGATACCTTAGCCCTAGCTGACCCTACAGCTAGGCCCTAGGTAGGGAGGGGAAGGGTGAGTACTAGTCAGCCCCACTGCAAACTAAAGTACAAACCAGGGAATACACTTAGCTTTAAGATGACACCGGAGAGAACACATCTACAATCCACAAAGGAACTCCAAGGAAATTCTAGCCGACTACTAGAATTCCAGGCCTGAATAGAAGAGATAACTCTATCACCAGCAACTCTCTGGAGAAACTGAGTGTATTTAAGGATCCAGCAAGAGTGTGGTAATTAGCAGCAGAAGGTGAGGATCACCGCTGGGTCCTAGAGAGAGGGATAATAAAAGGATCAGGACGATGTTAGAAAGGCCACACGCAGCGATCTTCTACAGCCGAATCCTGTATGAACAAACCAACCTAGGGGCATTTGACGCGCCCCCTGGGCCATGTTCAGGGGATACCCGGAGCCGGATCTGACAGGGGTAGTAGTCCTCGTGGCGGTGACCCGGTCCGTGCCCAAGGTGTCAAACTAAGTGTGTGGCAGTCTTTGTAGATGTTGTTAAGTGTCGACTACGCCACCCGTTGATTTGCGGTCACAAGGCCGCCGCTGCAGAACAGTCCGCTGAGGCCGGTAGTATGTGTGCAGCGATGGTGGTATAACCCCCAACGGGAGGGGTATGGCCTCAGGGCAGCTGGGGTGGATGATGGAGGTAGTGGTAGTGCAGAAAGGAGAGTCAGAGGCGTGAGATGCAGTTTCAGGGTTTTTACTCACAGTAGTTCTTTCAGTCACTCTGGCCTTGAGTGACCACCCGAGCCGTGCTGCATTCACCAGGTGTGGGACTCGGCTAACCCCCAGGCAGTTCCGGAGCGTGGTCCTGAGCTCCCTTCTCTTTCTCTCTCTGCTGGCCGTCCCCACCAGGGATCCACCTTTGTCCGGTTCCCTTGGGCCTCCTGGTGGCAAAACCTTCTCTGGCTTTCCTGACCCTACTCTTGGTGTACCTTCCTGGTGGATGTGGTGAGGGTCGTGGCAAAGCTTGACCACGACCTCCGGTTCCTGGCTAAGGGTTACTTTTGCCTCCGCCAGCTTGGGATCCGGTGCCCTCTTCTGCCAACCCTTCACCCTTTTGGCTTAATTCTGGGATCTCAGGGTTCCCTCTGGCTCTGCGTCTCTGGGCCTTTCTTCTTCCTCCTCCACTACAAGCCTGGCCCTGGAGCTGGGCCCAGCAGGAGCCACAGCTCCCTGTCAGCCCTCCTGGCTGAGCTCCTCTGCTCTGCTTCTCCTGGACTCTCTGACTGACTGACCCTGATCTAAGATGGTGCCCACCTTATATACTCCCTCTATATGTGAGCCCAGGTGACTAGCACCCAATGGGCTCCTACCTCTATGCCCAGAGCCCCTCCCCTATCTGCCCCTACACTACTGGGATGTTCCACCCCCCCTCCCACTCCAGCCAGGGACAGACGCTGTCGTACCTGCACATTTATCTGGTGGGAGTACCGTAGTTCTGTCCCCCGGAAATGGGATGTATGTAGTGCATGCAGCTTACTGAGCTCAGTCCCACACTCCATCCTTACCCGGGAGTGGAATACCACACCTCTGGTTCGAGGTGCAATACCCCTGTAGCAGCCGAGTCCTCGGGGTGCTACATTCCCCCCTGGTAAATCACAGCACGTCCTCGGGCTGTAAAAGAGCAAAACATAAAACATACAAGCTTTTTAAAGTGCACTCACATATAAAATATAACTTTCAACCCGTCCCTTTATGGGAGGTACTTCTCTCTTAAAATGTTACAGACACATCATAAATTAATATTAACTCTTTCAGCATAATAAAACTTTTCATATAAAACATTTTTGACCAATACGTCCTTGATCTCTGGCCACCGTGCAACTTGTGACCAGGTAAAAGTGCAACAGTCTCTAGTTCTAAAATAGAAACGCAGTCCTTCTATAAAACCAGTAGGGGGCGCCTTAAGAAGCGCAACTATTTACAGGGGATATGGCCGCTCTCAGTCCTCGGCCAGTGGGGAAAAGGGGAATGGCTGCTCACAGTCCTCAGCCTGTGGGGAGATGGGACACACTGGAACAGTTCACACTTGTCCCAACGGGGAACTCATATGGCATATACCCTTACGGGTAACTATATACAGCTTCAGTTCACCTCTTAATGGTGACGATGCCCTCCGGCTCCTTCCTGAGGGTAGGCTTCAGACCCGTCCGGGTCCTCTTGGGTGAACCCGATGAGGTCTTCTCCAGTGGGGTCCCACGCGAACTGCGCCTCCTCCAACGAGAGTGGGGTGATCTTGGCGGGCGCCGGAGCCGGGATCAGGGGCTCATCCAGAGGCCGTTCTCTCCGGAGTCGGGGATTGACGAACTCCGGTGGCCACACAAAGGGCTGCCCATCCGGGCAAGTATGCTGGGTAAACAAGTCTTCTCCCAGGGGTAGCACGATGGAGGTTGAGGGCGCGATGATTGCCGCGGCGCCCGGGGGCACTCTGAATGTGAAGGGCACTGTGGAGACGGCTGCGCCCGGGGGTACTCTGCCCTGTGACCAGGCCGATGGCGCTTCCTGTTTGGTCGCACTCTGATTTGAGGCGCGTGACGTCACGGGGAGCGCGGCCGCGGCTCCCGCCGCTTGAGGCCTAGTTTGGAGCGGTGGCGGTGCAGCGACGGGCGCAGTGAACGGGATTTCGGGCTCTGCGACGGGGAGCTGGGGCAAGTTCTCGGCCTCCGGGTACGGGGTGTAGACGTCCCCATTACCTGCCTCCGTTACTTCAGCTCCCTCCACAGCGCCGTCTCCGGCCTTCGTCCCTCCTGCTCTTCCTTCAGGGGCAGGCGTGCTCCTCGCTGCTGGCGGTGTCTTTTGCTGGCGGTTTCCAGCCTGCTGGGCCATCTCCTTGCTCCACACGGCCAGTACGTCTCGCTGCACTCGGGCCATCCTCTGAGCCAAGCCCTCCAGTGCGGTCCGTGCATGCTCCCGATCTCTGGGGAGCTGCGCCAGGATCTCCACCAGGCCTTCTGGGGTAGTCGCTTGCAACAGGCTCCTGACCACTGGGTCGGTGCTGCCTGCCTCTCCCTCCATCTCCGGGTGCGTTCTCTCTAGACTCCTCCAAGCTGCTCCCATCTTCTCTCCTTTGTTCTTGATCCGCCCACACTCAGGGCGGTCCTGGGGCAACTTGGTGATTGTCAGTTCCAGGGGCAGACCCCCCACGCTGACGGACATCTCAATCATTACAGTCTCTGATGGTGGGGGCGGTCTTCGCTTTTGGCGCCATTCTTGGACCTGGCCACGATGGGAGGTGGTCTCTTGCCACCCTCTGGCACGCCCATAATGGCGTCCACTCTGCCAGGGCGGGAAATCTTCTCAGATGGCGGGAATCGTCTCCCAGTGGCGGGAAACTCCGTGGATGGCGGGAAAAAGCTGCAGATGGCGGGCAACCGGCGGGAAATGATCCGAGATGGCGTCCGATGGCGGGGACCCTCCGGAACTAGCGGGAGACTTCTTTTTACGGTACATTTAGACTTTTCTTCAGGCACGCAGTACCCGGTAGTTGCGGGCACGTGATCCTGCCGACTACGCCAAAGTTGACGCGCCCCCTGGGCCATGTTCAGGGGATACCCGGAGCCGGATCTGACAGGGGTAGTAGTCCTCGTGGCGGTGACCCGGTCCGTGCCCAAGGTGTCAAACTAAGTGTGTGGCAGTCTTTGTAGATGTTGTTAAGTGTCGACTACGCCACCCGTTGATTTGCGGTCACAAGGCCGCCGCTGCAGAACAGTCCGCTGAGGCCGGTAGTATGTGTGCAGCGATGGTGGTATAACCCCCAACGGGAGGGGTATGGCCTCAGGGCAGCTGGGGTGGATGATGGAAGTAGTGGTAGTGCAGAAAGGAGAGTCAGAGGCGTGAGATGCAGTTTCAGGGTTTTTACTCACAGTAGTTCTTTCAGTCACTCTGGCCTTGAGTGACCACCCGAGCCGTGCTGCATTCACCAGGTGTGGGACTCGGCTAACCCCCAGGCAGTTCCGGAGCGTGGTCCTGAGCTCCCTTCTCTTTCTCTCTCTGCTGGCCGTCCCCACCAGGGATCCACCTTTGTCCGGTTCCCTTGGGCCTCCTGGTGGCAAAACCTTCTCTGGCTTTCCTGACCCTACCCTTGGTGTACCTTCCTGGTGGATGTGGTGAGGGTCGTGGCAAAGCTTGACCACGACCTCCGGTTCCTGGCTAAGGGTTACTTTTGCCTCTACCAGCTTGGGATCCGGTGCCCTCTTCTGCCAACCCTTCACCCTTTTGGCTTAATTCTGGGATCTCAGGGTTCCCTCTGGCTCTGCGTCTCTGGGCCTTTCTTCTTCCTCCTCCACTACAAGCCTGGCCCTGGAGCTGGGCCCAGCAGGAGCCACAGCTCCCTGTCAGCCCTCCTGGCTGAGCTCCTCTGCTCTGCTTCTCCTGGACTCTCTGACTGACTGACCCTGATCTAAGATGGTGCCCACCTTATATACTCCCTCTATGTGTGAGCCCAGGTGACTAGCACCCAATGGGCTCCTACCTCTATGCCCAGAGCCCCTCCCCTATCTGCCCCTACACTACTGGGATGTTCCACCCCCCCTCCCACTCCAGCCAGGGACAGACGCTGTCGTACCTGCACATTTATCTGGTGGGAGTACCGCAGTTCTGTCCCCCGGAAATGGGATGTATGTAGTGCATGCAGCTTACTGAGCTCAGTCCCACACTCCATCCTTACCCGGGAGTGGAATACCACACCTCTGGTTCGAGGTGCAATACCCCTGTAGCAGCCGAGTCCTCGGGGTGCTACATTTTCACCTCTGAAGCTAAAACCCACATACTTTCCTCTAGATCATAACCCCTCCAGTGCACCAAGTACTGAAGGGAATGACGTTGCAGACGAGAATCAACAATCTTTGAAATTTGGAACTCTAAATTGCCATCAACCATGATTGGGGGCGGTGGCAGGGGAGAGGGCTCAAGAGGTACCACATGCTTCTTGAGCAGAGACCTGTGGAACACATTGTGGATCCTAAGAGCCTGAGGTAGCGCAAAACGAAACGCTGCTGGGATAATGACAGCGGTTATTTTATAGGGACCAATGAATCTAGGTCCCAGATTCCAGGAAGGAACCTTCAACTTGATATTCCTGGTAGACAACCACACAAAGTCATTCACACTCAAGTCCAAACCTGGCGAGCGTTTTCTGTCAGCCACACGTTTGTATCTGTCTCCTATGATTTTCAAATTACTCTGAAAATTATCCCGCCACACAGAAGAGAGTGGCGAAGCAAAACGCTCCTCCTCAGAAACTCCCGAAGCCCCTCCACCACTAAAGATACCAAACTGTGGATGAAAACCGTATGCACCAAAGAAAGGTGACCTGCCAGTAGACTGCTGGCGATTATTATTTATAGCAAACTCGGCCAACGGTAAGTAAAATGCCCAATCCTCCTGGTTCTCTGAAACAAAGCACCTGAGGTAGATCTCAAAATTTTGATTCATGCGCTCGGTCTGTCCATTCGACTGAGGATGGAAGGCAGAAGAAAAAGACAACTGCACCCCAAGTCGAGCACAGAAAGCTCTCCAGAATTTAGAAATGAACTGGGTCCCCCGATCTGACACCACATCGGAAGGAACCCCGTGAAGCTTCAGAATCTCATTAATGAATACCTGAGCAAGAGTTTTGGCATTCGTAAGTGCCGGTAAAGCGATGAAATGTACCATCTTACTGAACCTATCTACAACCACCAGAACCACAGTCTTGCCTGCAGATACCGGTAGGTCAGTAATAAAATCCATGGACAAGTGTGTCCATGGCCTGCTAGGAATAGGCAGCGGCAGAAGAGAACCAGGCAGACGGGTATGCGATACTTTAGAGTGCTCGCAAGTACTGCAAGCAGACACATGCTGATGCAACCCCGGCCACTAAAAACGACAAAAAAATAGGTCCGCAGTTGCCTTACTACCTGAATGGCCAGAAAGCACAGAGTTGTGATGTTCCCTAATTACTTTACGGCGCAGATTATATGGTACAAATAACCTCTCAGAAGGGCAGGAGACAGGGGCGACCCCTGAGCCTCCAACACCTCTCCCTACAGGTCAGTGCACAAGGCCGAAAAAACTACCCCCTTCTGCAAAATAGGGGCAGGGATCTCATGGTCACCACCACCAGGGAAGCTCCGGGACAAAGCATCAGCCTTGATGTTTTTAACCCCTGGAAGGAAAGTGACAACAAAATTGGGCAAAAAACAGAGACCACCTAGCCTGCCTAGGGTTGAGACGTTTAGCAGACTGAAGATATGACCGCTTCTTTTGGTCCGTGACAACAGTAATAGGATGGACAGCCCCCTTCAACCAATGCCACCATTCCTCGAAAGCCAATTTAATCTCCAAATGCTCCCTATTACCCACGTCATTATTTCTCTCAGCCGAAGACAACTTTTTGGAAAAGAAAGTGCATGGACGTCATTTACCAGGGGACGGACCCGGAGCCCACACAGACCCAACCCCCACCTCCAATGCAACAACTTCTACGATGAAAGGTTGAGAGACATCGGGTTGACTGAGTATAGGTTGTAGCATCAGCGTCTCTGCCTCCTGCCGGGCAGAGACGCCGTTCCCCTCACCACCGCGGTCCCGGTCCGGCATCTTCCTGCTCTCCTGCTGCTAAGGCGTGCACTGCGCAGAGCTTCCCGGTACTGTGCTTAGGGAGCACGTGCGCTCCCTCCCTCTTAAAGGGGCCGCGCGCCGTCCTAAAGAGTCCCCTGCCGGAGGGCTGCCCCTATATTAAGCACCTCCTCCAAAATGGAGGTGCGTGTGCAAGGTTGTTGTTTGTGTGCTAACACTCTCCTCAGCCCTCAGGTTCCTTGCCTGCCAGTCTGTCTAACAGTTCTGCTCGCCAGTCTGTCTATCAGCCGTGCCCGCCAGTCTGCCTATCTGTCGTGTCCGTCAGCTTGCCTACATGGAGCACCTGCCAGATTACCTCCCGTGCCCGCCTGCCTACCCGGAGCACCTGCCAAGTTACCTGCTGTGCCCACCTGCCTGCCTACCCGGAGCACCTGCCAAGTTACTGGCCGTGTCCGCCTGCTTGTTTACCCGGAGTACCTGTCTGGCTATCCCCTGTACCCACCTGCTTGTCCACCCAGATCACCTGCCAGCCTACCTGCCGTGCACATCCACTGTACAGGTCAGCTCCTGTCATCTGACCCGTGGGAGTCACCTGCTCTCACACAAGGTCGGTCGTAGAGTGGCACCTGGTTCACCTGCCCGGTCCCTCCTTGGTTCACGGAGTCGACTAAGCCGCCGTGTGACCTGGGTGGTCCGAGTAGACACTTAGTTACGCCCCTCTGGTCCCTCCTTGCATCAAAGCATAGAGGTTCCACCACCCGGACCTGTAACATAGGTGCTGTGGCAAAACATCTCTTTACGAATGAAAAAGCCTGCTGGGCGGCCATTTAGAGAAATCTGACCACTTTCTTGTCATGTCAGTGAGGGGTTTCACAATTAGCGAATAATTTGGGATAAATTTGTTCATTGTTTATAAAATGCTGGAAAACCGTAGGTGCATTGGTCAGACCATAACCAGACTCTCTAAATGCCCCTCAGGGGTATTGAAAGCCGTTTTCCATTCATCCCTCTCTCTGATTCCAACCAGATTATAGGCCCCCCTTAAATCCAACTTGGAGAATACTGTAGCTCCCACAACCTGGTTGAATAAATCCGGAATCAGAGGAAGAGGAAAAGCATCGCGGACGATAATTTGATTCAATTCCCGGAAATTTAAACAGGGACGGAGACCCCCATCTTTATTCTTAAAGCAGAAGGACCCAGTCGTCATGGGCGAAAATGAGGGTCTGATATGTCCCTTCTCCAGACTTTCCGCAATGAAGTCCTTCATGGCTTGTCTCTCAGGACCATAAAGATTATACAGTCTGGACTTGGGTAGTTTAGCTCCGGGAATCAGGTTAATAGGACAGTCATATGCATGATGAGGAGGCAAATTCTGACACCACTTTACAGAAAATACGTCTTCGAAACAAGACAAAATTGCAAGTAAGGTCTCTGTAGAGACCGCAGAAAGGGAAATGTTTAAAGAGTACTCATGACAGTAATCTCCCCATTCCACAATTTCCCTGGATTGCCAATCCACTACCGGATTATGTTTCACCAACCAGGGAAGACCCAGTAGAACCGGAGTGGGAAGGCCCCCCAGGACATAGCAAGGAATTACTTCATAATGAAAACGCCCCACCCTCAGTCTTATATTACGTACAATCTGTGTCAGACATCTCTGTGCAAGTGGCGCTGAGTCGAAGGCATAAATAGGGATGGACTTAGTTAATGTACAGCAAGCAAGACCATGCGTTCTCACAAACCCAGCGTCAACCATGCTGACTCCAGCTCCACTATCCAAAAACACAGAAATTTTCTCAGTCCTACTCTCTAGCACACCACTGTCGTCAGGACAAACCGAGAGCTGGATGTTAAAGACAAAAACACTGTCACGAAAGGTGAGGGAAGGAACAAGTGTACAACAACGAGAAGAGGGGGAAGGGAGCCCAACAACTAGGGAAAGGGGGAGTGGAGACCCCTAGGCAGATCTAATATCACTCTGACTAGCATCCCTAAATAGGTTCCGCACCTATCGCTGAGGAGGAAACCTAATCCCTGAATGTCCCTAGAGCTAGGCCCTAGGTAGGGAGGGGACGGGGTGAGCACTAGTCAGGCCCCACTGTAACTAAAGACAGCAAGGTAAGCAAACAAAGGGTGTACACTTAGCTTGAGAAGACACCAGAGATATCACGCCAACTGTCCTCCAAAGGAACTCCAAGAAAAAACTAGCCGACTACTAGTACTCCAAGCCTGGACAGCAGAAAATAGAACAATCACCGGCGACTCTCTGGAGAAACAGAGTTTATAACTACCAACCAAGGATGTGTCTATTAGCAGCAGAAGGTGGAGGTCACTGCTGGGTCCTAAAGGCAAAAGGATATCACTACACTACTGAGTTGAGAGGATCAAGAAGGCGTCTGCAATGCCAACTTTCAACAGCCGGATCAGATGTTCCTTTATATATTATTATGTACAGCCCATATTCCTCCATATAGTATAATGCATGGCCCATAGTCCACCCTTTAGTATACTGCACAGCCCATAGTCTTCCATATAGTATAATGCACAGTCCATATTCCTCCATTTAGTATAATGCACTTCCGTATATAACGCACAGCTCATAGTCCTCCATATTAGTATAATACACAGCCTACATCCTTCATATAATATAATGCACAGCCCATAGTCATCCATGAAGTATATTTGACAGCCCATAGTCCTCCATATTAGTATAATACACAGCCTACATCCTTCATATAATATAATGCACAGCCCATAGTCATCCATGTAGTATAATGCACAACCCATAGTCATCCATGTAGTATAATGCACAGCCCATAGTCATCCATGTAGTATAATGCACAACCCATAGTCATCCATGTAGTATAATGCACAGCCCATAGTCATCCATGTAGTATAATGCACAGCCCATAGTCATCCATGTAGTATAATGCACAACCCATAGTCATCCATGTAGTATAATGCACAGCCCATAGTCATCCATGTAGTATAATGCACAACCCATAGTCATCCATGTAGTATAATGCACAGCCCATAGTCATCCATGTAGTATAATGCACAGCCCATAGTCATCCATGTAGTATAATGCACAGCCCATAGTCATCCATGTAGTATAATGCACAGCACATAGTCATCCATGTAGTAGTATGGCCACCTGTCACGCTAGATATGGGTAGAACCCAGGGTATAACGACGGGAACAGGGGAGGGACCCTTACAACTTGGGAAAGGGAGAGTGGAGACCCAGGGGCATACATAGAAATCATGGGGCCCCGTAGCAGAAGTTCTAATTGCCCCCCCCTACACAAAAAAATAAATAAATATTTGTCTGCCACAGAAGAGAAGATCTCACAACTTTCCAGCCTTTACTTAGTAATTTTCTCCTGCTGAAGTCTTAGATTCCTCTTTCATTGCCCCCATAAAATATGATGCCAATAAAAGTGCCCCCCAAACACAGTATTTTACCCCCATGGTGCATTCCTCCACATTAGCCTCCACATGTACAGTATAATGACCCTATTGTATCCCACTTCAACTCCCAAGGCAAAGTATCCCCAACACAGTATGATCCCCCAACTGTGACTCCCACACAGCCCTCCACACACTATAATGGCCCGCTCTAGCCCTCCAAACAGTATGATGCACCCCACACAAACCTTTACACCATATAATTGCTTTCATACAGTATAATGGCCCCCCACAAAGCCCTCAAAATATTATAATGTCTCCACATAGTCTTCCATATAGTATAATACGCCACCCATAATCCTCCATATAGTATAATGCGCCCCACATAATCCTCCATATAGTATAATGAACTTCCCATGGTCCTCCATAGAATATATTACACACTCCATAGGGTAAAATGCAGCCCCCATATAGTATAATGCACCCCACAGTATTATGGGCACCACGTACTCACTGATTTTAAAATACCGTATATTTTAAATAAGCCGACCGAGTATAAGCTGAGGCCCATAATTTTACCACAAAAAAAGGGGAAAACTTATTGACTTGAGTATAAGCCTAGGGTGGGAAATGCAGCAGCTACTGGTAAATTTACCCATCCTGGTATGTATGGCACCCCTCATCCCCCAATCCTGGTACATATGGCACCCTTCATCCCCCAATCCTGGTACGTATGGCACCACCTCATCTCCCAATCCTGGTATGTATGGCAACCTTACCCCCCCATCCTGGCAAGAATGGCACCCCTCATCCCCCAATCCTGGTACGCATGGCACCCCTCATCCCCCAATGCTGGTATGCATGGCCCCCTCATCCCCCAATCCTGGTATGCATGGCCCCCTCATCCCCCAATCCTGGTATGTATGGCACCCTCATCCCCCAATCCTGGTATGCATGGCCCCCTCATCCCCCAATCCTGGTATGCATGGCCCCCTCATCCCCCAATCCTGGTATGCATGGCCCCCTCATCCCCCAATCCTGGTATGCGTGGCCCCCTCATCCCCCAATCTTGGTATGTGTGGCCCCATCACTGCACACACAAAAAAATAAACACTTACATTCACCTTCCTTCCTCACCTCTGCTCCAGCGCTGCAGCGTCCTGTCTGCCAGGCAGCTCATAGCTGCATCTGAGCAGCGCGCGCTCTCAGATGCCGAGGTTAACTGCTGCAGTCGGCATATTCACTACTCTCCACGCCGGGACTATGGGCGTGGAGAAGAGTGAATATGCATTCTCTTTAGTAGCGAGCACTGTCAGCAGTAGCTGTGGCTCAGCACGACTCCGTGCCCACTACTAAAGAGAATGAATATTCCCTCTTATCCACGCCCATGGGAGTGGAGAAGAGGGAATATTCATGTCCCTTTAGCAGCGGGCACACGCGGTGGCTGTAGCAGCGGGTGCTGCGTGTGCCCCGCTCCTCCGCCACCGCAACCTCCCTCCCCCAATACTCACCTATCCTCCTCGCTCCCCCCGCTGCTTCGGGGTCCCCCGGCTCACGGGCCCCATAGCAATGGCGTGACCTGCCGCTATTGGCGGTACGTCACTGTGGAGACCCCTAAGCAGATCTAATGACACCCTGACTCCCCTATTGACCCTAAATAGGTTCCGCACCTATCGCCAAGCAGGATACCTTAGCCCTAGCTGACCCTAGAGCTAGGGTAGGGAGGGAGGGGAAGGGGTGGGCACTAGTCAGCTCCACTGCAAACTAAAGTACAAACCAGGGAAACAAGGGAATACACTTTGCTTTAAGATGACACCAGAGAGAACACGGCTATAATCCACAAAGGAACTCCAAGGAAATTCTAGCCGACTACTAGAATTCTAGGCCTGAATAGAAGAGGAAACTATCACCAGCAACTCTATGGAGAAACTGAGTGTATTTAAGGATCCAGCAAGGGTGTGGTAATTAGCAGCAGAAGGTGAGGATCACTGCTAGGTCCTAAAAGTATAATCCCCAAGCAAGGTGAAGATCACCGCTGGGTCCTAGAGAGAGAAGGATATTGAAAGGATCAGGAAGATGTTTGCAGGCCAACCACAGCGACCTTCTACAGCCAGATCCCGTATGACTGTCTGTCAAACCTGACACACCCATGACACTTAGAAAGGTACAAGGCCAGGGGACCTGAGGGTCCCATCCTTGCCTCTCTGAGGGTTTCCATGGCGCCAGAAGACCGGCTGGTCCCTATCTGGCTTCTCCGAATGTTTCAATGGGTTCCAGGCGACCAGAGGATCCCACCTGGCAAACCCAAACAACATATCCATGGGGCCAGGTGACTTCATCGTCCTAACCTGGTCTCCCCAAATGTATCTATGGGCTCTCTGATGGTCAATGGAGCAGATCCGTATCTTTCCAGTCAGGGCCATATACCCTTAGGCTGGAATCATGTAGAATCCAAATCCGTGTCTCTTTGGTTAAATCCATGCTACCAAGCTGATGTTCTGACGAGTGTCTCTGATCTTTGATTCTCCTTGTTAAGTCTCTTTCAATTCTGCCTACTACAGAGGCATATGTTCCTTAAGTAGTTCACATTTGTTCTTTCAAGTACACAGCCACAGGGCAAAAAGTTAGGGAGGGTATTATTACACATGGCTCAGGTCTCATTGTTTAAGCATTTAATCAATTTACATAGTTGGTATAGCAGGATCTCTTGTAAATAAACATCTAGCTGGCTTTAGTACAATATGCAATTAGCATAGTAACAGACATCATTGTTTCAGAACCAAGAGAATACAACATTGAGGGTTATACAAGTACTGGTCTGTCCTTCACACACACAAGTTCTAAAGTCAACACAAACACAATAGTGTATTTCTCTTGGCTTAACAAATCTAGACGTCTGGCTGATTAAGATAAGAAGCAGTTTCGTCACAGTGCCAATACCAGTGTCACAGCAACCTTTAGGTTTTTCTATTTTTCCCTCTCATTGTTTTTTGTTTTAAAATATTATTCATCATTTGCTCTTTTGTATTTAACACGAGTCTCTGTACAAAACAACTGTTTCACTTGATTCATTTTTTTCAGGAGATATTCCACATTATGTACTTAAACTTCATGGGTGCCAATAACAATGTAATGTGCGCAAATTCAGCACCAAAGACAACACAGTCTCTTAAAGTGTACACTGAGAAAAGGGAAAAAAGGGGATAAAAGTATTTTTACAAAACCTAAATTAGCATCAAATATAGAATAACAGATCTAAGTACAGTACCTTGAAGTCTTCATACTCCGTGAACTTTTCCACATTTTTTCATGTTACACCCACAAACTTAAAGTAATTTATTGGGATTTTCTGTGATACCAACACAAAGTAGCAAGTATTTGTGACATGTAAAGGAAATGTGAGGTTTTCTAATTATTTTCCAAATACAAATCTGACAATTGTGCCCCCTCTGGATTGTATTCAGCCCACAAGTCAGTACTTTGTAGGACCACCTTCCTCTGCAGTTACTGCTGCAGTCTTTGGGGGTCTGTCTCTCCCACCTTTCACTGCAGTCTTTTGGGGTCAGTCTCTCCCACCTCTTGCTGCAGTCTTTTGTGGTCTGTCTCTCCAGCTTTGCACATCTAGAGGTGACATTTTGCCCCTTCTTTGCATACTTACTCTCGCTCAGTGAGATTGGATGGAAATGTCTGTGATGAGCAATTTTTGCAGCTTGTCACAGATTCTCTGGGATTTGGGTCTGGACTCTGACTGGGCCGTTCACACATAAAAATATGCTCTAATCTAAACCCTCCATTATAGATCTGGCAGGAGGTTTAGGGTCGTTGTCCTGCTGGAAGGTGAACCTACGCCCCAGTCTCAAGTCTTTGCAGCCTCTAACAGGTTTTCCTCCAGGATTGCCCTGTATTTAGCTCCATCCATCTTCACATCATCTGTAACCAGCTTCCCTGCCCCTGCTGACGAAAAGTCTCCCCACAGCAGGATGTTGCTGCCACCACCATGTGTGACTGTGGGGATGGTGTTTTCAGGATGATGTGCAGTGTTCGTTTTCTGCCACACATAGCATTCTGCATTTAGCCTAAAAAGTTCTCCTTCAGTCTCATCTGACCAGAGCACCTTCTTCCACATGCTCACTGTGTCCACTACATGGCTTTTTGCAAACTGCAAACAGGAGCTCTTATGGCTTTCCTAAATGTCTTTCTTCTTGCCGCTCTTCCAAAATATCAGATTTGCGGAGTCTATGACTAATAGTTGTCCTGTGAATAGATTATTCCCACTGAGTGGTGGATCTCTGCAGCTCCTCCAGTAACCATGGGCCTCTTGGCTTCTTCTCTCATTAGTGTTCTCCTTTCTTGGGATGTCAGGTTAGGTGACGGCCATGTCTTGGAAGGTTCGCAGTTGTGCCATACTCCTTCCATTTTTTGATGGATTAAACAGTGCTCTGTGAGATGTTCAGAGCTTGGGATAGATTTTTATAACCTAACCCAGCTTTACTCTTCTCCATAGCTTTATCCCTGACCTGTCTGGTGGGCTCCTTGGTTTTAATGAAGCTGTTTGATCCCTAATGTTCTCACACAAACCTCTGAGGACAACTGTAGTAGTAGAACAACTGTAGTTATACTGAAAAGAAATCACACCCAGGTGGACGTAATGTACTAATTATGTGACTTCTGGAGGTGAATGGACACTTGGGATTTTATTTAGGAGCATCAGACTACAGGGGGCTGAATACAAATGCACCTCACAATTTTCAGATTTAGATTTTTAAAATATTTAGGAAGCTATGTATCATTTTCTTTCAAATTAAATGATCTCTAAAAGGCCAGGCGATGCAAATTTCCCAGCTTTATAAAAACCCAGCCTCCTCTAACCTTGTGTCGAAAAACAGGAGCCATGGGTTCTTCAATACTCACCTCCTCTTCCGGCCTCCAGCGCTGTCTGCCGCAGCTTCCCGGGTGTTGCCATGACGACCCGATGTCATCATGACAACATCCGGGTCACCACACAGCAGGAAGATTGTTTGGTCATGAGCAGTGCATGACCAAACAATCTTCTCACTGTGCAGTGCTGACTGCCTGCATGGCACAGGGATGGTGCTCCATCCCTATGCTATGCAGGCGATCAGAATAAAAAAAAGTGAAAGTCCCAGAGTGGGACAAAGTAAAAAAGTAAAAAAACTCTCATAAAGTGAAAAAAAAAAAAAAAAAAAAAAATTGTAAAAATATTTAAAAAAAAATAAAAAAAAATAATTCACCAAAAATAATAATATATAATGTACCCATCAATAAATATTATTATGAAAAAAAAACAACCAAACAATAAAAGTACACATATTTGGTATCGCTGTGTCCGTAACGACCTGACCTATAAAACTGTCCCACTAGTTAACCCCTGCAGTAAACAGGGTAAAAAGAAACAAAAAAAAAACCGAAGCAAAAAACAATGCTTTATCATCATAAAGCCAAACAAAAAATGGAATAACACACGATCAAAAAGACGAATATAAATAAAAATGGTACCGCTGAAAACGTCATCTTGTCCCGCAAAAAACAAGCCGCCATACAGCTCCATCATCCGAAAAATCAAAAAGTTATAGCTCTCAGAATAAAGCGATGCAAAAAAATATTTTTTTCTATAAAATAGCTTTTATTGTGTAAAAGCGCCAAAACATAGAAAAACGATATAAATGTGGTACCGCCGTAAACGTACTGACCCGAAGAATAAAGCTGCCTTATCAATTTTACCACACGCGGAACAGCATAAAAAAATGTAAAAAAAAAACAATTCCTGAATTGTTGGTTTTTGTTTACTCTGCCTCCCAAAAGCTGTAATAGAAAGCGATCCAAAAATGTCAGGTGCCTGAAAATGGCACCAATAAAAACGTCAACTCATCCCGCAAAAAACAAGCCGTCACATGACTCTGCCAAAATATGGAAAAATTATAGCTCTCAAAATATGGCGATGCAAAAACTAGATTTTACAAAAAATGTGTCTTTTAGTGTGTGACAGCTGTCAGTCATAAAAACCCGATATGATTCTGGTATCTCTGTAGTCACACCGACCCGAAGAATAAAGTCGTCTAATCAGTTATACCGCACGAGGAATGGTGAAAAAATAAGCGCTAGGGCTGGGGTTGGGGTTAGGGTTGTGCTAATGTCAGGGTTGAGGTTGTTTTGATTTTTTTTCAAAAGTAAAAAAAAAAAAAAAAAGATGACGATATGGCAACTAGTGTTGAACGCAAGTGCTCGCTACTTGAGTTTGCATCGGGTGCTCGGGTATGCATTGAGTATCGCGGGTGCTCGAGTCTCCGCCCCATATGCTTCGCGGCCAAAAAAAACTTGCGGGGATTGACTGCCATGCACGAGCGATCCCCGCATGTTTTTTTATTGGGTGTCTAATAACCATGAAACATGCGGGAGGGGACTCGAGCATTTCACTTGAGCACCCGTGATACATGGTGCATACCTGAGTACCCGATGCAAACTCAAGTAGCGAGCACTTGCGCTCAAGACTAATGACAACATATTCAATATGATGACCTAATATCATCAAATTCTGTGTCGTACCTCTGGGTTCAAAATGTTCACTATACCCCTTGATAAAATCCTTGAGGGGTGTAGTTTCCAAAATGAGGTCACTTGTGGGGGGATTCAACTTATTAGGCACATCAGGGGCTCTCCAAACGCGACATGACGTCCGCTCTCGAATCCAGCCGATTTTGCATTCAAAAAGTCACACAGTGCTCCTTCCCTTCTGAACTCTGCCGTGCGCCCAAACACTGTATTTTCCCCACATATGGCGTATTGGCGTACTCAGGAGAGATTGCACAAAAGTTTTTGGGGTCTATTTTCTCCTCTTACCCTTGTGAAAATAAAAAAAATGGGGCTAAAACATCATTTTTGTGGAAAAAGTTTGATTTTTTTATTTTCATGGCTCCATGTTATAAACTTCTGTAAAGGACTTGGGGGTTCAATGTGCACACCACACATCTAGATAAGTTCCCTGAGGGGTATAGTTTCCAAAATGGTGTCACTTGTGGGGGGTTTCCACTGTTTAGGCACATCAGGGGCTCCCCAAATGCAACATGGCGTCCGCTAATTATTCCAGCAAATTTTACATTCAAAAAGTCAAATGGCGCTCCTTCTCTTCCGAGCCCTGCCGTGCGCCCAAACAGTGGATTTCCCCCACATATGGGATATCTGCTTACTCAGGAGAAATTGCACAACTAATTTTGGGGTCCATTTTTTCCTGTTACCCCTGCGAAAATAAGAAAAATTGGGTCTAAAGTAACATTTTTGTGAAAAAAGTTAAATGTTAATTTTTTTCTTCCACATTCCAAAAATTCCTGTGAAACACCTGAAGGGTTAATAAACTTCTTGAATGTGGTTTTGAGCACCTTGAGGGGTGCAGTTTTTAGAATGGTGTCACTTTTGGGTATTTTCTGTCATAAAGACCCCTCAAAGTGACTTTAAATATGATGTGGTCCCTAAAAAAAATGGTTTTGTAAATTTTTGTTGGAAAAATGAGAAATCGCTGGTCAACTTTTAACCCTTATAGCTCCCCAATAAAAAAAAATTTTGGTTCCAAAATTTTACTGATGTAAAGTAGGCATGTGGGAAATGTTATTTATTAAGTATTTTGTGTAACATATCTCTCTGATTTAAGGGCATAAAAATTCAAATTTTGAAAATTGCTAAATTTTCAAAATTTTTGCCAAATTTCCGTTTTTTTCACAAATAAACGCAAGTGATATCGAAGAAATTTTACCACAAACATGAAGTACAAAATGTCACGAAAAAACAATCTCAGAATCAGGGGGATCCGTTGAAGTGTTTCAGAGTAATTACCTAATAAAGTGACAGTGGTCAGAATTGTAAAAATTGGCCTGGTCATTAACGTGCAAACCACCTTGGGTTGTAAAGGGGTTAATCTTCAACTTACTTAACTGTTCACCACAACAGTAATTTTGACCAGTGGTGCCCAAACTTTTACATGTCACTGTAATATGGAGCGCAGTGTAAGGAGAACATAGAGACAAGTTTTATTTGAAAAACAACATTGCCTGCAGGAGCAGCGCTCTTCTTGAAGAAGACGGGTGGCTCTTTAAGTAAAGAACCCATACCATTTGCCTCTCATTTCTGAAATATTCAATGGGATTAAAGGAGTTTATATTTTTTTTAAAGCTGGATTGAGCTAAATTTACAACTTGATTCACATCAAGGAGGAGAAATGGAAGACAGTGTTTAATGCCTGTGTTGGTCACTACAAATACCTTGTCGTGCCGTATGGACTTTGCCATTTTCTGCCATTGAAGGAATGAGATTTCTGAGATCTCTTGACTCAGTATCTTCTCACAAGACCTGGAGTCTCACGGTCAGTATGTTCGTTCAGTTCTACACAGGCTGCATCAAAACAATAAAACAACCTAAGTGCCAAAAATGTCTTTTTGAGAATCAAGATATGATTATTTCCTTGGGAACCTTTGCAGCTTTACCAGGAGGTTTTAGCAACAACCCCATGGACTGAGAGTCCTTCACAGTTTTCTTGGCTTCTCATCAAGAACTATTCACAAACTGTGTCGCCTCTTACGTCCCTAATGCCGAAGGGAGCAAAGTCACTGAAGTGGCCGGACACTGCAATTCAAGACTTTAGTCTTCTCAAATGCCACTTCTCCTCTGCTCCAGTTCCACATTATCCTGAGGTCAACAATCTATTTTTTTTTTTAGGAAGATGCCCCTTTCGTTGGGGTAGGAGCAGTTCTTTCGCAGTCTTCCCAAGAAATTTGGAACTATGACTGCACTTCTTCTCTAAGAAATTTTCTCCTACTTAGTTTGACTATCCCATCAGAGATTAGGAACTACTTACTGTTAAGATAGCCTAGGAAGAATGGCACCAACTTCAGGAAGGAGATACGTTTTCTTTGACAATCATTACTCACCATTAAAAATCTGGAAAATCTTCAGTCTGCCCTCAGATTGAATCCTTGTCCAGCACGATGGTTGCTCTAAGTTTGACTTTGTTCCCACATAATGTCCTACAGGAAAGAACTGCAGGGCTGATACGCTTTGCAGGTCCTTTAATCCATTTAAAGGGCGTCTGTCAGCACAGAATGACTGCTGAAACCAAGCACAGGAGTTCGGGGCATCATGGTGCAGACAAACAGTTCAGTGCAGCTTCCTTTCCATCTATCTTTTGTCTTTTCTGGTTCTATAAAGCCATAGAGGTCAATCAAAGAAGAAGAGGAGAAAGATAGGAGGAAAACAAGTAGCTGACAAGATGCACTGAAATATTTGGCTGCGCCAAGGATGCACAGAGCCACATAGCAGGAAATCGAGTCCATGATTTAAATATATTCCCACTTTTGTCATATCTTAGTTACATAGTTACATAGTTTATAAGGCCGAAAAAAGACAAGCGTCCATCCAGTTCAGCCTATTTCTTGTGCACTGCAGCTATTCCGCAGCATTGATCCAGGGGAAGGCAACAAAAAAACATGCGGTATAGGCCAATTTACATCATTGAGGAAAAATTCACTTTCCGACACCAATCTGGCAGTCAGATTAAATCCCTGGATTAATTAACTATCACTAAGCATAAGATGTAATTTTATTGTTCTCAAGAAAGGCGTCCAGGCCTCTCTTGAACTCATTAAGTGAGTTGGACATCACCACTTCCTCTCCCAGAGAGTTCCAGAGTCTCACGGCTCTGACCGTAAAGAATCCCCTTCTATTCTGGTGCAGGAACCTCCTTTCCTCCAGACGCATAGTGTGCCCCCTCGTCTTAGTCACCATCCTTGGTATAAACAGGTCATGGGAGAGATCTCTGTACTGCCCCCTGATGTATTTATACATGTTTATGAGGTCTCCCCTAAGCCTTCTCTTTTCCAACGTAAATAGGCCTAATTTTGACAACCTCTCTGGGTATTCTAGTCCCTCCATTCCCTTTATTACCTTAGTCGCCCTCCTTTGTACCCTCTCTAGCTCCAATATGTCTTTCCTGAGCACCGGAGCCCAGAACTGTGCACAATATTCTAAGTGCGGCCTTACCAGCGCTTTATACAGAGGAAGAACAATGTTCTCATCATATGCCCCTATTCCTCTTCTGATGCATGCCATGACTCTATTTGCCTTCGCAGCTGCTGCCTGACACTGGGCACTCCAATTTAATTTGCTATCAACCAAGACGCCCAGGTCCTTCTCCATGTCAGATTTCCCCAACGGTTTCCCATTTAATATGTATGGGTGACTGCTGTTTTTCTTTCCCATGTGCATGACCTTACATTTATCGGCATTGAACCCCATTTGCCATTTTTTGGCCCAACTCCCCAATTTATCTAAATCCTCCTGTAGCTGTGCCCTATCCTCATCTGTATTAACTACTTTACAAAGTTTAGTATCATCTGCAAATATTGCTATTTTACTATGCAACCCTTCCACTAGATCATTAATAAATATATTAAATAATATAGGGCCCAAGACAGACCCTTGAGGCCCCCCGCTAGTAACCCTGACACACCCTGAGCTTACTCCATTGATAACCACCCTCTGCTTTCTATCACTCAGCCAGCTATTTACCCACTTGCACACATTATCCCCCAGACCAAGCATTCTCATTTTATAGACCAACCTTTTGTGTGGCACGATATCAAACGCTTTGGAGAAGTCAAGGTCTACAACATCCACTGACTCTCCCCGGTCCAGCTGTGAGCTCACCTCCTCGTAGAAGGCCATCAGGAGCGATCCCTCATGAATCCATGTTGATATGGAGTTAGACAGTTATTATCATTAAGATATTCTACAATAGCATCTCTAAGAAATCCTTCAAACAATTTACCCACAACAGACGTTAAGCTGACTGCTCTATAGTTCCCAGGGTCACTTTTAGACCCCTTTTTGAATATTGGTACCACATTTGCTTGGCGCCAGTCTAGTGGGGCAGTCCCTGTCCATAAAGAGTGCTTGAATATAAGATACAGCGGTCTGTCTATCACATTACTTAATTCTTTTAGTACCCGGGGGTGTATGCCATCTGGGCCTGGTGACTTGTCTATTTTGATATTTTTTAGGCGTTTCTGAACTTCCTCCTGGGTTAGGTGGGTGATATTTAGCGGAGGGTTTACTTTATCACTCTGCATTTCCTCCGATAAATTGTTTTCTTTTGTGAAAACAGTGGAGAAGAAGCTATTGAGTAGGTTTGCTTTACCCTCATCGCCCTCTATGATTTTACCCAGGTTATTTTTCAATGGGCCAACGCCATCAGTTTTAATCCTTTTACTGTTTATATAGTTAAAGAACAGTTTGGGATTCGTTTTACTTTCTTTGGCAATTAGTCTCTCTGTCTCCTCTTTTGCTATTATTTGTTTCTTACAGATTTTGTTTTTTTCCCTATTAGATATTAGCGCTTCCTCGCTGCCTTCTTCTTTAAGTTTACCGAAAGCCCTTTTTTTGTTTTTCATTGCCCTCTTGACCTCCTTATTTAGCCACATTGGCTTCCTCCTATTCCTAGCCCTTTTATTCCCATAAGGTATGTACCTTCTACAGTGACTATGTAGGACTGTTTTGAACATTTCCCATTTTCTATCCGTGCTCCTATTACTGAAGATACTATCCCAGTCGATAAGGTGAAGGGCATCTCTTAGCTGAAGTTCAGTGTTTTTGTGACTCCCTTGCTGGGCACCTACTGAAGCACATGTGGAATTGTATAATGTTGGGGTCACTATTTCCCAGGTGCCCCCCGACCTGCACCTCAGTTATTCTGTCTGGCCTGTTAGTTAATATTAAGTCTAAAAGGGCCGTCCCTCTAGTTGGTTCCTGCACAAGTTGTGACAAATAATTGTCTTTGATAATTGACAGAAACCTGTTTCCTTTCTGAGATCTACAGCTTTCGGTTTCCCAGTCTATATCGGGGTAGTTGAAGTCCCCCATAATAATCACCTCGTTATTTTTTGCTACTTCGTCTATTAGTCTCATTAATAGACTTTCCGTGGCTTCTGCTATATTTGGTGGTTTATAACAGACTCCTATGATAATTTTATTCTTGTTTTTTGCCCCATGTATCTCCACCCATAAGGACTCGATCTCCTCATGTCCCTCCCATACATCCTCCCGTATTGTAGGCTTTAGACACGTCTTTACATATAGACAGACTCCACACCCTTTCCGATTTCTTCGATCCCTTCTAAACAGACTGTAACCCTGTAAGTTACCTGCCCAGTCATAGCTTTCATCTAACCATGTCTCGGTTATTCCCACTATGTCATAGTTACCTGTAGATATTTCTGCTTCCAGTTCATCCATCTTGTTTGTCAGGCTCCTGGCATTTGCTAGCACGCAGTTTACACGATTTTGTTTTGTTCCAATCTTCTCCCTGTGGATTGTATTAGAAATTTTCTTACCTCCCTTCCAAGCATCTTGTCTTGGACCTTCTTTGTCGCGCTTCATATCGTTCATTAGTATGTTCTCTGGTTTCATGTTCGTGTCCGGCGTTTTTCTTCCCATCCCCTCTTCTTCTAGTTTAACGCCCTCCTGATGAGTGTTGCGAGTCTCCTGGTGAATGTGTGTTTCCCGGGTTTGTTGAGGTGTAGTCCGTCTCTGGCAAGGAGTCCGTCATAGAGGTAATTCACACCGTGGTCCAGGAATCCAAATCCTTGTTGTCTGCACCATCGTCTCAGCCAGTTGTTCACATCAAGGATCCTGTTCCATCTCCTGACGCCATGCCCGTCTACTGGAAGGATAGAAGAAAAAACTACCTGCGCATCCAGTTCATTTACTTTCTTCCCCAATGCTTCAAAGTCCTTGCAGATTGTCGGTAGGTCCTTCTTTGCCGTGTCATTGGTGCCAACATGTATCAGAAGAAATGGGTGGACATCCTTAGACCTGATGAGCTTCGGTATCCTATCGGTAACATCCTTGATCTTCGCCCCTGGGAGGCAGCATACTTCTCTTGTGGTTATGTCCGGTCTGCAGATAGCTGCTTCTGTTCCTCTCAGTAGTGAGTCTCCCACCACCACCACTCTTCTTCCCTTCTTGGCTGTCCTTTTTCTTGTCGCTTCTGGGTATTTCTGGGTGCTCTTTTCTTTTTTGCTTGCTGGTAGTTCCTCATCCTTAGGTGTGCCATCTTCATCCTCCACAAGTCCTTGGAATCTGTTTCTCAATTGTGTGGTTGGTGGTGTCTCCATGGTCTTCTTGCTTCTTTTGGTCACTTGCCTCCACTTGTCTGCCTCTGGAGATTCTCTGATGCTTCCTTGACTTTCCATGACCAGTAGTGACGCTTCTGTTCTGTCCAGGAAGTCTTCATTTTCCTTGATGAGTTTTAATGTCGCAATTCTTTCTTCCAGTCCCCGCACCTTTTCTTCTAAAAGAGCCAGTAGTCTACACTTCTGGCAGGTGAAGTTGGTTTCAGCTTCTGGTCGATCTGTAAACATGTAGCACATGTTGCAGCTCACCATGTAGGTTGTCACATCTGCCATGCTGCTCCTTGTCCCTGCTGACTTGATGTCTGTCTTCTTTCTTGTGATACCCTAGGATAAACAAATGAAACAAATTCGTGCGCCGTTAGGCGCGCGGTTTGGCGATGCTTTCCAAGCAGCTGGTCCCGGCTGTACCCAACGATCTTCTAGCTGAAGGAGACTCTTTGCATTTCCCAGAAGGCACCTGGAATATGAAAATTGTTCTCTTCTAGCTTCAATCCCTGGTTTGGCGATGCTTTCCAAGCAGCTGGTCCCGGCTGTACCCAACGATCTTCTAGCTGAAGGAGACTCTTTGCTTTTCCCAGAAGGCACCTGGAATATGCAAATTGTTCTCTTCAAGCTTCAATCCCTGGTTTGGCGATGCTTTCCAAGCAGCTGGTCCCGGCTGTACCCAACGATCTTCTAGCTGAAGGAGACTCTTTGCTTTTCCCAGAAGGCACCTGGAATATGCAAATTGTTCTCTTCAAGCTTCAATCCCTGGTTTGGCGATGCTTTCCAAGCAGCTGGTCCCGGCTGTACCCAACGATCTTCTAGCTGAAGGAGACTCTTTGCTTTTCCCAGAAGGCACCTGGAATATGCAAATTGTCCTCTTCAAGCTTCAATCCCTGGTTTGGCGATGCTTTCCAAGCAGCTGGTCCCGGCTGTACCCAACGATCTTCTAGCTGAAGGAGACTCTTTGCTTTTCCCAGAAGGCACCTGGAATATGCAAATTGTTCTCTTCAAGCTTCAATCCCTGGTTTGGCGATGCTTTCCAAGCAGCTGGTCCCGGCTGTACCCAACGATCTTCTAGCTGAAGGAGACTCTTTGCTTTTCCCAGAAGGCACCTGGAATATGCAAATTGTCCTCTTCAAGCTTCAATCCCTGGTTATCTGTGGGAAAAAAATTAGAATATGGGGAGCCCTCCATGTGTCTGGGAAGCTGGGAAAATCCATGTCATTAAAATGATAGTCCTCCCTAAATCCCTGGAACATTCAGCCTCCATAGTCACAGAAGGTCTTTGCCATGGTCAGCTGCCATTTAGCGTCCTTCATATTGGGCTCAAACAGACACAAACTGAGACTGACCGTTCATCAGAGGACCAGGGATGAGGCGGGCGCGGCACGCCTGGACTACTTCTTATATTACCTAGCTGGCCAATTTCGCTTTCTCAAACACTGGATAGCAGATAATCATTTGCCCAATTCTGAACACCACCTTATGCACTGTTTGAGTCTCCAGAGCCTGCGGGGGATCTTGGAGGCACCAGAGCAATACTCCTTCAGTAATACAGAGCTCCTTCTTGCCAATTCACAGACTTGCGGTCCAAGTGTGGAAAGCCACCAAAAATATCTTTCAATTCAAGGACACAGTAGCTGAGTCCCCCCTAATGGCATAACCGTGCACTTCCTAAATTGCCACACTCCCAACATGTTCAGTTTTGGTGGAACTTAGGGGGTGAAGACTCTGGCCCAGGTATATATCCAGGTGTTCTTGTTTCCTTTGATCAATGTCAACAACTTTATCAAGTCCTCAGATACGCTTTCTTTAGATATTTGCAACTAAGACATGCCCTTAATACCCAGTTCCTAGACACTGGAAATTCTCTCATATCCTCATACCCCGATTGGGATTCTAAGGAGCCAGATACCAAGGGGTTGATCTCCTCTTTACACACCCAGATAATAAGCAGGAGGTACTCCTCATCACCATTGTTGGTTGAGGCCAAATGGAGGACAGTAATAGCCTCCTTATCAGAGGAGGATTGAAGCGAGGCCTTGACTTCCCCACAATATGCCTCACTGGCAATTAATAACAAGCTAGTCCAAATGTACATAGTCTATCAATGCTACTGGACCCCTAGCAGGTTATATAAAACGAGTAGATCCACCACTGCAGATCGCCATAGGTGTGGGGAAGAGGCGGCAGATTTTATACACCTGATGTGGTATCGCCCTCCTATTACAGACATCATAGCTATCCGCATCGAGATCATACAACCCCCAGTACCTGTGTTTATTAGGAATCCCTGATGAGGAGACCTGGCCTCACCTGAGGAGCCCAGCTGATCCTTCTCCTGTGCGCCCCATGTGATGGCATTATGTCACAAGGTAATAGCACGCCATAGCCTTAATGACAATTCTTTATTTTTTGCCAGCACTTTGTAATATTTATAGGCTGCTTTCCTAGTCTATGCCATTTCTTGCCTGGCTTTGCATATATTGCATTATTTTGTCATTTATTCATAATAGGGTGAATTCTTACTATTGTGTGTGCAATTAGCAATATATGCAGTTCTAGGACTTCTATTCTGTTGCTGCACTGCCATTATATTGGCATCAATATTCTAAACGCTCTTTCTTATACTATATTTATGGCCTAGACGACTTTATAATTATGTGTCACGCACAGTGTGGTGAAAGACTAAGTGCAACACAAAGGGATGAGGGGAAGGAAGCCCAGACACTAGGGAAAGGGGGAGTGGAGACCCCTAGGCAGATCTAATAACACCCTGCCTACACTACCGTCCCCATATTGGTTCCACACCAATCACCGAGCAGGAAAACTAAGCACTGTATATCCCTAAAGCTAGGCCCTAGATAGGGGTGTGAGCACTGGTCAGTCCCCACTATAAACTAAAGACAACAAGGGAGACAAACAAAGGGGAAAACTTAGCTTGAGCAGACACCAGAGGGGTAACACCAAATGTCCTCCAACGGCACCAGAGAGGAAAACTCGAAGATGACAACAGGTACCCCAAAAACTGCACCTCCTGGATGGCGAAAACACACTTTTCTAGTTTGGCATATAGTTTGTTATCCCTTAATATTTGAACACCTGTCTAACATGCCCCCGATGTGTCTCAAAATCAGGTGAGTAAACCAAAATATCATCCAGATAGACCACCACAAACCTCCCCACCACATGATGGAAAATATCATTAATGAAATGCTGGAATACCACAGGTGCATTGGTCAGACCGAAAGGCATAAACAGACTCTCAAAATGTCCTTCAGGGGTATTGAACACTGTCTTCCATTCACCCCCCTCTCTGATTCTAACCAGATTGTAGGCCCCCTTAAATCCAACTTGGAGAATACCATAGCTCCTACAACCTGGCTGAACAAATCTGGAATCAGAGGAAGAGGGTATGGATCCCGGAAGGTAATTTGATTTAATTCCTGTAAATCTAAACAGGGACGTAGACCGCCATCTTTTTTCTTCACGAGGAAGAACCCTGCTGCCATGGGCGAAGATGAGGGTCTGATATGTCCCTTCTTCAGACTTTCCGCAATTAAATCCTTCATGGCTTGTCTCTCAGGGCCAGAAAGATTATACAGTCTGGACTTCGGTAGTTTAGCTCTGGGGATCAGGTTAATAGGACAGTCATATGCACGATGAGGAGACAAATCCTGACACCCCCTCTCAGAAAAAACATCCTCAAAACCAGACAAAGATGCAGGTAAGGTCTCTGTAGAGACTGTAGAAAGCGAAATATTTAAAGAGTTGTCATGGCAGTAATCTCCCCATTCAATGATCTTCCTGGATTGCCAATCCACCAACGGATTATGTTTCACCAACCAGGGTAGACCCAAAACAATTTGGGTGGGAAGACTGTCCAGGACATAGCAAGGAATTATCTCACAATGGACCGACCCCACCCTCAGTTTTACACCATGTACAATCTGAATCAGAGATCTCTGTGCAAGTGGTGTTGAGTCGATGGCAAAGATGGGAATGGGCTTAGCTAAAGTACAGCAAGCAAGACCATGAGTTCTCACAAACTCAACATCAACCATGCTGACTCCAACTCCATTGTCAACAAACACAAATTTTCTCAGTTTTGCTCTGTAGCACCACCTCTGCTGTCAGGACAAACCGGAAACTGCAGCAGGTTTACGAGAAATGCACCCCTTGCTTATCCAACTCCAGACTACCAAGGGTAAATAGAGTTTACTTTTGCTTAGGAATCAAAGGACAGGCCCCAATAAAATGTCCCTTTTTTCCACACAAAAAAACACATGCCATTCTTTTTGTGGGTCTCCGGGGAAATGTACAATGCAGAGGCACCCCCTAACTGCATGGGTTCTTCCACCTTCCCCCGTACTGATTCACCCCCAGACCCCCCCCCCAGCAAAGGAGCATTACCCTGAAAACAAGGCTTCGGAGAAGGTGGTCTCACCCATCTATCCCGAAGGAGTCTATCAACACGCATAGCCAACGACATGCCAGCCTCCAAGGATTCAGAGGTTTCATACACTGCCAAAGGATCTTTGACCTTTTCAATAAGGCCCTGACCAAATTGCCTTCTAAGAGCCAGGTCATTCCATTTTGTATCAGTTGCCCATCTGCGGAATTCATAACTATACATCTCTACTGACCGATTCCCCTGCTGAAGGCGACGCAGCCTGGACTCAGCTAAGGAGATCCGTTCAGGGTCATCATAGATGAGGGATAGAACCCCGAAATACCCCTCCACAGACTGGAGACAAACCGAACCATGCGGCAAAGAGAAAGCCCAGGATTGAGGATCTCCTTGCAGTAGTGAGATCACAGTTACCACTTGTTGCTCCTCATGTCCGGAGGAGTAAGGACAAAGTTTAACATACAGTTTGCAAGATTCTTTGAACACAAAAAACTTGTCCTTACCTCCTGAAAACCTGTATGGGAGGGGAACCTTGGGTTCAAGCTGGACCGGCCTACCAGCAGAAACCCCCAACATTAGGGACCTGCAGCCATTATTGCTGAACCTCATAGCAGAGGTCAGTCACCTCCAGAGACAGCCTGTGCAGCTGCTCTAACAGCTCAGCAATGAGATCCATGAACCAAGAAAAAAAAAAACACACGCAAAAAAATAAAAAAACACGTGCGTCAGTCCCCACTATAAACTAAAGACAACAAGGAAGACAAACAACGGGAGGAAAGCTTGAGCAGACACCAGAGGCATAACACCAAACGTCCTCCAAGGGCACCAGAGAGGAAGCTAACCGACTGCTATAGCTCCAAGCCTTCACAAGGGAAAATTAGAATATCACCGGCGACTCCCTGAAGCAGACTGAGAGTTTATAAACACCCAGACCAGGGTGTGTCAATCAGAGCAGGAGGGAGGTTGCCGCTGGGTCCAAAAGTCAGAAGGCTTAAGAGGTGTCTGCAATGCCAAACAGTGACCTTCTGCAGCCAGATGCAGAGCGACTGTCTATTACATCTGACACACCCGTGACATTATGATATTGTATGCACGTCTACCTATAGTTTTGATATTCTTTGGCCTATGCATTATTATCTGCACAGTATCTAGGAGCTAGGGTATTGGGATCTGTATGGTCTCTAAATATAGGAGCATTTTTCCACTATTATATTTTTTTATCTGTCCTACTCACTGTTCCATGTTTACTTTGTGTGTTATTATTTGTATATTTTTTTAAATAAACTTCTGTTATATTTTTCTATCTATCTCCTCACGTTATCTGGCTTCTTAGATCTGTCCATGTGGACAACGGATAGCTAGATGAGGCTATTTCTAAATTATAAGACGCAGTGTCTCTTTTTTGGTTATGGCTATTAAGTGAGGTTTACTGATCACTAGTGTTGAGCGAGTATGTTCTGAGTATGCTCGGGCCGAGCTCCGAGTATTTACAGCTGCTCGGTGTTATGGTTGAATCGCTCCCGTGTGCATCATTTGTGACTGTTTGACAGCTTTATTACATGTGAGGAATGTGTAAGAAATAGACATTCCTCACATCTATTAAAGCTGTCAAACAGTCGCAAATCATGGGGAGCGATTCAACCATATCACCGAGCAGCTATAAATACTCGGAGCTCGCCCGAGCATACTCGGCGAAAGGGTTAATAGAACATACTCGCTCAACACTACTGATCACGTTGTATTATCGTCAATAAAATGAATTAAAAAAAAAAAAAAAAGCTGCACCGAGCGCCTGTGCTTGGCTTGAACACTAGCATTCTGCGGACTGACTCCTTGTAAGACCTCAGAGGAGCCTCTATATCTGGTCAAAGGACCGAAGCAGATTCTACCAACTGTCTTAAAGGGGTTGTCCACTACTATTGATAATGCCACAATGTATTTTTACGTTGAAAAGAAGTTTATTTGTAATTACCTTGTGCTGCTGTTATTGCCTGTGAGTGGCGCTATTGCTGGCCGCTCACAGGCATCACGTGACCCCGGCTGCAGCCGGCTCTTCCTTCCGCTGATGTCTCGACAAGTGAGGCGTGACATCAGTGCTGCGCTCCCCGCGGTGGCGGCTGGGCTGTGGGCGGTTACCCCGTGCGTCACACCCAGCATCCACTGAAAGACCCCGGTGATCCGATGCGCGGATAAGGGTGTTGGGGCAGTCACACAAAGCTATGAGATTATGTGGCCAAAGCTTTGAGAATATTGTCAGAAAGTGATTATTACGAGGTCCTCGAATCAAACCTCTTCCCTCAAATACAAAAGACCTTAAAAGCTGAAAGGATCACGGATTAACCAAAGACAAAATACATTTTAGTTGCTAATCCCGACACGGCAATGCTTTACACCTAAGATTCAGGAGACACCTCCATGAACACCAGGAATCTCCTCGCTAACATGTAGCCGGTCACATTATATTGACTTCTTCAGATTACACGGTGAAAAATAATTCATATCTCAAAGATTCTGCAAATCTACTTTATCATATAGAAGGACACATAAAGTAAATCACAAAAGTGAGTACACCCCTCATATTTTTGCAAATATTTTATTATATATTTATTATATCCGCCTGTCAGTGCTCAGACCATACACATTGCTGCAGAGGTTACAGGGGTGGGGGGTCCGCCTGTCAGTGCTCAGACCATACACATTGCTGCAGAGGTTACAGGGGTGGGGGGTCCGCCTGTCACTGCTCAGTCCATACACATTGCTGCAGAGGTTACAGGGGTGGGGGGTCCGCCTGTCAGTGCTCAGACCATACACATTGCTGCAGAGGTTACAGGGGTGGGGGGTCCGCCTGTCAGTGCTCAGACCACACACATTGCTGCAGAGGTTACAGGGGTGGGGGGTCCGCCTGTCAGTGATCACACCATACACATTGCTGCAGAGGTTACAGGGGTGGGGGGTCCGCCTGTCAGTGATCACACCATACACATTGCTGCAGAGGTTACAGGGGTGGGGGTCCGCCTGTCAGTGCTCAGACCATACACATTGCTGCAGAGGTTACAGGGGTGGGGGGTCCGCCTGTCAGTGATCAGACCATACACATTGCTGCAGAAGTTACAGGGGTGGGGGGTCCGCCTGTCAGTACTCAGACCATACACATTGCTGCAGAGGTTACAGGGGTGGGGGGTCCGCCTGTCAGTGCTCAGACCATACACACTGCTGCAGAGGTTACAGGAGTGGGGGGTCCGCCTGTCAGTGATCAGACCATACTCATTGCTGCAGAGGTTACAGGGGTGGGGGGTCTGCCTGTCAGTGCTCAGACCATACACACTGCTGCAGAGGTTACAGGGGTGGGGGGTCCGCCTGTCAGTGCTCAGTCCATATACATTGCTGCAGAGGTTACAGGGGTGGGGGGTCCGCCTGTCAGTGCTCAGACCATACACATTACTGCAGAGGTTACAGGGGTGGGGGTCCGCCTGTCAGTGCTCAGACCATACACATTGCTGCAGAGGTTACAGGGGTGGGGGTCCGCCTGTCACTGCTCAGACCATACACATTGCTGCAGAGGTTACAGGGGTGGGGGGTCCGCCTGTCAGTGCTCAGTCCATACACATTGCTGCAGAGGTTACAGGGGTGGGGGTCCGGCTGTCAGTGCTCAGACCATACACATTACTGCAGAGGTTACAGGGGTGGGGGTCCGCCTGTCAGTGATCAGACCATACACACTGCAGCAGAGGTTACAGGGGTGGGGGTCCGCCTGTCAGTGCTCAGACCATACACATTACTGCAGAGGTTACAGGGGTGGGGGTCCGCCTGTCAGTGCTCAGACCATACACATTGCTGCAGAGGTTACAGGGGTGGGGGTCCGCCTGTCACTGCTCAGACCATACATATTACTGCAGAGGTTACAGGGGTGGGGGATCCGCCTGTCACTGCTCAGACCATACACATTGATGCAGAGATTACAGGGGTGGGGGGTCCGCCTGTCAGTGCTCAGTCCATACACATTGCTGCAGAGGTTACAGGGGTGGGGGTCCGCCTGTCAGTGCTCAGACCATACACATTACTGCAGAGGTTACAGGGGTGGGGGTCCGCCTGTCAGTGATCAGACCATACACATTGCGGCAGAGGTTACAGGGGTGGGGGTCCGCCTGTCAGTGCTCAGACCATACACATTACTGCAGAGGTTACAGGGGTGGGGGTCCGCCTGTCAGTGCTCAGACTATACACATTGCTGCAGAGGTTACAGGGGTGAGGGGTCCGCCTGTCAGTGCTCAGACCATATACATTGCTGCAGAGGTTACAGGGGTGGGGGGTCCGCCTGTCATTGATCAGACCATACACATTGCTGCAAAGGTTACAGGGGTGGGGGGTCCGCCTGTCAGTGCTCAAACCATACACATTGCTGCAGAGGTTACAGAGGTGGGGGGTCCGCCTGTCAGTGCTCAGACAATACACATTGCTGCAGAGGTTACAGGGGTGGGGGGTCCTCCTCTCAGTGCTCAGACCATACACAATGCTGCAGAGGTTACAGGGGTGGGGGGTCCGCCTGTCAGTGCTCAGACCATACACACTGCTGCAGAGGTTACAGGGGTGGGGGGTCCGACTGTCACTGCTCAGACCATACACATTACTGAAGAGGTTACAGGGGGGGGGTCCGGCTGTCACTGCTCAGACCATACACATTGCTGCAGAGGTTACAGGGGTGGGGGGTCCGCCTGTCAGTGCTCAGACCATACACATTACTGAAGAGGTTACAGGGGTGAGGGGTCCGCCTGTCAGTGCTCAGACCATACACATTGCTGCAGAGGTTACAGGGGTGAGGGGTCCGCCTATCAGTGCTCAGACCATAAACATTGCTGCAGAGGTTACAGGGGTAGGGGGTCCGCCTGTCAGTGCTCAGGCCATACACATTACTGAAGAGGTTACAGGGGTGGGGGGTCCGCCTGTCAGTGCTCAGACCATACACATTGCAGCAGAGGTTACAGGGGTGGGGGTCCGCCTGTCAGTGCTCAGACCATACACATTGCAGCAGAGGTTACAGGGGTGGGGGTCCGCCTGTCAGTGCTCAGACCATATACATTGCTGCAGAGGTTACAGGGGTGGGGGGTCCGCCTGTCAGTGCTCAGACCATACACATTGCTGCAGAGGTTACAGGGGTGGGGGATCAGCCTGTCAGTGATCAGACCATACACATTGCTGCAGAGGTTACAGGGGTGGGGGGTCCGCCTGTCAGTGCTCAGACCAAACACATTGCTGCAGAGGTTACAGGGGTGGGGGGTCCGCCTGTCAGTGCTCAGACCATACACATTGCTGCAGAGTTTACAGGGGTGGGGGGTCCGCCTGTCAGTGCTCAGACCATACACATTACTGCAGAGTTTACAGGGGTGGGGGGTCCGCCTGTCAGTGCTCAGACCATACACATTGCTGCAGAGGTTACAGGGGTGAGGGGTCCGCCTGTCAGTGCTCAGACCATATATATTGCTGCATAGATTACAGGGGTGGGGGGTCCGCCTGTCAGTGCTCAGACCATACACATTGCTGCAGAGGTTACAGGGGTGGGGGTCCGCCTGTCAGTGCTCAGACCATACACATTACTGAAGAGGTTACAGGGGTGGGGGGTCCGCGTGTCAGTGCTCAGACCATACACATTGCTGCAGAGGTTACAGGGGTGGGGGGTCCGCAAGTCAGTGCTCAGACCATACACATTGCAGCAGAGGTTACAGGGGTGGGGGTCCGCCTGTCAGTGCTCAGACCATACACATTGCTGCAGAGGTTACAGGGGTGGGGGTCCGCCTGTCAGTGCTCAGACCATACACATTGCTGCAGAGGTTACAGGGGTGGGGGGTCCGCCTGTCATTGATCAGACCATACACATTACTGCAGAAGTTACAGGAGTGGGGGGGTCAGCCTGTCAGTGATCAGACCATACACATTACTGCAGACATTTCAGGGGTGGGGGTCCGCCTGTTAGTGCTCAGACCATACACATTACTGAAGAGGTTACAGGGGTGGGGGGTCCGCGTGTCAGTGCTCAGACCATACACATTGCTGCAGAGGTTACAGGGGTGGGGGGTCCGCCTGTCAGTGATCAGACCATACACATTACTGCAGTGGTTACAGGGGTGGGGGGTCCGCCTGTCAGTGCTCAGACCATACACATTGCTGCAGAGATTACAGGTGTGGGGGGTCCGCCTGTCAGTGCTCAGACCATACACATTGCTGCAGAGGTTACAGGGGTGGGGGGTCCGCCTGTCAGTGCTCAGACCATACACATTGCTGCAGAGGTTACAGGGGTGGGGGGTCCGCCTGTCAGTGATCAGACCATACACATTGCTGCAGAAGTTACAGGGGTGGGGGGTCCGCCTGTCAGTGATCAGACCATACACATTGCTGCAGAGATTACAGGTGTGGGGGTCTGCCTGTCAGTTCTCAGACCATACACATGGCTGTAGAGGTTACAGGGGTGGGGGGGTCCGCCTGTCAGTGCTCAGACAATACACATTACTGCAGAGGTTACAGGGGTGGGGGGTCTGCCTGTCACTGCTCAGACCATACACGTTGCTGCAGAGGTTACAGGGATGGGGGTCCGCCTGTCAGTGCTCAGACCATACACACTGCAGCAGAGGTTACAGGGGTGGGGGTCCGCCTGTCACTGCTCAGACCATACACATTACTGCAGAGGTTATAGGGGTGGGGGGTCCGACTGTCAGTGCTCAGATCATACACACTGCAGCAGAGGTTACAGGGGTGGGGGTCCGCCTGTCACTGCTCAGACCATACACATTGCTGCAGAGGTTACAGAGGTGGGGGTCCGCCTGTCAGTGCTCCAGAGGTTACAGGGGTGGGGGTCCGCCTGTCAGTGCTCAGACCATACACATTGCTGCAGAGGTTATAGGGGTGGGGGGTCCGCCTGTCAGTGCTCAGACCATGCACACTGCTGCAGAGGTTACAGGGGTGGGGGGTCCGCCTGTCAGCGATCAGACCATACACATTGCTGCAGAGGTTACAGGGGTGGGGGTCCGCCTGTCAGTGCTCAGACCATACACATTGCTGCAGAGGTTACAGGGGTGGGGGTCCGCCTGTCAGTGCTCAGACCATGCACATTGCTGCAGAGGTTACAGGGGTGGGGGGTCCGCCTGTCAGCGATCAGACCATACACATTGCTGCAGAGATTACAGGGGTGGGGTTCCGCCTGTCAGTGATCAGACCATACACATTGCTGCAGAGGTTACAGGGGTGGGGGGTCCGCCTGTCAGTGCTCAGTCCATACACATTGCTGCAGAGGTTACAGGGGTGGGGGTCCGCCTGTCAGTGCTCAGACCACACACATTGCTGCAGAGGTTACAGGGGTGGGGGGTCCGCCTGTCAGTGATCACACCATACACATTGCTGCAGAGGTTACAGGGGTGGGGGGTCCGCCTGTCAGTGATCACACCATACACATTGCTGCAGAGGTTACAGGGGTGGGGGTCCGCCTGTCAGTGCTCAGACCATACACATTGCTGCAGAGGTTACAGGGGTGGGGGGTCCGCCTGTCAGTGATCAGACCATACACATTGCTGCAGAAGTTACAGGGGTGGGGGGTCTGCCTGTCAGTACTCAGACCATACACATTGCTGCAGAGGTTACAGGGGTGGGGGGTCCGCCTGTCAGTGCTCAGACCATACACACTGCTGCAGAGGTTACAGGAGTGGGGGGTCCGCCTGTCAGTGATCAGACCATACTCATTGCTGCAGAGGTTACAGGGGTGGGGGGTCTGCCTGTCAGTGCTCAGACCATACACACTGCTGCAGAGGTTACAGCTGTAGGGGGTCCGCCTGTCAGTGCTCAGTCCATATACATTGCTGCAGAGATTACAGGGGTGGGGGGTCCGCCTGTCAGTGCTCAGACCATACACATTACTGCAGAGGTTACAGGGGTGGGGGTCCGCCTGTCAGTGCTCAGACCATACACATTGCTGCAGAGGTTACAGGGGTGGGGGTCCGCCTGTCACTGCTCAGACCATACACATTGCTGCAGAGGTTACAGGGGTGGGGGGTCCGCCTGTCAGTGCTCAGTCCATACACATTGCTGCAGAGGTTACAGGGGTGGGGGTCCGGCTGTCAGTGCTCAGACCATACACATTACTGCAGAGGTTACAGGGGTGGGGGTCCGCCTGTCAGTGCTCAGACCATATATATTGCTGCAGAGATTACAGGGGTGGGGGGTCCGCCTGTCAGTGCTCAGACCATAAACATTGCTGCAGAGGTTACAGGGGTAGGGGGTCCGCCTGTCAGTGCTCAGGCCATACACATTACTGAAGAGGTTACAGGGGTGGGGGGTCCGCCTGTCAGTGCTCAGACCATACACATTGCAGCAGAGGTTACAGGGGTGGGGGTCCGCCTGTCAGTGATCAGACCATACACATTGCAGCAGAGGTTACAGGGGTGGGGGTCCGCCTGTCAGTGCTCAGACCATATACATTGCTGCAGAGGTTACAGGGGTGGGGGGTCCGCCTGTCAGTGCTCAGACCATACACATTGCTGCAGAGGTTACAGGGGTGGGGGATCAGCCTGTCAGTGATCAGACCATACACATTGCTGCAGAGGTTACAGGGGTGGGGGGTCCGCCTGTCAGTGCTCAGACCAAACACATTGCTGCAGAGGTTACAGGGGTGGGGGGTCCGCCTGTCACTGCTCAGACCACACACATTGCTGCAGAGTTTACAGGGGTGGGGGGTCCGCCTGTCAGTGCTCAGACCATACACATTGCTGCAGAGTTTACAGGGGTGGGGGGTCCGCCTGTCAGTGCTCAGACCATACACATTACTGCAGAGTTTACAGGGGTGGGGGGTCCGCCTGTCAGTGCTCAGACCATACACATTGCTGCAGAGGTTACAGGGGTGAGGGGTCCGCCTGTCAGTGCTCAGACCATATATATTGCTGCATAGATTACAGGGGTGGGGGGTCCGCCTGTCAGTGCTCAGACCATACACATTGCTGCAGAGGTTACAGGGGTGGGGGTCCGCCTGTCAGTGCTCAGACCATACACATTACTGAAGAGGTTACAGGGGTGGGGGGTCCGCGTGTCAGTGCTCAGACCATACACATTGCTGCAGAGGTTACAGGGGTGGGGGGTCCGCAAGTCAGTGCTCAGACCATACACATTGCAGCAGAGGTTACAGGGGTGGGGGGTCCGCCGGTCAGTGCTCAGTCCATACACATTGCTGCAGAGGTTACAGGGGTGGGGGTCCACCTGTCAGTGCTCAGACCATACACATTGCTGCAGAGGTTACAGGGGTGGGGGGGTCCGCCTGTCAGTGCTCAGTCCATACACATTGCTGCAGAGGTTACAGGGGTGGGGGTCCGCCTGTCAGTGCTCAGACCACACACATTGCTGCAGAGGTTACAGGGGTGGGGGGTCCGCCTGTCAGTGATCACACCATACACATTGCTGCAGAGGTTACAGGGGTGGGGGGTCCGCCTGTCAGTGATCACACCATACACATTGCTGCAGAGGTTACAGAGGTGGGGGTCCGCCTGTCAGTGCTCAGACCATACACATTGCTGCAGAGGTTACAGGGGTGGGGGGTCCGCCTGTCAGTGATCAGACCATACACATTGCTGCAGAAGTTACAGGGGTGGGGGGTCCGCCTGTCAGTACTCAGACCATACACATTGCTGCAGAGGTTACAGGGGTGGGGGGTCCGCCTGTCAGTGCTCAGACCATACACACTGCTGCAGAGGTTACAGGAGTGGGGGGTCCGCCTGTCAGTGATCAGACCATACTCATTGCTGCAGAGGTTACAGGGGTGGGGGGTCTGCCTGTCAGTGCTCAGACCATACACACTGCTGCAGAGGTTACAGGGGTGGGGGGTCCGCCTGTCAGTGCTCAGTCCATATACATTGCTGCAGAGGTTACAGGGGTGGGGGGTCCGCCTGTCAGTGCTCAGACCATACACATTACTGCAGAGGTTACAGGGGTGGGGGTCCGCCTGTCAGTGCTCAGACCATACACATTGCTGCAGAGGTTACAGGGGTGGGGGTCCGCCTGTCACTGCTCAGACCATACACATTGCTGCAGAGGTTACAGGGGTGGGGGGTCCGCCTGTCAGTGCTCAGTCCATACACATTGCTGCAGAGGTTACAGGGGTGGGGGTCCGGCTGTCAGTGCTCAGACCATACACATTACTGCAGAGGTTACAGGGGTGGGGGTCCGCCTGTCAGTGATCAGACCATACACACTGCAGCAGAGGTTACAGGGGTGGGGGTCCGCCTGTCAGTGCTCAGACCATACACATTACTGCAGAGGTTACAGGGGTGGGGGTCCGCCTGTCAGTGCTCAGACCATACACATTGCTGCAGAGGTTACAGGGGTGGGGGTCCGCCTGTCACTGCTCAGACCATACATATTACTGCAGAGGTTACAGGGGTGGGGGGGTCCGCCTGTCAGTGATCAGACCATACACATTGATGCAGAGATTACAGGGGTGGGGGGTCCGCCTGTCAGTGCTCAGTCCATACACATTGCTGCAGAGGTTACAGGGGTGGGGGTCCGCCTGTCAGTGCTCAGACCATACACATTACTGCAGAGGTTACAGGGGTGGGGGTCCGCCTGTCAGTGATCAGACCATACACATTGCGGCAGAGGTTACAGGGGTGGGGGTCCGCCTGTCAGTGCTCAGACCATACACATTACTGCAGAGGTTACAGGGGTGGGGGTCCGCCTGTCAGTGCTCAGACCATATACATTGCTGCAGAGGTTACAGGGGTGGGGGGTCCGCCTGTCATTGATCAGACCATACACATTGCTGCAAAGGTTACAGGGGTGGGGGGTCCGCCTGTCAGTGCTCAAACCATACACATTGCTGCAGAGGTTACAGAGGTGGGGGGTCCGCCTGTCAGTGCTCAGACAATACACATTGCTGCAGAGGTTACAGGGGTGGGGGGTCCTCCTCTCAGTGCTCAGACCATACACAATGCTGCAGAGGTTACAGGGGTGGGGGGTCCGCCTGTCAGTGCTCAGACCATACACACTGCTGCAGAGGTTACAGGGGTGGGGGGTCCGACTGTCACTGCTCAGACCATACACATTACTGAAGAGGTTACAGGGGGGGGGTCCGGCTGTCACTGCTCAGACCATACACATTGCTGCAGAGGTTACAGGGGTGGGGGGTCCGCCTGTCAGTGCTCAGACCATACACATTACTGAAGAGGTTACAGGGGTGAGGGGTCCGCCTGTCAGTGCTCAGACCATACACATTGCTGCAGAGGTTACAGGGGTGAGGGGTCCGCCTATCAGTGCTCAGACCATAAACATTGCTGCAGAGGTTACAGGGGTAGGGGGTCCGCCTGTCAGTGCTCAGGCCATACACATTACTGAAGAGGTTACAGGGGTGGGGGGTCCACCTGTCAGTGCTCAGACCATACACATTGCAGCAGAGGTTACAGGGGTGGGGGTCCGCCTGTCAGTGCTCAGACCATACACATTGCAGCAGAGGTTACAGGGGTGGGGGTCCGCCTGTCAGTGCTCAGACCATACACACTGCAGCAGAGGTTACAGGGGTGGGGGTCCGCCTGTCAGTGCTCAGACCATACACATTACTGCAGAGGTTACAGGGGTGGGGGTCCGCCTGTCAGTGCTCAGACCATACACATTGCTGCAGAGGTTACAGGGGTGGGGGTCCGCCTGTCACTGCTCAGACCATACATATTACTGCAGAGGTTACAGGGGTGGGGGATCCGCCTGTCACTGCTCAGACCATACACATTGATGCAGAGATTACAGGGGTGGGGGGTCCGCCTGTCAGTGCTCAGTCCATACACATTGCTGCAGAGGTTACAGGGGTGGGGGCCCGCCTGTCAGTGCTCAGACCATACACATTACTGCAGAGGTTACAGGGGTGGGGGTCCGCCTGTCAGTGATCAGACCATACACATTGCGGCAGAGGTTACAGGGGTGGGGGTCCGCCTGTCAGTGCTCAGACCATACACATTACTGCAGAGGTTACAGGGGTGGGGGTCCGCCTGTCAGTGCTCAGACTATACACATTGCTGCAGAGGTTACAGGGGTGAGGGGTCCGCCTGTCAGTGCTCAGACCATATACATTGCTGCAGAGGTTACAGGGGTGGGGGGTCCGCCTGTCATTGATCAGACCATACACATTGCTGCAAAGGTTACAGGGGTGGGGGGTCCGCCTGTCAGTGCTCAAACCATACACATTGCTGCAGAGGTTACAGAGGTGGGGGGTCCGCCTGTCAGTGCTCAGACAATACACATTGCTGCAGAGGTTACAGGGGTGGGGGGTCCTCCTCTCAGTGCTCAGACCATACACAATGCTGCAGAGGTTACAGGGGTGGGGGGTCCGCCTGTCAGTGCTCAGACCATACACACTGCTGCAGAGGTTACAGGGGTGGGGGGTCCGACTGTCACTGCTCAGACCATACACATTACTGAAGAGGTTACAGGGGGGGGGTCCGGCTGTCACTGCTCAGACCATACACATTGCTGCAGAGGTTACAGGGGTGGGGGGTCCGCCTGTCAGTGCTCAGACCATACACATTACTGAAGAGGTTACAGGGGTGAGGGGTCCGCCTGTCAGTGCTCAGACCATACACATTGCTGCAGAGGTTACAGGGGTGAGGGGTCCGCCTATCAGTGCTCAGACCATAAACATTGCTGCAGAGGTTACAGGGGTAGGGGGTCCGCCTGTCAGTGCTCAGGCCATACACATTACTGAAGAGGTTACAGGGGTGGGGGGTCCGCCTGTCAGTGCTCAGACCATACACATTGCAGCAGAGGTTACAGGGGTGGGGGTCCGCCTGTCAGTGCTCAGACCATACACATTGCAGCAGAGGTTACAGGGGTGGGGGTCCGCCTGTCAGTGCTCAGACCATATACATTGCTGCAGAGGTTACAGGGGTGGGGGGTCCGCCTGTCAGTGCTCAGACCATACACATTGCTGCAGAGGTTACAGGGGTGGGGGATCAGCCTGTCAGTGATCAGACCATACACATTGCTGCAGAGGTTACAGGGGTGGGGGGTCCGCCTGTCAGTGCTCAGACCAAACACATTGCTGCAGAGGTTACAGGGGTGGGGGGTCCGCCTGTCACTGCTCAGACCACACACATTGCTGCAGAGTTTACAGGGGTGGGGGGTCCGCCTGTCAGTGCTCAGACCATACACATTGCTGCATAGATTACAGGGGTGGGGGGTCCGCCTGTCAGTGCTCAGACCATACACATTGCTGCAGAGGTTACAGGGGTGGGGGGTCCGCCTGTCAGTGCTCAGACCATACACATTGCTGCAGAGGTTACAGGGGTGGGGGGTCCGCCTGTCAGTGCTCAGACCATACACATTGCTGCAGAGGTTACAGGGGTGGGGGTCCGCCTGTCAGTGCTCAGACCATACACATTACTGAAGAGGTTACAGGGGTGGGGGGTCCGCGTGTCAGTGCTCAGACCATACACATTGCTGCAGAGGTTACAGGGGTGGGGGGTCCGCAAGTCAGTGCTCAGACCATACACATTGCAGCAGAGGTTACAGGGGTGGGGGTCCGCCTGTCAGTGCTCAGACCATACACATTGCTGCAGAGGTTACAGGGGTGGGGGTCCGCCTGTCAGTGCTCAGACCATACACATTGCTGCAGAGGTTACAGGGGTGGGGGGTCCGCCTGTCATTGATCAGACCATACACATTACTGCAGAAGTTACAGGAGTGGGGGGGTCAGCCTGTCAGTGATCAGACCATACACATTACTGCAGACATTTCAGGGGTGGGGGTCCGCCTGTTAGTGCTCAGACCATACACATTACTGAAGAGGTTACAGGGGTGGGGGGTCCGCGTGTCAGTGCTCAGACCATACACATTGCTGCAGAGGTTACAGGGGTGGGGGGTCCGCCTGTCAGTGATCAGACCATACACATTACTGCAGTGGTTACAGGGGTGGGGGGTCCGCCTGTCAGTGCTCAGACCATACACATTGCTGCAGAGATTACAGGTGTGGGGGGTCCGCCTGTCAGTGCTCAGACCATACACATTGCTGCAGAGGTTACAGGGGTGGGGGGTCCGCCTGTCAGTGCTCAGACCATACACATTGCTGCAGAGGTTACAGGGGTGGGGGGTCCGCCTGTCAGTGATCAGACCATACACATTGCTGCAGAAGTTACAGGGGTGGGGGGTCCGCCTGTCAGTGATCAGACCATACACATTGCTGCAGAGATTACAGGTGTGGGGGTCTGCCTGTCAGTTCTCAGACCATACACATGGCTGTAGAGGTTACAGGGGTGGGGGGGTCCGCCTGTCAGTGCTCAGACAATACACATTACTGCAGAGGTTACAGGGGTGGGGGGTCTGCTTGTCACTGCTCAGACCATACACGTTGCTGCAGAGGTTACAGGGATGGGGGTCCGCCTGTCAGTGCTCAGACCATACACACTGCAGCAGAGGTTACAGGGGTGGGGGTCCGCCTGTCACTGCTCAGACCATACACATTACTGCAGAGGTTATAGGGGTGGGGGGTCCGACTGTCAGTGCTCAGATCATACACACTGCAGCAGAGGTTACAGGGGTGGGGGTCCGCCTGTCACTGCTCAGACCATACACATTGCTGCAGAGGTTACAGAGGTGGGGGTCCGCCTGTCAGTGCTCCAGAGGTTACAGGGGTGGGGGTCCGCCTGTCAGTGCTCAGACCATACACATTGCTGCAGAGGTTATAGGGGTGGGGGGTCCGCCTGTCAGTGCTCAGACCATGCACACTGCTGCAGAGGTTACAGGGGTGGGGGGTCCGCCTGTCAGCGATCAGACCATACACATTGCTGCAGAGGTTACAGGGGTGGGGGTCCGCCTGTCAGTGCTCAGACCATACACATTGCTGCAGAGGTTACAGGGGTGGGGGTCCGCCTGTCAGTGCTCAGACCATGCACATTGCTGCAGAGGTTACAGGGGTGGGGGGTCCGCCTGTCAGCGATCAGACCATACACATTGCTGCAGAGATTACAGGGGTGGGTTTCCGCCTGTCAGTGATCAGACCATACACATTGCTGCAGAGGTTACAGGGGTGGGGGGTCCGCCTGTCAGTGATCAGACCATACACATTGCTGCAGAGGTTACAGGGGTGGGGGTCCGCCTGTCACTGCTCAGACTATACACATTGCTGCAGAGGTTACAGGGGTGGGGGGTCCGCCTGTCAGTGCTCAGACCATACATGTTGCTGCAGAGGTTACAGGGGTGGGGGGTCCGCCTGTCAGTGCTCAGACCATACACATTGCTGCAGAGGTTACAGGGGTGGGGGGTCCGCCTGTCAGTGATCAGACCATACACATTGCTGCAGAGATTACAGGGGTGGGGTTCCGCCTGTCAGTGATCAGACCATACACATTGCTGCAGAGGTTACAGGGGTGGGGGGTCCGCCTGTCAGTGATCAGACCATACACATTGCTGCAGAGGTTACAGGGGTGGGGGATCCGCCTGTCAGTGCTCGGACCATACACATTGCTGCAGAGGTTACAGGGGTGGGGGGTCCGCCTGTCAGTGCTCAGACCATACACATTGCTGCAGAGGTTACAGGGGTGGGGGGTCCGCCTGTCACTGCTCAGACCATACACATTACTGCAGAGGTTACAGGGGTGGGGGGTCCGCCTGTCACTGCTCAGACCATACACATTACTGCAGAGGTTACAGGGGTGGTGGGGCCCACCTGTCAGTGCTCAGACCATACACATTACGGCAGAGGTTACAGGGGTGGGGGGTCCGCCTGTCAGTGCTCAGACCATACACATTGCTGCAGAGGTTACAGGGGTGGGGGGGTCCGCCTGTCAGTGCTCAGACCATACACATTGCTGCAGAGGTTACAGGGGTGGGGGGGTCCGCCTGTCAGTGCTCAGACCATACACATTGCTGCAGAGATTACAGGGGTGGGGGATCCGCCTGTCAGTGCTCAGACCATACACATTGCTGCAGAGGTTACAGGGGTGGGGGGGTCCGCCTGTCAGTGCTCAGACCATACATGTTGCTGCAGAGGTTACAGGGGTGGGGGTCCGCCTGTCAGGCATCAGACAATACACATTGCTGCAGAGGTTACAGGGGTGGGGGGTCCGCCTGTCAGTGCTCAAACCATACACATTACTGAAGAGGTTACAGTGGAGGGGGGTCCGCCTGTCACTGCTCAGACCATACACATTGCTGCAGAGGTTACAGGGGTGTGGGTCCACCTGTCAGTGATCAGACTATACACATTGCTGCAGAGATTATAGGGGTGGGGGGTCTGCCTGTCAGTGCTCAGACCATACACATTGCTGCAGAGATTATAGGGGTGGGGGGTCTGCTTGTCAGTGCTCAGACCATACACATTACTGCAGAGGTTACAGGGGTGGGGGGGCCCACCTGTCAGTGCTCAGACCAAACACATTACGGCAGAGGTTACAGGGGTGGGGGTCCGCCTGTCAGTGCTCAGACCATACACATTGCTGCAGAGGTTACAGGGGTGGGGGGTCCGCCTGTCAGTGCTCAGACCATACACATTGCTGCAGAGGTTACAGGGGTGGGGGGTCCGCCTGTCAATGCTGAGACCATCCACAATGCTGCAGAAGTTACAGGGGTGGGGGGTCCGCCTGTAAGTGCTCAGACCATACACATGACTGCAGCGGTTACAGGGGTGGGGGGTCCGCCTGTCAGTGATCAGACCATACACATTGCTGCAGAGGTTACAGGGGTGGGGGGTCCGCCTGTAAGTGATCAGACCATACACATTGCTGCAGAGGTTACAGGGGTGGGGGGTCCGCCTGTAAGTGATCAGACCATACACATTGCTGCAGAGATTACAGGGGTGGGGGGTCCGCCTGTCAGTGATCAGACCATACACATTGCTGCAGAGATTACAGGGGTGGAGGTCCGCCTGTCAGTGCTCAGACCATACACATTGCTGCAGAGATTACAGGGGTGGGGGGTCCGCCTGTCAGTGCTCAGACCATACACATTGCTGCAGAGGTTACAGGGGTGGGGGGTCCGCCTGTCAGTGCTGAGAACATCCACATTGCTGCAGAGGTTACAGGGGTGGGGGGTCCGCCTGTAAGTGCTCAGACCATACACATGACTGCAGAGGTTACAGGGGTGGGGGGTTCGCCTGTCAGTGATCACACCATACACATTGCTGCAGAGGTTACAGGGGTGGGGGGTCCGCCTGTCAGTGCTGAGACCATATACATTGCTGCAGAGGTTACAGGGGTGGGGAGTCCTCCTGTCAGTGCTCAGACCATACACATTGCTGCAGAGGTTACAGGGGTGGGGGGTCCGCCTGTCAGTGATCAGACCACACACCTTGCTGCAGAGGTTATAGGGGTGGGGGGTCCGCCTGTCAGTGCTCAGACCATACACATTACTGCAGAGGTTACAGGGGTGGGGGGTCCAACTGTCAGTGCTCAGTCCATACACATTGCTGCAGAGGTTACAGGGGTGGGGGTCCTCCTGTCACTGCTCAGACTATACACATTGCACCAGAGGTTACAGGGGTGGGGGGTCCGCCTGTCAGTGCTCAGACCATACTCATTGCTGCAGAGGTTACAGGGGTGGGGGGTCCGCCTGTCAGTGCTCAGACCATACATGTTGCTGCAGAGGTTACAGGGGTGGGGGGTCCGCCTGTCAGTGATCAGACCATACACATTCCTGCAGAGGTTACAGGGGTGGGGGATCCGCCTGTCAGTGCTCAGACCATACACATTGCTGCAGAGGTTACAGGGGTGGGGGGTCCGCCTGTCAGTGATCAGACCATACACATTACTGAAGAGGTTACAGGGGTGGGGGGTCCGCCTGTCAGTGATCAGACCATACACATTGCTACAGAGGTTACAGGGGTGGGGGATCCGCCTGTCAGCGCTCAGACCATACACATTGCTGCAGAGGTTACAGGGGTGGGGGATCCGCCTGTCAGTGCTCAGACCATACACATTGCTGCAGAGGTTACAGGGGTGGGGGTCCGCCTGTCAGTGCTCAGACCAAACACATTGCTACAGAGGTTACAGGGGTGGGGGGGTCCGCCTGTCAGTGCTCAGACCATACACATTGCTGCAGAGGTTACAGGGGTGGGGGATCCGCCTGTCAGTGCTCAGACCAAACACATTGCTACAGAGGTTACAGGGGTGGGGGGGTCCGCCTGTCAGTGCTCAGACCATACACATTGCTGCAGAGATTACAGGGGTGGGGGTCCGCCTGTCAGTGCTCAGACCAAACACATTGCTACAGAGGTTACAGGGGTGGGGGATCCGCCTGTCAGTGCTCAGACCATACACATTGCTACAGAGGTTACAGGGGTGGGGGGTCCGCCTGTCAGCGCTCAGACCATACACATTGCGGCAGAGGTTACAGGGGTGGGGGGTCCGCCTGTCAGTGCTCAGACCAAACACATTGCTACAGAGGTTACAGGGGTGGGGGGTCCGCCTGTCAGTGCTCAGACCAAACACATTGCTACAGAGGTTACAGGGGTGGGGGTCCGCCTGTCAGTGCTCAGACCAAACACATTGCTACAGAGGTTACAGGGGTGGGGGGGTCCGCCTGTCAGTGCTCAGACCATACACATTGCTGCAGAGATTACAGGGGTGGGGGTCCGCCTGTCAGTGCTCAGACCAAACACATTGCTACAGAGGTTACAGGGGTGGGGGTCCGCCTGTCAGTGCTCAGACCAAACACATTGCTACAGAGGTTACAGGGGTGGGGGGGTCCGCCTGTCAGTGCTCAGACCATAAACATTGCTGCAGAGGTTACAGGGGTGGGGGGTCCGCCTGTCATTGCTCAGACCATACACATTACTGCAGAGGTTACAGGGGTGGGGGGTCCGCCTGTCACTGCTCATACCATACACATTGCTGCAGAGGTTACAGGGGTGGGGGGTCCGCCTGTCAGTGCTGAGACCATACACATGGCTGCAGAGGTTACAGGGGTGGGGGGTCCGCCTGTCAGTACTCAGACCATACACATTGCTGCAGAGGTTACAGGGGTGGGGAGTCCGCCTGTCAGTGCTCAGACCATACACATTGCTGCAGAGGTTACAGGGGTGGGGGGTTCGCCTGTCAGTGATCACACCATACACATTGCTGCAGAGGTTACAGGGGTGGGGGGTCCGCCTGTCAGTGCTGAGACCATATACATTGCTGCAGAAGTTACAGGGGTGGGGAGTCCTCCTGTCAGTGCTCAGACCATACACATTGCTGCAGAGGTTACAGGGGTGGGGGGTCCGCCTGTCAGTGATCAGACCACACACATTGCTGCAGAGGTTATAGGGGTGGGGGGTCCGCCTGTCAGTGCTCAGACCATACACATTACTGCAGAGGTTACAGGGGTGGGGGGTCCAACTGTCAGTGATCACACCATACACATTGCTGCAGAGGTTACAGGGGTGGGGGGTCCGCCTGTCAGTGCTCAGACTATACACATTGCACCAGAGGTTACAGGGGTGGGGGGTCCGCCTGTCAGTGCTCAGACCATACTCATTGCTGCAGAGGTTACAGGGGTGGGGGGTCCGCCTGTCACTGCTCAGACTATACACATTGCACCAGAGGTTACAGGGGTGGGGGGTCCGCCTGTCAGTGCTCAGACCATACTCATTGCTGCAGAGGTTACAGGGGTGGGGGGTCCGCCTGTCAGTGCTCAGACCATACACATTGCTGCAGAGGTTACAGGGGTGGGGGGTCCGCCTGTCAGTGATCAGACCATACACATTACTGAAGAGGTTACAGGGGTGGGGGGTCCGCCTGTCAGTGATCAGACCATACACATTGCTACAGAGGTTACAGGGGTGGGGGATCCGCCTGTCAGCGCTCAGACCATACACATTGCTGCAGAGGTTACAGGGGTGGGGGATCCGCCTGTCAGTGCTCAGACCATACACATTGCTGCAGAGGTTACAGGGGTGGGGGTCCGCCTGTCAGTGCTCAGACCAAACACATTGCTACAGAGGTTACAGGGGTGGGGGGGTCCGCCTGTCAGTGCTCAGACCATACACATTGCTGCAGAGGTTACAGGGGTGGGGGGTCCGCCTGTAAGTGCTCAGACCATACACATGACTGCAGCGGTTACAGGGGTGGGGGGTCCGCCTGTCAGTGACCAGACCATACACATTGATGCAGAGGTTACAGGGGTGGGGCGTCCGCCTGTAAGTGATCAGACCATACACATTGCTGCAGAGTTTACAGGGGTGGGGGGTCCGCCTGTCAGTGATCAGACCATACACATTGCTGCAGAGATTACAGGGGTGGGGGGTCCGCCTGTCAGTGCTCAGACCATACACATTGCTGCAGAGATTACAGGGGTGGGGGGTCCGCCTGTCAGTGCTCAGACCATACACATTGCTGCAGAGGTTACAGGGGTGGGGGGTCCGCCTGTCAGTGCTGAGAACATCCACATTGCTGCAGAGGTTACAGGGGTGGGGGGTCCGCCTGTAAGTGCTCAGACCATACACATGACTGCAGAGGTTACAGGGGTGGGGGGTTCGCCTGTCAGTGATCACACCATACACATTGCTGCAGAGGTTACAGGGTTGGGGGGTCCGCCTGTAAGTGATCAGACCATACACATTGCTGCAGAGGTTACAGGGGTGGGGGGTCCGCCTGCCAGTGCTCAGACCATACACAATGCTGCAGAGGTTACAGGGGTGGGGGTTCCGCCTGTCAGTGCTCAGACCATACACATTGCTGCAGAGGTTACAGGGTTGGGGGGTCCGCCTGTCAGTGCTCAGACCATACACATTGCTGCAGAGGTTACAGGGGTGGGGGGTCCGCCTGTCAGTGCTCAGACCATACATATTACTGCAGAGAATACAGGGGTGGGGGATCCGCCTGTCAGTGCTCAGACCATACACATTGCAGCAGAGGTTACAGGGGTGGGGGGTCCGCCTGTCAGTGCTCAGACCATACACATTGCTGCAGAGGTTACAGGGGTGGGGGGTCCGCCTGTCAGTGCTCAGACCATACATATTACTGCAGAGAATACAGGGGTGGGGGATCCGCCTGTCAGTGCTCAGACCATACACATTGCTGCAGAGCTTACAGGGGTGGGGGTCCGCCTTTCAGTGCTCAGACCATACACATTGCTGAAGAGGTTACAGGGGTGGGGGGGTCCGCCTGTCAGTGCTCAGACCATACACATTGCTGAAGAGGTTACAGGGGTGGGTGGTCCGCCTGTCAGTGCTCAGACCATACACATTGCTGCAGAGGTTACAGGGCTGGGGGTCCGCCTGTCAGTGATCAGACCATACACATTGCTGCAGAGGTTACAGGGGTGGGGGGTCCGCCTGTCAGTGCTCAGACCAAACACATTGCTGCAGAGGTTATAGGGGTGGGGGTCCGCCTGTCAGTGCTCAGACCATACACATTGCTGCAGAGGTTACAGGGGTGGGGGGTCCGCCTGTCACTGCTCAGACCATACACATTGCTGCAGAGGTTACAGGGGTGGGGGGTCCGCCTGTCAGTGCTCAGACCAAACACATTGCTGCAGAGGTTATAGGGGTGGGGGTCCGCCTGTCAGTGCTCAGACCAAACACATTGCTGCAGAGGTTATAGGGGTGGGGGGGTCTGCCTACAAAGCTGATCTGGCAACAGCAATCAGAGAAAGTTAGAGCCAGATTGATGAAGAGTACTGTTTGTCACTCATTAAGTCCATGCCTCAGAGACTGCAAGCAGTTATTAAAGCCAGAGGTGGTGCAACAAAATACTAGTGATGTATTGGAGTGTTCTTTTGTGTGTTTGTTTTTCATGATTCCATATTTTTTTCCTCAGAATTGAGTGATTCCATAATTTTTTCCCTCTGCTTGGTCTGAAAAAAATTACCCTTACTGAGTACCACATTTTTTATCTTCATTTCTTTTAGTGTTTCTTAAAGCCCTAAAGTTGCCATTTGAAATGACTTTAGTTTTGTGCCATGTCTGTGATCTGCTTTTTTTCAACAACATTAAACAACTGAATGAACATCCTCCGAGCCCGGTGATTCCATAATATTTTGCCAGGGTTGTATAATGAATTGGGTGGGAAGATGGGTGAGAGCTCTGCACAGTATGTGATAATGAATTGGGGAGGGAAGATGGGTGAGAGCTCTGCACAGTATGTGATAATGAATTGGGGAGGGAAGATGGGTGAGAGCTCTGCACAGTATGTGATAATGAATTGGGGAGGGAAGATGGGTGAGAGCTCTGCACAGTATGTGATAATGAATTGGGGTGTGAAGATGGGTGAGAGCTCTGCACAGTATGTGATAATGAATTGGGGAGGGAAGATGGGTGAGAGCTCTGCACAGTATGTGATAATGAATTGGGGAGGGAAGATGGGTGAGAGCTCTGCACAGTATGTGATAATGAATTGGGGTGGGAAGATGGGTGAGAGCTCTGCACAGTATGTGATAATGAATTGGGGTGGGAAGATGGGTGAGAGCTCTGTACAGTATGTGATAGTGAATTGGGGTGGGAAGATGGGTGAGAGCTCTGCACAGTATGTGATAATGAATTGGGGTGTGAAGATGGGTGAGAGCTCTGCACAGTATGTGATAATGAATTGGGGTGGGAAGATGGATGAGAGCTCTGCACAGTATGTGATAATGAATTGGGGTGTGAAGATGGGTGAGAGCACTGCACAGTATGTGATAATGAATTGGGGTGGGAAGATGGGTGAGAGCTCTGTACAGTATGTGATAGTGAATTGGGGAGGGAAGATGGTTGAGAGCTCTGCACAGTATGTGATAATGAATTGGGGTGGGAAGATGGATGAGAGCTCTGCACAGTATGTGATAATGAATTGGGGAGGGAAGATGGGTGAGAGCTCTGCACAGTATGTGATAATGAATTGGGGTGGGAAGATGGGTGAGAGCTCTGCACAGTATGTGATAATGAATTGGGGAGGGAAGATGGGTGAGAGCTCTGCACAGTATGTGATAATGAATTGGGGTGGGAAGATGGGTGAGAGCTCTGCACAGTATGTGATAATGAATTGGGGAGGGAAGATGGGTGAGAGCTCTGCACAGTATGTGATAATGAATTGGGGAGGGAAGATGGGTGAGAGCTCTGCACAGTATGTGATAATGAATTGGGGAGGGAAGATGGGTGAGAGCTCTGCACAGTATGTGATAATGAATTGGGGTGGGAAGATGGGTGAGAGCTCTGCACAGTATGTGATAGTGAATTGGGGAGGGAAGATGATTGAGAGCTCTGCACAGTATGTGATAATGAATTGGGGTGGGAAGATGGGTGAGAGCTCTGCACAGTATGTGATAATGAATTGGGGAGGGAAGATGGGTGAGAGCTCTGCACAGTATGTGAAAATGAATTGGGGTGTGAAGATGGGTGAGAGCTCTGTACAGTATGTGATAATGAATTGGGGTGTGAAGATGGGTGAGAGCTCTGCACAGTATGTGATAATGAATTGGGGAGGGAGGATGGGTGAGAGCACTGCACAGTATGTGATAATGAATTGGGGTGGGAGGATGGGTGAGAGCTCTGCACAGTATGTGATAATGAATTGGGGTGTGAAGATGGGTGAGAGCTCTGTACAGTATGTGATAATGAATTGGGGAGTGAAGATGGGTGAGAGCTCTGTACAGTATGTGATAATGAATTGGGGAGGGAAGATGGGTGAGAGCTCTGCACAGTATGTGATAATGAATTGGGGTGGGAGGATGGGTGAGAGCTCTGCACAGTATGTGATAATGAATTGGGGTGGGAAGATGGGTGAGAGCTCTGCACAGTATGTGATAATGAATTGGGGTGGGAAGATGGGTGAGAGCTCTGCACAGTATGTGATAATGAATTGGGGAGGGAGGATGGGTGAGAGCTCTGCACAGTATGTGATAATGAATTGGGGTGGGAAGATGGGTGAGAGCTCTGCACAGTATGTGATAATGAATTGGGGAGGGAGGATGGGTGAGAGCTCTGCACAGTATGTGATAATGAATTGGGGTGGGAAGATGGGTGAGAGCTCTGCACAGTATGTGATAATGAATTGGGGTGTGAAGATGGGTGAGAGCTCTGCACAGTATGTGATAATGAATTGGGGAGGGAGGATGGGTGAGAGCTCTGCACAGTATGTGATAATGAATTGGGGTGGGAAGATGGGTGAGAGCTCTGCACAGTATGTGATAATGAATTGGGGAGGGAGGATGGGTGAGAGCTCTGCACAGTATGTGATAATGAATTGGGGTGGGAAGATGGGTGAGAGCTCTGCACAGTATGTGATAATGAATTGGGGTGTGAAGATGGGTGAGAGCTCTGCACAGTATGTGATAATGAATTGGGGTGTGAAGATGGGTGAGAGCTCTGCACAGTATGTGATAATGAATTGGGGAGGGAGGACGGGTGAGAGCACTGCACAGTATGTGATAATGAATTGGGGAGGGAAGATGGGTGAGAGCTCTGCACAGTATGTGATAATGAATTGGGGTGGGAAGATGGGTGAGAGCTCTGCACAGTATGTGATAATGAATTGGGGTGGGAAGATGGGAGAGAGCTCTGCACAGTATGTGATAATGAATAGGGGTGGGAAGATGGGTGAGAGCACTGCACAGTATGTGATAATGAATTGGGGAGGGAAGATGGGGGAGAGCTCTGCACAGTATGGTATAATGAATTGGGGAGGGAAGATGGGTGAGAGCGCTGCACAGTATGTGATAATGAATTGGGGAGGGAAGATGGGTGAGAGCTCTGCACAGTATGTGATAATGAATTGGGGAGGGAAGATGGGTGAGAGCACTGCACAGTATGTGATAATGAATTGGGGAGGGAAGATGGGTGAGAGCTCTGCACAGTATGGTATAATGAATTGGGGAGGGAAGATGGGGGAGAGCTCTGCACAGTATGTGATAATGAATTGGGGAGGGAAGATGGGGGAGAGCTCTGCACAGTATGGTATAATGAATTGGGGAGGGAAGATGGGTGAGAGCACTGCACAGTATGTGATAATAAATTGGGGTGGGAAGATGGGTGAGAGCTCTGCACAGTATGTGATAATGAATTGCGGTGTGAAGATGGGTGAGAGCTCTGCACAGTATGTGATAATGAATTGGGGAGGGAAGATGGGTGAGAGCTCTGCACAGTATGTGATAATGAATTGCGGTGTGAACATGGGTGAGAGCTCTGCACAGTATGTGATAATGAATTGGGGTGGGAAGATGGGTGAGAGCTCTGCACAGTATGTGATAATGAATTGCGGTGTGAAGATGGGTGAGAGCTCTGCACAGTATGTGATAGTGAATTGGGGTGGGAAGATGGGTGAGAGCTCTGCACAGTATGTGATAATGAATTGGGGTGGGAAGATGGGTGAGAGCTCTGCACAGTATGTGATAATGAATTGGGTAGGGAAGATGGGTGAGAGCTCTGCACAGTATGTGATAATGAATTGGGGTGGGAAGATGGGTGAGAGCACTGCACAGTATGTGATAATGAATTGGGGTGTGAAGATGGGTGAGAGCTCTGCACAGTATGTGATAATGAATTGGGGAGGGAAGATGGGTGAGAGCTCTGCACAGTATGTGATAATGAATTGCGGTGTGAACATGGGTGAGAGCTCTGCACAGTATGTGATAATGAATTGCGGTGTGAAGATGGGTGAGAGCTCTGCACAGTATGTGATAATGAATTGGGGAGGGAAGATGGGTGAGAGCACTGCACAGTATGTGATAATGAATTGGGGTGGGAAGATGGGTGAGAGCTCTGCACAGTATGTGATAATGAATTGGGGAGGGAAGATGGGTGAGAGCACTGCACAGTATGTGATAATGAATTGCGGTGTGAAGATGGGTGAGCGCTCTGCACAGTATGTGATAATGAATTGGGTAGGGAAGATGGGTGAGAGCTCTGCACAGTATGTGATAATGAATTGGGGTGGGAAGATGGGTGAGAGCTCTGCACAGTATGTGATAATGAATTGGGGTGGGAAGATGGGTGAGAGCTCTGCACAGTATGTGATAATGAATTGGGGAGGGAAGATGGGTGAGAGCTCTGTACAGTATGTGATAATGCATTGGGGTGTGAAGATGGGTGAGAGCTCTGCACAGTATGTGATAATGCATTGGGGTGTGAAGATGGGTGAGAGCTCTGCACAGTATGTGATAATGAATTGGGGAGGGAAGATGGGTGAGAGCTCTGCACAGTATGTGATAATGAATTGGGGAGGGAAGATGGGTGAGAGCTCTGCACAGTATGTGATAATGAATTGGGGTGGGAAGATGGGTGAGAGCTCTGCACAGTATGTGATAATGAATTGCGGAGGGAAGATGGGTGAGAGCTCTGCACAGTACGTGATAATGAATTGCGGTGTGAAGATGGGTGAGAGCACTGCACAGTATGTGATAATGAATTGCGGAGGGAAGATGGGTGAGAGCTCTGCACAGTATGTGATATTGAATTGCGGTGTGAAGATGGGTGAGAGCTCTGCACAGTATGTGATAATGAATTGCGGAGGGAAGATGGGTGAGAGCTCTGCACAGTATGTGATAATGAATTGCGGTGTGAAGATGGGTGAGAGCTCTGCACAGTATGTGATAATGAATTGGGGTGGGAAGATGGGTGAGAGCTCTGCACAGTATGTGATAATGAATTGGGGTGGGAAGATGGGTGAGAGCTCTGCACAGTATGTGATAATGAATTGGGGAGGGAAGATGGGTGAGAGCTCTGTACAGTATATGATAATGAATTGGGGAGGGAAGATGGGTGAGAGCTCTGCACAGTATGTGATAATGAATTGGGGAGGGAAGATGGGTGAGAGCTCTGCACAGTATGTGATAATGAATTGGGGTGTGAAGATGGGTGAGAGCTCTGCACAGTATGTGATAATGAATTGGGGAGGGAAGATGGGTGAGAGCTCTGCACAGTATGTGATAATGAATTGGGGAGGGAAGATGGGTGAGAGCTCTGCACAGTATGTGATAATGAATTGGGGAGGGAAGATGGGTGAGAGCTCTGTACAGTATGTGATAATGAATTGGGGTGTGAAGATGGGTGAGAGCTCTGCACAGTATGTGATAATGAATTGGGGAGGGAAGATGGGTGAGAGCTCTGCACAGTATGTGATAATGAATTGGGGAGGGAAGATGGGTGAGAGCTCTGCACAGTATGTGATAATGAATTGGGTGGGAAGATGGGTGAGAGCTCTGCACAGTATGTGATAATGAATTGGGGTGGGAAGATGGGTGAGAGCTCTGCACAGTATGTGATAATGAATTGGGGAGGGAAGATGGGTGAGAGCGCTGCACAGTATGTGATAATGAATTGGGTGGGAAGATGGGTGAGAGCTCTGCACAGTATGTGATAATGAATTGGGGAGGGAAGATGGGTGAGAGCTCTGTACTGTATGTGATAATGCATTGGGGTGTGAAGATGGGTGAGAGCTCTGCACAGTATGTGATAATGCATTGGGGTGTGAAGATGGGTGAGAGCACTGCACAGTATGTGATAATGAATTGGGGTGTGAAGATGGGTGAGAGCTCTGCACAGTATGTTAAAATGAATTGGGGTGGGAAGATGGGTGAGAGCACTGCACAGTATGTGATAATGAATTGGGGTGGGAAGATGGGTGAGAGCTCTGCACAGTATGTGATAATGAATTGGGGAGGGAAGATGGGTGAGAGCTCTGCACAGTATGTGATAATGAATTGGGGTGTGAAGATGGGTGAGAGCACTGCACAGTATGTGATAATGAATTGGGGAGGGAAGATGGGTGAGAGCTCTGCACAGTATGTGATAATGAATTGGGGAGGGAAGATGGGTGAGAGCTCTGTACAGTATCTGATAATGAATTGGGGAGGGAAGATGGGTGAGAGCTCTGCACAGTATGTGATAATGAATTGGGGAGGGAAGATGGGTGAGAGCTCTGCACAGTATGTGATAATGCATTGGGGTGTGAAGATGGGTGAGAGCACTGCACAGTATGTGATAATGAATTGGGGTGGGAAGATGGGTGAGAGCTCTGCACAGTATGTGATAATGAATTGGGGTGTGAAGATGGGTGAGAGCTCTGCACAGTATGTTAAAATGAATTGGGGTGGGAAGATGGGTGAGAGCTCTGCACAGTATGTGATAATGAATTGGGGTGGGAAGATGGGTGAGAGCTCTGCACAGTATGTGATAATGAATTGGGGAGGGAAGATGGGTGAGAGCTCTGCACAGTCTGTGATAATGAATTGGGGAGGGAAGATGGGTGAGAGCTCTGCACAGTCTGTGATAATGAATTGGGGAGGGAAGATGGGTGAGAGCTCTGCACAGTATGTGATAATGAATTGGGGAGGGAAGATGGGTGAGAGCTCTGTACAGTATGTGATAATGAATTGGGGAGGGAAGATGGGTGAGAGCTCTGCACAGTATGTGATAATGAATTGGGGTGGGAAGATGGGTGAGAGCTCTGCACAGTATGTGATAATGAATTGGGGTGTGAAGATGGGTGAGAGCTCTGCACAGTATGTTAAAATGAATTGGGGTGGGAAGATGGGTGAGAGCACTGCACAGTATGTGATAATGAATTGGGGAGGGAAGATGGGTGAGAGCTCTGTACAGTATGTGATAATGAATTGGGGAGGGAAGATGGGTGAGAGCTCTGCACAGTATGTGATAGTGAATTGGGGAGGGAAGATGGGTGAGAGCTCTGCACAGTATGTGATAATGAATTGGGGAGGGAAGATGGGTGAGAGCTCTGCACAGTATGTGATAATGAATTGGGGAGGGAAGATGGGTGAGAGCTCTGCACAGTATGTGATAGTGAATTGGGGAGGGAAGATGGGTGAGAGCTCTGCACAGTATGTGATAATGAATTGGGGAGGGAAGATGGGTGAGAGCACTGCACAGTATGTGATAATGAATTGGGGAGGGAAGATGGGTGAGAGCTCTGTACAGTATGTGATAATGAATTGGGGAGGGAAGATGGGTGAGAGCACTGCACAGTATGTGATAATGAATTGGGGAGGGAAGATGGGTGAGAGCTCTGCACAGTATGTGATAATGAATTGGGGAGGGAAGATGGGTGAGAGCTCTGTACAGTATGTGATAATGAATTGGGGAGGGAAGATGGGTGAGAGCTCTGCACAGTATGTGATAGTGAATTGGGGAGGGAAGATGGGTGAGAGCTCTGCACAGTATGTGATAATGAATTGGGGAGGGAAGATGGGTGAGAGCTCTGCACAGTATGTGATAATGAATTGGGGAGGGAAGATGGGTGAGAGCTCTGCACAGTATGTGATAGTGAATTGGGGAGGGAAGATGGGTGAGAGCTCTGCACAGTATGTGATAGTGAATTGGGGAGGGAAGATGGGTGAGAGCACTGCACAGTATGTGATAATGAATTGGGGTGGGAAGATGGGTGAGAGCTCTGTACAGTATGTGATAATGAATTGGGGTGTGAAGATGGGTGAGAGCACTGCACAGTATGTGATAATGAATTGGGGTGGGAAGATGGGTGAGAGCTCTGCACAGTATGTGATAATGAATTGGGGTGTGAAGATGGGTGAGAGCTCTGCACAGTATGTTAAAATGAATTGGGGTGGGAAGATGGGTGAGAGCACTGCACAGTATGTGATAATGAATTGGGGTGGGAAGATGGGTGAGAGCTCTGCACAGTATGTGATAATGAATTCGGGAGTGAAGATGGGTGAGAGCTCTGTACAGTATGTGATAATGAATTGGGGAGGGAAGATGGGTGAGAGCTCTGCACAGTATGTGATAGTGAATTGGGGAGGGAAGATGGGTGAGAGCTCTGCACAGTATGTGATAATGAATTGGGGAGGGAAGATGGGTGAGAGCTCTGCACAGTATGTGATAGTGAATTGGGGAGGGAAGATGGGTGAGAGCACTGCACAGTATGTGATAATGAATTGGGGTGGGAAGATGGGTGAGAGCTCTGCACAGTATGTTATAATGAATTGGGGAGGGAAGATGGGTGAGAGCACTGCACAGTATGTGATAATGAATTGGGGTGGGAAGATGGGTGAGAGCTCTGCACAGTATGTCATAATGAATTGGGGAGGGAGGATGGGTGAGAGCTCTGCACAGTATGTGATAATGAATTGGGGTGTGAAGATGGGTGAGGGCTCTGCACAGTATGTCATAATGAATTGGGGTGGGAAGATGGGTGAGAGCTCTGCACAGTATGTGATAATGAATTGGGGAGGGAAGATGGGTGAGAGCTCTGCACAGTATGTGATAATGAATTGGGGAGGGAAGATGGGTGAGAGCTCTGCACAGTATGTGATAATGAATTGGGGCGGGAAGATGGGTGAGAGCTCTGCACAGTATGTGATAATGAATTGGGGAGGGAAGATGGGTGAGAGCTCTGCACAGTATGTGATAATGAATTGGGGAGGGAAGATGGGTGAGAGCTCTGCACAGTATGTGATAATGAATTGGGGCGGGAAGATGGGTGAGAGCTCTGCACAGTATGTGATAATGAATTGCGGTGTGAAGATGGGTGAGAGCGCTGCACAGTATGTGATAATGAATTGGGGAGGGAAGATGGGTGAGAGCTCTGCACAGTATGTGATAATGAATTGGGGTGGGAAGATGGGTGAGAGCTCTGCACAGTATGTGATAATGAATTGGGGAGGGAAGATGGGTGAGAGCTCTGCACAGTATGTGATAATGAATTGGGGAGGGAAGATGGGTGAGAGCTCTGCACAGCATGTGATAATGAATTGGGGAGGGAAGATGGGTGAGAGCTCTGCACAGTATGTGATAATGAATTGGGGAGGGAAGATGGGTGAGAGCGCTGCACAGTATGTGATAATGAATTGGGGAGGGAAGATGGGTGAGAGCTCTGCACTGTATGTGATAATGAATTGGGGTGGGAAGATAAGTGAGAGCTCTGCACAGTATGTGATAATGAATTGGGGAGGGAAGATGGGTGAGAGCGTTGCACAGTATGTGATAATGAATTGGAGTGGGAAGATGGGTGAGAGCTCTGCACAGTATGTGATAATGAATTGGGGAGGGAAGATGGGTGAGAGCTCTGCACAGTATGTGATAATGAATTGGGGAGGGAAGATGGGTGAGAGCTCTGCACAGTATGTGATAATGAATTGGGGAGGGAAGATGGGTGAGAGCTCTGCACAGTATGTGATAATGAATTGGGGTGCGAAGATGGGTAAGAGCATTGCACAGTATGTGATAATGAATTGGGGAGGGAAGATGGGTGAGAGCTCTGCACAGTATGTGATAATGAATTGGGGCGGGAAGATGGGTAAGAGCATTGCACAGTATGTGATAATGAATTGGGGAGGGAAGATGGGTGTGAGCTCTGTACAGTATGTGATAATGAATTGGGGAGGGAAGATGGGTGAGAGCACTGCACAGTATGTGATAATGAATTGGGGAGGGAAGATGGGTGAGAGCTCTGCACAGTATGTGATAATGAATTGGGGAGGGAAGATGGGTGAGAGCTCTGCACAGTATGTGATAATGAGTAGGGGTGGGAAGATGGGTGAGAGCTCTGCACAGTATGTGATAATGAATTGGGGAGGGAAGATGGGTGAGAGCTCTGCACAGTATGTGATAATGAATTTGGGCGTGAAGATGGGTGAGAGCACTGCACAGTATGTGATAATGAATTGGGGTGTGAAGATGGGTGAGAGCTCTGCACAGTATGTGATAATGAATTGGGGAGGGAAGATGGGTGAGAGCTCTGCACAGTATGTGATAATGAATTGGGGAGGGAAGATGGGTGAGAGCTCTGCACAGTATGTGATAATGAATTTGGGCGTGAAGATGGGTGAGAGCACTGCACAGTATGTGATAATGAATTGGCGAGGGAAGATGGGTGAGATCTCTGCACAGTATGTGATAATGAATTGGGGAGGGAAGATGGGTGAGAGCTCTGCACAGTATGTGATAATGAATTGGGGAGGGAAGATGGGTGAGAGCTCTGCACAGTATGTGATAATGAATTGGGGAGGGAAGATGTGTGAGAGCTCTGCACAGTATGTGATAATGAATTGGGGAGGGAAGATGGGTGAGAGCACTGCACAGTATGTGATAATGAATTGGGTTGGGAAGATGGGTGAGAGCTCTGCACAGTATGGTATAATGAATTGGGGAGGGAAGATGGGTGAGAGCTCTGCACAGTATGTGATAATGAATTGGGTTGGGAAGATGGGTGAGAGCTCTGCACAGTATGTGATAATGAATTGGGGAGGGAAGATGGGTGAGAGCTCTGCACAGTATGGTATAATGAATTGGGGAGGGAAGATGGGTGAGAGCGCTGCACAGTATGTGATAATGAATTGGGTTGGGAAGATGGGTGAGAGCTCTGCACAGTATGTGATAATGAATTGGGTTGGGAAGATGGGTGAGAGCTCTGCACAGTATGTGATAATGAATTGGGGAGGGAAGATGGGTGAGAGCTCTGCACAGTATGTGATAATGAATTGGGGAGGGAAGATGGGTGAGAGCTCTGCACAGTATGTGATAATGAATTGGGGAGGGAAGATGGGTGAGAGCTCTGCACAGTATGTGATAATGAATTGGGGTGGGAAGATGGGTGAGAGCTCTGCACAGTATGTGATAATGAACTGGGGTGGGAAGATGGGTGAGAGCTCTGCACAGTATGTGATAATGAACTGGGGTGTGAAGATGGGTGAGAGCTCTGCACAGTATGTTATAATGAATTGGGGTGGGAAGATGGGTGAGAGCTCTGCACAGTATGTGATAATGAACTGGGTTGTGAAGATGGGTGAGAGCTCTGCACAGTATGTTATAATGAATTGGGGTGGGAAGATGGGTGAGAGCTCTGCACGGTATGTTATAATGAATTGGGGAGGGAAGATGGGTGAGAGCTCTGCACAGTATGTGATAATGAACTGGGTTGTGAAGATGGGTGAGAGCTCTGCACAGTATGTTATAATGAATTGGGGTGGGAAGATGGGTGAGAGCTCTGCACAGTATGTGATAATGAACTGGGTTGTGAAGATGGGTGAGAGCTCTGCACAGTATGTTATAATGAATTGGGGTGGGAAGATGGGTGAGAGCTCTGCACAGTATGTGATAATGAACTGGGTTGTGAAGATGGGTGAGAGCTCTGCACAGTATGTTATAATGAATTGGGGTGGGAAGATGGGTGAGAGCTCTGCACAGTATGTTATAATGAATTGGGGAGGGAAGATGGGTGAGAGCTCTGCACAGTATGTGATAATGAATTGGGGAGGGAAGATGGGTGAGAGCTCTGCACAGTATGTGATAATGAATTGGGGTGGGAAGATGGGTGAGAGCTCTGCACAGTATGTGATAATGAATTGGGGTGGGAAGATGGGTGAGAGCTCTGCACAGTATGTGATAATGAATTGGGGTGTGAAGATGGGTGAGAGCTCTGCACAGTATGTGATAATGCATTGGGGTGTGAAGATGGGTGAGAGCACTGCACAGTATGTGATAATGAATTGGGGTGTGAAGATGGGTGAGAGCTCTGCACAGTATGTGATAATGAATTGGGGAGGGAAGATGGGTGAGAGCTCTGCACAGTATGTGATAATGAATTGGGGTGGGAAGATGGGTGAGAGCTCTGCACAGTATGTGATAATGAATTGGGGTGTGAAGATGGGTGAGAGCTCTGCACAGTATGTGATAATGCATTGGGGTGTGAAGATGGGTGAGAGCACTGCACAGTATGTGATAATGAATTGGGGTGTGAAGATGGGTGAGAGCTCTGCACAGTATGTGATAATGAATTGGGGTGTGAAGATGGGTGAGAGCTCTGCACAGTATGTGATAATGCATTGGGGTGTGAAGATGGGTGAGAGCTCTGCACAGTATGTGATAATGAATTGGGGAGGGAAGATGGGTGAGAGCTCTGCACAGTATGTGATAATGAATTGGGGTGGGAAGATGGGTGAGAGCTCTGCACAGTATGTGATAATGAATTGGGGTGTGAAGATGGGTGAGAGCTCTGCACAGTATGGTATAATGAATTGGGGAGGGAAGATGGGTGAGAGCACTGCACAGTATGTGATAATGAATTGGGGTGTGAAGATGGGTGAGAGCTCTGCACAGTATGTGATAATGAATTGGGGAGGGAAGATGGGTGAGAGCTCTGCACAGTATGTGATAATGAATTGCGGTGTGAAGATGGGTGAGAGCGCTGCACAGTATGTGATAATGAATTGGGGAGGGAAGATGGGTGAGAGCACTGCACAGTATGTGATAATGAATTGGGGAGGGAAGATGGCTGAGAGCTCTGCACAGTATGTGATAATGAATTGGGGAGGGAAGATGGGTGAGAGCTCTGCACAGTATGTGATAATGAATTGCGGTGTGAAGATGGGTGAGAGCTCTGCACAGTATGTGATAATGAATTGGGGTGTGAAGATGGGTGAGAGCTCTGCACAGTATGTGATAATGAATTGGGGTGTGAAGATGGGTGAGAGCACTGCACAGTATGTGATAATGAATTGGGGAGGGAAGATGGGTGAGAGCTCTGCACAGTATGTGATAATGAATTGGGGTGTGAAGATGGGTGAGAGCACTGCACAGTATGTGATAATGAATTGGGGTGTGAAGATGGGTGAGAGCTCTGCACAGTATGTGATAATGAATTGGGGAGGGAAGATGGGTGAGAGCTCTGCACAGTATGTGATAATGAATTGGGGTGGGAAGATGGGTGAGAGCTCTGCACAGTATGTGATAATGAATTGGGGTGTGAAGATGGGTGAGAGCTCTGCACAGTATGTGATAATGCATTGGGGTGTGAAGATGGGTGAGAGCACTGCACAGTATGTGATAATAAATTGGGGAGGGAAGATGGGTGAGAGCTCTGCACAGTATGTGATAATGAATTGGGGAGGGAAGATGGGTGAGAGCTCTGCACAGTATGTGATAATGAATTGCGGTGTGAAGATGGGTGAGAGCGCTGCACAGTATGTGATAATGAATTGCGGTGTGAAGATGGGTGAGAGCGCTGCACAGTATGTGATAATGAATTGGGGAGGGAAGATGGCTGAGAGCTCTGCACAGTATGTGATAATGAATTGGGGAGGGAAGATGGGTGAGAGCTCTGCACAGAATGTGATAATGAATTGGGGAGGGAAGATGGGTGAGAGCTCTGTACAGTATGTGATAATGCATTGGGGTGTGAAGATGGGTGAGAGCACTGCACAGTATGTGATAATGAATTGGGGTGGGAAGATGGGTGAGAGCTCTGCACAGTATGTGATAATGAATTGGGGTGTGAAGATGGGTGAGAGCTCTGCACAGTATGTGATAATGAATTGGGGTGTGAAGATGGGTGAGAGCTCTGCACAGTATGTGATAATGAATTGGGGAGGGAAGATGGGTGAGAGCTCTGCACAGTATGTGATAATGAATTGGGGTGTGAAGATGGGTGAGAGCTCTGCACAGTATGTGATAATGAATTGGGGAGGGAAGATGGGTGAGAGCTCTGCACAGTATGTGATAATGAATTGGGGTGTGAAGATGGGTGAGAGCTCTGCACAGTATGTGATAATGAATTGGGGAGGGAAGATGGGTGAGAGCTCTGCACAGTATGTGATAATGAATTGGGGTGTGAAGATGGGTGAGAGCTCTGCACGGTATGGTATAATGAATTGGGGAGGGAAGATGGGTGAGAGCACTGCACAGTATGTGATAATGAATTGGGGAGGGAAGATGGGTGAGAGCTCTGCACAGTATGTGATAATGAATTGGGGTGGGAAGATGGGTGAGAGCTCTGCACAGTATGTGATAATGAATTGGGGTGGGAAGATGGGTGAGAGCTCTGCACAGTATGTGATAATGAACTGGGGTGTGAAGATGGGTGAGAGCTCTGCACAGTATGTTATAATGAATTGGGGTGGGAAGATGGGTGAGAGCTCTGCACAGTATGTTATAATGAATTGGGGAGGGAAGATGGGTGAGAGCTCTGCACAGTATGTGATAATGAACTGGGTTGTGAAGATGGGTGAGAGCTCTGCACAGTATGTTATAATGAATTGGGGTGGGAAGATGGGTGAGAGCTCTGCACAGTATGTTATAATGAATTGGGGAGGGAAGATGGGTGAGAGCACTGCACAGTATGTGATAATGAATTGGGTTGGGAAGATGGGTGAGAGCTCTGCACAGTATGTGATAATGAATTGGGGTGTGAAGATGGGTGAGAGCTCTGCACAGTATGTGATAATGAATTGGGGTGTGAAGATGGGTGAGAGCACTGCACAGTATGTGATAATGAATTGGGGAGGGAAGATGGGTGAGAGCTCTGCACAGTATGTGATAATGAATTGGGGTGTGAAGATGGGTGAGAGCACTGCACAGTATGTGATAATGAACTGGGGTGTGAAGATGGGTGAGAGCTCTGCACAGTATGTGATAATGAATTGGGGAGGGAAGATGGGTGAGAGCTCTGCACAGTATGTGATAATGAATTGCGGTGTGAAGATGGGTGAGAGCTCTGCACTGTATGTGATAATGAATTGGGGTGGGAAGATGGGTGAGAGCTCTGCACAGTATGTGATAATGAATTGGGGTGGGAAGATGGGTGAGAGCTCTGCACAGTATGTGATAATGAATTGGGGTGGGAAGATGGGTGAGAGCTCTGCACAGTATGTGATAATGAATTGGGGAGGGAAGATGGGTGAGAGCTCTGCACAGTATGTGATAATGAATTGGGGAGGGAAGATGGGTGAGAGCTCTGCACAGTATGTGATAATGCATTGGGGTGTGAAGATGGGTGAGAGCACTGCACAGTATGTGATAATGAATTGGGGTGTGAAGATGGGTGAGAGCACTGCACAGTATGTGATAATGAATTGGGGAGGGAAGATGGGTGAGAGCTCTGCACAGTATGTGATAATGAATTGGGGAGGGAAGATGGGTGAGAGCTCTGCACAGTATGTGATAATGAATTGGGGAGGGAAGATGGGTGAGAGCTCTGCACAGTATGTGATAATGAATTGGGGAGGGAAGATGGGTGAGAGCACTGCACAGTATGTGATAATGAATTGCGGTGTGAAGATGGGTGAGAGCTCTGCACAGTATGTGATAATGAATTGGGGTGGGAAGATGGGTGAGAGCTCTGCACAGTATGTGATAATGAATTGGGGAGGGAAGATGGGTGAGAGCTCTGCACAGTATGTGATAATGAATTGGGGAGGGAAGATGGGTGAGAGCTCTGTACAGTATGTGATAATGCATTGGGGTGTGAAGATGGGTGAGAGCACTGCACAGTATGTGATAATGAATTGGGGTGGGAAGATGGGTGAGAGCTCTGCACAGTATGTGATAATGAATTGGGGTGTGAAGATGGGTGAGAGCTCTGCACAGTATGTGATAATGAATTGGGGAGGGAAGATGGGTGAGAGCTCTGCACAGTATGTGATAATGAATTGGGGTGGGAAGATGGGTGAGAGCTCTGCACAGTATGTGATAATGAATTGGGGTGGGAAGATGGGTGTGAGCTCTGTACAGTATGTGATAATGAATTGGGGAGGGAAGATGGGTGAGAGCACTGCACAGTATGTGATAATGAATTGGGGAGGGAAGATGGGTGAGAGCTCTGCACAGTATGTGATAATGAATTGGGGAGGGAAGATGGGTGAGAGCTCTGCACAGTATGTGATAATGAGTAGGGGTGGGAAGATGGGTGAGAGCTCTGCACAGTATGTGATAATGAATTGGGGAGGGAAGATGGGTGAGAGCTCTGCACAGTATGTGATAATGAATTTGGGCGTGAAGATGGGTGAGAGCACTGCACAGTATGTGATAATGAATTGGGGTGTGAAGATGGGTGAGAGCTCTGCACAGTATGTGATAATGAATTGGGGAGGGAAGATGGGTGAGAGCTCTGCACAGTATGTGATAATGAATTGGGGAGGGAAGATGGGTGAGAGCTCTGCACAGTATGTGATAATGAATTTGGGCGTGAAGATGGGTGAGAGCACTGCACAGTATGTGATAATGAATTGGCGAGGGAAGATGGGTGAGATCTCTGCACAGTATGTGATAATGAATTGGGGAGGGAAGATGGGTGAGAGCTCTGCACAGTATGTGATAATGAATTGGGGAGGGAAGATGGGTGAGAGCTCTGCACAGTATGTGATAATGAATTGGGGAGGGAAGATGTGTGAGAGCTCTGCACAGTATGTGATAATGAATTGGGGAGGGAAGATGGGTGAGAGCACTGCACAGTATGTGATAATGAATTGGGTTGGGAAGATGGGTGAGAGCTCTGCACAGTATGGTATAATGAATTGGGGAGGGAAGATGGGTGAGAGCTCTGCACAGTATGTGATAATGAATTGGGTTGGGAAGATGGGTGAGAGCTCTGCACAGTATGTGATAATGAATTGGGGAGGGAAGATGGGTGAGAGCTCTGCACAGTATGGTATAATGAATTGGGGAGGGAAGATGGGTGAGAGCGCTGCACAGTATGTGATAATGAATTGGGTTGGGAAGATGGGTGAGAGCTCTGCACAGTATGTGATAATGAATTGGGTTGGGAAGATGGGTGAGAGCTCTGCACAGTATGTGATAATGAATTGGGGAGGGAAGATGGGTGAGAGCTCTGCACAGTATGTGATAATGAATTGGGGAGGGAAGATGGGTGAGAGCTCTGCACAGTATGTGATAATGAATTGGGGAGGGAAGATGGGTGAGAGCTCTGCACAGTATGTGATAATGAATTGGGGTGGGAAGATGGGTGAGAGCTCTGCACAGTATGTGATAATGAACTGGGGTGGGAAGATGGGTGAGAGCTCTGCACAGTATGTGATAATGAACTGGGGTGTGAAGATGGGTGAGAGCTCTGCACAGTATGTTATAATGAATTGGGGTGGGAAGATGGGTGAGAGCTCTGCACAGTATGTGATAATGAACTGGGTTGTGAAGATGGGTGAGAGCTCTGCACAGTATGTTATAATGAATTGGGGTGGGAAGATGGGTGAGAGCTCTGCACGGTATGTTATAATGAATTGGGGAGGGAAGATGGGTGAGAGCTCTGCACAGTATGTGATAATGAACTGGGTTGTGAAGATGGGTGAGAGCTCTGCACAGTATGTTATAATGAATTGGGGTGGGAAGATGGGTGAGAGCTCTGCACAGTATGTGATAATGAACTGGGTTGTGAAGATGGGTGAGAGCTCTGCACAGTATGTTATAATGAATTGGGGTGGGAAGATGGGTGAGAGCTCTGCACAGTATGTGATAATGAACTGGGTTGTGAAGATGGGTGAGAGCTCTGCACAGTATGTTATAATGAATTGGGGTGGGAAGATGGGTGAGAGCTCTGCACAGTATGTTATAATGAATTGGGGAGGGAAGATGGGTGAGAGCTCTGCACAGTATGTGATAATGAATTGGGGAGGGAAGATGGGTGAGAGCTCTGCACAGTATGTGATAATGAATTGGGGTGGGAAGATGGGTGAGAGCTCTGCACAGTATGTGATAATGAATTGGGGTGGGAAGATGGGTGAGAGCTCTGCACAGTATGTGATAATGAATTGGGGTGTGAAGATGGGTGAGAGCTCTGCACAGTATGTGATAATGCATTGGGGTGTGAAGATGGGTGAGAGCACTGCACAGTATGTGATAATGAATTGGGGTGTGAAGATGGGTGAGAGCTCTGCACAGTATGTGATAATGAATTGGGGAGGGAAGATGGGTGAGAGCTCTGCACAGTATGTGATAATGAATTGGGGTGGGAAGATGGGTGAGAGCTCTGCACAGTATGTGATAATGAATTGGGGTGTGAAGATGGGTGAGAGCTCTGCACAGTATGTGATAATGCATTGGGGTGTGAAGATGGGTGAGAGCACTGCACAGTATGTGATAATGAATTGGGGTGTGAAGATGGGTGAGAGCTCTGCACAGTATGTGATAATGAATTGGGGTGTGAAGATGGGTGAGAGCTCTGCACAGTATGTGATAATGCATTGGGGTGTGAAGATGGGTGAGAGCTCTGCACAGTATGTGATAATGAATTGGGGAGGGAAGATGGGTGAGAGCTCTGCACAGTATGTGATAATGAATTGGGGTGGGAAGATGGGTGAGAGCTCTGCACAGTATGTGATAATGAATTGGGGTGTGAAGATGGGTGAGAGCTCTGCACAGTATGGTATAATGAATTGGGGAGGGAAGATGGGTGAGAGCACTGCACAGTATGTGATAATGAATTGGGGTGTGAAGATGGGTGAGAGCTCTGCACAGTATGTGATAATGAATTGGGGAGGGAAGATGGGTGAGAGCTCTGCACAGTATGTGATAATGAATTGCGGTGTGAAGATGGGTGAGAGCGCTGCACAGTATGTGATAATGAATTGGGGAGGGAAGATGGGTGAGAGCACTGCACAGTATGTGATAATGAATTGGGGAGGGAAGATGGCTGAGAGCTCTGCACAGTATGTGATAATGAATTGGGGAGGGAAGATGGGTGAGAGCTCTGCACAGTATGTGATAATGAATTGCGGTGTGAAGATGGGTGAGAGCTCTGCACAGTATGTGATAATGAATTGGGGTGTGAAGATGGGTGAGAGCTCTGCACAGTATGTGATAATGAATTGGGGTGTGAAGATGGGTGAGAGCACTGCACAGTATGTGATAATGAATTGGGGAGGGAAGATGGGTGAGAGCTCTGCACAGTATGTGATAATGAATTGGGGTGTGAAGATGGGTGAGAGCACTGCACAGTATGTGATAATGAATTGGGGTGTGAAGATGGGTGAGAGCTCTGCACAGTATGTGATAATGAATTGGGGAGGGAAGATGGGTGAGAGCTCTGCACAGTATGTGATAATGAATTGGGGTGGGAAGATGGGTGAGAGCTCTGCACAGTATGTGATAATGAATTGGGGTGTGAAGATGGGTGAGAGCTCTGCACAGTATGTGATAATGCATTGGGGTGTGAAGATGGGTGAGAGCACTGCACAGTATGTGATAATAAATTGGGGAGGGAAGATGGGTGAGAGCTCTGCACAGTATGTGATAATGAATTGGGGAGGGAAGATGGGTGAGAGCTCTGCACAGTATGTGATAATGAATTGCGGTGTGAAGATGGGTGAGAGCGCTGCACAGTATGTGATAATGAATTGCGGTGTGAAGATGGGTGAGAGCGCTGCACAGTATGTGATAATGAATTGGGGAGGGAAGATGGCTGAGAGCTCTGCACAGTATGTGATAATGAATTGGGGAGGGAAGATGGGTGAGAGCTCTGCACAGAATGTGATAATGAATTGGGGAGGGAAGATGGGTGAGAGCTCTGTACAGTATGTGATAATGCATTGGGGTGTGAAGATGGGTGAGAGCACTGCACAGTATGTGATAATGAATTGGGGTGGGAAGATGGGTGAGAGCTCTGCACAGTATGTGATAATGAATTGGGGTGTGAAGATGGGTGAGAGCTCTGCACAGTATGTGATAATGAATTGGGGTGTGAAGATGGGTGAGAGCTCTGCACAGTATGTGATAATGAATTGGGGAGGGAAGATGGGTGAGAGCTCTGCACAGTATGTGATAATGAATTGGGGTGTGAAGATGGGTGAGAGCTCTGCACAGTATGTGATAATGAATTGGGGAGGGAAGATGGGTGAGAGCTCTGCACAGTATGTGATAATGAATTGGGGTGTGAAGATGGGTGAGAGCTCTGCACAGTATGTGATAATGAATTGGGGAGGGAAGATGGGTGAGAGCTCTGCACAGTATGTGATAATGAATTGGGGTGTGAAGATGGGTGAGAGCTCTGCACGGTATGGTATAATGAATTGGGGAGGGAAGATGGGTGAGAGCACTGCACAGTATGTGATAATGAATTGGGGAGGGAAGATGGGTGAGAGCTCTGCACAGTATGTGATAATGAATTGGGGTGGGAAGATGGGTGAGAGCTCTGCACAGTATGTGATAATGAATTGGGGTGGGAAGATGGGTGAGAGCTCTGCACAGTATGTGATAATGAACTGGGGTGTGAAGATGGGTGAGAGCTCTGCACAGTATGTTATAATGAATTGGGGTGGGAAGATGGGTGAGAGCTCTGCACAGTATGTTATAATGAATTGGGGAGGGAAGATGGGTGAGAGCTCTGCACAGTATGTGATAATGAACTGGGTTGTGAAGATGGGTGAGAGCTCTGCACAGTATGTTATAATGAATTGGGGTGGGAAGATGGGTGAGAGCTCTGCACAGTATGTTATAATGAATTGGGGAGGGAAGATGGGTGAGAGCACTGCACAGTATGTGATAATGAATTGGGTTGGGAAGATGGGTGAGAGCTCTGCACAGTATGTGATAATGAATTGGGGTGTGAAGATGGGTGAGAGCTCTGCACAGTATGTGATAATGAATTGGGGTGTGAAGATGGGTGAGAGCACTGCACAGTATGTGATAATGAATTGGGGAGGGAAGATGGGTGAGAGCTCTGCACAGTATGTGATAATGAATTGGGGTGTGAAGATGGGTGAGAGCACTGCACAGTATGTGATAATGAACTGGGGTGTGAAGATGGGTGAGAGCTCTGCACAGTATGTGATAATGAATTGGGGAGGGAAGATGGGTGAGAGCTCTGCACAGTATGTGATAATGAATTGCGGTGTGAAGATGGGTGAGAGCTCTGCACTGTATGTGATAATGAATTGGGGTGGGAAGATGGGTGAGAGCTCTGCACAGTATGTGATAATGAATTGGGGTGGGAAGATGGGTGAGAGCTCTGCACAGTATGTGATAATGAATTGGGGTGGGAAGATGGGTGAGAGCTCTGCACAGTATGTGATAATGAATTGGGGAGGGAAGATGGGTGAGAGCTCTGCACAGTATGTGATAATGAATTGGGGAGGGAAGATGGGTGAGAGCTCTGCACAGTATGTGATAATGCATTGGGGTGTGAAGATGGGTGAGAGCACTGCACAGTATGTGATAATGAATTGGGGTGTGAAGATGGGTGAGAGCACTGCACAGTATGTGATAATGAATTGGGGAGGGAAGATGGGTGAGAGCTCTGCACAGTATGTGATAATGAATTGGGGAGGGAAGATGGGTGAGAGCTCTGCACAGTATGTGATAATGAATTGGGGAGGGAAGATGGGTGAGAGCTCTGCACAGTATGTGATAATGAATTGGGGAGGGAAGATGGGTGAGAGCACTGCACAGTATGTGATAATGAATTGCGGTGTGAAGATGGGTGAGAGCTCTGCACAGTATGTGATAATGAATTGGGGTGGGAAGATGGGTGAGAGCTCTGCACAGTATGTGATAATGAATTGGGGAGGGAAGATGGGTGAGAGCTCTGCACAGTATGTGATAATGAATTGGGGAGGGAAGATGGGTGAGAGCTCTGTACAGTATGTGATAATGCATTGGGGTGTGAAGATGGGTGAGAGCACTGCACAGTATGTGATAATGAATTGGGGTGGGAAGATGGGTGAGAGCTCTGCACAGTATGTGATAATGAATTGGGGTGTGAAGATGGGTGAGAGCTCTGCACAGTATGTGATAATGAATTGGGGAGGGAAGATGGGTGAGAGCTCTGCACAGTATGTGATAATGAATTGGGGTGGGAAGATGGGTGAGAGCTCTGCACAGTATGTGATAATGAATTGGGGTGGGAAGATGGTTGAGAGCTCTGCACAGTATGTGATAATGAATTGGGGAGGGAAGATGGGTGAGAGCTCTGCACAGTATGTGATAATGAATTGGGGTGGGAAGATGGGTGAGAGCTCTGCACAGTATGTGATAATGAATTGGGGAGGGAAGATGGGTGAGAGCTCTGCACAGTATGTGATAATGAATTGGGGAGGGAAGATGGGTGAGAGCTCTGCATAGTATGTGATAATGAATTGGGGTGGGAAGATGGGTGAGAGCTCTGCACAGTATGTGAAAATGAATTGGGGAGGGAAGATGGGTGAGAGCGCTGCACAGTATGTGATAATGAATTGGGGTGGGAAGATCGGTGAGAGCGCTGCACAGTATGTGATAATGAATTGGGGAGGGAAGATGGGTGAGAGCTCTGCACAGTATGTGATAATGAATTGGGGTGGGAAGATGGGTGAGAGCTCTGCACAGTATGTGAAAATGAATTGGGGAGGGAAGATGGGTGAGAGCGCTGCACAGTATGTGATAATGAATTGGGGTGGGAAGATCGGTGAGAGCGCTGCACAGTATGTGATAATGAATTGGGGAGGGAAGATGGGTGAGAGCTCTGCACAGTATGTGATAATGAATTGCGGAGGGAAGATGGGTGAGAGCTCTGCACAGTATGTGATAATGAATTGGGGAGGGAAGATGGGTGAGAGCGCTGCACAGTATGTGATAATGAATTGGGGAGGGAAGATGGGTGAGAGCTCTGCACAGTATGTGATAATGCATTGGGGTGTGAAGATGGGTGAGAGCTCTGCACAGTATGTGATAATGAATTGGGGAGGGAAGATGGGTGAGAGCACTGCACAGTATGTTATAATGAATTGGGGTGGGAAGATGGGTGAGAGCTCTGCACAGTATGTGATAATGCATTGGGGTGTGAAGATGGGTGAGAGCTCTGAACAGTATGTGATAATGAATTGGGGTAGGAAGATGGGTGAGAGCTCTGCACAGTATGTGATAATGAATTGGGGTGGGAAGATGGGTGAGAGCTCTGCACAGTATGTGATAATGAATTGCGGAGGGAAGATGGGTGAGAGCTTTGCACAGTATGTGATAATGAATTGGGGAGGGAAGATGGGTGAGAGCTCTGCACAGTATGTGATAATGAATTGCGGAGGGAAGATGGGTGAGAGCACTGCACAGTATGTGATAATGAATTGCGGTGTGAAGATGGGTGAGAGCTCTGCACAGTATGTGATAATGAATTGGGGTGTGAAGATGGGTGAGAGCACTGCACAGTATGTGATAATGAATTGGGGTAGGAAGATGGGTGAGAGCTCTGCACAGTATGTGATAATGAATTGGGGTGGGAAGATGGGTGAGAGCTCTGCACAGTATGTGATAATGAATTGCGGAGGGAAGATGGGTGAGAGCTCTGCACAGTATGTGATAATGAACTGCGGAGGGAAGATGGGTGAGAGCTCTGCACAGTATGTGATAATGAATTGCGGTGTGAAGATGGGTGAGAGCTCTGCACAGTATGTGATAATGAATTGGGGAGGGAAGATGGGTGAGAGCTCTGCACAGTATGTGATAATGAATTGGGGTGGGAAGATGGGTGAGAGCTCTGCACAGTATGTGATAATGAATTGGGGTGGGAAGATGGGTGAGAGCTCTGCACAGTATGTGATAATGAATTGCGGAGGGAAGATGGGTGAGAGCTCTGCACAGTATGTGATAATGAATTGGGGAGGGAAGATGGGTGAGAGCTCTGTACAGTATGTGATAATGAATTGGGGAGGGAAGATGGGTGAGAGCTCTGCACAGTATGTGATAATGAATTGGGGAGGGAAGATGGGTGAGAGCTCTGCACAGTATGTGATAATGAATTGGGGAGGGAAGATGGGTGAGAGCTCTGCACAGTATGTGATAATGAATTGGGGAGGGAAGATGGGTGAGAGCTCTGTACAGTATGTGATAATGAATTGGGGTGTGAAGATGGGTGAGAGCTCTGCACAGTATGTGATAATGAATTGGGGAGGGAAGATGGGTGAGAGCTCTGCACAGTATGTGATAATGAATTGGGGAGGGAAGATGGGTGAGAGCTCTGCACAGTATGTGATAATGAATTGGGGTGTGAAGATGGGTAAGAGCATTGCACAGTATGTGATAATGAATTGGGGAGGGAAGATGGGTGAGAGCTCTGCACAGTATGTGATAATGAATTGGGGAGGGAAGATGGGTGAGAACTCTGCACAGTATGTGATAATGAATTGGGGCGGGAAGATGGGTAAGAGCATTGCACAGTATGTGATAATGAATTGGGGAGGGAAGATGGGTGAGAGCTCTGTACAGTATGTGATAATGAATTGGGGAGGGAAGATGGGTGAGAGCTCTGCACAGTATGTGATAATGAATTGGGGAGGGAGGATGGGTGAGAGCTCTGCACAGTATGTGATAATGAATTGGGGAGGGAAGATGGGTGAGAGCTCTGCACAGTATGTGATAATGAATTGGGGAGGGAAGATGGGTGAGAGCTCTGCACAGTATGTGATAATGAATTGCGGAGGGAAGATGGGTGAGAGCTCTGCACAGTATGTGATAATGAATTGGGGAGGGAAGATGGGTGAGAGCTCTGCACAGTATGTGATAATGAATTGGGGAGGGAAGATGGGTGAGAGCTCTGCACAGTATGTGATAATGAATTGGGGAGGGAAGATGGGTGAGAGCTCTGCACAGTATGTGATAATGAATTTGGGCGTGAAGATGGGTGAGAGCTCTGCACAGTATGTGATAATGAATTGGGGAGGGAAGATGGGTGAGAGCTCTGCACAGTATGTGATAATGAATTTGGGCGTGAAGATGGGTGAGAGCTCTGCACAGTATGTGATAATGAATTGGGGAGGGAAGATGGGTGAGAGCTCTGCACAGTATGTGATAATGAATTGGGGAGGGAAGATGGGTGAGAGCTCTGCACAGTATGGTATAATGAATTGGGGAGGGAAGATGGGTGAGAGCGCTGCACAGTATGTGATAATGAATTGGGTTGGGAAGATGGGTGAGAGCTCTGCACAGTATGTGATAATGAATTGGGGAGGGAAGATGGGTGAGAGCGCTGCACAGTATGTGATAATGAATTGGGTTGGGAAGATGGGTGAGAGCTCTGCACAGTATGTGATAATGAATTGGGTTGGGAAGATGGGTGAGAGCTCTGCACAGTATGTGATAATGAATTGGGTTGGGAAGATGGGTGAGAGCTCTGCACAGTATGTGATAATGAATTGGGGAGGGAAGATGGGTGAGAGCTCTGCACAGTATGTGATAATGAATTGGGGTGGGAAGATGGGTGAGAGCTCTGCACAGTATGTGATAATGAATTGGGGTGGGAAGATGGGTGAGAGCTCTGCACAGTATGTGATAATGAACTGGGGTGTGAAGATGGGTGAGAGCTCTGCACAGTATGTTATAATGAATTGGGGTGGGAAGATGGGTGAGAGCTCTGCACAGTATGTTATAATGAATTGGGGTGGGAAGATGGGTGAGAGCTCTGCACAGTATGTGATAATGAACTGGGTTGTGAAGATGGGTGAGAGCTCTGCACAGTATGTTATAATGAATTGGGGTGGGAAGATGGGTGAGAGCTCTGCACGGTATGTTAGAATGAATTGGGGAGGGAAGATGGGTGAGAGCTCTGCACAGTATGTTGTAATGAATTGGGGTGGGAAGATGGGTGAGAGCTCTGCACAGTATGTTATAATGAATTGGGGAGGGAAGATGGGTGAGAGCACTGCACAGTATGTGATAATGAACTGGGTTGTGAAGATGGGTGAGAGCTCTGCACAGTATGTTATAATGAATTGGGGTGGGAAGATGGGTGAGAGCTCTGCACAGTATGTTATAATGAATTGGGGAGGGAAGATGGGTGAGAGCACTGCACAGTATGTGATAATGAATTGGGGTGGGAAGATGGGTGAGAGCTCTGCACAGTATGTGATAATGAATTGGGGTGTGAAGATGGGTGAGAGCTCTGCACAGTATGGTATAATGAATTGGGGTGGGAAGATGGGTGAGAGCTCTGCACAGTATGTTATAATGAATTGGGGAGGGAAGATGGGTGAGAGCTCTGCACAGTATGTGATAATGAATTGGGGTGGGAAGATGGGTGAGAGCTCTGCACAGTATGTGATAATGAACTGGGTTGTGAAGATGGGTGAGAGCTCTGCACAGTATGTTATAATGAATTGGGGTGGGAAGATGGGTGAGAGCACTGCACAGTATGTGATAATGAATTGGGGTGGGAAGATGGGTGAGAGCTCTGCACAGTATGTGATAATGAATTGGGGTGTGAAGATGGGTGAGAGCTCTGCACAGTATGGTATAATGAATTGGGAAGGGAAGATGGGTGAGAGCACTGCACAGTATGTGATAATGAATTGGGGTGTGAAGATGGGTGAGAGCACTGCACAGTATGTGATAATGAATTGGGGAGGGAAGATGGGTGAGATCTCTGCACAGTATGTGATAATGAATTGGGGAGGGAAGATGGGTGAGAGCACTGCACAGTATGTTATAATGAATTGGGGAGGGAAGATGGGTGAGAGCACTGCACAGTATGTGATAATGAATTGGGGAGGGAAGATGGGTGAGAGCTCTGCACAGTATGTGATAATGAATTGGGGAGGGAAGATGGGTGAGAGCTCTGCACAGTATGTGATAATGAATTGCGGTGTGAAGATGGGTGAGAGCTCTGCACTGTATGTGATAATGAATTGGGGTGGGAAGATGGGTGAGAGCTCTGCACAGTATGTGATAATGAATTGGGGTGGGGAGATGGGTGAGAGCTCTGCACAGTATGTGATAATGAATTGGGGTGGTAAGATGGGTGAGAGCTCTGCACAGTATGTGATAATGAATTGGGGAGGGAAGATGGGTGAGAGCTCTGCACAGTATGTGATAATGAATTGGGGAGGGAAGATGGGTGAGAGCTCTGTACAGTATGTGATAATGCATTGGGGTGTGAAGATGGGTGAGAGCTCTGCACAGTATGTGATAATGAATTGGGGTGGGAAGATGGGTGAGAGCTCTGCACAGTATGTGATAATGAATTGGGGTGGGAAGATGGGTGAGAGCTCTGCACAGTATGTGATAATGAATTGGGGAGGGAAGATGGGTGAGAGCTCTGCACAGTATGTGATAATGAATTGGGGAGGGAAGATGGGTGAGAGCTCTGCACAGTATGTGATAATGCATTGGGGTGTGAAGATGGGTGAGAGCTCTGCACAGTATGTGATAATGCATTGGGGTGTGAAGATGGGTGAGAGCACTGCACAGTATGTGATAATGAATTGGGGAGGGAAGATGGGTGAGAGCTCTGCACAGTATGTGATAATGAATTGCGGTGTGAAGATGGGTGAGAGCGCTGCACAGTATGTGATAATGAATTGGGGAGGGAAGATGGGTGAGAGCTCTGCACAGAATGTGATAATGAATTGGGGAGGGAAGATGGGTGAGAGCTCTGCACAGTATGTGATAATGCATTGGGGTGTGAAGATGGGTGAGAGCACTGCACAGTATGTGATAATGAATTGGAGTGGGAAGATGGGTGAGAGCTCTGCACAGTATGTGATAATGAATTGGGGTGTGAAGATGGGTGAGAGCTCTGCACAGTATGTGATAATGAATTGGGGAGGGAAGATGGGTGAGAGCTCTGCACAGTATGTGATAATGAATTGGGGTGTGAAGATGGGTGAGAGCTCTGCACAGTATGTGATAATGAATTGGGGTGGGAAGATGGGTGAGAGCTCTGCACAGTATGTGATAATGAATTGGGGTGGGAAGATGGGAGAGAGCTCTGCACAGTATGTGAAAATGAATTGGGGAGGGAAGATGGGTGAGAGCGCTGCACAGTATGTGATAATGAATTGGGGTGGGAAGATCGGTGAGAGCTCTGCACAGTATGTGATAATGAATTGGGGAGGGAAGATGGGTGAGAGCACTGCACAGTATGTGATAATGAATTGGGGTGGGAAGATCGGTGAGAGCTCTGCACAGTATGTGATAATGAATTGGGGTGGGAAGATGGGTGAGAGCACTGCACAGTATGTGATAATGAATTGGGGAGGGAAGATGGGTGAGAGCTCTGCACAGTATGTGATAATGAATTGGGGAGGGAAGATGGGTGAGAGCGCTGCACAGTATGTGATAATGAATTGGGGAGGGAAGATGGGTGAGAGCTCTGCACAGTATGTTATAATGAATTGGGGTGGGAAGATGGGTGAGAGCTCTGCACAGTATGTGATAATGCATTGGGGTGTGAAGATGGGTGAGAGCTCTGCACAGTATGTGATAATGAATTGGGGAGGAAAGATGGGTGAGAGCTCTGCACAGTATGTGATAATGAATTGGGGAGGGAAGATGGGTGAGAGCTCTGCACAGTATGTTATAATGAATTGGGGTGGGAAGATGGGTGAGAGCGCTGCACAGTATGTGATAATGAATTGGGGAGGGAAGATGGGTGAGAGCTCTGCACAGTATGTGATAATGAATTGGGGAGGGAAGATCGGTGAGAGCTCTGCACAGTATGTGATAATGAATTGGGGAGGGAAGATGGGTGAGAGCTCTGCACAGTATGTTATAATGAATTGGGGTGGGAAGATGGGTGAGAGCTCTGCACAGTATGTGATAATGAATTGGGGAGGGAAGATGGGTGAGAGCTCTGCACAGTATGTGATAATGAATTGGGGTGTGAAGATGGGTGAGAGCACTGCACAGTATGGTATAATGAATTGGGGCGGGAAGATGGGTGAGAGAACTGCACAGTATGTGATAATGAATTGGGGAGGGAAGATGGGTGAGAGCTCTGCACAGTATGTGATAATGAATTGGGGAGGGAAGATGGGTGAGAGCTCTGCACAGTATGTGATAATGAATTGGGGTGGGAAGATGGGTGAGAGCTCTGCACAGTATGGTATAATGAATTGGGGAGGGAAGATGGGTGAGAGCTCTGCACAGTATGTGATAATGAATTGGGGAGGGAAGATGGGTGAGAGCTCTGCACAGTATGTGATAATGAATTGGGGTGTGAAGATGGGTGAGAGCTCTGCACAGTATGTGATAATGAATTGGGGTGTGAAGATGGCTGAGAGCTCTGCACAGTATGTGATAATGAATTGGGGAGGGAAGATGGGTGAGAGCTCTGCACAGTATGTGATAATGAATTGGGGAGGGAAGATGGGTGAGAGCTCTGCACAGTATGTGATAATGAATTGGGGAGGGAAGATGGGTGAGAGCTCTGCACAGTATGTGATAATGCATTGGGGTGTGAAGATGGGTGAGAGCTCTGCACAGTATGTGATAATGAATTGGGGTGGGAAGATGGGTGAGAGCTCTGCACAGTATGTGATAATGAATTGGGGTGGGAAGATGGGTGAGAGCTCTGCACAGTATGTGATAATGAATTGGGGAGGGAAGATGGGTGAGAGCTCTGCACAGTATGTGATAATGAATTGGAGAGGGAAGATGGGTGAGAGCTCTGCACAGTATGTGATAATGCATTGGGGTGTGAAGATGGGTGAGAGCTCTGCACAGTATGTGATAATGCATTGGGGTGTGAAGATGGGTGAGAGCACTGCACAGTATGTGATAATGAATTGGGGAGGGAAGATGGGTGAGAGCTCTGCACAGTATGTGATAATGAATTGGGGAGGGAAGATGGGTGAGAGCTCTGCACAGTATGTGATAAGGAATTGCGGTGTGAAGATGGGTGAGAGCGCTGCACAGTATGTGATAATGAATTGGGGAGGGAAGATGGGTGAGAGCTCTGCACAGTATGTGATAATGAATTGGGGAGGGAAGATGGGTGAGAGCTCTGCACAGTATGTGATAATGAATTGGGGAGGGAAGATGGGTGAGAGCTCTGCACAGTATGTGATAATGAATTGGGGAGGGAAGATGGGTGAGAGCTCTGCACAGTATGTGATAATGCATTGGGGTGTGAAGATGGGTGAGAGCTCTGCACAGTATGTGATAATGAATTGGGGAGGGAAGATGGGTGAGAGCTCTGCACAGTATGTGATAATGAATTAGGGAGGGAAGATGGGTGAGAGCTCTGCACAGTATGTGATAATGAATTGCGGTGTGAAGATGGGTGAGAGCACTGCACAGTATGTGATAATGAATTGGGGTGGGAAGATGGGTGAGAGCTCTGCACAGTATGTGATAATGAATTGGGGTGTGAAGATGGGTGAGAGCTCTGCACAGTATGTGATAATGAATTGGGGTGGGAAGATGGGTGAGAGCTCTGCACAGTATGTGATAATGAATTGGGGTGGGAAGATTGGTGAGAGCTCTGCACAGTATGTGATAATGAATTGGGGTGGGAAGATGGGTGAGAGCTCTGCACAGTATGTGAAAATGAATTGGGCAGGGAAGATGGGTGAGAGCTCTGCACAGTATGTGATAATGAATTGGGGAGGGAAGATGGGTGAGAGCTCTGCACAGTATGTGATAATGAATTGGGGAGGGAAGATGGGTGAGAGCTCTGCACAGTATGTGATAATGAATTGGGGAGGGAAGATGGGTGAGAGCTCTGCACAGTATGTTATAATGAATTGGGGTGGGAAGATGGGTGAGAGCTCTGCACAGTATGTGATAATGCATTGGGGTGTGAAGATGGGTGAGAGCTCTGCACAGTATGTGATAATGAATTGGGGAGGAAAGATGGGTGAGAGCTCTGCACAGTATGTGATAATGAATTGGGGAGGGAAGATGGGTGAGAGCTCTGCACAGTATGTTATAATGAATTGGGGTGGGAAGATGGGTGAGAGCGCTGCACAGTATGTGATAATGAATTGGGGAGGGAAGATGGGTGAGAGCTCTGCACAGTATGTGATAATGAATTGGGGAGGGAAGATGGGTGAGAGCTCTGCACAGTATGTTATAATGAATTGGGGTGGGAAGATGGGTGAGAGCGCTGCACAGTATGTGATAATGAATTGGGTGGGAAGATGGGTGAGAGCTCAGCACAGTATGTGATAATGAATTGGGGTGTGAAGATGGGTGAGAGCTCTGCACAGTATGTGATAATGAATTGGGGTGGGAAGATGGGTGAGAGCACTGCACAGTATGTGATAATGAATTGGGGTGGGAAGATGGGTGAGAGCTCTGCACAGTATGTGATAATGAATTGGGGAGGGAAGATGGGTGAGAGCTCTGCACAGTATATGATAATGAATTGGGGAGGGAAGATGGGTGAGAGCACTGCACAGTATGTGATAATGAATTGGGGTGGGAAGATGGGTGAGAGCTCTGCACAGTATGTGATAATGAATTGGGGAGGGAAGATGGGTGAGAGCTCTGCACAGTATGTGATAATGAATTGGGGAGGGAAGATGGGTGAGAGCTCTGCACAGTATGGTATAATGAATTGGGGAGGGAAGATGGGTGAGAGCTCTGCACAGTATGTGAGAATGAATTGGGGAGGGAAGATGGGTGAGAGCTCTGCACAGTATGTGATAATGAATTGGGGTGTGAAGATGGGTGAGAGCTCTGCACAGTATGTGATAATGAATTGGGGTGTGAAGATGGCTGAGAGCTCTGCACAGTATGTGATAATGAATTGGGGTGTGAAGATGGCTGAGAGCTCTGCACAGTATGTGATAATGAATTGGGGTGTGAAGATGGGTGAGAACTCTGCACAGTATGGTATAATGAATTGGGGTGTGAAGATGGGTGAGAGCTCTGCACAGTATATGATAATGAATTGGGGAGGGAAGATGGGTGAGAGCTCTGCACAGTATGTGATAATGAATTGGGATGGGAAGATGGGTGAGAGCTCTGTACAGTATGTGATAATGAATTGGGGAGGGAAGATGGGTGAGAGCTCTGCACAGTATGTGATAATGAATTGGGGTGTGAAGATGGGTGAGAACTCTGCACAGTATGGTATAATGAATTGGGGCGGGAAGATGGGTGAGAGAACTGCACAGTATGTGATAATGAATTGGGGAGGGAAGATGGGTGAGAGCTCTGCACAGTATGTGATAATGAATTGGGGAGGGAAGATGGGTGAGAGCTCTGCACAGTATGTGATAATGAATTGGGGTGGGAAGATGGGTGAGAGCTCTGCACAGTATGGTATAATGAATTGGGGAGGGAAGATGGGTGAGAGCTCTGCACAGTATGTGATAATGAATTGGGGAGGGAAGATGGGTGAGAGCTCTGCACAGTATGTGATAATGAATTGGGGTGTGAAGATGGGTGAGAGCTCTGCACAGTATGTGATAATGAATTGGGGTGTGAAGATGGCTGAGAGCTCTGCACAGTATGTGATAATGAATTGGGGAGGGAAGATGGGTGAGAGCTCTGCACAGTATGTGATAATGAATTGGGGAGGGAAGATGGGTGAGAGCTCTGCACAGTATGTGATAATGAATTGGGGAGGGAAGATGGGTGAGAGCTCTGCACAGTATGTGATAATGCATTGGGGTGTGAAGATGGGTGAGAGCTCTGCACAGTATGTGATAATGAATTGGGGTGGGAAGATGGGTGAGAGCTCTGCACAGTATGTGATAATGAATTGGGGTGGGAAGATGGGTGAGAGCTCTGCACAGTATGTGATAATGAATTGGGGAGGGAAGATGGGTGAGAGCTCTGCACAGTATGTGATAATGAATTGGAGAGGGAAGATGGGTGAGAGCTCTGCACAGTATGTGATAATGCATTGGGGTGTGAAGATGGGTGAGAGCTCTGCACAGTATGTGATAATGCATTGGGGTGTGAAGATGGGTGAGAGCACTGCACAGTATGTGATAATGAATTGGGGAGGGAAGATGGGTGAGAGCTCTGCACAGTATGTGATAATGAATTGGGGAGGGAAGATGGGTGAGAGCTCTGCACAGTATGTGATAAGGAATTGCGGTGTGAAGATGGGTGAGAGCGCTGCACAGTATGTGATAATGAATTGGGGAGGGAAGATGGGTGAGAGCTCTGCACAGTATGTGATAATGAATTGGGGAGGGAAGATGGGTGAGAGCTCTGCACAGTATGTGATAATGAATTGGGGAGGGAAGATGGGTGAGAGCTCTGCACAGTATGTGATAATGAATTGGGGAGGGAAGATGGGTGAGAGCTCTGCACAGTATGTGATAATGCATTGGGGTGTGAAGATGGGTGAGAGCTCTGCACAGTATGTGATAATGAATTGGGGAGGGAAGATGGGTGAGAGCTCTGCACAGTATGTGATAATGAATTAGGGAGGGAAGATGGGTGAGAGCTCTGCACAGTATGTGATAATGAATTGCGGTGTGAAGATGGGTGAGAGCACTGCACAGTATGTGATAATGAATTGGGGTGGGAAGATGGGTGAGAGCTCTGCACAGTATGTGATAATGAATTGGGGTGTGAAGATGGGTGAGAGCTCTGCACAGTATGTGATAATGAATTGGGGTGGGAAGATGGGTGAGAGCTCTGCACAGTATGTGATAATGAATTGGGGTGGGAAGATTGGTGAGAGCTCTGCACAGTATGTGATAATGAATTGGGGTGGGAAGATGGGTGAGAGCTCTGCACAGTATGTGCTAATGAATTGGGGAGGGAAGATGGGTGAGAGCTCTGCACAGTATGTGATAATGAATTGGGGAGGGAAGATGGGTGAGAGCTCTGCACAGTATGTGATAATGAATTGGGGAGGGAAGATGGGTGAGAGCTCTGCACAGTATGTTATAATGAATTGGGGTGGGAAGATGGGTGAGAGCTCTGCACAGTATGTGATAATGCATTGGGGTGTGAAGATGGGTGAGAGCTCTGCACAGTATGTGATAATGAATTGGGGAGGAAAGATGGGTGAGAGCTCTGCACAGTATGTGATAATGAATTGGGGAGGGAAGATGGGTGAGAGCTCTGCACAGTATGTTATAATGAATTGGGGTGGGAAGATGGGTGAGAGCGCTGCACAGTATGTGATAATGAATTGGGGAGGGAAGATGGGTGAGAGCTCTGCACAGTATGTGATAATGAATTGGGGAGGGAAGATGGGTGAGAGCTCTGCACAGTATGTTATAATGAATTGGGGTGGGAAGATGGGTGAGAGCGCTGCACAGTATGTGATAATGAATTGGGTGGGAAGATGGGTGAGAGCTCAGCACAGTATGTGATAATGAATTGGGGTGTGAAGATGGGTGAGAGCTCTGCACAGTATGTGATAATGAATTGGGGTGGGAAGATGGGTGAGAGCACTGCACAGTATGTGATAATGAATTGGGGTGGGAAGATGGGTGAGAGCTCTGCACAGTATGTGATAATGAATTGGGGAGGGAAGATGGGTGAGAGCTCTGCACAGTATATGATAATGAATTGGGGAGGGAAGATGGGTGAGAGCACTGCACAGTATGTGATAATGAATTGGGGTGGGAAGATGGGTGAGAGCTCTGCACAGTATGTGATAATGAATTGGGGAGGGAAGATGGGTGAGAGCTCTGCACAGTATGTGATAATGAATTGGGGAGGGAAGATGGGTGAGAGCTCTGCACAGTATGGTATAATGAATTGGGGAGGGAAGATGGGTGAGAGCTCTGCACAGTATGTGAGAATGAATTGGGGAGGGAAGATGGGTGAGAGCTCTGCACAGTATGTGATAATGAATTGGGGTGTGAAGATGGGTGAGAGCTCTGCACAGTATGTGATAATGAATTGGGGTGTGAAGATGGCTGAGAGCTCTGCACAGTATGTGATAATGAATTGGGGTGTGAAGATGGGTGAGAGCACTGCACAGTATGTGATAATGAATTGGGGTGTGAAGATGGGTGAGAACTCTGCACAGTATGGTATAATGAATTGGGGTGTGAAGATGGGTGAGAGCTCTGCACAGTATGTGATAATGAATTGGGGAGGGAAGATGGGTGAGAGCTCTGCACAGTATATGATAATGAATTGGGGAGGGAAGATGGGTGAGAGCTCTGCACAGTATGTGATAATGAATTGGGATGGGAAGATGGGTGAGAGCACTGCACAGTATGTGATAATGAATTGGGGAGGGAAGATGGGTGAGAGCTCTGCACAGTATGTGATAATGAATTGGGGTGTGAAGATGGGTGAGAACTCTGCACAGTATGGTATAATGAATTGGGGTGTGAAGATGGGTGAGAGCTCTGCACAGTATGGTATAATGAATTGGGGTGGGAAGATGGGTGAGAGCTCTGCACAGTATATGATAATGAATTGGGGAGGGAAGATGGGTGAGAGCTCTGCACAGTATGTGATAATGAATTGGGATGGGAAGATGGGTGAGAGCACTGCACAGTATGTGATAATGAATTGGGGTGGGAAGATGGGTGAGAATTCTGCACAGTATGTGATAATGAATTGGGGTGGGAAGATGGGTGAGAGCTCTGCACAGTATGTGATAATGAATTGGGGAGGGAAGATGGGTGAGAGCTCTGCACAGTATGTGATAATGAATTGGGGTGGGAAGATGGGTGAGAGCTCTGCACAGTATGTGATAATGAATTGGGGAGGGAAGATGGGTGAGAGCGCTGCACAGTATGTGATAATGAATTGGGATGGGAAGATCGGTGAGAGCTCTGCACAGTATGTGATAATGAATTGGGGAGGGAAGATGGGTGAGAGCTCTGCACAGTATGTGATAATGAATTGGGGTGGGAAGATGGGTGAGAGCACTGCACAGTATGTGATAATGAATTGGGGAGGGAAGATGGGTGAGAGCTCTGCACAGTATGTGATAATGAATTGGGGTGTGAAGATGGGTGAGAGCTCTGCACAGTATGTGATAATGAATTGGGGTGTGAAGATGGCTGAGAGCACTGCACAGTATGTGATAATGAATTGGGGTGTGAAGATGGGTGAGAGCTCTGCACAGTATGGTATAATGAATTGGGGTGTGAAGATGGGTGAGAGCTCTGCACAGTATGGTATAATGAATTGGGGAGGGAAGATGGGTGAGAGCTCTGCACAGTATGTGATAATGAATTAGGGTGGGAAGATGGGTGAGAGCTCTGCACAGTATGTGATAATGAATTGGGGAGGGAAGATGGGTGAGAGCTCTGCACAGTATGTGATAATGAATTGGGGAGGGAAGATGGGTGAGAGCTCTGCACAGTATGTGATAATGAATTGGGGTGGGAAGATGGGTGAGAGCTCTGCACAGTATGTGATAATGAATTGGGGTGGGAAGATGGGTGAGAGCTCTGCACAGTATGTGATAATGAATTGGGGTGTGAAGATGGGTGAGAGCTCTGCACAGTATGTGATAATGAATTGGGGTGGGAAGATGGGTGAGAGCTCTGCACAGTATGTGATAATGAATTGGGGAGGGAAGATGGGTGAGAGCTCTGCACAGTATGTGATAATGAATTGGGGAGGGAAGATGGGTGAGAGCTCTGCACAGTATGTGATAATGAATTGGGGTGGGAAGATGGGTGAGAGCTCTGCACAGTATGTGATAATGAATTGGGGTGGGAAGATGGGTGAGAGCTCTGCACAGTATGTGATAATGAATTGGGGTGTGAAGATGGGTGAGAGCTCTGCACAGTATGTGATAATGAATTGGGGTGGGAAGATGGGTGAGAGCTCTGCACAGTATGTGATAATGAATTGGGGAGGGAAGATGGGTGAGAGCACTGCACAGTATGTGATAATGAATTGGGGTGGGAAGATGGGTGAGAGCTCTGCACAGTATGTGATAATGAATTGGGATGGGAAGATGGGTGAGAGCTCTGCACAGTATGTGATAATGAATTGGGGTGGGAAGATGGGTGAGAGCTCTGCACAGTATGTGATAATGAATTGGGGAGGGAAGATGGGTGAGAGCTCTGCACAGTATGTGATAATGAATTGGGGAGGGAAGATGGGTGAGAGCTCTGCACAGTATGTGATAATGAATTGGGGAGGGAAGATGGGTGAGAGCTCTGCACAGTATGTGATAATGAATTGGGGAGGGAAGATGGGTGAGAGCTCTGCACAGTATGTGATAATGAATTGGGGTGGGAAGATGGGTGAGAGCTCTGCACAGTATGTGATAATGAATTGGGGTGGGAAGATGGGTGAGAGCTCTGCACAGTATGTTATAATGAATTGGGGTGGGAAGATGGGTGAGAGCGCTGCACAGTATGTGATAATGAATTGGGGTGGGAAGATGGGTGAGAGCTCTGCACAGTATGTGATAATGAATTGGGGAGGGAAGATGGGTGAGAGCACTGCACAGTATGTGATAATGAATTGGGGAGGGAAGATGGGTGAGAGCACTGCACAGTATGGTATAATGAATTGGGGAGGGAAGATGGGTGAGAGCACTGCACAGTATGGTATAATGAATTGGGGAGGGAAGATGGGTGAGAGCACTGCACAGTATGGTATAATGAATTGGGGAGGGAAGATGGGTGAGAGCACTGCACAGTATGGTATAATGAATTGGGGAGGGAAGATGGGTGAGAGCTCTGCACAGTATGGTATAATGAATTGGGGAGGGAAGATGGGTGAGAGCACTGCACAGTATGTGAAAATGAATTGGGGTGTGAAGATGGGTGAGAGCTCTGCACAGTATGTGATAAAGAATTGGGGTGTGAAGATGGGTGAGAGCTCTGCACAGTATGTGATAATGAATTGGGGAGGGAAGATGGGTGAGAGCTCTGCACAGTATGTGATAATGAATTGGGGTGTGAAGATGGGTGAGAGCTCTGCACAGTATGTGATAATGAATTGGGGAGGAAAGATGGGTGAGAGCTCTGCACAGTATGTGATAATGAATTGGGGTGGGAAAATGGGTGAGAGCTCTGCACAGTATATGATAATGAATTGGGGTGGGAAGATGGATGAGAGCTCTGCACAGTATGGTATAATGAATTGGGGTGTGAAGATGGGTGAGAGCACTGCACAGTATGGTATAATGAATTGGGGTGTGAAGATGGGTGAGAGCGCTGCACAGTATGTGATAATGAATTGGGGTGGGAAGATGGGTGAGAGCTCTGCACAGTATATGATAATGAATTGGGATGGAATGATGGGTGAGAGCTCTGCACAGTATGTGATAATGAATTGGGGTGGAAAGATGGGTGAGAGCTCTGCACAGTATGTGATAATGAATTGGGGTGGGAAAATGGGTGAGAGCTCTGCACAGTATATGATAATGAATTGGGGTGGGAAGATGGGTGAGAGCTCTGCACAGTATGGTATAATGAATTGGGGTGTGAAGATGGGTGAGAGCGCTGCACAGTATGTGATAATGAATTGGGGTGGGAAGATGGGTGAGAGCTCTGCACAGTATATGATAATGAATTGGGATGGAATGATGGGTGAGAGCTCTGCACAGTATATGATAATGAATTGGGGTGGGAAGATGGGTGAGAGCTCTGCACAGTATGTGATAATGAATTGGGGTGGGAAAATGGGTGAGAGCTCTGCACAGTATATGATAATGAATTGGGGAGGGAAGATGGGTGAGAGCTCTGCACAGTATGTGATAATGAATTGGGTTGGGAAGATGGGTGAGAGCACTGCACAGTATGTGATAATGAATTGGGGTGTGAAGATGGGTGAGAGCTCTGCACAGTATGTGATAATGAATTGGGGTGTGAAGATGGGTGAGAGCACTGCACAGTATGTGATAATGAATTGGGGTGGAAAGATGGGTGAGAGCTCTGCACAGTATGTGATAATGAATTGGGGTGGGAAGATGGGTGAGAGCTCTGCACAGTATATGATAATGAATTGGGGTGGGAAGATGGGTGAGAGCTCTGCACAGTATGTGATAATGAATTGGGGTGGGAAGATGGGTGAGAGCTCTGCACAGTATGTGATAATGAATTGGGGTGGGAAGATGGGTGAGAGCTCTGCACAGTATGTGATAATGAATTGGGTTGGGAAGATGGGTGAGAGCTCTGCACAGTATGGTATAATGAATTGGGGAGGGAAGATGGGTGAGAGCTCTGCACAGTATGTGATAATGAATTGGGTTGGGAAGATGGGTGAGAGCTCTGCACAGTATGGTATAATGAATTGGGGTGTAAAGATGGGTGAGAGCTCTGCACAGTATGTGATAATGAATTGGGTGGGAAGATGGGTGAGAGCACTACACAGTATGTGATAATGAATTGGGGTGGGAAGATGGGTGAGAGCTCTGCACAGTATGTGATAATGAATTGGGGAGGGAAGATGGGTGAGAGCTCTGCACAGTATGTGATAATGAATTGGGTGGGAAGATGGGTGAGAGCACTACACAGTATGTGATAATGAATTGGGGTGGGAAGATGGGTGAGAGCTCTGCACAGTATGTGATAATGAATTGGGGTGTGAAGATGGGTGAGAGCTCTGCACAGTATGTGATAATGAATTGGGGTGGGAAGATGGGTGAGAGCTCTGCACAGTATGTTATAATGAATTGGGGTGTGAAGATGGGTGAGAGCACTACACAGTATGTGATAATGAATTGGGGTGGGAAGATGGGTGAGAGCTCTGCACAGTATGTGATAATGAATTGGGGTGGGAAGATGGGTGAGAGCTCTGCACAGTATGTGATAATGAATTGGGGTGTGAAGATGGGTGAGAGCTCTGCACAGTATGTGATAATGAATTGGGGTGGGAAGATGGGTGAGAGCTCTGCACAGTATGTGATAATGAATTGGGTGGGAAGATGGGTGAGAGCACTACACAGTATGTGATAATGAATTGGGTGGGAAGATGGGTGAGAGCACTACACAGTATGTGATAATGAATTGGGTGGGAAGATGGGTGAGAGCTCTGCACAGTATGTGATAATGAATTGGGGTGTGAAGATGGGTGAGAGCTCTGCACAGTATGTGATAATGAATTGGGTGGGAAGATGGGTGAGAGCTCTGCACAGTATGTGATAATGAATTGGGGTGGAAAGATGGGTGAGACCACTGCACAGTATGTGATAATGAATTGGGGTGTGAAGATGGGTGAGAGCTCTGCACAGTATGTGATAATGAATTGGGGTGGAAAGATGGGTGAGACCACTGCACAGTATGTGATAATGAATTGGGGTGTGAAGATGGGTGAGAGCTCTGCACAGTATGTGATAATGAATTGGGGTGGAAAGATGGGTGAGACCACTGCACAGTATGTGATAATGAATTGGGGTGTGAAGATGGGTGAGAGCTCTGCACAGTATGTGATAATGAATTGGGGTGTGAAGATGGGTGAGACCACTGCACAGTATGTGATAATGAATTGGGGTGTGAAGATGGGTGAGAGCACTGCACAGTATGTGATAATGAATTGGGGTGGAAAGATGGGTGAGAGCTCTGCACAGTATTTGATAATGAATTGGGGTGGGAAGATGGGTGAGAGCTCTGCACAGTATGTGATAATGAATTGGGGTGGAAAGATGGGTGAGACCACTGCACAGTATGTGATAATGAATTGGGGTGTGAAGATGGGTGAGAGCTCTGCACAGTATGTGATAATGAATTGGGGTGTGAAAATGGGTGAGAGCACTGCACAGTATGGTATAACGAATTGGGGAGGGAAGATGGGTGAGAGCTCTGCACAGTATGTGATAATGAATTGGGGTGGAAAGATGGGTGAGAGCTCTGCACAGTATGTGATAATGAATTGGGGTGGGAAGATGGGTGAGAGCTCTGCACAGTATGTGATAATGAATTGGGGTGGAAAGATGGGTGAGAGCTCTGCACAGTATGTGATAATGAATTGGGGAGGGAAGATGGGTGAGAGCTCTGCACAGTATGTGATAATGAATTGGGGAGGGAAGATGGGTGAGAGCTCTGCACAGTATTTGATAATGCATTGGGGAGGGAAGATGGGTGAGAGCTCTGCACGGTATGTGATAATGAATTGGGGAGGGAAGATGGGTGAGAGCTCTGCACAGTATGTGATAATGAATTGGGGAGGGAAGATGGGTGAGAGCTCTGCACAGTATGTGATAATGAATTGGGGAGGGAAGATGGGTGAGAGCTCTGCACAGTATGTGATAATGAATTGGGGTGGGAAGATGGGTGAGAGCTCTGCACAGTATGTGATAATGAATTGGGGTGGGAAGATGGGTGAGAGCTCTGCACAGTATGTGATAATGAATTGAGGAGGGAAGATGGGTGAGAGCTCTGCACAGTATGTGATAATGAATTGGGGTGTGAAAATGGGTGAGAGCACTGCACAGTATGGTATAACGAATTGGGGAGGGAAGATGGGTGAGAGCTCTGCACAGTATGTGATAATGAATTGGGGTGGAAAGATGGGTGAGAGCTCTGCACAGTATGTGATAATGAATTGGGGTGGAAAGATGGGTGAGAGCTCTGCACAGTATGTGATAATGAATTGGGGAGGGAAGATGGGTGAGAGCTCTGCACAGTATGTGATAATGAATTGGGGAGGGAAGATGGGTGAGAGCTCTGCACAGTATTTGATAATGCATTGGGGAGGGAAGATGGGTGAGAGCTCTGCACGGTATGTGATAATGAATTGGGGAGGGAAGATGGGTGAGAGCTCTGCACAGTATGTGATAATGAATTGGGGAGGGAAGATGGGTGAGAGCTCTGCACAGTATGTGATAATGAATTGGGGAGGGAAGATGGGTGAGAGCTCTGCACAGTATGTGATAATGAATTGGGGTGGGAAGATGGGTGAGAGCTCTGCACAGTATGTGATAATGAATTGGGGTGGGAAGATGGGTGAGAGCTCTGCACAGTATGTGATAATGAATTGAGGAGGGAAGATGGGTGAGAGCTCTGCACAGTATGTGATAATGAATTGGGGTGTGAAGATTTGTGAGAGCACTACACAGTATGTGATAATGAATTGGGGTGGGAAGATGGGTGAGAGCTCTGCACAGTATGTGATAATGAATTGGGGTGGAAAGATGGGTGAGACCACTGCACAGTATGTGATAATGAATTGGGGTGTGAAGATGGGTGAGAGCTCTGCACAGTATGTGATAATGAATTGGGGTGTGAAGATTTGTGAGAGCACTACACAGTATGTGATAATGAATTGGGGAGGGAAGATGGGTAAGAGCTCTGCACAGTATGTGATAATGAATTGGGGAGGGAAGATGGGTGAGAGCTCTGCACAGTATGTGATAATGAATTGGGGTGGGAAGATGGGTGAGAGCTCTGCACAGTATGTGATAATGAATTGGGGCGGGAAGATGGGTGAGAGCTCTGCACAGTATGTTATAATGAATTGGGGAGTGAAGATGGGTGAGAGCTCTGCACAGTATGTGATAATGAATTGGGGTGTGAAGATGGGTGAGAGCTCTGCACAGTATGTGATAATGAATTGGGGTGGGAAGATGGGTGAGACCACTGCACAGTATGTGATAATGAATTGGGGTGGAAAGATGGGTGAGAGCTCTGCACAGTATTTGATAATGAATTGGGGTGGGAAGATGGGTGAGAGCTCTGCACAGTATGTGATAATGAATTGGGGAGGGAAGATGGGTGAGAGCTCTGCACAGTATGTGATAATGAATTGGGGAGGGAAGATGGGTGAGAGCTCTGCACAGTATTTGATAATGAATTGGGGTGGGAAGATGGGTGAGAGCGCTGCACAGTATTTGATAATGAATTGGGGTGGGAAGATGGGTGAGAGCTCTGCACAGTATTTGATAATGAATTGGGGTGGGAAGATGGGTGAGAGCTCTGCACAGTATTTGATAATGAATTGGGGTGGGAAGATGGGTGAGAGCTCTGCACAGTATTTGATAATGAATTGGGGTGGGAAGATGGGTGAGAGCTCTGCACAGTATGTGATAATGAATTGGGGAGGGAAGATGGGTGAGAGCTCTGCACAGTATGTGATAATGAATTGGGGAGGGAAGATGGGTGAGAGCTCTGCACAGTATGTGATAATGAATTGGGGAGGGAAGATGGGTGAGAGCTCTGCACAGTATGTGATAATGAATTGGGGAGGGAAGATGGGTGAGAGCTCTGCACAGTATGTGATAATGAATTGGGTGGGAAGATGGGTGAGAGCACTACACAGTATGTGATAATGAATTGGGTGGGAAGATGGGTGAGAGCACTACACAGTATGTGATAATGAATTGGGTGGGAAGATGGGTGAGAGCTCTGCACAGTATGTGATAATGAATTGGGGTGTGAAGATGGGTGAGAGCTCTGCACAGTATGTGATAATGAATTGGGTGGGAAGATGGGTGAGAGCTCTGCACAGTATGTGATAATGAATTGGGGTGGGAAGATGGGTGAGAGCTCTGCACAGTATGTGATAATGAATTGGGGTGGGAAGATGGGTGAGAGCTCTGCACAGTATGTGATAATGAATTGGGGTGTGAAGATGGGTGAGAGCACTACACAGTATGTGATAATGAATTGGGGTGGGAAGATGGGTGAGAGCTCTACACAGTATGTGATAATGAATTGGGGTGGGAAGATGGGTGAGAGCACTACACAGTATGTGATAATGAATTGGGTGGGAAGATGGGTGAGAGCACTACACAGTATGTGATAATGAATTGGGTGGGAAGATGGGTGAGAGCTCTGCACAGTATGTGATAATGAATTGGGGTGTGAAGATGGGTGAGAGCTCTGCACAGTATGTGATAATGAATTGGGTGGGAAGATGGGTGAGAGCTCTGCACAGTATGTGATAATGAATTGGGGTGGGAAGATGGGTGAGAGCTCTGCACAGTATGTGATAATGAATTGGGGTGGGAAGATGGGTGAGAGCTCTGCACAGTATGTGATAATGAATTGGGGTGGGAAGATGGGTGAGAGCTCTGCACAGTATGTGATAATGAATTGGGGTGGGAAGATGGGTGAGAGCTCTACACAGTATGTGATAATGAATTGGGGTGTGAAGATGGGTGAGAGCACTACACAGTATGTGATAATGAATTGGGGTGGGAAGATGGGTGAGAGCTCTGCACAGTATGTGATAATGAATTGGGGTGGGAAGATGGGTGAGAGCTCTGCACAGTATGTGATAATGAATTGGGGTGGGAAGATGGGTGAGAGCTCTGCACAGTATGTTATAATGAATTGGGGTGTGAAGATGGGTGAGAGCACTACACAGTATGTGATAATGAATTGGGGTGGGAAGATGGGGGAGAGCTCTGCACAGTATGGTATAATGAATTGGGGTGGGAAGATGGGTGAGAGCTCTGCACAGTATGTGATAATGAATTGGGGTGGGAAGATGGGTGAGAGCTCTGCACAGTATGTGATAATGAATTGGGTGGGAAGATGGGTGAGAGCACTACACAGTATGTGATAATGAATTGGGGTGGGAAGATGGGTGAGAGCTCTGCACAGTATGTGATAATGAATTGGGGTGTGAAGATGGGTGAGAGCTCTGCACAGTATGTGATAATGAATTGGGGTGGGAAGATGGGTGAGAGCTCTGCACAGTATGTGATAATGAATTGGGGTGTGAAGATGGGTGAGAGCGCTGCACAGTATGTTATAATGAATTGGGGTGTGAAGATGGGTGAGAGCTCTGCACAGTATGTGATAATGAATTGGGGTGGGAAGATGGGTGAGAGCGCTGCACAGTATGTGATAATGAATTGGGGCGGGAAGATGGGTGAGAGCTCTCCACAGTATGTGATAATGAATTGGGGCGGGAAGATGGGTGAGAGCTCTGCACAGTATTTGATAATGAATTGGGATGGGAAGATGGGTGAGACCACTGCACAGTATGTGATAATGAATTGGGGTGGAAAGATGGGTGAGAGCTCTGCACAGTATTTGATAATGAATTGGGGTGTGAAGATGGGTGAGAGCTCTGCACAGTATGTGATAATGAATTGAGGAGGGAAGATGGGTGAGAGCTCTGCACAGTATGTGATAATGAATTGGGGTGGAAAGATGGGTGAGACCACTGCACAGTATGTGATAATGAATTGGGGTGTGAAGATGGGTGAGAGCTCTGCACAGTATGTGATAATGAATTGGGGTGTGAAGATGGGTGAGACCACTGCACAGTATGTGATAATGAATTGGGGTGTGAAGATGGGTGAGAGCACTGCACAGTATGTGATAATGAATTGGGGTGGAAAGATGGGTGAGAGCTCTGCACAGTATTTGATAATGAATTGGGGTGGGAAGATGGGTGAGAGCTCTGCACAGTATGTGATAATGAATTGGGGTGGAAAGATGGGTGAGACCACTGCACAGTATGTGATAATGAATTGGGGTGTGAAGATGGGTGAGAGCTCTGCACAGTATGTGATAATGAATTGGGGTGTGAAAATGGGTGAGAGCACTGCACAGTATGGTATAACGAATTGGGGAGGGAAGATGGGTGAGAGCTCTGCACAGTATGTGATAATGAATTGGGGTGGAAAGATGGGTGAGAGCTCTGCACAGTATGTGATAATGAATTGGGGTGGGAAGATGGGTGAGAGCTCTGCACAGTATGTGATAATGAATTGGGGTGGAAAGATGGGTGAGAGCTCTGCACAGTATGTGATAATGAATTGGGGAGGGAAGATGGGTGAGAGCTCTGCACAGTATGTGATAATGAATTGGGGAGGGAAGATGGGTGATAGCTCTGCACAGTATTTGATAATGCATTGGGGAGGGAAGATGGGTGAGAGCTCTGCACGGTATGTGATAATGAATTGGGGAGGGAAGATGGGTGAGAGCTCTGCACAGTATGTGATAATGAATTGGGGAGGGAAGATGGGTGAGAGCTCTGCACAGTATGTGATAATGAATTGGGGAGGGAAGATGGGTGAGAGCTCTGCACAGTATGTGATAATGAATTGGGGTGGGAAGATGGGTGAGAGCTCTGCACAGTATGTGATAATGAATTGGGGTGGGAAGATGGGTGAGAGCTCTGCACAGTATGTGATAATGAATTGAGGAGGGAAGATGGGTGAGAGCTCTGCACAGTATGTGATAATGAATTGGGGTGTGAAGATTTGTGAGAGCACTACACAGTATGTGATAATGAATTGGGGTGGGAAGATGGGTGAGAGCTCTGCACAGTATGTGATAATGAATTGGGGTGGGAAGATGGGTGAGAGCTCTGCACAGTATGTGATAATGAATTGGGGTGGGAAGATGGGTGAGAGCTCTGCACAGTATGTTATAATGAATTGGGGTGTGAAGATGGGTGAGAGCTCTGCACAGTATGTGATAATGAATTGGGGTGGGAAGATGGGTGAGAGCTCTGCACAGTATGTGATAATGAATTGGGGTGTGAAGATGGGTGAGAGCTCTGCACAGTATGTGATAATGAATTGGGGTGGAAAGATGGGTGAGAGCTCTGCACAGTATTTGATAATGAATTGGGGTGGGAAGATGGGTGAGAGCTCTGCACAGTATGTGATAATGAATTGGGGTGGAAAGATGGGTGAGACCACTGCACAGTATGTGATAATGAATTGGGGTGTGAAGATGGGTGAGAGCTCTGCACAGTATGTGATAATGAATTGGGGAGGGAAGATGGGTGAGAGCTCTGCACAGTATGTGATAATGAATTGGGGAGGGAAGATGGGTGAGAGCACTGCACAGTATGTGATAATGAATTGGGGAGGGAAGATGGGTGAGAGCTCTGCACAGTATGTGATAATGAATTGGGGAGGGAAGATGGGTGAGAGCTCTGCACAGTATGTGATAATGAATTGGGGAGGGAAGATGGGTGAGAGCTCTGCACAGTATGTGATAATGAATTGGGGAGGGAAGATGGGTGAGAGCTCTGCACAGTATGTGATAATGAATTGGGGAGGGAAGATGGGTGAGAGCTCTGCACCTTATGTGATAATGAATTGGGGTGGGAAGATGGGTGAGAGCTCTGCACGGTATGTGATAATGCATTGGGGAGGGAAGATGGGTGAGAGCTCTGCACGGTATGTGATAATGAATTGGGGAGGGAAGATGGGTGAGAGCTCTGCACAGTATGTGATAATGAATTGGGGTGGGAAGATGGGTGAGAGCTCTGCACAGTATGTGATAATGAATTGGGGTGTGAAGATGGGTGAGAGCTCTGCACAGTATGTGATAATGAATTGGGGTGTGAAGATTTGTGAGAGCACTACACAGTATGTGATAATGAATTGGGGTGGGAAGATGGGTGCGAGCTCTGCACAGTATGTGATAATGAATTGGGGTGGGAAGATGGGTGAGAGCTCTGCACAGTATGTTATAATGAATTGGGGTGTGAAGATGGGTGAGAGCTCTGCACAGTATGTGATAATGAATTGGGGTGGGAAGATGGGTGAGAGCTCTGCACAGTATGTGATAATGAATTGGGGTGTGAAGATGGGTGAGAGCTCTGCACAGTATGTGATAATGAATTGGGGTGGAAAGATGGGTGAGAGCTCTGCACAGTATTTGATAATGAATTGGGGTGGGAAGATGGGTGAGAGCTCTGCACAGTATGTGATAATGAATTGGGGTGGAAAGATGGGTGAGACCACTGCACAGTATGTGATAATGAATTGGGGTGTGAAGATGGGTGAGAGCTCTGCACAGTATGTGATAATGAATTGGGGTGTGAAGATTTGTGAGAGCACTACACAGTATGTGATAATGAATTGGGGAGGGAAGATGGGTAAGAGCTCTGCACAGTATGTGATAATGAATTGGGGAGGGAAGATGGGTGAGAGCTCTGCACAGTATGTGATAATGAATTGGGGTGGGAAGATGGGTGAGAGCTCTGCACAGTATGTGATAATGAATTGGGGCGGGAAGATGGGTGAGAGCTCTGCACAGTATGTTATAATGAATTGGGGAGTGAAGATGGGTGAGAGCTCTGCACAGTATGTGATAATGAATTGGGGTGTGAAGATGGGTGAGAGCTCTGCACAGTATGTGATAATGAATTGGGGTGGGAAGATGGGTGAGACCACTGCACAGTATGTGATAATGAATTGGGGTGGAAAGATGGGTGAGAGCTCTGCACAGTATTTGATAATGAATTGGGGTGGGAAGATGGGTGAGAGCTCTGCACAGTATGTGATAATGAATTGGGGAGGGAAGATGGGTGAGAGCTCTGCACAGTATGTGATAATGAATTGGGGAGGGAAGATGGGTGAGAGCTCTGCACAGTATTTGATAATGAATTGGGGTGGGAAGATGGGTGAGAGCGCTGCACAGTATTTGATAATGAATTGGAGTGGGAAGATGGGTGAGAGCTGTGCACAGTATTTGATAATGAATTGGGGTGGGAAGATGGGTGAGAGCTCTGCACAGTATGTGATAATGAATTGGGGAGGGAAGATGGGTGAGAGCTCTGCACAGTATGTGATAATGAATTGGGGAGGGAAGATGGGTGAGAGCTCTGCACAGTATGTGATAATGAATTGGGGAGGGAAGATGGGTGAGAGCTCTGCACAGTATGTGATAATGAATTGGGGAGGGAAGATGGGTGAGAGCTCTGCACAGTATGTGATAATGAATTGGGGAGGGAAGATGGGTGAGAGCTCTGCACAGTATGTGATAATGAATTGGGGAGGGAAGATGGGTGAGAGCTCTGCACAGTATGTGATAATGAATTGGGGTGGGAAGATGGGTGAGAGCTCTGCACAGTATGTGATAATGAATTGAGGAGGGAAGATGGGTGAGAGCTCTGCACAGTATGTGATAATGAATTGGGGTGTGAAGATTTGTGAGAGCACTACACAGTATGTGATAATGAATTGGGGTGGGAAGATGGGTGAGAGCTCTGCACAGTATGTGATAATGAATTGGGGTGGGAAGATGGGTGAGAGCTCTGCACAGTATGTGATAATGAATTGGGGTGGGAAGATGGGTGAGAGCTCTGCACAGTATGTGATAATGAATTGGGTGGGAAGTTGGGTGAGAGCGCTGCACAGTATGTGATAATGAATTGGGGTGTGAAGATGGGTGAGAGCTCTGCACAGTATGTGATAATGAATTGGGGTGTGAAGATTTGTGAGAGCACTACACAGTATGTGATAATGAATTGGGGTGGGAAGATGGGTGAGAGCTCTGCACAGTATGTGATAATGAATTGGGTGGGAAGATGGGTGAGAGCTCTGTACAGTATGTGATAATGAATTGGGTGGGAAGATGGGTGAGAGCTCTGCACAGTATGTGATAATGAATTGGGTGGGAAGATGGGTGAGAGCACTACACAGTATGTGATAATGAATTGGGGTGGGAAGATGGGTGAGAGCTCTGCACAGTATGTGATAATGAATTGGGGTGGGAAGATGGGTGAGAGCTCTGCACAGTATGTGATAATGAATTGGGGTGTGAAGATGGGTGAGAGCTCTGCACAGTATGTGATAATGAATTGGGTGGGAAGATGGGTGAGAGCTCTGCACAGTATGTGATAATGAATTGGAGTGTGAAGATGGGTGAGAGCACTACACAGTATGTGATAATGAATTGGGGTGGGAAGATGGGTGAGAGCTCTGCACAGTATGTGATAATGAATTGGGGTGGGAAGATGGGTGAGAGCTCTGCACAGTATGTGATAATGAATTGGGGTGTGAAGATGGGTGAGAGCACTACACAGTATGTGATAATGAATTGGGGTGGGAAGATGGGTGAGAGCTCTGCACAGTATGTGATAATGAATTGGGGTGGGAAGATGGGTGAGAGCTCTGCACAGTATGTGATAATGAATTGGGTGGGAAGATGGGTGAGAGCTCTGCACAGTATGTGATAATGAATTGGGGTGTGAAGATGGGTGAGAGCACTACACAGTATGTGATAATGAATTGGGGTGGGAAGATGGGTGAGAGCTCTGCACAGTATGTGATAATGAATTGGGGTGGGAAGATGGGTGAGAGCTCCGCACAGTATGTGATAATGAATTGGGGTGGGAGGATGGGTTAGAGCTCTGCACAGTATGTGATAATGAATTGGGGTGGGAAGATGGGTGAGAGCTCTGCACAGTATGTGATAATGAATTGGGGTGTGAAGATGGGTGAGAGCTCTGCACAGTATGTGATAATGAATTGGGTGGGAAGATGGGTGAGAGCTCTGCACAGTATGTGATAATGAATTGGAGTGTGAAGATGGGTGAGAGCACTACACAGTATGTGATAATGAATTGGGGTGGGAAGATGGGTGAGAGCTCTGCACAGTATGTGATAATGAATTGGGGTAGGAAGATGGGTGAGAGCGCTGCACAGTATGTGGTAATGAATTGGGGAGGGAAGATGGGTGAGAGCTCTGCACAGTATGTGATAATGAATTGGGGTGGGAAGATGGATGAGAGCGCTGCACAGTATGTGATAATGAATTGGGGAGGGAAGATGGATGAGAGCGCTGCACAGTATGTGATAATGAATTGGGGAAGGAAGATGGGTGAGAGCGCTGCACAGTATGTGATAATGAATTGGGGTGTGAAGATGGGTGAGAGCTCTGCACAGTATGTGATAATGAATTGGGGAGGGAAGATGGGTGAGAGCGCTGCACAGTATGTGATAATGAATTGGGGAGGGAAGATGGGTGAGAGCGCTGCACAGTATGTGATAATGAATTGGGGTGGGAAGATGGGTGAGAGCTCTGCACAGTATGTGATAATGAATTGGGGAGGGAAGATGGGTGAGAGCGCTGCACAGTATGTGATAATGAATTGGGGAGGGAAGATGGGTGAGAGCGCTGCACAGTATGTGATAATGAATTGGGGTGGGAAGATGGGTGAGAGCTCTGCACAGTATGTGATAATGAATTGGGGAGGGAAGATGGGTGAGAGCGCTGCACAGTATGTGATAATGAATTGGGGAGGGAAGATGGGTGAGAGCTCTGCACAGTATGTGATAATGAATTGGGGAGGGAAGATGGGTGAGAGCGCTGCACAGTATGTGATAATGAATTGGGGAGGGAAGATGGGTGAGAGCGCTGCACAGTATGTGATAATGAATTGGGGAGGGAAGATGGGTGAGAGCTCTGCACAGTATGTGATAATGAATTGGGGAGGGAAGATGGGTGAGAGCTCTGCACAGTATGTGATAATGAATTGGGGAGGGAAGATGGGTGAGAGCGCTGCACAGTATGTGATAATGAATTGGGGAGGGAAGATGGGTGAGAGCGTTGCACAGTATGTGATAATGAATTGGGGTGGGAAGATGGGTGAGAGCTCTGCACAGTATGTGATAATGAATTGGGGAGGGAAGATGGGTGAGAGCTCTGCACAGTATGTGATAATGAATTGGGGAGGGAGGATGGGTGAGAGCTCTGCACAGTATGTGATAATGAATTGGGGTGGGAAGATGGGTGAGAGCTCTGCACAGTATGTGATAATGAATTGGGGTGCGAAGATGGGTGAGAGCGCTGCACAGTATGTGATAATGAATTGGGGAGGGAAGATGGGTGAGAGCTTTGCACAGTATGTGATAATGAATTGGGGTGTGAAGATGGGTGAGAGCTCTGCACAGTATGTGATAATGAATTGGGGAGGGAAGATGGGTGAGAGCGCTGCACAGTATGTGATAATGAATTGGGGAGGGAAGATGGGTGAGAGCTCTGCACAGTATGTGATAATGAATTGGGGAGGGAAGATGGGTGAGAGCGCTGCACAGTATGTGATAATGAATTGGGGAGGGAAGATGGGTGAGAGCGCTGCACAGTATGTGATAATGAATTGGGGAGGGAAGATGGGTGAGAGCTCTGCACAGTATGTGATAATGAATTGGGGAGGGAAGATGGGTGAGAGCTCTGCACAGTATGTGATAATGAATTGGGGAGGGAGGATGGGTGAGAGCTCTGCACAGTATGTGATAATGAATTGGGGAGGGAAGATGGGTGAGAGCTCTGCACAGTATGTGATAATGAATTGGGGAGGGAAGATGGGTGAGAGCTCTGCACAGTATGTGATAATGAATTGGGGAGGGAAGATGGGTGAGAGCTCTGCACAGTATGTGATAATGAATTGGGGTGGGAGGATGGGTGAGAGCTCTGCACAGTATGTGATAATGAATTGGGGAGGGAAGATGGGTGAGAGCTCTGCACAGTATGTGATAATGAATTGGGGTGGGAAGATGGGTGAGAGCACTGCACAGTATGTGATAATGAATTGGGGAGGGAAGATGGGTGAGAGCTCTGCACAGTATGTGATAATGAATTGGGGAGGGAAGATGGGTGAGAGCTCTGCACAGTATGTGATAATGAATTGGGGAGGGAAGATGGGTGAGAGCTCTGCACAGTATGTGATAATGAATTGGGGTGGGAAGATGGGTGAGAGCTCTGCACAGTATGTGATAATGAATTGGGGTGGGAAGATGGGTGAGAGCTCTGCACAGTATGTGATAATGAATTGCGGTGTGAAGATGGGTGAGAGCGCTGCACAGTATGTGATAATGAATTGGGGAGGGAAGATGGGTGAGAGCTCTGCACAGTATGTGATAATGAATTGGGGAGGGAAGATGGGTGAGAGCTCTGCACAGTATGGTATAATGAATTGGGGTGGGAAGATGGGTGAGAGCTCTGCACAGTATGTGATAATGAATTGGGGAGGGAAGATGGGTGAGAGCACTGCACAGTATGTGATAATGAATTGGGGAGGGAAGATGGGTGAGAGCTCTGCACAGTATGTGATAATGAATTGGGGAGGGAAGATGGGTGAGAGCACTGCACAGTATGTGATAATGAATTGGGGAGGGAAGATGGGTGAGAGCTCTGCACAGTATGTGATAATGAATTGGGGTGGGAAGATGGGTGAGAGCTCTGCACAGTATGTGATAATGAATTGGGGTGGGAAGATGGGTGAGAGCTCTGCACAGTATGTGATAATGAATTGGGGTGTGAAGATGGGTGAGAGCTCTGCACAGTATGTGATAATGAATTGCGGTGTGAAGATGGGTGAGAGCGCTGCACAGTATGTGATAATGAATTGGGGAGGGAAGATGGGTGAGAGCTCTGCACAGTATGTGATAATGAATTGGGGTGGGAAGATGGGTGAGAGCTCTGCACAGTATGTGATAATGAATTGGGGTGTGAAGATGGGTGAGAGCTCTGCACAGTATGTGATAATGAATTGGGGTGGGAAGATGGGTGAGAGCTCTGCACAGTATGTGATAATGAATTGGGGTGTGAAGATGGGTGAGAGCGCTGCACAGTATGTGATAATGAATTGGGGAGGGAAGATGGGTGAGAGCTCTGCACAGTATGTGATAATGAATTGGGGTGGGAAGATGGGTGAGAGCTCTGCACAGTATGTGATAATGAATTGGGGAGGGAAGATGGGTGAGAGCTCTGCACAGTATGTGATAATGAATTGCGGTGTGAAGATGGGTGAGAGCGCTGCACAGTATGTTATAATGAATTGGGGAGGGAAGATGGGTGAGAGCTCTGCACAGTATGTGATAATGAATTGGGGTGGGAAGATGGGTGAGAGCTCTGCACAGTATGTGATAATGAATTGGGGTGGGAAGATGGGTGAGAGCTCTGCACAGTATGTGATAATGAATTGGGGTGTGAAGATGGGTGAGAGCGCTGCACAGTATGTGATAATGAATTGGGGAGGGAAGATGGGTGAGAGCTCTGCACAGTATGTGATAATGAATTGGGGTGGGAAGATGGGTGAGAGCTCTGCACAGTATGTGATAATGAATTGGGGAGGGAAGATGGGTGAGAGCTCTGCACAGTATGTGATAATGAATTGCGGTGTGAAGATGGGTGAGAGCGCTGCACAGTATGTTATAATGAATTGGGGAGGGAAGATGGGTGAGAGCTCTGCACAGTATGTGATAATGAATTGGGGTGGGAAGATGGGTGAGAGCTCTGCACAGTATGTGATAATGAATTGGGGAGGGAAGATGGGTGAGAGCACTGCACAGTATGTGATAATGAATTGGGGAGGGAAGATGGGTGAGAGCTCTGCACAGTATGTGATAATGAATTGGGGAGGGAAGATGGGTGAGAGCTCTGCACAGTATGTGATAATGAATTGGGGTGTGAAGATGGGTGAGAGCGCTGCACAGTATGTGATAATGAATTGGGGAGGGAAGATGGGTGAGAGCTCTGCACAGTATGTGATAATGAATTGGGGTGTGAAGATGGGTGAGAGCTCTGCACAGTATGTGATAATGAATTGGGGAGGGAAGATGGGTGAGAGCTCTGCACAGTATGTGATAATGAATTGGGGTGTGAAGATGGGTGAGAGCTCTGCACAGTATGTGATAATGAATTGGGGAGGGAAGATGGGTGAGAGCACTGCACAGTATGTGATAATGAATTGGGGAGGGAAGATGGGTGAGAGCTCTGCACAGTATGTGATAATGAATTGGGGTGTGAAGATGGGTGAGAGCTCTGCACAGTATGTGATAATGAATTGGGGAGGGAAGATGGGTGAGAGCACTGCACAGTATGTGATAATGAATTGGGGAGGGAAGATGGGTGAGAGCTCTGCACAGTATGTGATAATGAATTGGGGTGGGAAGATGGGTGAGAGCTCTGCACAGTATGTGATAATGAATTGGGGAGGGAAGATGGGTGAGAGCTCTGCACAGTATGTGATAATGAATTGGGGAGGGAAGATGGGTGAGAGCTCTGCACAGTATGTGATAATGAATTGGGGAGGGAAGATGGGTGAGAGCGCTGCACAGTATGTTATAATGAATTGGGGAGGGAAGATGGGTGAGAGCTCTGCACAGTATGTGATAATGAATTGGGGTGGGAAGATGGGTGAGAGCTCTGCACAGTATGTGATAATGAATTGGGGAGGGAAGATGGGTGAGAGCACTGCACAGTATGTGATAATGAATTGGGGTGTGAAGATGGGTGAGAGCACTGCACAGTATGTGATAATGAATTGGGGAGGGAAGATGGGTGAGAGCTCTGCACAGTATGTGATAATGAATTGGGGTGTGAAGACGGGTGAGAGCGCTGCACAGTATGTGATAATGAATTGGGGAGGGAAGATGGGTGAGAGCTCTGCACAGTATGTGATAATGAATTGGGGTGTGAAGATGGGTGAGAGCTCTGCACAGTATGTGATAATGAATTGGGGAGGGAAGATGGGTGAGAGCTCTGCACAGTATGTGATAATGAATTGGGGTGTGAAGATGGGTGAGAGCTCTGCACAGTATGTGATAATGAATTGGGGAGGGAAGATGGGTGAGAGCTCTGCACAGTATGTGATAATGAATTGGGGAGGGAAGATGGGTGAGAGCTCTGCACAGTATGTGATAATGAATTGGGGAGGGAAGATGGGTGAGAGCTCTGCACAGTATGTGATAATGAATTGGGGAGAGAAGATGGGTGAGAGCTCTGCACAGTATGTGATAATGAATTGGGGTGGGAAGATGGGTGAGAGCGCTGCACAGTATGTGATAATGAATTGGGGAGGGAAGATGGGTGAGAGCTCTGCACAGTATGTGATAATGAATTGGGAGGAAGATGGGTGAGAGCTCTGCACAGTATGTGATAATGAATTGGGGTGGGAAGATGGGTGAGAGCTCTGCACAGTATGTGATAATGAATTGGGGAGGGAAGATGGGTGAGAGCTCTGCACAGTATGTGATAATGAATTGGGATGGGAAGATGGGTGAGAGCTCTGCACAGTATGTGATAATGAATTGGGGAGGGAAGATGGGTGAGAGCTCTGCACAGTATGTGATAATGAATTGGGATGGGAAGATGGGTGAGAGCTCTGCACAGTATGTGATAATGAATTGGGATGGGAAGATGGGTGAGAGCTCTGCACAGTATGTGATAATGAATTGGGGAGGGAAGATGGGTGAGAGCTCTGCACAGTATGTGATAATGAATTGGGATGGGAAGATGGGTGACAGCTCTGCACAGTATGTGATAATGAATTGGGATGGGAAGATGGGTGACAGCTCTGCACAGTATGTGATAATGAATTGGGGTGGGAAGATGGGTGAGAGCTCTGCACAGTATGTGATAATGAATTGCGGTGTGAAGATGGGTGAGAGCTCTGCACAGTATGTGATAATGAATTGGGATGGGAAGATGGGTGAGAGCTCTGCACAGTATGTGATAATGAATTGGGGTGGGAAGATGGGTGAGAGCTCTGCACAGTATGTGATAATGAATTGGGGTGGGAAGATGGGTGAGAGCTCTGCACAGTATGTGATAATGAATTGGGGTGTGAAGATGGGTGAGAGCTCTGCACAGTATGTGATAATGAATTGGGGAGGGAAGATGGGTGAGAGCTCTGCACAGTATGTGATAATGATTTGGGGAGGGAAGATGGGTGAGAGCACTGCACAGTATGTGATAATGAATTGGGATGGGAAGATGGGTGAGAGCTCTGCACAGTATGTGATAATGAATTGGGATGGGAAGATGGGTGAGAGCTCTGCACAGTATGTGATAATGAATTGGGATGGGAAGACGGGTGAGAGCACTGCACAGTATGTGACAATGAATTGGGGTGGGAAGATGGGTGAGAGCTCTGCACAGTATGTGATAATGAATTGGGGTGGGAAGATGGGTGAGAGCTCTGCACAGTATGTGATAATGAATTGGGGTGGGAAGATGGGTGAGAGCTCTGCACAGTATGTGATAATGAATTGGGGTGTGAAGATGGGTGAGAGCGCTGCACAGTATGTGATAATGAATTGGGGAGGGAAGATGGGTGAGAGCTCTGCACAGTATGTGATAATGAATTGGGGAGGGAAGATGGGTGAGAGCACTACACAGTATGTGACAATGAATTGGGGTGGGAAGATGGGTGAGAGCTCTGCACAGTATGTGATAATGAATTGGGGTGGGAAGATGGGTGAGAGCACTGCACAGTATGTGATAATGAATTGGGCTGGGAAGATGGGTGAGAGCTCTGCACAGTATGTGATAATGAATTGGGGAGGGAAGATGGGTGACAGCACTGCACAGCATGTGATAATGAATTGCGGTGTGAAGATGGGTGAGAGCTCTGCACAGTATGTGATAATGAATTGAGGTGGGAAGATGGGTGAGAGCACTGCACCGTATGTGATAATGAATTGGGGTGTGAAGATGGGTGAGAGCTCTGCACAGTATGTGATAATGAATTGGGGTGTGAAGATGGGTGAGAGCTCTGCACAGTATGTGATAATGAATTGGGCTGGGAAGATGGGTGAGAGCTCTGCACAGTATGTGATAATGAATTGGGGAGGGAAGATGGGTGACAGCACTGCACAGCATGTGATAATGAATTGCGGTGTGAAGATGGGTGAGAGCTCTGCACAGTATGTGATAATGAATTGGGGAGGGAAGATGGGTGAGAGCTCTGCACAGTATGTGATAATGAATTGCGGTGTGAAGATGGGTGAGAGCTCTGCACAGTATGTGATAATGAATTGGGGTGGGAAGATGGGTGAGAGCTCTGCACAGTATGTGATAATGAATTGGGGTGGGAAGATGGGTGAGAGCTCTGCACAGTATGTGATAATGAATTGGGGAGGGAAGATGGGTGAGAGCTCTGCACAGTATGTGATAATGAATTGGGATGGGAAGATGGGTGAGAGCTCTGCACAGTATGTGATAATGAATTGGGGTGGGAAGATGGGTGAGAGCGCTGCACAGTATGTGATAATGAATTGGGGTGGGAAGATGGGTGAGAGCGCTGCACAGTATGTGATAATGAATTGGGATGGGAAGATGGGTGAGAGCTCTGCACAGTATGTGATAATGAATTGGGGTGGGAAGATGGGTGAGAGCACTGCACAGTATGTGATAATGAATTGGGGTGGGAAGATGGGTGAGAACACTGCACAGTATGTGATAATGAATTGGGGAGGGAAGATGGGTGAGAGCGCTGCACAGTATGTGATAATGAATTGGGGAGGGAAGATGGGTGAGAGCTCTGCACAGTATGTGATAATGAATTGGGGAGGGAAGATGGGTGAGAGCTCTGCACAGTATGTGATAATGAATTGGGGAGGGAAGATGGGTGAGAGCTCTGCACAGTATGTGATAATGAATTGGGGAGGGAAGATGGGTGAGAGCTCTGCACAGTATGTGATAATGAATTGGGATGGGAAGATGGGTGAGAGCTCTGCACAGTATGTGATAATGAATTGGGGAGGGAGGATGGGTGAGAGCTCTGCACAGTATGTGATAATGAATTGGGGTGTGAAGATGGGTGAGAGCTCTGCACAGTGTGTGATAATGAATTGCAGTGTGAAGATGGGTGAGAGCTCTGCACAGTATGTGATAATGAATTGGGGTGGGAAGATGGGTGAGAGCTCTGCACAGTGTGTGATAATGAATTGCAGTGTGAAGATGGGTGAGAGCTCGGCACAGTATGCGATAATGAATTGCAGTGTGAAGATGGGTGAGAGCTCTGTACAGTATGCGATAATGAATTGGGGTGGGAAGATGGGTGAGAGCACTGCACAATATGTTATAATGAATTGGGGTGGGAAGATGGGTGAGAGCTCTGCACAGTATGTGATAATGAATTGGGGTGGGAAGATGGGTGAGAGCTCTGCACAGTATGTGATAATGAATTGGGGAGGGAAGATGGGTGAGAGCTCTGCACAGTATGTGATAATGAATTGGGGAGGGAAGATGGGTGAGAGCTCTGCACAGTATGTGATAATGAATTGGGGAGGGAAGATGGGTGAGAGCTCTGCACAGTATGTGATAATGAATTGGGGAGGGAAGATGGGTGAGAGCTCTGCACAGTATGTGATAATGAATTGGGGTGGGAGGATGGGTGAGAGCTCTGCACAGTATGTGATAATGAATTGGGGAGGGAAGATGGGTGAGAGCTCTGCACAGTATGTGATAATGAATTGGGGAGGGAAGATGGGTGAGAGCTCTGCACAGTATGTGATAATGAATTGGGGAGAGAAGATGGGTGAGAGCTCTGCACAGTATGTGATAATGAATTGGGGTGGGAAGATGGGTGAGAGCTCTGCACAGTATGTGATAATGAATTGGGGAGGGAGGATGGGTGAGAGCTCTGCACAGTATGTGATAATGAATTGGGGAGAGAAGATGGGTGAGAGCTCTGCACAGTATGTGATAATGAATTGGGGTGGGAAGATGGGTGAGAGCTCTGCACAGTATGTGATAATGAATTGGGGAGGGAAGATGGGTGAGAGCTCTGCACAGTATGTGATAATGAATTGGGGTGGGAGGATGGGTGAGAGCTCTGCACAGTATGTGATAATGAATTGGGGAGGGAAGATGGGTGAGAGCTCTGCACAGTATGTGATAATGAATTGGGGAGGGAAGATGGGTGAGAGCTCTGCACAGTATGTGATAATGAATTGGGGAGAGAATATGGGTGAGAGCTCTGCACAGTATGTGATAATGAATTGGGGAGGGAAGATGGGTGAGAGCTCTGCACAGTATGTGATAATGAATTGGGGTGGGAGGATGGGTGAGAGCTCTGCACAGTATGTGATAATGAATTGGGGAGGGAAGATGGGTGAGAGCTCTGCACAGTATGTGATAATGAATTGGGGAGGGAAGATGGGTGAGAGCTCTGCACACTATGTGATAATGAATTGGGGAGGGAAGATGGGTGAGAGCTCTGCACAGTATGTGATAATGAATTGGGGAGGGAAGATGGGTGAGAGCTCTGCACAGTATGTGATAATGAATTGGGGTGGGAGGATGGGTGAGAGCTCTGCACAGTATGTGATAATGAATTGGGGAGGGAAGATGGGTGAGAGCTCTGCACAGTATGTGATAATGAATTGGGGAGGGAAGATGGGTGAGAGCTCTGCACAGTATGTGATAATGAATTGGGGAGAGAAGATGGGTGAGAGCTCTGCACAGTATGTGATAATGAATTGGGGTGGGAAGATGGGTGAGAGCTCTGCACAGTATGTGATAATGAATTGGGGAGGGAGGATGGGTGAGAGCTCTGCACAGTATGTGATAATGAATTGGGGAGAGAAGATGGGTGAGAGCTCTGCACAGTATGTGATAATGAATTGGGGTGGGAAGATGGGTGAGAGCTCTGCACAGTATGTGATAATGAATTGGGGAGGGAAGATGGGTGAGAGCTCTGCACAGTATGTGATAATGAATTGGGGTGGGAGGATGGGTGAGAGCTCTGCACAGTATGTGATAATGAATTGGGGTGTGAAGATGGGTGAGAGCTCTGCACAGTATGTGATAATGAATTGGGGTGGGAAGATGGGTGAGAGCTCTGCACAGTATGTGATAATGAATTGGGGTGTGAAGATGGGTGAGAGCTCTGCACAGTATGTGATAATGAATTGGGATGGGAAGATGGGTGAGAGCTCTGCACAGTATGTGATAATGAATTGGGGTGGGAAGATGGGTGAGAGCTCTGCACAGTATGTGATAATGAATTGGGGTGGGAGGATGGGTGAGAGCTCTGCACAGTATGTGATAATGAATTGGGGTGGGAAGATGGGTGAGAGCTCTGCACAGTATGTGATAATGAATTGAGGTGGGAAGATGGGTGAGAGCTCTGCACAGTATATGATAATGAATTGGGTAGGGAAGATGGGTGAGAGCTCTGCACAGTATATCATAATGAATTGGGGAGGGAAGATGGGTGAGAGCGCTGCACAGTATGTGATAATGAATTGGGGAGGGAAGATGGGTGAGAGCGCTGCACAGTATGTGATAATGAATTGGGGAGGGAAGATGGGTGAGAGCTCTGCACAGTATGTGATAATGAATTGGGTAGGGAAGATGGGTGAGAGCTCTGCACAGTATATGATAATGAATTGGGGAGGGAAGATGGGTGAGAGCGCTGCACAGTATGTGATAATGAATTGGGGAGGGAAGATGGGTGAGAGCTCTGCACAGTATGTGATAATGAATTGGGTAGGGAAGATGGGTGAGAGCTCTGCACAGTATATGATAATGAATTGGGGAGGGAAGATGGGTGAGAGCGCTGCACAGTATGTGATAATGAATTGGGGAGGGAAGATGGGTGAGAGCGCTGCACAGTATGTGATAATGAATTGGGGAGGGAAGATGGGTGAGAGCGCTGCACAGTATGTGATAATGAATTGGGGAGGGAAGATGGGTGAGAGCTCTGCACAGTATGTGATAATGAATTGGGTAGGGAAGATGGGTGAGAGCTCTGCACAGTATATGATAATGAATTGGGGAGGGAAGATGGGTGAGAGCGCTGCACAGTATGTGATAATGAATTGGGGAGGGAAGATGGGTGAGAGCTCTGCACAGTATGTGATAATGAATTGGGGTGGGAAGATCGGTGAGAGCTCTGCACAGTATGTCATAATGAATTGGGGTGTGAAGATGGGTGAGAGCTCTGCACAGTATGTGATAATGAATTGGGGAGAGAAGATGGGTGAGAGCTCTGCACAGTATGTGATAATGAATTGGGGTGGGAAGATGGGTGAGAGCTCTGCACAGTATGTGATAATGAATTGGGGAGGGAAGATGGGTGAGAGCTCTGCACAGTATGTGATAATGAATTGGGGTGTGAAGATGGGTGAGAGCTCTGCACAGTATGTGATAATGAATTGGGGAGGGAAGATGGGTGAGAGCTCTGCACAGTATGTGATAATGAATTGGGGTGTGAAGATGGGTGAGAGCGCTGCACAGTATGTGATAATGAATTGGGGAGGGAAGATGGGTGAGAGCTCTGTACAGTATGTGATAATGAATTGGGGTGGGAAGATGGGTGAGAGCTCTGCACAGTATGTGATAATGAATTGGGGAGGGAAGATGGGTGAGAGCTCTGCACAGTATGTGATAATGAATTGGGGAGGGAAGATGGGTGAGAGCTCTGCACAGTATGTGATAATGAATTGGGGTGTGAAGATGGGTGAGAGCACTGTACAGTATGTGATAATGAATTGGGGTGGGAAGATGGGTGAGAGCTCTGCACAGTATGTGATAATGAATTGGGGAGGGAAGATGGGTGAGAGCTCTGCACAGTATGTGATAATGAATTGGGGTGTGAAGATGGGTGAGAGCTCTGCACAGTATGTGATAATGAATTGGGGTGGGAAGATGGGTGAGAGCGCTGCACAGTATGTGATAATGAATTGGGGAGGGAAGATGGGTGAGAGCTCTGCACAGTATGTGATAATGAATTGGGAGGAAGATGGGTGAGAGCTCTGCACAGTATGTGATAATGAATTGGGGTGGGAAGATGGGTGAGAGCTCTGCACAGTATGTGATAATGAATTGGGATGGGAAGATGGGTGAGAGCTCTGCACAGTATGTGATAATGAATTGGGGAGGGAAGATGGGTGAGAGCTCTGTACAGTATGTGATAATGAATTGGGATGGGAAGATGGGTGAGAGCTCTGCACAGTATGTGATAATGAATTGGGATGGGAAGATGGGTGAGAGCTCTGCACAGTATGTGATAATGAATTGGGATGGGAAGATGGGTGAGAGCTCTGCACAGTATGTGATAATGAATTGGGATGGGAAGATGGGTGAGAGCTCTGTACAGTATGTGATAATGAATTGGGGAGGGAAGATGGGTGAGAGCTCTGCACAGTATGTGATAATGAATTGGGATGGGAAGATGGGTGAGAGCTCTGCACAGTATGTGATAATGAATTGGGGAGGGAAGATGGGTGAGAGCTCTGCACAGTATGTGATAATGAATTGGGATGGGAAGATGGGTGAGAGCTCTGCACAGTATGTGATAATGAATTGGGATGGGAAGATGGGTGAGAGCTCTGCACAGTATGTGATAATGAATTGGGGAGGGAAGATGGGTGAGAGCTCTGCACAGTATGTGATAATGAATTGGGATGGGAAGATGGGTGACAGCTCTGCACAGTATGTGATAATGAATTGGGATGGGAAGATGGGTGACAGCTCTGCACAGTATGTGATAATGAATTGGGGTGGGAAGATGGGTGAGAGCTCTGCACAGTATGTGATAATGAATTGCGGTGTGAAGATGGGTGAGAGCTCTGCACAGTATGTGATAATGAATTGGGGTGTGAAGATGGGTGAGAGCTCTGCACAGTATGTGATAATGAATTGGGGAGGGAAGATGGGTGAGAGCTCTGCACAGTATGTGATAATGAATTGGGGAGGGAAGATGGGTGAGAGCACTGCACAGTATGTGATAATGAATTGGGATGGGAAGATGGGTGAGAGCTCTGCACAGTATGTGATAATGAATTGGGGAGGGAAGATGGGTGAGAGCTCTGCACAGTATGTGATAATGAATTGGGATGGGAAGATGGGTGAGAGCTCTGCACAGTATGTGATAATGAATTGGGGTGGGAAGATGGGTGAGAGCTCTGCACAGTATGTGATAATGAATTGGGGTGGGAAGATGGGTGAGAGCTCTGCACAGTATGTGATAATGAATTGGGGTGTGAAGATGGGTGAGAGCTCTGCACAGTATGTGATAATGAATTGGGGAGGGAAGATGGGTGAGAGCTCTGCACAGTATGTGATAATGAATTGGGGAGGGAAGATGGGTGAGAGCACTGCACAGTATGTGATAATGAATTGGGATGGGAAGATGGGTGAGAGCTCTGCACAGTATGTGATAATGAATTGGGATGGGAAGATGGGTGAGAGCTCTGCACAGTATGTGATAATGAATTGGGATGGGAAGACGGGTGAGAGCACTGCACAGTATGTGACAATGAATTGGGGTGGGAAGATGGGTGAGAGCTCTGCACAGTATGTGATAATGAATTGGGGTGGGAAGATGGGTGAGAGCTCTGCACAGTATGTGATAATGAATTGGGGTGGGAAGATGGGTGAGAGCTCTGCACAGTATGTGATAATGAATTGGGGTGTGAAGATGGGTGAGAGCGCTGCACAGTATGTGATAATGAATTGGGGAGGGAAGATGGGTGAGAGCTCTGCACAGTATGTGATAATGAATTGGGGAGGGAAGATGGGTGAGAGCACTGCACAGTATGTGATAATGAATTGGGATGGGAAGATGGGTGAGAGCTCTGCACAGTATGTGATAATGAATTGGGATGGGAAGATGGGTGAGAGCTCTGCACAGTATGTGATAATGAATTGGGATGGGAAGACGGGTGAGAGCACTGCACAGTATGTGACAATGAATTGGGGTGGGAAGATGGGTGAGAGCTCTGCACAGTATGTGATAATGAATTGGGGTGGGAAGATGGGTGAGAGCTCTGCACAGTATGTGATAATGAATTGGGCTGGGAAGATGGGTGAGAGCTCTGCACAGTATGTGATAATGAATTGGGGAGGGAAGATGGGTGAGAGCACTGCACAGTATGTGATAATGAATTGGGCTGGGAAGATGGGTGAGAGCTCTGCACAGTATGTCATAATGAATTGGGGAGGGAAGATGGGTGACAGCACTGCACAGCATGTGATAATGAATTGCGGTGTGAAGATGGGTGAGAGCTCTGCACAGTATGTGATAATGAATTGGGGTGGGAAGATGGGTGAGAGCACTGCACCGTATGTGATAATGAATTGGGGTGGAGGATGGGTGAGAGCTCTGCACAGTATGTGATAATGAATTGGGGTGGAGGATGGGTGAGAGCTCTGCACAGTATGTGATAATGAATTGGGCTGGGAAGATGGGTGAGAGCACTGCACAGTATGTGGTAATGAATTGGGCTGGGAAGATGGGTGAGAGCTCTGCACAGTATGTGATAATGAATTGGGGAGGGAAGATGGGTGAGAGCTCTGCACAGCATGTGATAATGAATTGCGGTGTGAAGATGGGTGAGAGCTCTGCACAGTATGTGATAATGAATTGCGGTGTGAAGATGGGTGAGAGCTCTGCACAGTATGTGATAATGAATTGGGGTGTGAAGATGGGTGAGAGCTCTGCACAGTATGTGATAATGAATTGGGCTGGGAAGATGGGTGAGAGCTCTGCACAGCATGTGATAATGAATTGGGGAGGGAAGATGGGTGAGAGCTCTGCACAGTATGTGATAATGAATTGCGGTGTGAAGATGGGTGAGAGCTCTGCACAGTATGTGATAATGAATTGGGGTGTGAAGATGGGTGAGAGCTCTGCACAGTATGTGATAATGAATTGGGGAGGGAAGATGGGTGAGAGCTCTGCACAGTATGTGATAATGAATTGCGGTGTGAAGATGGGTGAGAGCTCTGCACAGTATGTGATAATGAATTGGGGTGGGAAGATGGGTGAGAGCTCTGCACAGTATGTGATAATGAATTGGGGTGGGAAGATGGGTGAGAGCTCTGCACAGTATGTGATAATGAATTGGGGAGGGAAGATGGGTAACAGCTCTGCACAGTATGTTATAATGAATTGCGGTGTGAAGATGGGTGAGAGCTCTGCACAGTATGTGATAATGAATTGGGGAGGGAAGATGGGTGAGAGCTCTGCACAGTATGTGATAATGAATTGGGATGGGAAGATGGGTGAGAGCTCTGCACAGTATGTGATAATGAATTGGGGTGGGAAGATGGGTGAGAGCGCTGCACAGTATGTGATAATGAATTGGGGTGGGAAGATGGGTGACAGCACTGCACAGTATGTGATAATGAATTGGGGTGGGAAGATGGGTGAGAGCGCTGCACAGTATGTGATAATGAATTGGGGTGGGAAGATGGGTGAGAGCGCTGCACAGTATGTGATAATGAATTGGGATGGGAAGATGGGTGAGAGCTCTGCACAGTATGTGATAATGAATTGGGGTGGGAAGATGGGTGAGAGCACTGCACAGTATGTGATAATGAATTGGGGTGGGAAGATGGGTGAGAACACTGCACAGTATGTGATAATGAATTGGGGAGGGAAGATGGGTGAGAGCTCTGCACAGTATGTGATAATGAATTGGGGTGGGAAGATGGGTGAGAGCTCTGCACAGTATGTGATAATGAATTGGGGAGGGAAGATGGGTGAGAACACTGCACAGTATGTGATAATGAATTGGGGAGGGAAGATGGGTGAGAGCGCTGCACAGTATGTGATAATGAATTGGGGTGGGAAGATGGGTGAGAGCTCCGCACAGTATGTGATAATGAATTGGGGTGGGAGGATGGGTTAGAGCTCTGCACAGTATGTGATAATGAATTGGGGTGGGAAGATGGGTGAGAGCTCTGCACAGTATGTGATAATGAATTGGGGTGTGAAGATGGGTGAGAGCTCTGCACAGTATGTGATAATGAATTGGGTGGGAAGATGGGTGAGAGCTCTGCACAGTATGTGATAATGAATTGGAGTGTGAAGATGGGTGAGAGCACTACACAGTATGTGATAATGAATTGGGGTGGGAAGATGGGTGAGAGCTCTGCACAGTATGTGATAATGAATTGGGGTGGGAAGATGGGTGAGAGCGCTGCACAGTATGTGGTAATGAATTGGGGAGGGAAGATGGGTGAGAGCTCTGCACAGTATGTGATAATGAATTGGGGTGGGAAGATGGATGAGAGCGCTGCACAGTATGTGATAATGAATTGGGGAGGGAAGATGGATGAGAGCGCTGCACAGTATGTGATAATGAATTGGGGAAGGAAGATGGGTGAGAGCGCTGCACAGTATGTGATAATGAATTGGGGTGTGAAGATGGGTGAGAGCTCTGCACAGTATGTGATAATGAATTGGGGAGGGAAGATGGGTGAGAGCGCTGCACAGTATGTGATAATGAATTGGGGAGGGAAGATGGGTGAGAGCGCTGCACAGTATGTGATAATGAATTGGGGTGGGAAGATGGGTGAGAGCTCTGCACAGTATGTGATAATGAATTGGGGAGGGAAGATGGGTGAGAGCGCTGCACAGTATGTGATAATGAATTGGGGAGGGAAGATGGGTGAGAGCTCTGCACAGTATGTGATAATGAATTGGGGAGGGAAGATGGGTGAGAGCGCTGCACAGTATGTGATAATGAATTGGGGAGGGAAGATGGGTGAGAGCGCTGCACAGTATGTGATAATGAATTGGGGAGGGAAGATGGGTGAGAGCTCTGCACAGTATGTGATAATGAATTGGGGAGGGAAGATGGGTGAGAGCTCTGCACAGTATGTGATAATGAATTGGGGAGGGAAGATGGGTGAGAGCGCTGCACAGTATGTGATAATGAATTGGGGAGGGAAGATGGGTGAGAGCGTTGCACAGTATGTGATAATGAATTGGGGTGGGAAGATGGGTGAGAGCTCTGCACAGTATGTGATAATGAATTGGGGAGGGAAGATGGGTGAGAGCTCTGCACAGTATGTGATAATGAATTGGGGAGGGAGGATGGGTGAGAGCTCTGCACAGTATGTGATAATGAATTGGGGTGGGAAGATGGGTGAGAGCTCTGCACAGTATGTGATAATGAATTGGGGTGCGAAGATGGGTGAGAGCGCTGCACAGTATGTGATAATGAATTGGGGAGGGAAGATGGGTGAGAGCTTTGCACAGTATGTGATAATGAATTGGGGTGTGAAGATGGGTGAGAGCTCTGCACAGTATGTGATAATGAATTGGGGAGGGAAGACGGGTGAGAGCTCTGCACAGTATGTGATAATGAATTGGGGAGGGAAGATGGGTGAGAGCTCTGCACAGTATGTGATAATGAATTGGGGTGGGAGGATGGGTGAGAGCTCTGCACAGTATGTGATAATGAATTGGGGAGGGAAGATGGGTGAGAGCTCTGCACAGTATGTGATAATGAATTGGGGTGGGAAGATGGGTGAGAGCACTGCACAGTATGTGATAATGAATTGGGGAGGGAAGATGGGTGAGAGCTCTGCACAGTATGTGATAATGAATTGGGGAGGGAAGATGGGTGAGAGCTCTGCACAGTATGTGATAATGAATTGGGGAGGGAAGATGGGTGAGAGCTCTGCACAGTATGTGATAATGAATTGGGGTGGGAAGATGGGTGAGAGCTCTGCACAGTATGTGATAATGAATTGGGGTGGGAAGATGGGTGAGAGCTCTGCACAGTATGTGATAATGAATTGCGGTGTGAAGATGGGTGAGAGCGCTGCACAGTATGTGATAATGAATTGGGGAGGGAAGATGGGTGAGAGCTCTGCACAGTATGTGATAATGAATTGGGGAGGGAAGATGGGTGAGAGCTCTGCACAGTATGGTATAATGAATTGGGGTGGGAAGATGGGTGAGAGCTCTGCACAGTATGTGATAATGAATTGGGGAGGGAAGATGGGTGAGAGCACTGCACAGTATGTGATAATGAATTGGGGAGGGAAGATGGGTGAGAGCTCTGCACAGTATGTGATAATGAATTGGGGAGGGAAGATGGGTGAGAGCACTGCACAGTATGTGATAATGAATTGGGGAGGGAAGATGGGTGAGAGCTCTGCATAGTATGTGATAATGAATTGGGGTGGGAAGATGGGTGAGAGCTCTGCACAGTATGTGATAATGAATTGGGGTGGGAAGATGGGTGAGAGCTCTGCACAGTATGTGATAATGAATTGGGGTGTGAAGATGGGTGAGAGCTCTGCACAGTATGTGATAATGAATTGCGGTGTGAAGATGGGTGAGAGCGCTGCACAGTATGTGATAATGAATTGGGGAGGGAAGATGGGTGAGAGCTCTGCACAGTATGTGATAATGAATTGGGGTGGGAAGATGGGTGAGAGCTCTGCACAGTATGTGATAATGAATTGGGGTGTGAAGATGGGTGAGAGCTCTGCACAGTATGTGATAATGAATTGGGGTGGGAAGATGGGTGAGAGCTCTGCACAGTATGTGATAATGAATTGGGGTGTGAAGATGGGTGAGAGCGCTGCACAGTATGTGATAATGAATTGGGGAGGGAAGATGGGTGAGAGCTCTGCACAGTATGTGATAATGAATTGGGGTGGGAAGATGGGTGAGAGCTCTGCACAGTATGTGATAATGAATTGGGGAGGGAAGATGGGTGAGAGCTCTGCACAGTATGTGATAATGAATTGGGGAGGGAAGATGGGTGAGAGCTCTGCACAGTATGTGATAATGAATTGGGGTGGGAAGATGGGTGAGAGCTCTGCACAGTATGTGATAATGAATTGCGGTGTGAAGATGGGTGAGAGCGCTGCACAGTATGTTATAATGAATTGGGGAGGGAAGATGGGTGAGAGCTCTGCACAGTATGTGATAATGAATTGGGGTGGGAAGATGGGTGAGAGCTCTGCACAGTATGTGATAATGAATTGGGGAGGGAAGATGGGTGAGAGCACTGCACAGTATGTGATAATGAATTGGGGAGGGAAGATGGGTGAGAGCTCTGCACAGTATGTGATAATGAATTGGGGTGTGAAGATGGGTGAGAGCACTGCACAGTATGTGATAATGAATTGGGGAGGGAAGATGGGTGAGAGCTCTGCACAGTATGTGATAATGAATTGGGGTGTGAAGATGGGTGAGAGCGCTGCACAGTATGTGATAATGAATTGGGGAGGGAAGATGGGTGAGAGCTCTGCACAGTATGTGATAATGAATTGGGGTGTGAAGATGGGTGAGAGCTCTGCACAGTATGTGATAATGAATTGGGGAGGGAAGATGGGTGAGAGCTCTGCACAGTATGTGATAATGAATTGGGGTGTGAAGATGGGTGAGAGCTCTGCACAGTATGTGATAATGAATTGGGGAGGGAAGATGGGTGAGAGCACTGCACAGTATGTGATAATGAATTGGGGAGGGAAGATGGGTGAGAGCACTGCACAGTATGTGATAATGAATTGGGGAGGGAAGATGGGTGAGAGCTCTGCACAGTATGTGATAATGAATTGGGGTGTGAAGATGGGTGAGAGCTCTGCACAGTATGTGATAATGAATTGGGGAGGGAAGATGGGTGAGAGCACTGCACAGTATGTGATAATGAATTGGGGAGGGAAGATGGGTGAGAGCTCTGCACAGTATGTGATAATGAATTGGGGTGGGAAGATGGGTGAGAGCTCTGCACAGTATGTGATAATGAATTGGGGAGGGAAGATGGGTGAGAGCTCTGCACAGTATGTGATAATGAATTGGGGAGGGAAGATGGGTGAGAGCTCTGCACAGTATGTGAGAATGAATTGGGGTGGGAAGATGGGTGAGAGCTCTGCACAGTATGTGATAATGAATTGGGGAGGGAAGATGGGTGAGAGCTCTGCACAGTATGTGATAATGAATTGGGGTGGGAAGATGGGTGAGAGCTCTGCACAGTATGTGATAATGAATTGGGGAGGGAAGATGGGTGAGAGCACTGCACAGTATGTGATAATGAATTGGGGAGGGAAGATGGGTGAGAGCTCTGCACAGTATGTGATAATGAATTGGGGTGTGAAGATGGGTGAGAGCACTGCACAGTATGTGATAATGAATTGGGGAGGGAAGATGGGTGAGAGCTCTGCACAGTATGTGATAATGAATTGGGGTGTGAAGACGGGTGAGAGCGCTGCACAGTATGTGATAATGAATTGGGGAGGGAAGATGGGTGAGAGCTCTGCACAGTATGTGATAATGAATTGGGGTGTGAAGATGGGTGAGAGCTCTGCACAGTATGTGATAATGAATTGGGGAGGGAAGATGGGTGAGAGCTCTGCACAGTATGTGATAATGAATTGGGGTGTGAAGATGGGTGAGAGCTCTGCACAGTATGTGATAATGAATTGGGGAGGGAAGATGGGTGAGAGCTCTGCACAGTATGTGATAATGAATTGGGGAGGGAAGATGGGTGAGAGCTCTGCACAGTATGTGATAATGAATTGGGGTGGGAAGATGGGTGAGAGCTCTGCACAGTATGTGATAATGAATTGGGGAGGGAAGATGGGTGAGAGCTCTGCACAGTATGTGATAATGAATTGGGGTGTGAAGACGGGTGAGAGCGCTGCACAGTATGTGATAATGAATTGGGGAGGGAAGATGGGTGAGAGCTCTGCACAGTATGTGATAATGAATTGGGGTGTGAAGATGGGTGAGAGCTCTGCACAGTATGTTATAATGAATTGGGGTGTGAAGATGGGTGAGAGCTCTGCACAGTATGTGATAATGAATTGGGGAGGGAAGATGGGTGAGAGCTCTGCACAGTATGTGATAATGAATTGGGGAGGGAAGATGGGTGAGAGCTCTGCACAGTATGTGATAATGAATTGGGGTGGGAAGATGGGTGAGAGCTCTGCACAGTATGTGATAATGAATTGCGGTGTGAAGATGGGTGAGAGCGCTGCACAGTATGTTATAAAGAATTGGGGAGGGAAGATGGGTGAGAGCTCTGCACAGTATGTGATAATGAATTGGGGTGGGAAGATGGGTGAGAGCTCTGCACAGTATGTGATAATGAATTGGGGAGGGAAGATGGGTGAGAGCACTGCACAGTATGTGATAATGAATTGGGGAGGGAAGATGGGTGAGAGCTCTGCACAGTATGTGATAATGAATTGGGGTGTGAAGATGGGTGAGAGCACTGCACAGTATGTGATAATGAATTGGGGAGGGAAGATGGGTGAGAGCTCTGCACAGTATGTGATAATGAATTGGGGTGTGAAGACGGGTGAGAGCGCTGCACAGTATGTGATAATGAATTGGGGAGGGAAGATGGGTGAGAGCTCTGCACAGTATGTGATAATGAATTGGGGTGTGAAGATGGGTGAGAGCTCTGCACAGTATGTGATAATGAATTGGGGAGGGAAGATGGGTGAGAGCTCTGCACAGTATGTGATAATGAATTGGGGTGTGAAGATGGGTGAGAGCTCTGCACAGTATGTGATAATGAATTGGGGTGTGAAGATGGGTGAGAGCTCTGCACAGTATGTGATAATGAATTGGGGAGGGAAGATGGGTGAGAGCTCTGCACAGTATGTGATAATGAATTGGGGAGGGAAGATGGGTGAGAGCTCTGCACAGTATGTGATAATGAATTGGGGAGGGAAGATGGGTGAGAGCTCTGCACAGTATGTGATAATGAATTGGGGAGGGAAGATGGGTGAGAGTGTTATGGAATAACGTCTCAGTCTCCCAAAGGATGAGTTCACACACTTTCTCTGTAGATTAAAGAAAGTTTTATTGTAGCCACAAGAGCTCTGATCAATGTTAGAACAGAACTGCCTCCATTGTATTGGGGCACAATTCTTATAGTATAAATTGTGGGTTGTACATAGTAGGTGGGACATAGGAAGATTATAACATAACCAATCATCTTACAATATAAACAACTAGCATCCAATCATTAGTAATCAGGCGATTACATAAAATGCTTACCTATGTACTTATATAATTACTTGATGCAATGTACCTGTTTTGTTGGTAAATGCGCTTTCCCTAGATCAACCTGACCTCAAAAGGGCATTTTGACTAAGATAAGCAACCCCTGCAAATTCCACAGTGGCTTGGGTAAACTTTACATCTTTGCTTAGAGATTATTGATTAATCTTATTATAATTTAGTTGTTTAAGCAGCATATTTTACTATATTGGTTTATAGGAGTGTTAAAGGGTTATATTAAAAGGGATTAATTGATATGGTATACTAATTTTCCTATCATTTTCCTCTCTCTGATAATAATATTATCACTTGTCACTTACACCTCTACATCAAAGTAATAGTATCTTCTGCCCTCTCTCCGAAAAGGAGAAGGAGGAGCAAGGAGAGGTATTTCAGAATTTTCATTTGCCGGAAGGAGATGAACGTTTAAGACGTTCTTGGGTCTTCGGATTTTATTTATGGCCCACTTACATAATTTTATGAGCAATATGATGATGAAAGCAAACAGACAAATTTGTAGGAACATGTGACCTACACCGACAATCCATCCTCCTATACCTTTAAACCAGTTAGCAGGGTTCAACCATTGTAACCAACTGCTAAAAATGGTTTCATCATCATGGGAATGTTCTTCTCTGAATCTTTCTTTTAATTCCATGGCTTTGGCGATGTGTTTATCTACTCTGACTGAAAAATTGGCATCTACATAGTTGCAACAGGCAGGACCGATTATCTGACACATACCTCCTTGACTGGCCGTTAAATAGTCCAATACTATAGTATGTTGATTTAGTACCTTTGCATGAAACCGAGTTTGATTGTTTAGTATTAGGATGGCATCGAATACTTCATCTGTGACATTATCAAACAATTCTGCTAATTGTTCAATGTTATGAGAATTGTGGATAGCCAATCCTTTAATTGTGAGAGTGAGTCCAAACTTTGTGTACCATGGAGTGTGTATCAAAGGCTGGGTTTTAGCTCTTCTCTTCTGCATCATATGTCCTTCCATCGGGCCTTTTCCTGAGGAGAACAATTATTTTGCATTGTTTGCAGTTTTTCCCAATTTGGGATTTCAATCAAATTCATCATATGGGTGTTTAAAACTTTGCTTGCTGCCGTTTTTGCAGCTGCATCAGCTCTGTTGTTTCCTTTTGCTACTGGATCTTGTCCAGTGGTATTAGCCTGACACTTGATGACAGCAATCTCCTTTGGGAGATTCACTGCATCAAGTAACTGAGCAATTTCTCCTGAGTGGCTTATTGGAGAACCACTAGCAGTGAGAAAATTTCTCATTTTCCATATAGTACCAAAATCATGTATTACACCAAATGTGTACCTTGAGTCTGAATAAATGTTAACACGTTGTCCTTCTGCTAGCTGGCATGCTTTTGTGAGTGCAATTAGTTCTGCTCTTTGTGCGGAGTGTGGTGTTCCTAATGCTTCAGCATGGACCACATTGTGGTCATCCACTACTGCAAACCCAGAATTCAATTCTCCTGTGTCTGTTTGCCTGTGGCAACTTCCATCAACGTAAAACACCAGATCTGGGTTTTGCAGCGGTTCTTCTTGTAAATCTGCCCTAGGCAGTGTCAATGTTTGCGTATGAAGTACACAATCATGTTCATCAGGGCATGCCATCTTGTCAAACTCACTGTCTGTGTCAAATTTACCATTCACTCCACCATTCACTCCCTCTCTCTGAGACAAGAGTGTCTCATATGGTAGTAAAGTAGCAGGGTTCAACTGGGAACATCTGCGTAAAGTGATGTGACTTGGCTGTAAGAGTGTCACTTCCCATCTGGTAAGTCTGGCCTGGGTGACATGCTTGGTCCTCTGGCAGTTGAGCAGTGCATACACAGAGTGGGGGACCCATACAATCAAGGAGTGCATGAGAACCAGGTCTGCAGATTTCTCCACAGAAAATGCTGCTGCTGCAACGGCCTTAAGACAAGCATGCATTCCTCGTGCAACCGGGTCTAGTTCTGAGCTGTAGTAGGCAATTGGTCTGTTAGCATCATTATGACGTTGAGTCAATACAGCTTGAGCATGCCCTTGTACTTCATGGCAAAAAAGATGAAAAGGGAGAGCATAATTGGGTAAACCAAGAGCAGGGGCAGAGATCAAGGCTTCCTTCAGTTCTACAAAAGCAGTTTGAACTTCCTCTGTATGCTCAAAAGGTTCTGGGACAGTATCTTTGGTAAGGGCATACAGTGGTGTGGAATATAAAGAAAAACAAGGAATCCACTGTCTACAGTATCCAACCATCCCTAAAAACTGTCTCATCTGTTTCTTGTTATAGGGAATGGTCATATGTTTAATGGCCATTACTCTTTCTGTCAAGAGATGTCTTAGTCCTTTTGTCAAACAGTGTACAATGTATACTACCTTAGTCTGGCACAGTTGCAACTTGGCAAGTGCTGCTTTGTGTCCGTTTTCTGCTAGAAAGCACAGAAGGGCTTCTGTATCTTCCAGACTCTCATCTTTTGAAACAGAACACAGCAACAGGTCATCCACATACTGAATCCAGATGGATCCGCATGGGAGCACGAGATCTGCCAGGTTGTTACTGAGTGCTTGACTGAAGATGGTAGGTGAGTTTAGAAAACCTTGTGGCAACCGAGTCCATGTATACTGCTGTCCTCTGTAAGTAAAGGCAAAAAGGTACTGGGAGTCAGGGTGAATGGGGATGGAGAAGAAAGCGGAACACAGATCTATGACAGAAAAATAAGAACTATTTGCTGGGATCTGCATTAAGATAGTAGCTGAATTTGGAACGACTGGGTGTAATGGTACAACCACTTCATTTATGGTCCTTAGATCTTGAACCATCCTCCACTGTCCCTTACTACCAGGTTTCTTGATGGGGAAAATAGGACTGTTACATGGACTCTGAATTTTCTTCAACACACCTTGTATCAATAGTGATTTAATAGTTGGGGCTATGCCAACTTCAGCTTCTGGTTTTAATGGGTATTGAGGTTTACAGGGGAGGATACAGTGAGGTTTTAAGTCAATTTGTACAGGTTGGACATGATTCATGTTACCAACCTCAGTAGAATCAGTATTCCACAATTTAGGTGGGACCTTTGTCAACATTGATTCTACCGCCGGATCCAATATTTTGGAGACCAATATGGTATCTGGACTCATGTACAATAAATTTACTGCATCCTCCGTATGACCCTTGGGTACCTGTAAATGTACTCCATCCGGGGTACAAAATATGGTACAATTCAGTTTACATAGCAGGTCCCGTCCCAGGAGGCTTATCGGGGCATCTGCTGACAACAGAAAAGAATGTTCAGTTGTAATGGGACCTATAGTAACCCTAGTTGGATCTGAAATAGAAAGAAAATTAGGTTTTCCTGTGACTCCAACCGTTTTCAATTTTTCTCCTGTTTTGGGAAGGAATGAGTTATCATTAATTAGAGACACTGAAGCACCTGTGTCAATGAGAAAAGGTACAGTTTCTCCTGCCACTTCACAGTGTAAAACTGGTTCTCTAGAGGAAAAGGAAGAAGTGTTTAAAGGCATTAAAGGGTTAACCATATATTGCACAGTTTCACTATCATCTAGTCAACTCTGTTTATCTTCTTCCTGCTTTTGTTGTTTCTTTGGTTTCTTGCAATACCTGGCAATGTGACCCTTCCCATTGCAATTGAAACACCTAAAATCCTTTCCTTTTGAGTTGTCATCCTTGTTAGCAGTGCCTGTGGTTTTCAGAGTCCTCTCTGTAGCAGATATTTGTAACTGCATTAATCTTTCTTCCTTTTTCTTTTGTGCCCCCTCTAGATTTTTCTCGTGATGATATAAATCAGCTAACACACTATCCATAGTTAAAGTTTTCCAATGAGGCATCTGAGTGGTTAATCTGCTTTTTAACACCTTAGTTAACCCATCAACAAATGTTTGGATAAGAATTATAGCTACTTCAGGAACTTCAAATAGACTTTTTTCACCACTCTGATCTTTCACCAACTGACTGAATCTGTGATAATACTCTCTTACTGATTCAGTTGACCCTTGTTGTATATTGCTTATAGTATTCCAATCAGGGGTTTGTTTAAACATTTCCTTATAATTGTGACGAATTTTATCCCACTGATTTTGTACCTCATCAATTTTGAACTCTGGATTAGGTCCAGTATATTGAGTATTCTTAAGTAATTCTACAACCTCTGCAGGTGTAAATACAGTATGCAAGATTTGTAGAATATCTTGACCATATAGTTGATGTGTATGAAAAATCTTATCTAACATTTCCCAAGATCTTCTGGGATTTTTCCTATATTCACCCACTTGCTTATTTATCTCAAACAAATCAGTGCAAGTGTAAGGTTTTCTCATCTTCCATGACTGGTTACCTGGGCCCGTGATTTCTTGCATGGGGTACATTTAAGCAGGGGGATTGTTTTGTTGGCGCCTTCTACTTTCAGTTATAATGTTATCTGTGCTTACATTGGTATAATTTTTATCTATTATTGGTGTTTTGTCAGAATATTCTTCCAATTCCCTATTTGGGTATAATTCTTCTCTTACTACAGTGGTCCTAGCGAATGTTCCTTCCTGCACCTTCCATTCTATACTAGCACCAGATGATGATGGGCTTGTTTTTATAAAACCAGTATCTGTGATCATGGATAAAGGTGCATCGGGACCTATCGGGGCAGAAGCTTGCAATGGGGAAGGTGTGGTTACGGATGCATAAGGCTGAGCTGCTTGTGCAACTCTGGCAGCCCGGGCTTGGTCTATCAGGCTCTGGGCCACGCAGGCTATCATTTGTTCATCATCACAATCCATCATATTTAATAATTTTGGTTTACTAGAATAATATGATGGTGGGGCACGAGGCATAAGAGGAGTCACGGATACTGGATTAGTGGTAGATGCAGCTACTTCTAACCAAGAACAGTACATTTTCTGTTCTTCCTCACTGATACAGCAAGGTGATATAGTCTTTAATAGAGTAATATCTAATGTGCCTTCGATTGGTAGATGAGGCAAAACAGATCTCCATCTAGTCCATATATTGAATGCTGGTTGCCCATATGTATCAATCATATAAATCATCGGACTCCCTTCTGAGTATTGTACACATTTAATTTCCTTCTGTGGGGTTTTGCCGGGTTTAGCACAATTGCTATGGACATTCCCCATTTGCTCTTTGGAGTTATTTTATTACAGGAAATAAATGTGGGTCTCGTCAGACCAACTTATGAGTTAACAATATTCAGTGTAAATATATATGAATGATACTAAGTTTCTTATCACTTTTCAAACTTATTTTTCTAAACTAAGTTATTAGTTCAAACAATTAATGACAATAACCGTATGTCTATTTGTAATTTCTATCTGGTTATTCCAATATGTTTGCTCAGAGTGCTGTGCAATATTGTTATGCACACGCCCGGGCTGAGCGGCGTGTGCATGTGATTGGTAGTGATTCCACTGGACCGTGCCGGAGAGTGAATGCCTGGAGGGGCGTGACTAGGTATTCACCCGATCCGACCAAGGTGGCACGACGGCATACGACGCCAGAGCACCAAGGAGGAACCGAGCAGAGGGACCAGGTGCTACTCCAGGACAGACCCCGGACACGGCTGTTGACCCACACAGGGGAATACAGGAACTGACTGGTAGACTGGCAGGCAGGCGGGTATGCAGGCAGGCGGGTATGTAGGCAGGCGGGTATGCAGGCAGGCGGGTATGCAGGCAGGCGGGTATGCAGGCAGGCGGGTAAAGGTAAGCACAGCTAGAGTGCAGACAGAAAGGCACTAGCAAGTAGGAACACAGGCGGGATAGGACCCAGTACACACCGGGATTCAGGATCAATACAGGCAGAGGGGTAAAACAGGTAAAGGATAGGAGAGAGTACAGACTGGAACCGAGTGTACGGGGAAGACCGACACTGCAGCGGGATACAGGAGCGGGTCTGGGAATACTGCCCCCAGAGAGGCGGAACGAACAGGCAAGGAGCGTGTTCAGACAGGACAGACTAGAGAACACAGAAAGGACTAAGTTCAGACACGGGAACTAATAACGTAAAGCAGGAGACATACAGGACTTAGTTCAGACACGGGAACTAATACCGTAAAGCAGGAGACATACAGGACTCAGTTCAGACACGGGAGCTGACACCGCAAAGCAGGAAACATACAGGACTTAGTTCAGACACGGGAACTAATACCGTAAAGCAGGAGACATACAGGACACAGTTCAGACACGGGAGCTGACACCGCAAGGCAGGAGAAATACAGGACTTAGTTCAGACAGGCCTGGAAATAAGCCTCCAGGAAAGGCGGACAGGGAAACAAAGACAGGACCTGGCACCTTCAGAGTGCAAGCACACACTGAAAGAAACACATATGCTCAGGCAGGGATAGAAGGGAGCTGCTGAGCTATATACCAAGAGACAGACAGCGATAGGCTGAGGACGCACAAGGGGTGTGACCCACAGCAGGTACAAAAGGCAGGAAGTGATCGGGCGCCGCCCTTAAGCAGCAGAAACAGACACAGACACAAACAAGACAGCATGGAGGGAAGCCAGAGAGACATTCTGGACAGGAGATCAAGTGCGCCCTCTTGCACAGTGGGAGATGGACCACCATGCAAGGACGCCGCCAGGTATGTTACAGTACCTCCCCCCTTACGCCCCCTCTTCTTCAGGCCTGCCAGAATCTTCCGCAGGGAATTCGAGGACCAGTCGTTCACTGGGTTGGAGGGGGACAGAGACTTGAGGGTAATCTCTGCTTCGAGGTACATCTTGTCAAGCTCACAGGAAGAAATAGACGGGTTATCAGGTACATAATGAGGAAAAGTCACTGTCTCTTTGTTATCTGGTGGTACCCCGGAGGATTCAGGAAACAACTGGAGGTCCTCCGCCGGGTCAGAAGAGTACTGAGGCTCAGAGAAAACATCTGCTTCAGAGTACGCTAGGTCGGACTCACTGGAGGAAGCAGGCGAGGTATCAGGTACAGGAAATAGGAAAGTCTCTGTCCATTCACCACCAGGTGGCACCCCGAAGGGTTCTAAACACAACTGGAGGTCCTCCGCCTGGTCGGAGGGGTGTAGAGACTCGGGAGTAACTTCTGCTTCGGAGAACACTAGGTCGGACTCACTGGGGGAAGCAGGCGAGGTATCAGGTACAGGAAATAGGAAAGTCTCTGTCCATTCACCACCAGGTGGCACCCCGAAGGGTTCTGAACACAATTGGAGGTCCTCCGCCTGGTCGGAGGGGTGTAGAGACTCGGGAGTAACCTCTGCTTCGGAGTACACTAGGTTGGACTCACTGGAGGAAGCAGGCGAGGTATCGGGTACCGAGTATAGGAAAGTCTCTGTCCATTCACCACCAGGTGGCACCCCGAAGGGTTCTGAACACAACTGGAGGTCTTCCGCCTGGTCGGAGGGGTGTAGAGACTCGGGAGTAACCTCTGCTTCGGAGTACACTAGGTTGGACTCACTGGAGGAAGCAGGCGAGGTATCGGGTACCGAGTATAGGAAAGTCTCTGTCCATTCACCACCAGGTGGCACCCCGAAGGGTTCTGAACACAACTGGAGGTCCTCCGCCTGGTCGGAGGGGTGTAGAGACTCGGGAGTAACCTCTGCTTCGGAGTACACTAGGTTGGACTCACTGGACGAAGCGAGTGAGGTATCAGATCCAGGATATAGGAAAGTCTCTGTCCATTCACCACCAGGTGGCACCCCGAAGGGTTCAGAACACAACTGGAGGTCCTCCGCCTGGTCGGAGGGGTGTAGAGACTCGGGAGTAACCTCTGCTTCGGAGTACACTAGGTTGGACTCACTGGACGAAGCGAGCGAGGTATCAGGTACAGAGTATAGGAGAGTCTCTGTCCTTTCGCTACCAGGTAGCACCCCGAAGGGTTCAGGAGGTCTCAGGGAGGACAGACCCTGGCGTGACTGCTTGCCTCTAAGTCTAGCACGTCTGGACTGCCTCTTGAGGTTGGGAGAAGTATTCCGGAAAGCGTAGTCACCCTGTGAGGATTCTGGGTGGGCAGTAGTCTCATTGGGCTGGAGAACTATTGCGCTACCCACACACATTACCTGACGGGGCTGCTCCGGGATATTGGGAAGTGAAGCTTCAGCAGGGGCTTCAGAGTTAGGGTCCTCGAAGACCATACGAAAGGCCACCAGGAAGGCCTGCAGGTCAAGGATGACAGGATCCCATGCTTCCCATAGGGGGGTGACCCATTTCAAGGCATCACCCGCTAGGTAGTCAATCATAAAGGCCACTTTAGCCCAATCGGAAGGAAAATAGAGAGGGTAGGCCTTAAAGTGTAGCATGCATTGCTCCACAAATGCACGACACTGTCTTGGATCCCCATAGTAACGTGGCGGATCCGCAGGAACGAGAGCTGATAGATCCATCTGGACGGGTGCGTAATTCGCCTGGAACTCAGCTAAAGGGAAAAAAAATTTATTTATTTATTTTAATGCATGTATTTGCTGGAAAAACTTCTCAGAGAGCGAAGGCCGTGGGGCTCAACGGGAACCATGGCCTGAGCATGCTGTTATGCACACGCCCGGGCTAGAGCGGCGTGTGCATGTGATTGGTAGTGATTCCACTGGACCGTGCCGGAGAGTGAATGCCTGGAGGGGCGTAACTAAGTATCTGCCCGATCCGACCAAGGTGGCACGACGGCATACGACGCCAGAGCACCAAGGAGGAACCGAGCAGAGGGACCAGGTGCTACTCCAGGACAGACCCCGGACACGGCTGTTGACCCACACAGGGGAATACAGGAACTGACTGGTAGACTGGCAGGCAGGCGGGTATGCAGGCAGGCGGGTATGTAGGCAGGCGGGTATGCAGGCAGGCGGGTATGCAGGCAGGCGGGTATGCAGGCAGGCGGGTATGCAGGCAGGCGGGTAAAGGTAAGCACAGCTAGAGTGCAGACAGAAAGGCACTAGCAAGTAGGAACACAGGCGGGATAGGACCCAGTACACACCGGGATTCAGGATCAATACAGGCAGAGGGGTAAAACAGGTAAAGGATAGGAGAGAGTACAGACTGGAACCGAGTGTACGGGGAAGACCGACACTGCAGCGGGATACAGGAGCGGGTCTGGGAATACTGCCCCCAGAGAGGCGGAACGAACAGGCAAGGAGCGTGTTCAGACAGGACAGACTAGAGAACACAGAAAGGACTAAGTTCAGACACGGGAACTAATACCGTAAAGCAGGAGACATACAGGACTTAGTTCAGACACGGGAACTAATACCGTAAAGCAGGAGACATACAGGACTCAGTTCAGACACGGGAGCTGACACCGCAAAGCAGGAAACATACAGGACTTAGTTCAGACACGGGAACTAATACCGTAAAGCAGGAGACATACAGGACACAGTTCAGACACGGGAGCTGACACCGCAAGGCAGGAGAAATACAGGACTTAGTTCAGACAGGCCTGGAAATAAGCCTCCAGGAAAGGCGGACAGGGAAACAAAGACAGGACCTGGCACCTTCAGAGTGCAAGCACACACTGAAAGAAACACATATGCTCAGGCAGGGATAGAAGGGAGCTGCTGAGCTATATACCAAGAGACAGACAGCGATAGGCTGAGGACGCACAAGGGGTGTGACCCACAGCAGGTACAAAAGGCAGGAAGTGATCGGGCGCCGCCCTTAAGCAGCAGAAACAGACACAGACACAAACAAGACAGCATGGAGGGAAGCCAGAGAGACATTCTGGACAGGAGATCAAGTGCGCCCTCTTGCACAGTGGGAGATGGACCACCATGCAAGGACGCCGCCAGGTATGTTACAAATATTAATACCACTGTCCCGTCTCATTAGCTGGTGCTTGTGAAACGTTCACTGAACAGGATAAACTGGCAGTGAGTGTGAGTGATATATTGATTAGGTAAACAATAGTATATTACACAGCTCTCTCAGGAAACAGACCAGAAATATCAGCAATATTTACATGACAGTAAAACTTTATAACATTGAAATAAACTCTAATACCTTACGTACATTTACTATATACCCTTTGGGAGAGTGGATAAAATAAAGGCTAAAATAAATACCTCAGACGCTACTGGACAGGAACAAGAAGTTACTGACAGACCAAAGTGGATGACCACCCAAACAACAGGGAAATCTCACCTGCAGCGCGCTTTTGTAGTAGTGATCCACCTGTCCAGCCAGCATACAGCTTGCAATTCTCCCGTCCAAAGTAGCGGCGTGAGGTCCCGGATGGTTTCGGCACCAACTGTTATGGAATAACGTCTCAGTCTCCCAAAGGATGAGTTCACACACTTTCTCTGTAGATTAAAGAAAGTTTTATTGTAGCCACAAGAGCTCTGATCAATGTTAGAACAGAACTGCCTCCATTGTATTGGGGCACAATTCTTATAGGATAAATTGTGGGTTGTACATAGTAGGTGGGACATAGGAAGATTATAACATAACCAATCATCTTATAATATAAACAACTAGCATCCAATCATTACTAATCAGGCGATTACATAAAATGCTTACCTATGTACTTATATAATTACTTGATGCAATGTACCTGTTTTGTTGGTAAATGCGCTTTCCCTAGATCAACCTGACCTCAAAAGGGCATTTTGACTAAGATAAGCAACCCCTGCAAATTCCACAGAGGCTTGGGTAAACTTTACATCTTTGCTTAGAGATTATTGATTAATCTTATTATAATTTAGTTGTTTAAGCAGCATATTTTACTATATTGGTTTATAGGAGTGTTAAAGGGTTATATTAAAAGGGATTAATTGATATGGTATACTAATTTTCCTATCAAGAGCGCTGCACAGTATGTGATAATGAATTGGGGAGGGAAGATGGGTGAGAGCTCTGCACAGTATGTGATAATGAATTGGGGAGGGAAGATGGGTGAGAGCTCTGCACAGTATGTGATAATGAATTGGGGAGGGAAGATGGGTGAGAGCTCTGCACAGTATGTGATAATGAATTGGGGTGGGAAGATGGGTGAGAGCTCTGCACAGTATGTGATAATGAATTGGGGAGGGAAGATGGGTGAGAGCTCTGCACAGTATGTGATAATGAATTGGGGAGGGAAGATGGGTGAGAGCTCTGCACAGTATGTGATAATGAATTGGGGAGGGAAGATGGGTGAGAGCTCTGCACAGTATGTGATAATGAATTGGGGTGGGAGGATGGGTGAGAGCTCTGCACAGTATGTGATAATGAATTGGGGTGTGAAGATGGGTGAGAGCTCTGCACAGTATGTGATAATGAATTGGGATGGGAAGATGGGTGAGAGCTCTGCACAGTATGTGATAATGAATTGGGGTGGGAAGATGGGTGAGAGCTCTGCACAGTATGTGATAATGAATTGGGGTGGGAGGATGGGTGAGAGCTCTGCACAGTATGTGATAATGAATTGGGGTGGGAAGATGGGTGAGAGCTCTGCACAGTATGTGATAATGAATTGAGGTGGGAAGATGGGTGAGAGCTCTGCACAGTATATGATAATGAATTGGGTAGGGAAGATGGGTGAGAGCTCTGCACAGTATATCATAATGAATTGGGGAGGGAAGATGGGTGAGAGCGCTGCACAGTATGTGATAATGAATTGGGGAGGGAAGATGGGTGAGAGCGCTGCACAGTATGTGATAATGAATTGGAGAGGGAAGATGGGTGAGAGCTCTGCACAGTATATGATAATGAATTGGGGAGGGAAGATGGGTGAGAGCGCTGCACAGTATGTGATAATGAATTGGGGAGGGAAGATGGGTGAGAGCTCTGCACAGTATGTGATAATGAATTGGGTAGGGAAGATGGGTGAGAGCTCTGCACAGTATATGATAATGAATTGGGGAGGGAAGATGGGTGAGAGCGCTGCACAGTATGTGATAATGAATTGGGGAGGGAAGATGGGTGAGAGCGCTGCACAGTATGTGATAATGAATTGGGGAGGGAAGATGGGTGAGAGCTCTGCACAGTATGTGATAATGAATTGGGTAGGGAAGATGGGTGAGAGCTCTGCACAGTATATGATAATGAATTGGGGAGGGAAGATGGGTGAGAGCGCTGCACAGTATGTGATAATGAATTGGGGTGGGAAGATCGGTGAGAGCTCTGCACAGTATGTCATAATGAATTGGGGTGTGAAGATGGGTGAGAGCTCTGCACAGTATGTGATAATGAATTGGGGTGTGAAGATGGGTGAGAGCTCTGCACAGTATGTGATAATGAATTGGGGAGGGAAGATGGGTGAGAGCTCTGCACAGTATGTGATAATGAATTGGGGAGGGAAGATGGGTGAGAGCGCTGCACAGTATGTGATAATGAATTGGGGAGGGAAGATGGGTGAGAGCTCTGCACAGTATGTGATAATGAATTGGGGAGAGAAGATGGGTGAGAGCTCTGCACAGTATGTGATAATGAATTGGGGTGGGAAGATGGGTGAGAGCTCTGCACAGTATGTGATAATGAATTGGGGAGGAAAGATGGGTGAGAGCTCTGCACAGTATGTGATAATGAATTGGGGTGTGAAGATGGGTGAGAGCTCTGCACAGTATGTGATAATGAATTGGGGAGGGAAGATGGGTGAGAGCTCTGCACAGTATGTGATAATGAATTGGGGTGTGAAGATGGGTGAGAGCACTGTACAGTATGTGATAATGAATTGGGGTGGGAAGATGGGTGAGAGCTCTGCACAGTATGTGATAATGAATTGGGGAGGGAAGATGGGTGAGAGCTCTGCACAGTATGTGATAATGAATTGGGGAGGGAAGATGGGTGAGAGCTCTGCACAGTATGTGATAATGAATTGGGGTGTGAAGATGGGTGAGAGCACTGTACAGTATGTGATAATGAATTGGGGTGGGAAGATGGGTGAGAGCTCTGCACAGTATGTGATAATGAATTGGGGAGGGAAGATGGGTGAGAGCTCTGCACAGTATGTGATAATGAATTGGGGTGTGAAGATGGGTGAGAGCTCTGCACAGTATGTGATAATGAATTGGGGTGGGAAGATGGGTGAGAGCGCTGCACAGTATGTGATAATGAATTGGGGAGGGAAGATGGGTGAGAGCTCTGCACAGTATGTGATAATGAATTGGGAGGAAGATGGGTGAGAGCTCTGCACAGTATGTGATAATGAATTGGGGTGGGAAGATGGGTGAGAGCTCTGCACAGTATGTGATAATGAATTGGGGAGGGAAGATGGGTGAGAGCTCTGTACAGTATGTGATAATGAATTGGGATGGGAAGATGGGTGAGAGCTCTGCACAGTATGTGATAATGAATTGGGATGAGAAGATGGGTGAGAGCTCTGCACAGTATGTGATAATGAATTGGGATGGGAAGATGGGTGAGAGCTCTGCACAGTATGTGATAATGAATTGGGATGGGAAGATGGGTGAGAGCTCTGTACAGTATGTGATAATGAATTGGGGAGGGAAGATGGGTGAGAGCTCTGCACAGTATGTGATAATGAATTGGGATGGGAAGATGGGTGAGAGCTCTGCACAGTATGTGATAATGAATTGGGGAGGGAAGATGGGTGAGAGCTCTGCACAGTATGTGATAATGAATTGGGATGGGAAGATGGGTGAGAGCTCTGCACAGTATGTGATAATGAATTGGGATGGGAAGATGGGTGAGAGCTCTGCACAGTATGTGATAATGAATTGGGGAGGGAAGATGGGTGAGAGCTCTGCACAGTATGTGATAATGAATTGGGATGGGAAGATGGGTGACAGCTCTGCACAGTATGTGATAATGAATTGGGATGGGAAGATGGGTGACAGCTCTGCACAGTATGTGATAATGAATTGGGGTGGGAAGATGGGTGAGAGCTCTGCACAGTATGTGATAATGAATTGCGGTGTGAAGATGGGTGAGAGCTCTGCACAGTATGTGATAATGAATTGGGATGGGAAGATGGGTGAGAGCTCTGCACAGTATGTGATAATGAATTGGGGTGGGAAGATGGGTGAGAGCTCTGCACAGTATGTGATAATGAATTGGGGTGGGAAGATGGGTGAGAGCTCTGCACAGTATGTGATAATGAATTGGGGTGTGAAGATGGGTGAGAGCTCTGCACAGTATGTGATAATGAATTGGGGAGGGAAGATGGGTGAGAGCTCTGCACAGTATGTGATAATGAATTGGGGAGGGAAGATGGGTGAGAGCACTGCACAGTATGTGATAATGAATTGGGATGGGAAGATGGGTGAGAGCTCTGCACAGTATGTGATAATGAATTGGGATGGGAAGATGGGTGAGAGCTCTGCACAGTATGTGATAATGAATTGGGATGGGAAGACGGGTGAGAGCACTGCACAGTATGTGACAATGAATTGGGGTGGGAAGATGGGTGAGAGCTCTGCACAGTATGTGATAATGAATTGGGGTGGGAAGATGGGTGAGAGCTCTGCACAGTATGTGATAATGAATTGGGGTGGGAAGATGGGTGAGAGCTCTGCACAGTATGTGATAATGAATTGGGGTGTGAAGATGGGTGAGAGCGCTGCACAGTATGTGATAATGAATTGGGGAGGGAAGATGGGTGAGAGCTCTGCACAGTATGTGACAATGAATTGGGGTGGGAAGATGGGTGAGAGCTCTGCACAGTATGTGATAATGAATTGGGGTGGGAAGATGGGTGAGAGCACTGCACAGTATGTGATAATGAATTGGGCTGGGAAGATGGGTGAGAGCTCTGCACAGTATGTGATAATGAATTGGGGAGGGAAGATGGGTGAGAGCACTGCACAGCATGTGATAATGAATTGCGGTGTGAAGATGGGTGAGAGCTCTGCACAGTATGTGATAATGAATTGGGGTGGGAAGATGGGTGAGAGCACTGCACCGTATGTGATAATGAATTGGGGTGTGAAGATGGGTGAGAGCTCTGCACAGTATGTGATAATGAATTGGGGTGTGAAGATGGGTGAGAGCTCTGCACAGTATGTGATAATGAATTGGGCTGGGAAGATGGGTGAGAGCTCTGCACAGTATGTGATAATGAATTGGGGAGGGAAGATGGGTGACAGCACTGCACAGCATGTGATAATGAATTGCGGTGTGAAGATGGGTGAGAGCTCTGCACAGTATGTGATAATGAATTGGGGAGGGAAGATGGGTGAGAGCTCTGCACAGTATGTGATAATGAATTGCGGTGTGAAGATGGGTGAGAGCTCTGCACAGTATGTGATAATGAATTGGGGTGGGAAGATGGGTGAGAGCTCTGCACAGTATGTGATAATGAATTGGGGTGGGAAGATGGGTGAGAGCTCTGCACAGTATGTGATAATGAATTGGGGAGGGAAGATGGGTGAGAGCTCTGCACAGTATGTGATAATGAATTGGGATGGGAAGATGGGTGAGAGCTCTGCACAGTATGTGATAATGAATTGGGGTGGGAAGATGGGTGAGAGCGCTGCACAGTATGTGATAATGAATTGGGGTGGGAAGATGGGTGAGAGCGCTGCACAGTATGTGATAATGAATTGGGATGGGAAGATGGGTGAGAGCTCTGCACAGTATGTGATAATGAATTGGGGTGGGAAGATGGGTGAGAGCACTGCACAGTATGTGATAATGAATTGGGGTGGGAAGATGGGTGAGAACACTGCACAGTATGTGATAATGAATTGGGGAGGGAAGATGGGTGAGAGCGCTGCACAGTATGTGATAATGAATTGGGGAGGGAAGATGGGTGAGAGCTCTGCACAGTATGTGATAATGAATTGGGGAGGGAAGATGGGTGAGAGCTCTGCACAGTATGTGATAATGAATTGGGGAGGGAAGATGGGTGAGAGCTCTGCACAGTATGTGATAATGAATTGGGGAGGGAAGATGGGTGAGAGCTCTGCACAGTATGTGATAATGAATTGGGATGGGAAGATGGGTGAGAGCTCTGCACAGTATGTGATAATGAATTGGGGAGGGAGGATGGGTGAGAGCTCTGCACAGTATGTGATAATGAATTGGGGTGTGAAGATGGGTGAGAGCTCTGCACAGTATGTGATAATGAATTGGGGTGGGAAGATGGGTGAGAGCTCTGCACAGTGTGTGATAATGAATTGCAGTGTGAAGATGGGTGAGAGCTCGGCACAGTATGCGATAATGAATTGCAGTGTGAAGATGGGTGAGAGCTCTGTACAGTATGCGATAATGAATTGGGGTGGGAAGATGGGTGAGAGCACTGCACAATATGTTATAATGAATTGGGGTGGGAAGATGGGTGAGAGCTCTGCACAGTATGTGATAATGAATTGCAGTGTCAAGATGGGTGAGAGCTCTGCACAGTATGTGATAATGAATTGGGGAGGGAAGATGGGTGAGAGCTCTGCACAGTATGTGATAGTGAATTGGGGTGGGATGATGGGTGAGAGCGCTGCACAGTATGTGATAATGAATTGGGCTGGGAAGATGGGTGAGAGCTCTGCACAGTATGTGATAATGAATTGGGGTGTGAAGATGGGTGAGAGCTCTGCACAGTATGGTATAATGAATTGGGGAGGGAAGATGGGTGAGAGCTCTGCACAGTATGTGATAATGAATTGGGCTGGGAAGATGGGTGAGAGCTCTGCACAGTATGTGATAATGAATTGGGGAGGGAAGATGGGTGACAGCACTGCACAGCATGTGATAATGAATTGCGGTGTGAAGATGGGTGAGAGCTCTGCACAGTATGTGATAATGAATTGGGGTGTGAAGATGGGTGAGAGCTCTGCACAGTATGTGATAATGAATTGGGCTGGGAAGATGGGTGAGAGCACTGCACAGTATGTGATAATGAATTGGGCTGGGAAGATGGGTGAGAGCTCTGCACAGCATGTGATAATGAATTGCGGTGTGAAGATGGGTGAGAGCTCTGCACAGTATGTGATAATGAATTGGGGTGGGAAGATGGGTGAGAGCTCTGCACAGTATGTGATAATGAATTGGGGAGGGAAGATGGGTGAGAGCGCTGCACAGTATGTGATAATGAATTGCGGTGTGAAGATGGGTGAGAGCTCTGCACAGTATGTGATAATGAATTGGGGTGGGAAGATGGGTGAGAGCTCTGCACAGTATGTGATAATGAATTGGGGAGGGAAGATGGGTGAGAGCTCTGCACAGTATGTGATAATGAATTGGGATGGGAAGATGGGTGAGAGCTCTGCACAGTATGTGATAATGAATTGGGGTGGGAAGATGGGTGAGAGCGCTGCACAGTATGTGATAATGAATTGGGGAGGGAAGATGGGTGAGAGCTCTGCACAGTATGTGATAATGAATTGGGGAGGGAAGATGGGTGAGAGCGCTGCACAGTATGTGATAATGAATTGGGGAGGGAAGATGGGTGAGAGCGCTGCACAGTATGTGATAATGAATTGGGGAGGGAAGATGGGTGAGAGCACTGCACAGTATGTGATAATGAATTGGGGAGGGAAGATGGGTGAGAGCTCTGCACAGTATGTGATAATGAATTGGGGAGGGAAGATGGGTGAGAGCTCTGCACAGTATGTGATAATGAATTGGGATGGGAAGATGGGTGAGAGCTCTGCACAGTATGTGATAATGAATTGGGGAGGGAGGATGGGTGAGAGCTCTGCACAGTATGTGATAATGAATTGGGGTGTGAAGATGGGTGAGAGCTCTGCACAGTGTGTGATAATGAATTGCAGTGTGAAGATGGGTGAGAGCTCTGCACAGTATGTGATAGTGAATTGGGGTGGGAAGATGGGTGAGAGCTCTGCACAGTGTGTGATAATGAATTGCAGTGTGAAGATGGGTGAGAGCTCTGCACAGTATGCGATAATGAATTGCAGTGTGAAGATGGGTGAGAGCTCTGTACAGTATGCGATAATGAATTGGGGTGGGAAGATGGGTGAGAGCACTGCACAATATGTTATAATGAATTGGGGTGGGAAGATGGGTGAGAGCTCTGCACAGTATGTGATAGTGAATTGGGGTGGGAAGATGGGTGAGAGCTCTGCACAGTATGTGATAATGAATTGCAGTGTGAAGATGGGTGAGAGCTCTGCACAGTATGCGATAATGAATTGGGGTGGGAAGATGGGTGAGAGCTCTGCACAGTATGTGATAGTGAATTGGGGTGGGAAGATGGGTGAGAGCTCTGCACAGTATGTGATAATGAATTGGGGTGTGAAGATGGGTGAGAGCTCTGCACAGTATGTGATAATGAATTGGGGTGTGAAGATGGGTGAGAGCTCTGCACAGTATGTGATAATGAATTGGGGTGTGAAGATGGGTGAGAGCTCTGCACAGTATGTGATAATGAATTGGGGTGTGAAGATGGGTGAGAGCTCTGCACAGTATGTGATAATGAATTGGGGTGGGAAGATGGGTGAGAGCTCTGCACAGTATGTGATAATGAATTGGGGTGGGAAGATGGGTGAGAGCTCTGCACAGTATGTGATAATGAATTGGGGTGTGAAGATGGGTGAGAGCTCTGCACAGTATGTGATAATGAATTGGGGTGGGAAGATGGGTGAGAGCTCTGCACAGTATGTGATAATGAATTGGGGTGGGAAGATGGGTGAGAGCGCTGCACAGTATGTGATAATGAATTGGGCTGGGAAGATGGGTGAGAGCTCTGCACAGTATGTGATAATGAATTGGGGTGTGAAGATGGGTGAGAGCTCTGCACAGTATGTGATAATGAATTGGGGTGTGAAGATGGGTGAGAGCTCTGCACAGTATGGTATAATGAATTGGGGAGGGAAGATGGGTGAGAGCTCTGCACAGTATGTGATAATGAATTGGGGAGGGAAGATAGGTGAGAGCTCTGCACAGTATGTGATAATGAATTGGGGAGGGAAGATGGGTGAGAGCGCTGCACAGTATGTGATAATGAATTGGGGTGGGAAGATGGGTGAGAGCGCTGCACAGTATGTGATAATGAATTGGGGAGGGAAGATGGGTGAGAGCTCTGCACAGTATGTGATAATGAATTGGGGAGGGAAGATAGGTGAGAGCTCTGCACAATATGTGATAATGAATTGGGGTGGGAAGATGGGTGAGAGCGCTGCACAGTATGTGATAATGAATTGGGGTGGGAAGATGGGTGAGAGCGCTGCACAGTATGTGATAATGAATTGGGGAGGGAAGATGGGTGAGAGCTCTGCACAATATGTTATAATGAATTGGGGAGGGAAGATGGGTGAGAGCTCTGCACAGTATGTGATATTGAATTGGGGTGTGAAGATGGGTGAGAGCTCTGCACAGTATGTTATAATGAATTGGGGTGGGAAGATGGGTGAGAGCTCTGCACAGTATGTGATAATGAATTGGGGTGGGAAGATGGGTGAGAGCGCTGCACAGTATGTGATAATGAATTGGGGAGGGAAGATGGGTGAGAGCTCTGCACAATATGTTATAATGAATTGGGGAGGGAAGATGGGTGAGAGCTCTGCACAGTATGTGATATTGAATTGGGGTGTGAAGATGGGTGAGAGCTCTGCACAGTATGTGATAATGAATTGGGGTGGGAAGATGGGTGAGAGCTCTGCACAGTATGTTATAATGAATTGGGGAGGGAAGATGGGTGAGAGCTCTGCACAGTATGTGATATTGAATTGGGGTGTGAAGATGGGTGAGAGCTCTGCACAATATGTTATAATGAATTGGGGAGGGAAGATGGGTGAGAGCTCTGCACAGTATGTGATAATGAATTGGGGTGGGAAGATGGGTGAGAGCTCTGCACAATATGTTATAATAAATTGGGGAGGGAAGATGGGTGAGAGCTCTGCACAGTATGTGATATTGAATTGGGGTGTGAAGATGGGTGAGAGCTCTGCACAATATGTTATAATGAATTGGGGAGGGAAGATGGGTGAGAGCTCTGCACAGTATGTGATAATGAATTGGGGTGGGAAGATGGGTGAGAGCTCTGCACAGTATGTGATAATGAATTGGGGTGGGAAGATGGGTGAGAGCGCTGCACAGTATGTGATAATGAATTGGGGAGGGAAGATGGGTGAGAGCTCTGCACAATATGTTATAATGAATTGGGGAGGGAAGATGGGTGAGAGCTCTGCACAGTATGTGATATTGAATTGGGGTGTGAAGATGGGTGAGAGCTCTGCACAGTATGTTATAATGAATTGGGGTGGGAAGATGGGTGAGAGCTCTGCACAGTATGTGATAATGAATTGGGGTGGGAAGATGGGTGAGAGCTCTGCACATTATGCGATAATGAATTGGGGTGGGAAGATGGGTGAGAGCTCTGCACAGTATGTGATAATGAATTGGGGTGGGAAGATGGGTGAGAGCTCTGCACAGTATGTGATAATGAATTGGGGTGGGAAGATGGGTGAGAGCTCTGCACAGTATGTGATAATGAATTGGGGTGGGAAGATGGGTGAGAGCTCTGCACAGTATGTGATAATGAATTGGGGAGGGAAGATGGGTGAGAGCGCTGCACAGTATGTGATAATGAATTGGGGTGGGAAGATGGGTGAGAGCTCTGCACAGTATGTGATAATGAATTGGGGTGTGAAGATGGGTGAGACCGCTGCACAGTATGTGATAATGAATTGGGGTGGGAGGATGGGTGAGACCACTGCACAGTATGTGATAATGAATTGGGGTGGGAGGATGGGTGAGACCGCTGCACAGTATGTGATAATGAATTGGGGTGGGAGGATGGGTGAGACCACTGCACAATATGTGATAATGAATTGGGGTGGGAGGATGGGTGAGACCACTGCACAGTATGTGATAATGAATTGGGGTGTGAAGATGGGTGAGAGCGCTGCACAGTATGTGATAATGAATTGGGGTGGGAAGATGGGTGAGAGCTCTGCACAGTATGTGATAATGAATTGGGGTGTGAAGATGGGTGAGACCGCTGCACAGTATGTGATTATGAATTGGGGTGGGAGGATGGGTGAGACCACTGCACAGTATGTGATAATGAATTGGGGTGGGAGGATGGGTGAGACCGCTGCACAGTATGTGATAATGAATTGGGGTGGGAGGATGGGTGAGACCACTGCACAATATGTGATAATGAATTGGGGTGGGAGGATGGGTGAGACCACTGCACAGTATGTGATAATGAATTGGGGTGTGAAGATGGGTGAGAACGCTGCACAGTATGTGATAATGAATTGGGGTGTGAAGATGGGTGAGAGCTCTGCACAGTATGTGATAATGAATTGGGGTGGGAAGATGGGTGAGAGCTCTGCACAGTATGTGATAATGAATTGCGGTGTGAAGATGGGTGAGAGCACTGCACAGTATGTGATAATGAATTGGGGAGGGAAGATGGGTGAGAGCTCTGCACAGTATGTGATAATGAATTGGGGAGGGAAGATGGGTGAGAGCTCTGCACAGTATGTGATAATGAATTGGGGTGTGAAGATGGGTGAGAGCTCTGCACAGTATGTGATAATGAATTGGGGTGTGAAGATGGGTGAGAGCTCTGCACAGTATGTGATAATGAATTGGGATGGGAAGATGGGTGAGAGCGCTGCACAGTATGTGATAATGAATTGGGGTGTGAAGATGGGTGAGAGCGCTGCACAGTATGTGATAATGGATTGGGGTGGGAGGATGGGTGAGACCGCTGCACAGTATGTGATAATGAATTGGGGTGGGAGGATGGGTGAGACCGCTGCACAGTATGTGATAATGAATTGGGGTGGGAGGATGGGTGAGACCACTGCACAGTATGTGATAATGAATTGGGGTGTGAAGATGGGTGAGAGCGCTGCACAGTATGTGATAATGAATTGGGGTGTGAAGATGGGTGAGAGCTCTGCACAGTATGTGATAATGAATTGGGGTGGGAAGATGGGTGAGAGCTCTGCACAGTATGTGATAATGAATTGCGGTGTGAAGATGGGTGAGAGCTCTGTACAGTATGTGATAATGAATTGGGGTGTGAAGATGGGTGAGACCACTGCACAGTATGTGATAATGAATTGGGGTGGGAAGATGGGTGAGAGCGCTGCACAGTATGTGATAATGAATTGGGATGGGAAGATGGGTGAGAGCTCTGCACAGTATGTGATAATGAATTGGGGTGGGAAGATGGGTGAGAACACTGCACAGTATGTGATAATGAATTGGGGAGGGAAGATGGGTGAGAGCGCTGCACAGTATGTGATAATGAATTGGGGAGGGAAGATGGGTGAGAGCTCTGCACAGTATGTGATAATGAATTGGGGAGGGAAGATGGGTGAGAGCTCTGCACAGTATGTGATAATGAATTGGGGAGGGAAGATGGGTGAGAGCTCTGCACAGTATGTGATAATGAATTGGGGAGGGAAGATGGGTGAGAGCTCTGCACAGTATGTGATAATGAATTGGGATGGGAAGATGGGTGAGAGCTCTGCACAGTATGTGATAATGAATTGGGGAGGGAGGATGGGTGAGAGCTCTGCACAGTATGTGATAATGAATTGGGGTGTGAAGATGGGTGAGAGCTCTGCACAGTATGTGATAATGAATTGGGGTGGGAAGATGGGTGAGAGCTCTGCACAGTGTGTGATAATGAATTGCAGTGTGAAGATGGGTGAGAGCTCGGCACAGTATGCGATAATGAATTGCAGTGTGAAGATGGGTGAGAGCTCTGTACAGTATGCGATAATGAATTGGGGTGGGAAGATGGGTGAGAGCACTGCACAATATGTTATAATGAATTGGGGTGGGAAGATGGGTGAGAGCTCTGCACAGTATGTGATAATGAATTGCAGTGTGAAGATGGGTGAGAGCTCTGCACAGTATGTGATAATGAATTGGGGAGGGAAGATGGGTGAGAGCTCTGCACAGTATGTGATAGTGAATTGGGGTGGGATGATGGGTGAGAGCGCTGCACAGTATGTGATAATGAATTGGGCTGGGAAGATGGGTGAGAGCTCTGCACAGTATGTGATAATGAATTGGGGTGTGAAGATGGGTGAGAGCTCTGCACAGTATGGTATAATGAATTGGGGAGGGAAGATGGGTGAGAGCTCTGCACAGTATGTGATAATGAATTGGGCTGGGAAGATGGGTGAGAGCTCTGCACAGTATGTGATAATGAATTGGGGAGGGAAGATGGGTGACAGCACTGCACAGCATGTGATAATGAATTGCGGTGTGAAGATGGGTGAGAGCTCTGCACAGTATGTGATAATGAATTGGGGTGTGAAGATGGGTGAGAGCTCTGCACAGTATGTGATAATGAATTGGGCTGGGAAGATGGGTGAGAGCACTGCACAGTATGTGATAATGAATTGGGGAGGGAAGATGGGTGAGAGCGCTGCACAGTATGTGATAATGAATTGCGGTGTGAAGATGGGTGAGAGCTCTGCACAGTATGTGATAATGAATTGGGGTGGGAAGATGGGTGAGAGCTCTGCACAGTATGTGATAATGAATTGGGGAGGGAAGATGGGTGAGAGCTCTGCACAGTATGTGATAATGAATTGGGATGGGAAGATGGGTGAGAGCTCTGCACAGTATGTGATAATGAATTGGGGTGGGAAGATGGGTGAGAGCGCTGCACAGTATGTGATAATGAATTGGGGAGGGAAGATGGGTGAGAGCTCTGCACAGTATGTGATAATGAATTGGGGAGGGAAGATGGGTGAGAGCGCTGCACAGTATGTGATAATGAATTGGGGAGGGAAGATGGGTGAGAGCGCTGCACAGTATGTGATAATGAATTGGGGAGGGAAGATGGGTGAGAGCACTGCACAGTATGTGATAATGAATTGGGGAGGGAAGATGGGTGAGAGCTCTGCACAGTATGTGATAATGAATTGGGGAGGGAAGATGGGTGAGAGCTCTGCACAGTATGTGATAATGAATTGGGATGGGAAGATGGGTGAGAGCTCTGCACAGTATGTGATAATGAATTGGGGAGGGAGGATGGGTGAGAGCTCTGCACAGTATGTGATAATGAATTGGGGTGTGAAGATGGGTGAGAGCTCTGCACAGTGTGTGATAATGAATTGCAGTGTGAAGATGGGTGAGAGCTCTGCACAGTATGTGATAGTGAATTGGGGTGGGAAGATGGGTGAGAGCTCTGCACAGTGTGTGATAATGAATTGCAGTGTGAAGATGGGTGAGAGCTCTGCACAGTATGCGATAATGAATTGCAGTGTGAAGATGGGTGAGAGCTCTGTACAGTATGCGATAATGAATTGGGGTGGGAAGATGGGTGAGAGCACTGCACAATATGTTATAATGAATTGGGGTGGGAAGATGGGTGAGAGCTCTGCACAGTATGTGATAGTGAATTGGGGTGGGAAGATGGGTGAGAGCTCTGCACAGTATGTGATAATGAATTGCAGTGTGAAGATGGGTGAGAGCTCTGCACAGTATGCGATAATGAATTGGGGTGGGAAGATGGGTGAGAGCTCTGCACAGTATGTGATAGTGAATTGGGGTGGGAAGATGGGTGAGAGCTCTGCACAGTATGTGATAATGAATTGGGGTGTGAAGATGGGTGAGAGCTCTGCACAGTATGTGATAATGAATTGGGGTGTGAAGATGGGTGAGAGCTCTGCACAGTATGTGATAATGAATTGGGGTGTGAAGATGGGTGAGAGCTCTGCACAGTATGTGATAATGAATTGGGGTGTGAAGATGGGTGAGAGCTCTGCACAGTATGTGATAATGAATTGGGGTGGGAAGATGGGTGAGAGCTCTGCACAGTATGTGATAATGAATTGGGGTGGGAAGATGGGTGAGAGCTCTGCACAGTATGTGATAATGAATTGGGGTGTGAAGATGGGTGAGAGCTCTGCACAGTATGTGATAATGAATTGGGGTGGGAAGATGGGTGAGAGCTCTGCACAGTATGTGATAATGAATTGGGGTGGGAAGATGGGTGAGAGCGCTGCACAGTATGTGATAATGAATTGGGCTGGGAAGATGGGTGAGAGCTCTGCACAGTATGTGATAATGAATTGGGGTGTGAAGATGGGTGAGAGCTCTGCACAGTATGTGATAATGAATTGGGGTGTGAAGATGGGTGAGAGCTCTGCACAGTATGGTATAATGAATTGGGGAGGGAAGATGGGTGAGAGCTCTGCACAGTATGTGATAATGAATTGGGGAGGGAAGATAGGTGAGAGCTCTGCACAGTATGTGATAATGAATTGGGGAGGGAAGATGGGTGAGAGCTCTGCACAATATGTGATAATGAATTGGGGTGGGAAGATGGGTGAGAGCGCTGCACAGTATGTGATAATGAATTGGGGTGGGAAGATGGGTGAGAGCGCTGCACAGTATGTGATAATGAATTGGGGAGGGAAGATGGGTGAGAGCTCTGCACAATATGTTATAATGAATTGGGGAGGGAAGATGGGTGAGAGCTCTGCACAGTATGTGATATTGAATTGGGGTGTGAAGATGGGTGAGAGCTCTGCACAGTATGTTATAATGAATTGGGGTGGGAAGATGGGTGAGAGCTCTGCACAGTATGTGATAATGAATTGGGGTGGGAAGATGGGTGAGAGCGCTGCACAGTATGTGATAATGAATTGGGGAGGGAAGATGGGTGAGAGCTCTGCACAATATGTTATAATGAATTGGGGAGGGAAGATGGGTGAGAGCTCTGCACAATATGTTATAATGAATTGGGGAGGGAAGATGGGTGAGAGCTCTGCACAGTATGTGATATTGAATTGGGGTGTGAAGATGGGTGAGAGCTCTGCACAGTATGTGATAATGAATTGGGGTGGGAAGATGGGTGAGAGCTCTGCACAGTATGTTATAATGAATTGGGGAGGGAAGATGGGTGAGAGCTCTGCACAGTATGTGATATTGAATTGGGGTGTGAAGATGGGTGAGAGCTCTGCACAATATGTTATAATGAATTGGGGAGGGAAGATGGGTGAGAGCTCTGCACAGTATGTGATAATGAATTGGGGTGGGAAGATGGGTGAGAGCTCTGCACAATATGTTATAATAAATTGGGGAGGGAAGATGGGTGAGAGCTCTGCACAGTATGTGATATTGAATTGGGGTGTGAAGATGGGTGAGAGCTCTGCACAATATGTTATAATGAATTGGGGAGGGAAGATGGGTGAGAGCTCTGCACAGTATGTGATAATGAATTGGGGTGGGAAGATGGGTGAGAGCTCTGCACAGTATGTGATAATGAATTGGGGTGGGAAGATGGGTGAGAGCGCTGCACAGTATGTGATAATGAATTGGGGAGGGAAGATGGGTGAGAGCTCTGCACAATATGTTATAATGAATTGGGGAGGGAAGATGGGTGAGAGCTCTGCACAGTATGTGATATTGAATTGGGGTGTGAAGATGGGTGAGAGCTCTGCACAGTATGTTATAATGAATTGGGGTGGGAAGATGGGTGAGAGCTCTGCACAGTATGTGATAATGAATTGGGGTGGGAAGATGGGTGAGAGCTCTGCACATTATGCGATAATGAATTGGGGTGAGAGGATGGGTGAGAGCTCTGCACAGTATGTGATAATGAATTGGGGTGGGAAGATGGGTGAGAGCTCTGCACAGTATGTGATAATGAATTGGGGTGGGAAGATGGGTGAGAGCTCTGCACAGTATGTGATAATGAATTGGGGTGGGAAGATGGGTGAGAGCTCTGCACAGTATGTGATAATGAATTGGGGAGGGAAGATGGGTGAGAGCGCTGCACAGTATGTGATAATGAATTGGGGTGGGAAGATGGGTGAGAGCTCTGCACAGTATGTGATAATGAATTGGGGTGTGAAGATGGGTGAGACCGCTGCACAGTATGTGATAATGAATTGGGGTGGGAGGATGGGTGAGACCACTGCACAGTATGTGATAATGAATTGGGGTGGGAGGATGGGTGAGACCGCTGCACAGTATGTGATAATGAATTGGGGTGGGAGGATGGGTGAGACCACTGCACAATATGTGATAATGAATTGGGGTGGGAGGATGGGTGAGACCACTGCACAGTATGTGATAATGAATTGGGGTGTGAAGATGGGTGAGAGCGCTGCACAGTATGTGATAATGAATTGGGGTGGGAAGATGGGTGAGAGCTCTGCACAGTATGTGATAATGAATTGGGGTGTGAAGATGGGTGAGACCGCTGCACAGTATGTGATTATGAATTGGGGTGGGAGGATGGGTGAGACCACTGCACAGTATGTGATAATGAATTGGGGTGGGAGGATGGGTGAGACCGCTGCACAGTATGTGATAATGAATTGGGGTGGGAGGATGGGTGAGACCACTGCACAATATGTGATAATGAATTGGGGTGGGAGGATGGGTGAGACCACTGCACAGTATGTGATAATGAATTGGGGTGTGAAGATGGGTGAGAACGCTGCACAGTATGTGATAATGAATTGGGGTGTGAAGATGGGTGAGAGCTCTGCACAGTATGTGATAATGAATTGGGGTGGGAAGATGGGTGAGAGCTCTGCACAGTATGTGATAATGAATTGCGGTGTGAAGATGGGTGAGAGCACTGCACAGTATGTGATAATGAATTGGGGAGGGAAGATGGGTGAGAGCTCTGCACAGTATGTGATAATGAATTGGGGAGGGAAGATGGGTGAGAGCTCTGCACAGTATGTGATAATGAATTGGGGTGTGAAGATGGGTGAGAGCTCTGCACAGTATGTGATAATGAATTGGGGTGTGAAGATGGGTGAGAGCTCTGCACAGTATGTGATAATGAATTGGGATGGGAAGATGGGTGAGAGCGCTGCACAGTATGTGATAATGAATTGGGGTGTGAAGATGGGTGAGAGCGCTGCACAGTATGTGATAATGGATTGGGGTGGGAGGATGGGTGAGACCGCTGCACAGTATGTGATAATGAATTGGGGTGGGAGGATGGGTGAGACCGCTGCACAGTATGTGATAATGAATTGGGGTGGGAGGATGGGTGAGACCACTGCACAGTATGTGATAATGAATTGGGGTGTGAAGATGGGTGAGAGCGCTGCACAGTATGTGATAATGAATTGGGGTGTGAAGATGGGTGAGAGCTCTGCACAGTATGTGATAATGAATTGGGGTGGGAAGATGGGTGAGAGCTCTGCACAGTATGTGATAATGAATTGCGGTGTGAAGATGGGTGAGAGCTCTGTACAGTATGTGATAATGAATTGGGGTGTGAAGATGGGTGAGACCACTGCACAGTATGTGATAATGAATTGGGGTGTGAAGATGGGTGAGAGCTCTGCACAGTATGTGATAATGAATTGGGGAGGGAAGATGGGTGAGAGCTCTGCACAGTATGTGATAATGAATTGGGGTGGGAAGATGGGTGAGAGCTCTGCACAGTATGTGATAATGAATTGGGGAGGGAAGATGGGTGAGAGCTCTGCACAGTATGTGATAATGAATTGGGGAGGGAAGATGGGTGAGAGCTCTGCACAGTATGTGATAATGAATTGGGGAGGGAAGATGGGTGAGAGCTCTGCACAGTATGTGATAATGAATTGGGGTGTGAAGATGGGTGAGAGCTCTGCACAGTATGTGATAATGAATTGGGGAGGGAAGATGGGTGAGAGCTCTGCACAGTATGTGATAATGAATTGGGGAGGGAAGATGGGTGAGAGCTCTGCACAATATGTGATAATGAATTGCGGTGTGAAGATGGGTGAGAGCTCTGTACAGTATGTGATAATGAATTGGGGTGTGAAGATGGGTGAGACCACTGCACAGTATGTGATAATGAATTGGGGTGTGAAGATGGGTGAGAGCTCTGCACAGTATGTGATAATGAATTGGGGTGGGAAGATGGGTGAGAGCTCTGCACAGTATGTGATAATGAATTGCGGTGTGAAGATGGGTGAGAGCTCTGTACAGTATGTGATAATGAATTGGGGTGTGAAGATGGGTGAGACCACTGCACAGTATGTGATAATGAATTGGGGTGTGAAGATGGGTGAGAGCTCTGCACAGTATGTGATAATGAATTGGGGAGGGAAGATGGGTGAGAGCTCTGCACAGTATGTGATAATGAATTGGGGAGGGAAGATGGGTGAGAGCTCTGCACAGTATGTGATAATGAATTGGGGAGGGAAGATGGGTGAGAGCTCTGCACAGTATGTGATAATGAATTGGGGAGGGAAGATGGGTGAGAGCGCTGCACAGTATGTGATAATGAATTGGGGAGGGAAGATGGGTGAGAGCTCTGCACAGTATGTGATAATGAATTGGGGTGGGAAGATGGGTGAGAGCTCTGCACAGTATGTGATAATGAATTGCGGTGTGAAGATGGGTGAGAGCACTGCACAGTATGTGATAATGAATTGGGGAGGGAAGATGGGTGAGAGCTCTGCACAGTATGTGATAATGAATTGGGGTGGGAAGATGGGTGAGAGCTCTGCACAGTATGTGATAATGAATTGGGGAGGGAAGATGGGTGAGAGCTCTGCACAGTATGTGATAATGAATTGGGATGGGAAGATGGGTGAGAGCACTGCAGAATATGTGATAATGAATTGGGGTGGGAAGATAGGTGAGAGCTCTGCACAGTATGTGATAATGAATTGGGGAGGGAAGATGGGTGAGAGCTCTGCACAGTATGTGATAATGAATTGGGATGGGAAGATGGGTGAGAGCACTGCAGAATATGTGATAATGAACTGGGGTGGGAAGATAGGTGAGAGCTCTGCACAGTATGTGATAATGAATTGGGGAGGGAAGATGGGTGAGAGCTTTGCACAGTATGTGATAATGAATTGGGATGGGAAGATGGGTGAGAGCTCTGCACAGTATGTGATAATGAATTGGGATGGGAAGATGGGTGAGAGCACTGCAGAATATGTGATAATGAACTGGGGTGGGAAGATGGGTGAGAGCTCTGCACAGTATGTGATAATGAATTGGGGTGGGAAGATGGGTGAGAGCTCTGCACAGTATGTGATAATGCATTGGGATGGGAAGATGGGTGAGAGCACTGCAGAATATGTGATAATGAATTGGGGTGGGAAGATGGGTGAGAGCTCTGCACAGTATGTGATAATGAATTGGGGTGGGAAGATGGGTGAGAGCTCTGCACAGTATGTGATAATGAATTGGGATGGGAAGATGGGTGAGAGCACTGCAGAATATGTGATAATGAACTGGGGTGGGAAGATGGGTGAGAGCTCTGCACAGTATGTGATAATGAATTGGGGTGGGAAGATGGGTGAGAGCTCTGCACAGTATGTGATAATGAATTGGGATGGGAAGATGGGTGAGAGCACTGCAGAATATGTGATAATGAATTGGGGTGGGAAGATAGGTGAGAGCTCTGCACAGTATGTGATAATGAATTGGGATGGGAAGATGGGTGAGAGCACTGCAGAATATGTGATAATGAATTGGGGTGGGAGGATGGGTGAGACCACTGCACAGTATGTGATAATGAATTGGGGTGTGAAGATGGGTGAGAGCGCTGCACAGTATGTGATAATGAATTGGGGTGTGAAGATGGGTGAGAGCTCTGCACAGTATGTGATAATGAATTGGGGTGTGAAGATGGGTGAGAGCTCTGCACAGTATGGTATAATGAATTGGGGAGGGAAGATGGGTGAGAGCTCTGCACAGTATGTGATAATGAATTGGGGTGGGAAGATGGGTGAGAGCACTGCAGAATATGTGATAATGAATTGGGGTGTGAAGATAGGTGAGAGCTCTGCACAGTATGTGATAATGAATTGGGGAGGGAAGATGGGTGAGAGCTCTGCACAGTATGTGATAATGAATTGGGGTGGGAAGATGGGTGAGAGCTCTGCACAGTATGTGATAATGAATTGGGATGGGAAGATGGGTGAGAGCACTGCACAGTATGTGATAATGAATTGGGGTGTGAAGATGGGTGAGAGCGCTGCACAGTATGTGATAATGAATTGGGGAGGGAAGATGGGTGAGAGCTCTGCACAGTATGTGATAATGAATTGGGGTGGGAAGATGGGTGAGAGCACTGCAGAATATGTGATAATGAATTGGGGTGTGAAGATAGGTGAGAGCTCTGCACAGTATGTGATAATGAATTGGGGAGGGAAGATGGGTGAGAGCTCTGCACAGTATGTGATAATGAATTGGGGTGGGAAGATGGGTGAGAGCTCTGCACAGTATGTGATAATGAATTGGGATGGGAAGATGGGTGAGAGCACTGCACAGTATGTGATAATGAATTGGGGTGTGAAGATGGGTGAGAGCGCTGCACAGTATGTGATAATGAATTGGGGAGGGAAGATGGGTGAGAGCTCTGCACAGTATGTGATAATGAATTGGGATGGGAAGATGGGTGAGAGCACTGCAGAATATGTGATAATGAATTGGGGTGGGAGGAAGGGTGAGACCACTGCACAGTATGTGATAATGAATTGGGGTGTGAAGATGGGTGAGAGCGCTGCACAGTATGTGATAATGAATTGGGGTGTGAAGATGGGTGAGAGCTCTGCACAGTATGTGATAATGAATTGGGGTGTGAAGATGGGTGAGAGCTCTGCACAGTATGGTATAATGAATTGGGGAGGGAAGATGGGTGAGAGCTCTGCACAGTATGTGATAATGAATTGGGGTGGGAAGATGGGTGAGAGCACTGCAGAATATGTGATAATGAATTGGGGTGTGAAGATAGGTGAGAGATCTGCACAGTATGTGATAATGAATTGGGGAGGGAAGATGGGTGAGAGCTCTGCACAGTATGTGATAATGAATTGGGGTGGGAAGATGGGTGAGAGCTCTGCACAGTATGTGATAATGAATTGGGGTGTGAAGATGGGTGAGAGTGCTGCACAGTATGTGATAATGAATTGGGGAGGGAAGATGGGTGAGAGCTCTGCACAGTATGTGATAATGAATTGGGGAGGGAAGATGGGTGAGAGCGCTGCACAGTATGTGATAATGAATTGGGGAGGGAAGATGGGTGAGAGCTCTGCACAGTATGTGATAATGAATTGGGGTGGGAAGATGGGTGAGAGCTCTGCACAGTATGTGATAATGAATTGCGGTGTGAAGACGGGTGAGAGCGCTGCACAGTATGTGATAATGAATTGGGGAGGGAAGATGCGTGAGAGCGCTGCACAGTATGTGATAATGAATTGGGGAGGGAAGATGGGTGAGAGCTCTGCACAGTATGTGATAATGAATTGGGGAGGGAAGATGGGTGAGAGCTCTGCACAGTATGTGATAATGAATTGGGGAGGGAAGATGGGTGAGAGCTCTGCACAGTATGTGATAATGAATTGGGATGGGAAGATGGGTGAGAGCACTGCAGAATATGTGATAATGAACTGGGGTGGGAAGATAGGTGAGAGCTCTGCACAGTATGTGATAATGAATTGGGGAGGGAAGATGGGTGAGAGCTCTGCACAGTATGTGATAATGAATTGGGGTGTGAAGATGGGTGAGAGCTCTCCACAGTATGTGATAGTGAATTGGGCTGGGAAGATGGGTGAGAGCTCTGCACAGTATGTGATAATGAATTGGGGAGGGAAGATGGGTGAGAGCTCCGCACAGTATGTGATAATGAATTGGGGTGGGAAGATGGGTGAGAGCTCTGCACAGTATGTGATAATGAATTGGGGAGGGAAGATGGGTGAGAGCTCTGCACAGTATGTGATAATGAATTGGGGTGTGAAGATGGGTGAGAGCGCTGCACAGTATGTGATAGTGAATTGGGCTGGGAAGATGGGTGAGAGCTCTGCACAGTATGTGATAATGAATTGGGGAGGGAAGATGGGTGAGAGCTCCGCACAGTATGTGATAATGAATTGGGGTGGGAAGATGGGTGAGAGCTCTGCACAGTATGTGATAATGAATTGGGGAGGGAAGATGGGTGAGAGCTCTGCACAGTATGTGATAATGAATTGGGGTGAGAAGATGGGTGAGAGCTCTGTACAGTATGTGATAATGAATTGGGGTGGGAAGATGGGTGAGAGCTCTGCACAGTATGTGATAATGAATTGGGATGGGAAGATGGGTGAGAGCTCTGCACAGTATGTGATAATGAATTGGGGAGGGAAGATGGGTGAGAGCACTGCACAGTATGTGATAATGAATTGGGATGGGAAGATGGGTGAGAGCTCTGCACAGTATGTGATAATGAATTGGGGAGGGAAGATGGGTGAGAGCACTGCACAGTATGTGATAATGAATTGGGGTGGGAAGATGGGTGAGAGCTCTGCACAGTATGTGATAATGAATTGGGATGGGAAGATGGGTGAGAGCTCTGCACAGTATGTGATAATGAATTGGGATGGGAAGATGGGTGAGAGCACTGCACAGTATGTGATAATGAATTGGGATGGGAAGATGGGTGAGAGCACTGCAGAATATGTGATAATGAATTGGGGTGGGAAGATAGGTGAGAGCTCTGCACAGTATATGATAATGAATTGGGGTGGGAAGATGGGTGAGAGCTCTGCACAGTATGTGATAATGAATTGGGATGGGAAGATGGGTGAGAGCTCTGCACAGTATGTGATAATGAATTGGGGTGGGAAGATGGGTGAGAGCTCTGCACAGTATGTGATAATGAATTGGGCTGGGAAGATGGGTGAGAGCACTGCACAGTATATGATAATGAATTGGGGTGGGAAGATGGGTGAGAGCTCTGCACAGTATGTGATAATGAACTGGGGTGGGAAGATAGGTGAGAGCTCTGCACAGTATGTGATAGTGAATTGGGCTGGGAAGATGGGTGAGAGCTCTGCACAGTATGTGATAGTGAATTGGGCTGGGAAGATGGGTGAGAGCTCTGCACAGTATGTGATAATGAATTGGGCTGGGAAGATGGGTGAGAGCACTGCACAGTATATGATAATGAACTGGGGTGGGAAGATGGGTGAGAGCTCTGCACAGTATGTGATAATGAACTGGGGTGGGAAGATAGGTGAGAGCTCTGCACAGTATGTGATAATGAATTGGGCTGGGAAGATGGGTGAGAGCACTGCACAGTATATGATAATGAATTGGGGTGGGAAGATGGGTGAGAGCTCTGCACAGTATGTGATAATGAACTGGGGTGGGAAGATAGGTGAGAGCTCTGCACAGTATGTGATAATGAATTGGGCTGGGAAAATGGGTGAGAGCTCTGCACAGTATGTGATAATGAACTGGGGTGGGAAGATAGGTGAGAGCTCTGCACAGTATGTGATAATGAATTGGGCTGGGAAGATGGGTGAGAGCACTGCACAGTATATGATAATGAATTGGGGTGTGAAGATGGGTGAGAGCTCTGCACAGTATGTGATAGTGAATTGGGCTGGGAAGATGGGTGAGAGCTCTGCACAGTATGTGATAATGAATTGGGGTGGGAAGATGGGTGAGAGCTCTGCACAGTGTGTGATAATGAATTGGGCTGGGAAGATGGGTGAGAGCTCTGCACAGTATGTGATAATGAATTGGGGTGGGAAGATGGGTGAGAGCTCTGCACAGTATGTGATAATGAATTGGGGTGGGAAGATGGGTGAGAGCTCTGCACAGTATGTGATAATGAATTGGGCTGGGAAGATGGGTGAGAGCTCTGCACAGTATGTGATAATGAATTGGGCTGGGAAGATGGGTGAGAGCTCTGCACAGTATATGATAATGAATTGGGGTGGGAAGATGGGTGAGAGCTCTGCACAGTATGTGATAATGAATTGGGCTGGGAAGATGGGTGAGAGCTCTGCACAGTATGTGATAATGAATTGGGGTGGGAAGATGGGCGAGAGCTCTGCACAGTATGTGATAATGAATTGGGCTGGGAAGATGGGTGAGAGCTCTGCACAGTATGTGAAAATGAATTGGGCTGGGAAGATGGGTGAGAGCACTGCACAGTATGTGATAATGAATTGGGGTGGGAAGATGGGTGAGAGCTCTGCACAGTATGTGATAATGAATTGGGGTGGGAAGATGGGTGAGAGCTCTGCACAGTATGTGATAATGAATTGGGGTGGGAAGATGGGTGAGAGCTCTGCACAGTATATGATAATGAATTGGGGAGGGAAGATGGGTGAGAGCACTGCACAGTATGTGATAATGAATTGGGATGGGAAGATGGGTGAGAGCTCTGCACAGTATGTGATAATGAATTGGGGTGTGAATATGGGTGAGAGCGCTGCACAGTATGTGATAATGAATTGGGGTGTGAAGATGGGTGAGAGCTCTGCACAGTATGTGATAATGAATTGGGGAGGGAAGATGGGTGAGAGCACTGCACAGTATGTGATAATGAATTGGGGTGGGAAGATGGGTGAGAGCGCTGCACAGTATGTGATAATGAATTGGGGAGGGAAGATGGGTGAGAGCTCTGCACAGTATGTGATAATGAATTGGGGTGGGAAGATGGGTGAGAGCTCTGCACAGTATGTGATAATGAATTGGGGAGGGAAGATGGGTGAGACCACTGCACAGTATGTGATAATGAATTGGGGTGGGAAGATGGGTGAGAGCGCTGCACAGTATGTGATAATGAATTGGGGTGGGAAGATGGGTGAGAGCGCTGCACAGTATGTGATAATGAATTGGGGTGGGAAGATGGGTGAGAGCTCTGCACAGTATGTGATAATGAATTGCGGTGTGAAGATGGGTGAGAGCTCTGCACAGTATGTGATAATGAATTGGGGTGGGAGGATGGGTGAGACCACTGCACAGTATGTGATAATGAATTGGGGTGTGAAGATGGGTGAGAGCACTGCACAGTATGTGATAATGAATTGGGGTGGGAAGATGGGTGAGAGCGCTGCACAGTATGTGATAATGAATTGGGGAGGGAAGATGGGTGAGAGCTCTGCACAGTATGTGATAATGAATTGGGGAGGGAAGATGGGTGAGAGCTCTGCACAGTATGTGATAATGAATTGGGGAGGGAAGATGGGTGAGAGCGCTGCACAGTATGTGATAATGAATTGGGGTGGGAGGATGGGTGAGACCACTGCACAGTATGTGATAATGAATTGGGGTGTGAAGATGGGTGAGAGCTCTGCACAGTATGTGATAATGAATTGGGGAGGGAAGATGGGTGAGAGCACTGCACAGTATGTGATAATGAATTGGGGAGGGAAGATGGGTGAGAGCTCTGCACAGTATGTGATAATGAATTGGGTTGGGAGGATGGGTGAGACCACTGCACAGTATGTGATAATGAATTGGGGTGGGAAGATGGGTGAGAGCTCTGCACAGTATGTGATAATGAATTGGGGTGGGAAGATGGGTGAGAGCTCTGCACAGTATGTGATAATGAATTGAGGTGTGAAGATGGGTGAGAGCGCTGCACAGTATGTGATAATGAATTGGGGTGTGAAGATGGGTGAGAGCGCTGCACAGTATGTGATAATGAATTGGGGTGTGAAGATGGGTGAGAGCTCTGCACAGTATGTGATAATGAATTGGGGTGTGAAGATGGGTGAGAGCTCTGCACAGTATGTGATAATGAAATGGGGAGGGAAGATGGGTGAGAGCTCTGCACAGTATGTGATAATGAATTGGGGTGTGAAGATGGGTGAGAGCGCTGCACAGTAAGTGATAATGAATTGGGGTGGGAGGATGGGTGAGACCACCGCACAGTATGTGATAATGAATTGGGGAGGGAAGATGGGTGAGAGCGCTGCACAGTATGTGATAATGAATTGGGGTGGGAGGATGGGTGAGAGCTCTGCACAGTATGTGATAATGAATTGGGGAGGGAAGATGGGTGAGAGCTCTGCACAGTATGTGATAATGAATTGGGGTGGGAAGATGGGTGAGAGCAATGCACAGTATGTGATAATGAATTGGGGAGGGAAGATGGGTGAGAGCTCTGCACAGTATGTGATAATGAATTGGGGTGTGAAGATGGGTGAGAGCTCTGCACAGTATGTGATAATGAATTGGGGTGTGAAGATGGGTGAGAGCTCTGCACAGTATGTGATAATGAATTGGGCTGGGAAGATGGGTGAGAGCTCTGCACAGTATGTGATAGTGAATTGGGCTGGGAAGATGGGTGAGAGCTCTGCACAGTATGTGATAATGAATTGGGGAGGGAAGATGGGTGAGAGCTCTGCACAGTATGTGATAATGAATTGGGGTGTGAAGATGGGTGAGAGCTCTGCACAGTATGTGATAATGAATTGGGGTGAGAAGATGGGTGAGAGCTCTGTACAGTATGTGATAATGAATTGGGGAGGGAAGATGGGTGAGAGCACTGCACAGTATGTGATAATGTATTGGGGAGGGAAGATGGGTGAGAGCTCTGCACAGTATGTGATAATGAATTGGGGTGGGAAGATGGGTGAGAGCTCTGCACAGTATGTGATAATGAATTGGGGAGGGAAGATGGGTGAGAGCTCTGCACAGTATGTGATAATGAATTGGGGAGGGAAGATGGGTGAGAGCTCTGCACAGTATGTGATAATGAATTGGGGTGGGAAGATGGGTGAGAGCTCTGCACAGTATGTGATAATGAATTGGGGAGGGAAGATGGGTGAGAGCTCTGCACAGTATGTGATAATGAATTGGGGTGGGAAGATGGGTGAGAGCTCTGTACAGTATGTGAAAATGAATTGGGGTGGGAAGATGGGTGAGAGCTCTGCACAGTATGTGATAATGAATTGGGGAGGGAAGATGGGTGAGAGCTCTGCACAGTATGTGATAATGAATTGGGGTGGGAAGATGGGTGAGAGCACTGCACAGTATGTGATAATGAATTGGGGTGGGAAGATGGGTGAGAACTCTGTACAGTATGTGATAATGAATTGGGGAGGGAAGATGGGTGAGAGCTCTGCACAGTATGTGATAATGAATTGGGGAGGGAAGATGGGTGAGAGCTCTGCACAGTATGTGATAATGAATTGGGGTGTGAAGATGGGTGAGAGCTCTGCACAGTATGTGATAATGAATTGGGGTGTGAAGATGGGTGAGAGCTCTGCACAGTATGTGATAATGAATTGGGGAGGGAAGATGGGTGAGAGCACTGCACCGTATGTGATAATGAATTGGGGTGTGAAGATGGGTCAGAGCGCTGCACAGTATGTGATAATGAATTGGGGTGTGAAGATGGGTGAGAGCTCTGCACAGTATGTGATAATGAATTGGGGAGGGAAGATGGGTGAGAGCTCTGCACAGTATGTGATAATGAATTGGGGAGGGAAGATGGGTGAGAGCGCTGCATCGTATGTGATAATGAATTGGGGTGTGAAGATGGGTGAGAGCTCTGCACAGTATGTGATAATGAATTGGGGAGGGAAGATGGGTGAGAGCTCTGCACAGTATGTGATAATGAATTGGGGAGGGAAGATGGGTGAGAGCTCTGCACAGCATGTGATAATGAATTGGGGAGGGAAGATGGGTGAGAGCTCTGCACAGTATGTGATAATGAATTGGGTGGGAAGATGGGTGAGAGCACTGCACAGTATGTGATAATGAATTGGGGTGTGAAGATGGGTGAGAGCTCTGCACAGTATGTGATAATGAATTGGGGAGGGAAGATGGGTGAGAGCACTGCACAGTATGTGATAATGAATTGGGGAGGGAAGACAGGTGAGAGCTCTGCACAGTATGTGATAATGAATTGGGTGGGAAGATGGGTGAGAGCACTGCACAGTATGTGATAATGAATTGGGGTGTGAAGATGGGTGAGAGCTCTGCACAGTATGTGATAATGAATTGGGGAGGGAAGATGGGTGAGAGCTCTGCACAGTATGTGATAATGAATTGGGGAGGGAAGATGGGTGAGAGCTCTGCACAATATGTGATAATGAATTGGGCTGGGAAGATGGGTGAGAGCGCTGCACAGTATGTGATAATGAATTGGGGTGAGAAGATGGGTGAGAGCTCTGCACAGTATGTGATAATGAATTGGGGTGGGAAGATGGGTGAGAGCTCTGCACAGTATGTGATAATGAATTGGGGTGGGAAGATGGGTGAGAGCTCTGCACAGTATATGATAATGAATTGGGGAGGGAAGATGGGTGAGAGCTCTGCACAGTATGTGATAATGAATTGGGATGGGAAGATGGGTGAGAGCTCTGCACAGTATGTGATAATGAATTGGGGTGGGAAGATGGGTGAGAGCACTGCACAGTATGTGATAATGAATTGCGGTGTGAAGATGGGTGAGAGCTCTGCACAGTATGTGATAATGAATTGGGGTGTGAAGATGGGTGAGAGCGCTGCACAGTATGTGATAATGAATTGGGGTGTGAAGATGGGTGAGAGCTCTGCACAGTATGTGATAATGAATTGGGGAGGGAAGATGGGTGAGAGCACTGCACAGTATGTGATAATGAATTGGGGAGGGAAGATGGGTGAGAGCACTGCACAGTATGTGATAATGAATTGGGGTGGGAAGATGGGTGAGGGCTCTGCACAGTATGTGATAATGAATTGGGGTGGGAAGATGGGTAAGAGCTCTGCACAGTATGTGATAATGAATTGGGGTGGGAAGATGGGTGAGGGCTCTGCACAGTATGTGATAATGAATTGGGGTGGGAAGATGGGTGAGAGCTCTGCACAGTATGTGATAATGAATTGCGGTGTGAAGATGGGTGAGACCACTGCACAGTATGTGATAATGAATTGGGGTGTGAAGATGGGTGAGAGCACTGCACAGTATGTGATAATGAATTGGGGTGGGAAGATGGGTGAGGGCTCTGCACAGTATGTGATAATGAATTGGGGTGGGAAGATGGGTGAGGGCTCTGCACAGTATGTGATAATGAATTGGGGTGGGAAGATGGGTGAGGGCTCTGCACAGTATGTGATAATGAATTGGGGTGGGAAGATGGGTGAGAGCTCTGCACAGTATGTGATAATGAATTGGGGTGGGAAGATGGGTGAGAGCTCTGCACAGTATGTGATAATGAATTGGGGAGGGAAGATGGGTGAGAGCACTGCACAGTATGTGATAATGAATTGGGGTGGGAAGATGGGTGAGAGCGTTGCACAGTATGTGATAATGAATTGGGGTGGGAAGATGGGTGAGAGCTCTGCACAGTATGTGATAATGAATTGGGGTGGGAAGATGGGTGAGAGCTCTGCACAGTATGTGATAATGATTGGCGGTGTGAAGATGGGTGAGAGCTCTGCACAATATGTGATAATGAATTGCGGTGTGAAGATGGGTGAGAGCTCTGCACAGTATGTGATAATGAATTGGGGTGGGAAGATGGGTGAGAGCTCTGCACAGTATGTGATAATGAATTGGGGTGGGAAGATGGGTGAGAGCTCTGCACAGTATGTGATAATGAATTGGGGAGGGAAGATGGGTGAGAGCACTGCAGAATATGTGATAATGAATTGGGGAGGGAAGATAGGTGAGAGCTCTGCACAGTATGTGATAATGAATTGGGATGGGAAGATGGGTGAGAGCTCTGCACAGTATGTGATAATGAATTGGGATGGGAAGATGGGTGAGAGCTCTGCACAGTATGTGATAATGAATTGGGGTGGGAAGATGGGTGAGAGCACTGCACAGTATGTGATAATGAATTGGGGAGGGAAGATGGGTGAGAGCACTGCAGAATATGTGATAATGAATTGGGGTGGGAAGATAGGTGAGAGCTCTGCACAGTATGTGATAATGAATTGGGGTGGGAAGATGGGTGAGAGCACTGCACAGTATGTGATAATGAATTGGGATGGGAAGATGGGTGAGAGCACTGCAGAATATGTGATAATGAATTGGGGAGGGAAGATAGGTGAGAGCTCTGCACAGTATGTGATAATGAATTGGGGAGGGAAGATAGGTGAGAGCTCTGCACAGTATGTGATAATGAATTGGGGAGGGAAGATGGGTGAGAGCTCTGCACAGTATGTGATAATGAATTGGGGTGGGAAGATGGGTGAGAGCTCTGCACAGTATGTGATAATGAATTGGGGTGGGAAGATGGGTGAGAGCTCTGCACAGTATGTGATAATGAATTGGGGAGGGAAGATGGGTGAGAGCACTGCACAGTATGTGATAATGAATTGCGGTGTGAAGATGGGTGAGAGCTCTGCACAGTATGTGATAATGAATTGGGGTGAGAAGATGGGTGAGAGCACTGCACAGTATGTGATAATGAATTGGAGAGGGAAGATGGGTGAGAGCTCTGCACAGTATGTGATAATGAATTGGGGTGGGAAGATGGGTGAGAGCACTGCACAGTATGTGATAATGAATTGGGGTGGGAAGATGGGTGAGAGCTCTGTACAGTATGTGGTAATGAATTGGGGTGGGAAGATGGGTGAGAGCACTGCACAGTATGTGATAATGAATTGGGGAGGGAAGATGGGTGAGAGCTCTGCACAGTATGTGATAATGAATTGGGGTGGGAAGATGGGTGAGAGCACTGCACAGTATGTGATAATGAATTGGGGTGGGAAGATGGGTGAGAGCTCTGTACAGTATGTGATAATGAATTGGGGAGGGAAGATGGGTGAGAGCTCTGCACAGTATGTGATAATGAATTGGGGTGGGAAGATGGGTGAGAGCACTGCACAGTATGTGATAATTAATTGGGGAGGGAAGATGGGTGAGAGCTCTGCACAGTATGGTATAATGAATTGGGGTGTGAAGATGGGTGAGAGCACTGCACAGTATGTGATAATGAATTAGGGTGGGAAGATGGGTGAGAGCACTGCACAGTATGTGATAATGAATTGGGGTGTGAAGATGGGTCAGAGCTCTGCACAGTATGTGATAATGAATTGGGGAGGGAAGATGGGTGAGAGCGCTGCACAGTATGTGATAATGAATTGGGGAGGGAAGATGGGTAAGAGCTCTGCACAGTATGTGATAATGAATTGGGGTGGGAAGATAGGTGAGAGCTCTGCACAGTATGTGATAATGAATTGGGGTGGGAAGATGGGTGAGAGCACTGCACAGTATGTGATAATGAATTGGGATGGGAAGATGGGTGAGAGCACTGCAGAATATGTGATAATGAATTGGGGAGGGAAGATAGGTGAGAGCTCTGCACAGTATGTGATAATGAATTGGGGAGGGAAGATAGGTGAGAGCTCTGCACAGTATGTGATAATGAATTGGGGAGGGAAGATGGGTGAGAGCTCTGCACAGTATGTGATAATGAATTGGGGTGGGAAGATGGGTGAGAGCTCTGCACAGTATGTGATAATGAATTGGGGTGGGAAGATGGGTGAGAGCTCTGCACAGTATGTGATAATGAATTGGGGAGGGAAGATGGGTGAGAGCTCTGCACAGTATGTGATAATGAATTGCGGTGTGAAGATGGGTGAGAGCTCTGCACAGTATGTGATAATGAATTGGGGTGAGAAGATGGGTGAGAGCACTGCACAGTATGTGATAATGAATTGGAGAGGGAAGATGGGTGAGAGCTCTGCACAGTATGTGGTAATGAATTGGGGTGGGAAGATGGGTGAGAGCACTGCACAGTATGTGATAATGAATTGGGGTGGGAAGATGGGTGAGAGCTCTGTACAGTATGTGATAATGAATTGGGGAGGGAAGATGGCTGAGAGCTCTGCACAGTATGTGATAATGAATTGGGGTGGGAAGATGGGTGAGAGCACTGCACAGTATGTGATGATGAATTGGGGTGGGAAGATGGGTGAGAGCTCTGTACAGTATGTGATAATGAATTGGGGAGGGTAGATGGGTGAGAGCTCTGCACAGTATGTGATAATTAATTGGGGAGGGAAGATGGGTGAGAGCTCTGCACAGTATGTGATAATTAATTGGGGAGGGAAGATGGGTGAGAGCTCTGCACAGTATGGTATAATGAATTGGGGTGTGAAGATGGGTGAGAGCACTGCACAGTATGTGATAATGAATTAGGGTGGGAAGATGGGTGAGAGCACTGCACAGTATGTGATAATGAATTAGGGTGGGAAGATGGGTGAGAGCACTGCACAGTATGTGATAATGAATTGGGGTGTGAAGATGGGTCAGAGCTCTGCACAGTATGTGATAATGAATTGGGGAGGGAAGATGGGTGAGAGCGCTGCACAGTATGTGATAATGAATTGGGGAGGGAAGATGGGTGAGAGCTCTGCACAGTATGTGATAATGAATTGGGGTGGGAAGATGGGTGAGAGCTCTGCACAGTATGTGATAATGAATTGGGGAGGGAAGATGGGTGAGAGCTCTGCACAGTATGTGATAATGAATTGGGGTGGGAAGATGGGTGAGAGCTCTGCACAGTATGTGATAATGAATTGGGGAGGGAAGATGGGTGAGAGCGCTGCACCGTATGTGATAATGAATTGGGGTGTGAAGATGGGTGAGAGCTCTGCACAGTATGTGATAATGAATTGGGGAGGGAAGATGGGTGAGAGCTCTGCACAGTATGTGATAATGAATTGGGGAGGGAAGATGGGTGAGAGCTCTGCACAGTATGTGATAATGAATTGGGGAGGGAAGATGGGTGAGAGCTCTGCACAGTATGTGATAATGAATAGGGGAGGGAAGATGGGTGAGAGCACTGCACAGTATGTGATAATGAATTGGGGAGGGAAGATGGGTGAGAGCTCTGCACAGTATGTGATAATGAATTGGGGAGGGAAGATGGGTGAGAGCACTGCACAGTATGTGATAATGAATTGGGGTGTGAAGATGGGTGAGAGCTCTGCACAGTATGTGATAATGAATTGGGGTGGGAAGATGGGTGAGAGCTCTGCACAGTATGTGATAATGAATTGGGGTGTGAAGATGGGTGAGAGCTCTGCACAGTATGTGATAATGAATTGGGGAGGGAAGATGGGTGAGAGCTCTGCACAGTATGTGATAATGAATTGGGGAGGGAAGATGGGTGAGAGCTCTGCACAGTATGTGATAATTAATTGGGGAGGGAAGATGGGTGAGAGCTCTGCACAGTATGTGATAATGAATTAGGGTGTGAAGATGGGTGAGAGCTCTGCACAGTATGTGATAATGAATTAGGGTGGGAAGATGGGTGAGAGCACTGCACAGTATGTGATAATGAATTAGGGTGGGAAGATGGGTGAGAGCTCTGCACAGTATGTGATAATGAATTGGGGTGTGAAGATGGGTCAGAGCGCTGCACAGTATGTGATAATGAATTGGGGAGGGAAGATGGGTGAGAGCTCTGCACAGTATGTGATAATGAATTGGGGTGTGAAGATGGGTGAGAGCTCTGCACAGTATGTGATAATGAATTGGGGAGGGAAGATGGGTGAGTGCTCTGCACAGTATGTGATAATGAATTGGGGAGGGAAGATGGGTGAGAGCTCTGCACAGTATGTGATAATGAATTGGGGAGGGAAGATGGGTGAGAGCTCTGCACAGTATGTGATAATGAATTGGGGAGGGAAGATGGGTGAGAGCACTGCACAGTATGTGATAATGAATTGGGGAGGGAAGATGGGTGAGAGCTCTGTACAGTATGTGATAATGAATTGGGGAGGGAAGATGGGTGAGAGCTCTGCACAGTATGTGATAATGAATTGGGGAGGGAAGATGGGTGAGAGCTCTGCACAGTATGTGATAATGAATTGGGGAGGGAAGATGGGTGAGAGCTCTGCACAGTATGTGATAATGAATTGGGGAGGGAAGATGGGTGAGAGCTCTGCACAGTATGTGATAATGAATTGGGTGGGAAGATGGGTGGGAGCACTGCACAGTATGTGATAATGAATTGGGGAGGGAAGATGGGTGAGAGCTCTGCACAGTATGTGATAATGAATTGGGGAGGGAAGATGGGTGAGAGCTCTGCACAGTATGTGATAATGAATTGGGGTGTGCAGATGGGTGAGAGCTCTGCACAGTATGTGATAATGAATTGGGGTGTGAAGATGGGTGAGAGCTCTGCACAGTATGTGATAATGAATTGGGTGGGAAGATGGGTGAGAGCTCTGCACAGTATGTGATAATGAATTGGGGTGGGAAGATGGGTGAGAGCACTGCACAGTATGTGATAATGAATTGGGGAGGGAAGATGGGTGAGAGCTCTGCACAGTATGTGATAATGAATTGGGGTGGGAAGATGGGTGAGAGCACTGCACAGTATGTGATAATGAATTGGGGTGGGAAGATGGGTGATAGCTCTGTACAGTATGTGATAATGAATTCTGGAGGGAAGTTGGGTGAGAGCTCTGCACAGTATGTGATAATGAATTGGGTGGGAAGATGGGTGAGAGCACTGCACAGTATGTGATAATGAATTGGGGAGGGAAGATGGGTGAGAGCTCTGCACAGTATGTGATAATGAATTGGGGTGTGAAGATGGGTGAGAGCTCTGTACAGTATGTGATAATGAATTGGGGAGGGAAGATGGGTGAGAGCACTGCACAGTATGTGATAATGTATTGGGGAGGGAAGATGGGTGAGAGCTCTGTACAGTATGTGATAATGAATTGGGGTGGGAAGATGGGTGAGAGCTCTGCACAGTATGTGATAATGAATTGGGGAGGGAAGATGGGTGAGAGCTCTGCACAGTATGTGATAATGAATTGGGGTGAGAAGATGGGTGAGAGCTCTGCACAGTATGTGATAATGAATTGGGGTGGGAAGATGGGTGAGAGCACTGCACAGTATGTGAAAATGAATTGGGGTGGGAAGATGGGTGAGAGCTCTGTACAGTATGTGATAATGAATTGGGGAGGGAAGATGGGTGAGAGCTCTGCACAGTATGTGATAATGAATTGGGGTGGGAAGATGGGTGAGAGCTCTGCACAGTATGTGATAATGAATTGGGGAGGGAAGATGGGTGAGAGCTCTGCACAGTATGTGATAATGAATTGGGGTGGGAAGATGGGTGAGAGCTCTGTACAGTATGTGAAAATGAATTGGGGTGGGAAGATGGGTGAGAGCTCTGCACAGTATGTGATAATGAATTGGGGAGGGAAGATGGGTGAGAGCTCTGCACAGTATGTGATAATGAATTGGGGTGGGAAGATGGGTGAGAGCACTGCACAGTATGTGATAATGAATTGGGGTGGGAAGATGGGTGAGAACTCTGTACAGTATGTGATAATGAATTGGGGAGGGAAGATGGGTGAGAGCTCTGCACAGTATGTGATAATGAATTGGGGAGGGAAGATGGGTGAGAGCTCTGCACAGTATGTGATAATGAATTGGGGTGTGAAGATGGGTGAGAGCTCTGCACAGTATGTGATAATGAATTGGGGTGTGAAGATGGGTGAGAGCTCTGCACAGTATGTGATAATGAATTGGGGAGGGAAGATGGGTGAGAGCACTGCACCGTATGTGATAATGAATTGGGGTGTGAAGATGGGTCAGAGCGCTGCACAGTATGTGATAATGAATTGGGGTGTGAAGATGGGTGAGAGCTCTGCACAGTATGTGATAATGAATTGGGGAGGGAAGATGGGTGAGAGCTCTGCACAGTATGTGATAATGAATTGGGGAGGGAAGATGGGTGAGAGCGCTGCATCGTATGTGATAATGAATTGGGGTGTGAAGATGGGTGAGAGCTCTGCACAGTATGTGATAATGAATTGGGGAGGGAAGATGGGTGAGAGCTCTGCACAGTATGTGATAATGAATTGGGGAGGGAAGATGGGTGAGAGCTCTGCACAGCATGTGATAATGAATTGGGGAGGGAAGATGGGTGAGAGCTCTGCACAGTATGTGATAATGAATTGGGTGGGAAGATGGGTGAGAGCACTGCACAGTATGTGATAATGAATTGGGGTGTGAAGATGGGTGAGAGCTCTGCACAGTATGTGATAATGAATTGGGGAGGGAAGATGGGTGAGAGCACTGCACAGTATGTGATAATGAATTGGGGAGGGAAGACAGGTGAGAGCTCTGCACAGTATGTGATAATGAATTGGGTGGGAAGATGGGTGAGAGCACTGCACAGTATGTGATAATGAATTGGGGTGTGAAGATGGGTGAGAGCTCTGCACAGTATGTGATAATGAATTGGGGAGGGAAGATGGGTGAGAGCTCTGCACAGTATGTGATAATGAATTGGGGAGGGAAGATGGGTGAGAGCTCTGCACAATATGTGATAATGAATTGGGCTGGGAAGATGGGTGAGAGCGCTGCACAGTATGTGATAATGAATTGGGGTGAGAAGATGGGTGAGAGCTCTGCACAGTATGTGATAATGAATTGGGGTGGGAAGATGGGTGAGAGCTCTGCACAGTATGTGATAATGAATTGGGGTGGGAAGATGGGTGAGAGCTCTGCACAGTATATGATAATGAATTGGGGAGGGAAGATGGGTGAGAGCTCTGCACAGTATGTGATAATGAATTGGGATGGGAAGATGGGTGAGAGCTCTGCACAGTATGTGATAATGAATTGGGGTGGGAAGATGGGTGAGAGCACTGCACAGTATGTGATAATGAATTGCGGTGTGAAGATGGGTGAGAGCTCTGCACAGTATGTGATAATGAATTGGGGTGTGAAGATGGGTGAGAGCGCTGCACAGTATGTGATAATGAATTGGGGTGTGAAGATGGGTGAGAGCTCTGCACAGTATGTGATAATGAATTGGGGAGGGAAGATGGGTGAGAGCACTGCACAGTATGTGATAATGAATTGGGGAGGGAAGATGGGTGAGAGCACTGCACAGTATGTGATAATGAATTGGGGTGGGAAGATGGGTGAGGGCTCTGCACAGTATGTGATAATGAATTGGGGTGGGAAGATGGGTAAGAGCTCTGCACAGTATGTGATAATGAATTGGGGTGGGAAGATGGGTGAGGGCTCTGCACAGTATGTGATAATGAATTGGGGTGGGAAGATGGGTGAGAGCTCTGCACAGTATGTGATAATGAATTGGGGTGGGAAGATGGGTGAGACCACTGCACAGTATGTGATAATGAATTGGGGTGTGAAGATGGGTGAGAGCACTGCACAGTATGTGATAATGAATTGGGGTGGGAAGATGGGTGAGGGCTCTGCACAGTATGTGATAATGAATTGGGGTGGGAAGATGGGTGAGGGCTCTGCACAGTATGTGATAATGAATTGGGGTGGGAAGATGGGTGAGGGCTCTGCACAGTATGTGATAATGAATTGGGGTGGGAAGATGGGTGAGAGCTCTGCACAGTATGTGATAATGAATTGGGGTGGGAAGATGGGTGAGAGCTCTGCACAGTATGTGATAATGAATTGGGGAGGGAAGATGGGTGAGAGCACTGCACAGTATGTGATAATGAATTGGGGTGGGAAGATGGGTGAGAGCGTTGCACAGTATGTGATAATGAATTGGGGAGGGAAGATGGGTGAGAGCTCTGCACAGTATGTGATAATGAATTGGGGTGGGAAGATGGGTGAGAGCGCTGCACAGTATGTGATAATGAATTGGGGTGGGAAGATGGGTGAGAGCTCTGCACAGTATGTGATAATGAATTGCGGTGTGAAGATGGGTGAGAGCACTGCAGAATATGTGATAATGAATTGGGGAGGGAAGATAGGTGAGAGCTCTGCACAGTATGTGATAATGAATTGGGATGGGAAGATGGGTGAGAGCTCTGCACAGTATGTGATAATGAATTGGGATGGGAAGATGGGTGAGAGCTCTGCACAGTATGTGATAATGAATTGGGGTGGGAAGATGGGTGAGAGCACTGCACAGTATGTGATAATGAATTGGGGAGGGAAGATGGGTGAGAGCACTGCAGAATATGTGATAATGAATTGGGGTGGGAAGATAGGTGAGAGCTCTGCACAGTATGTGATAATGAATTGGGGTGGGAAGATGGGTGAGAGCACTGCACAGTATGTGATAATGAATTGGGATGGGAAGATGGGTGAGAGCACTGCAGAATATGTGATAATGAATTGGGGAGGGAAGATAGGTGAGAGCTCTGCACAGTATGTGATAATGAATTGGGGAGGGAAGATAGGTGAGAGCTCTGCACAGTATGTGATAATGAATTGGGGAGGGAAGATGGGTGAGAGCTCTGCACAGTATGTGATAATGAATTGGGGTGGGAAGATGGGTGAGAGCTCTGCACAGTATGTGATAATGAATTGGGGTGGGAAGATGGGTGAGAGCTCTGCACAGTATGTGATAATGAATTGGGGAGGGAAGATGGGTGAGAGCACTGCACAGTATGTGATAATGAATTGCGGTGTGAAGATGGGTGAGAGCTCTGCACAGTATGTGATAATGAATTGGGGTGAGAAGATGGGTGAGAGCACTGCACAGTATGTGATAATGAATTGGAGAGGGAAGATGGGTGAGAGCTCTGCACAGTATGTGGTAATGAATTGGGGTGGGAAGATGGGTGAGAGCACTGCACAGTATGTGATAATGAATTGGGGTGGGAAGATGGGTGAGAGCTCTGCACAGTATGTGATAATTAATTGGGGAGGGAAGATGGGTGAGAGCTCTGCACAGTATGGTATAATGAATTGGGGTGTGAAGATGGGTGAGAGCACTGCACAGTATGTGATAATGAATTAGGGTGGGAAGATGGGTGAGAGCACTGCACAGTATGTGATAATGAATTGGGGTGTGAAGATGGGTCAGAGCTCTGCACAGTATGTGATAATGAATTGGGGAGGGAAGATGGGTGAGAGCGCTGCACAGTATGTGATAATGAATTGGGGAGGGAAGATGGGTAAGAGCTCTGCACAGTATGTGATAATGAATTGGGGTGGGAAGATAGGTGAGAGCTCTGCACATTATGTGATAATGAATTGGGGTGGGAAGATGGGTGAGAGCACTGCACAGTATGTGATAATGAATTGGGATGGGAAGATGGGTGAGAGCACTGCAGAATATGTGATAATGAATTGGGGAGGGAAGATAGGTGAGAGCTCTGCACAGTATGTGATAATGAATTGGGGAGGGAAGATAGGTGAGAGCTCTGCACAGTATGTGATAATGAATTGGGGAGGGAAGATGGGTGAGAGCTCTGCACAGTATGTGATAATGAATTGGGGTGGGAAGATGGGTGAGAGCTCTGCACAGTATGTGATAATGAATTGGGGTGGGAAGATGGGTGAGAGCTCTGCACAGTATGTGATAATGAATTGGGGAGGGAAGATGGGTGAGAGCTCTGCACAGTATGTGATAATGAATTGCGGTGTGAAGATGGGTGAGAGCTCTGCACAGTATGTGACAATGAATTGGGGTGAGAAGATGGGTGAGAGCACTGCACAGTATGTGGTAATGAATTGGGGTGGGAAGATGGGTGAGAGCTCTGCACAGTATGTGATAATGAATTGGGGTGGGAAGATGGGTGAGAGCTCTGCACAGTATGTGATAATGAATTGGGGTGAGAAGATGGGTGAGAGCACTGCACAGTATGTGGTAATGAATTGGGGTGGGAAGATGGGTGAGAGCTCTGCACAGTATGTGATAATGAATTGGGGTGGGAAGATGGGTGAGAGCTCTGCACAGTATGTGATAATGAATTGGAGAGGGAAGATGGGTGAGAGCTCTGCACAGTATGTGGTAATGAATTGGGGTGGGAAGATGGGTGAGAGCACTGCACAGTATGTGATAATGAATTGGGGTGGGAAGATGGGTGAGAGCTCTGTACAGTATGTGATAATGAATTGGGGAGGGAAGATGGCTGAGAGCTCTGCACAGTATGTGATAATGAATTGGGGTGGGAAGATGGGTGAGAGCTCTGTACAGTATGTGATAATGAATTGGGGAGGGTAGATGGGTGAGAGCTCTGCACAGTATGTGATAATTAATTGGGGAGGGAAGATGGGTGAGAGCTCTGCACAGTATGTGATAATTAATTGGGGAGGGAAGATGGGTGAGAGCTCTGCACAGTATGGTATAATGAATTGGGGTGTGAAGATGGGTGAGAGCACTGCACAGTATGTGATAATGAATTAGGGTGGGAAGATGGGTGAGAGCACTGCACAGTATGTGATAATGAATTAGGGTGGGAAGATGGGTGAGAGCACTGCACAGTATGTGATAATGAATTGGGGTGTGAAGATGGGTCAGAGCTCTGCACAGTATGTGATAATGAATTGGGGAGGGAAGATGGGTGAGAGCGCTGCACAGTATGTGATAATGAATTGGGGAGGGAAGATGGGTGAGAGCTCTGCACAGTATGTGATAATGAATTGGGGTGGGAAGATGGGTGAGAGCTCTGCACAGTATGTGATAATGAATTGGGGAGGGAAGATGGGTGAGAGCGCTGCACCGTATGTGATAATGAATTGGGGTGTGAAGATGGGTGAGAGCTCTGCACAGTATGTGATAATGAATTGGGGAGGGAAGATGGGTGAGAGCTCTGCACAGTATGTGATAATGAATTGGGGAGGGAAGATGGGTGAGAGCTCTGCACAGTATGTGATAATGAATTGGGGAGGGAAGATGGGTGAGAGCTCTGCACAGTATGTGATAATGAATAGGGGAGGGAAGATGGGTGAGAGCACTGCACAGTATGTGATAATGAATTGGGGAGGGAAGATGGGTGAGAGCTCTGCACAGTATGTGATAATGAATTGGGGAGGGAAGATGGGTGAGAGCACTGCACAGTATGTGATAATGAATTGGGGTGTGAAGATGGGTGAGAGCTCTGCACAGTATGTGATAATGAATTGGGGTGGGAAGATGGGTGAGAGCTCTGCACAGTATGTGATAATGAATTGGGGTGTGAAGATGGGTGAGAGCTCTGCACAGTATGTGATAATGAATTGGGGAGGGAAGATGGGTGAGAGCTCTGCACAGTATGTGATAATGAATTGGGGAGGGAAGATGGGTGAGAGCTCTGCACAGTATGTGATAATTAATTGGGGAGGGAAGATGGGTGAGAGCTCTGCACAGTATGTGATAATGAATTAGGGTGTGAAGATGGGTGAGAGCTCTGCACAGTATGTGATAATGAATTAGGGTGGGAAGATGGGTGAGAGCACTGCACAGTATGTGATAATGAATTAGGGTGGGAAGATGGGTGAGAGCTCTGCACAGTATGTGATAATGAATTGGGGTGTGAAGATGGGTCAGAGCGCTGCACAGTATGTGATAATGAATTGGGGAGGGAAGATGGGTGAGAGCTCTGCACAGTATGTGATAATGAATTGGGGTGTGAAGATGGGTGAGAGCTCTGCACAGTATGTGATAATGAATTGGGGAGGGAAGATGGGTGAGTGCTCTGCACAGTATGTGATAATGAATTGGGGAGGGAAGATGGGTGAGAGCTCTGCACAGTATGTGATAATGAATTGGGGAGGGAAGATGGGTGAGAGCTCTGCACAGTATGTGATAATGAATTGGGGAGGGAAGATGGGTGAGAGCACTGCACAGTATGTGATAATGAATTGGGGAGGGAAGATGGGTGAGAGCTCTGTACAGTATGTGATAATGAATTGGGGAGGGAAGATGGGTGAGAGCTCTGCACAGTATGTGATAATGAATTGGGGAGGGAAGATGGGTGAGAGCTCTGCACAGTATGTGATAATGAATTGGGGAGGGAAGATGGGTGAGAGCTCTGCACAGTATGTGATAATGAATTGGGGAGGGAAGATGGGTGAGAGCTCTGCACAGTATGTGATAATGAATTGGGTGGGAAGATGGGTGGTAGCACTGCACAGTATGTGATAATGAATTGGGGAGGGAAGATGGGTGAGAGCTCTGCACAGTATGTGATAATGAATTGGGGAGGGAAGATGGGTGAGAGCTCTGCACAGTATGTGATAATGAATTGGGGTGTGCAGATGGGTGAGAGCTCTGCACAGTATGTGATAATGAATTGGGGTGTGAAGATGGGTGAGAGCTCTGCACAGTATGTGATAATGAATTGGGTGGGAAGATGGGTGAGAGCTCTGCACAGTATGTGATAATGAATTGGGGTGGGAAGATGGGTGAGAGCACTGCACAGTATGTGATAATGAATTGGGGAGGGAAGATGGGTGAGAGCTCTGCACAGTATGTGATAATGAATTGGGGTGGGAAGATGGGTGAGAGCTCTGCACAGTATGTGATAATGAATTGGGGTGGGAAGATGGGTGAGAGCACTGCACAGTATGTGATAATGAATTGGGGTGGGAAGATGGGTGATAGCTCTGTACAGTATGTGATAATGAATTCTGGAGGGAAGTTGGGTGAGAGCTCTGCACAGTATGTGATAATGAATTGGGTGGGAAGATGGGTGAGAGCACTGCACAGTATGTGATAATGAATTGGGGAGGGAAGATGGGTGAGAGCTCTGCACAGTATGTGATAATGAATTGGGGAGGGAAGATGGGTGAGAGCTCTGCACAGTATGTGATAATGAATTGGGGTGTGCAGATGGGTGAGAGCTCTGCACAGTATGTGATAATGAATTGGGGTGGGAAGATGGGTGAGAGCTCTGCACAGTATGTGATAATGAATTGGGGTGGGAAGATGGGTGAGAGCTCTGCACAGTATGTGATAATGAATTGGGGTGGGAAGATGGGTGAGAGCTCTGCACAGTATGTGATAATGAATTGGGGAGGGAAGATGGGTGAGAGCTCTGCACAGTATGTGATAATGAATTGGGGTGGGAAGATGGGTGAGAGCTCTGCACAGTATGTGATAATGAATTGGGGTGGGAAGATGGGTGAGAGCTCTGCACAGTATGTGATAATGAATTGGGGAGGGAAGATGGGTGAGAGCTCTGCACAGTATGTGATAATGAATTGGGGTGTGCAGATGGGTGAGAGCTCTGCACAGTATGTGATAATGAATTGGGGAGGGAAGATGGGTGAGAGCTCTGCACAGTATGTGATAATGAATTGGGGAGGGAAGATGGGTGAGAGCTCTGCACAGTATGTGATAATGAATTGGGGTGTGCAGATGGGTGAGAGCTCTGCACAGTATGTGATAATGAATTGGGGTGGGAAGATGGGTGAGAGCTCTGCACAGTATGTGATAATGAATTGGGGTGGGAAGATGGGTGAGAGCTCTGCACAGTATGTGATAATGAATTGGGGTGGGAAGATGGGTGAGAGCTCTGCACAGTATGTGATAATGAATTGGGGAGGGAAGATGGGTGAGAGCTCTGCACAGTATGTGATAATGAATTGGGGTGGGAAGATGGGTGAGAGCTCTGCACAGTATGTGATAATGAATTGGGGTGGGAAGATGGGTGAGAGCACTGCACAGTATGTGATAATGAATTGGGGAGGGAAGACAGGTGAGAGCTCTGCACAGTATGTGATAATGAATTGGGGAGGGAAGATGGGTGAGAGCTCTGCACAGTATGTGATAATGAATTGGGGAGGGAAGATGGGTGAGAGCTCTGCACAGTATGTGATAATGAATTGGGGTGGGAAGATGGGTGAGAGCTCTGCACAGTATGTGATAATGAATTGGGGAGGGAAGACAGGTGAGAGCTCTGCACAGTATGTGATAATGAATTGGGTGGGAAGATGGGTGAGAGCACTGCACAGTATGTGATAATGAATTGGGGTGTGAAGATGGGTGAGAGCTCTGCACAGTATGTGATAATGAATTGGGGAGGGAAGATGGGTGAGAGCTCTGCACAGTATGTGATAATGAATTGGGTGGGAAGATGGGTGAGAGCACTGCACAGTATGTGATAATGAATTGGGGAGGGAAGATGGGTGAGAGCTCTGCACAGTATGTGATAATGAATTGGGGAGGGAAGATGGGTGAGAGCTCTGCACAATATGTGATAATGAATTGGGCTGGGAAGATGGGTGAGAGCGCTGCACAGTATGTGATAATGAATTGGGGTGAGAAGATGGGTGAGAGCTCTGCACAGTATGTGATAATGAATTGGGGTGGGAAGATGGGTGAGAGCTCTGCACAGTATGTGATAATGAATTGGGGTGGGAAGATGGGTGAGAGCTCTGCACAGTATGTAATAATGAATTGGGGAGGGAAGATGGGTGAGAGCTCTGCACAGTATGTGATAATGAATTGGGATGGGAAGATGGGTGAGAACTCTGCACAGTATGTGATAATGAATTGGGGTGGGAAGATGGGTGAGAGCACTGCACAGTATGTGATAATGAATTGCGGTGTGAAGATGGGTGAGAGCTCTGCACAGTATGTGATAATGAATTGGGGTGTGAAGATGGGTGAGAGCGCTGCACAGTATGTGATAATGAATTGGGGTGTGAAGATGGGTGAGAGCTCTGCACAGTATGTGATAATGAATTGGGATGGGAAGATGGGTGAGAGCTCTGCACAGTATGTGATAATGAATTGGGGTGGGAAGATGGGTGAGAGCGCTGCACAGTATGTGATAATGAATTGGGGAGGGAAGATGGGTGAGAGCACTGCACAGTATGTGATAATGAATTGGGGTGGGAAGATGGGTGAGGGCTCTGCACAGTATGTGATAATGAATTGGGGTGGGAAGATGGGTGAGAGCTCTGCACAGTATGTGATAATGAATTGGGGTGGGAAGATGGGTGAGGGCTCTGCACAGTATGTGATAATGAATTGGGGTGGGAAGATGGGTGAGAGCTCTGCACAGTATGTGATAATGAATTGCGGTGTGAAGATGGGTGAGAGCTCTGCACAGTATGTGATAATGAATTGGGGTGGGAGGATGGGTGAGACCACTGCACAGTATGTGATAATGAATTGGGGTGGGAAGATGGGTGAGAGCACTGCACAGTATGTGATAATGAATTGGGGAGGGAAGATGGGTGAGAGCTCTGCACAGTATATGATAATGAATTGGGGAGGGAAGATGGGTGAGAGCTCTGCACAGTATGTGATAATGAATTGGGATGGGAAGATGGGTGAGAGCTCTGCACAGTATGTGATAATGAATTGGGGTGGGAAGATGGGTGAGAGCACTGCACAGTATGTGATAATGAATTGCGGTGTGAAGATGGGTGAGAGCTCTGCACAGTATGTGATAATGAATTGGGGTGTGAAGATGGGTGAGAGCGCTGCACAGTATGTGATAATGAATTGGGGTGTGAAGATGGGTGAGAGCTCTGCACAGTATGTGATAATGAATTGGGGAGGGAAGATGGGTGAGAGCACTGCACAGTATGTGATAATGAATTGGGGTGGGAAGATGGGTGAGGGCTCTGCACAGTATGTGATAATGAATTGGGGTGGGAAGATGGGTGAGAGCTCTGCACAGTATGTGATAATGAATTGCGGTGTGAAGATGGGTGAGAGCTCTGCACAGTATGTGATAATGAATTGGGGTGGGAGGATGGGTGAGACCACTGCACAGTATGTGATAATGAATTGGGGTGGGAGGATGGGTGAGACCACTGCACAGTATGTGATAATGAATTGGGGAGGGAAGATGGGTGAGAGCACTGCACAGTATGTGATAATGAATTGGGGTGTGAAGATGGGTGAGAGCTCTGCACAGTATGTGATAATGAATTGGGGTGTGAAGATGGGTGAGAGCTCTGCACAGTATGTGATAATGAATTGGGGAGGGAAGATGGGTGAGAGCTCTGCACAGTATGTGATAATGAATTGGGGAGGGAAGATGGGTGAGAGCACTGCACAGTATGTGATAATGAATTGGGGTGGGAAGATGGGTGAGAGCGTTGCACAGTATGTGATAATGAATTGGGGAGGGAAGATGGGTGAGAGCTCTGCACAGTATGTGATAATGAATTGGGGTGGGAAGATGGGTGAGAGCTCTGCACAGTATGTGATAATGAATTGGGGTGGGAAGATGGGTGAGAGCTCTGCACAGTATGTGATAATGATTGGCGGTGTGAAGATGGGTGAGAGCTCTGCACAATATGTGATAATGAATTGCGGTGTGAAGATGGGTGAGAGCTCTGCACAGTATGTGATAATGAATTGGGGTGGGAGGATGGGTGAGACCACTGCACAGTATGTGATAATGAATTGGGGTGGGAGGATGGGTGAGACCACTGCACAGTATGTGATAATGAATTGGGGAGGGAAGATGGGTGAGAGCACTGCACAGTATGTGATAATGAATTGGGGTGTGAAGATGGGTGAGAGCTCTGCACAGTATGTGATAATGAATTGGGGTGTGAAGATGGGTGAGAGCTCTGCACAGTATGTGATAATGAATTGGGGAGGGAAGATGGGTGAGAGCTCTGCACAGTATGTGATAATGAATTGGGGAGGGAAGATGGGTGAGAGCACTGCACAGTATGTGATAATGAATTGGGGTGGGAAGATGGGTGAGAGCGTTGCACAGTATGTGATAATGAATTGGGGAGGGAAGATGGGTGAGAGCTCTGCACAGTATGTGATAATGAATTGGGGTGGGAAGATGGGTGAGAGCTCTGCACAGTATGTGATAATGAATTGGGGTGGGAAGATGGGTGAGAGCACTGCACAGTATGTGATAATGAATTGGGATGGGAAGATGGGTGAGAGCACTGCAGAATATGTGATAATGAATTGGGGTGGGAAGATAGGTGAGAGCTCTGCACAGTATGTGATAATGAATTGGGGAGGGAAGATAGGTGAGAGCTCTGCACAGTATGTGATAATGAATTGGGATGGGAAGATGGGTGAGAGCACTGCAGAATATGTGATAATGAATTGGGGAGGGAAGATAGGTGAGAGCTCTGCACAGTATGTGATAATGAATTGGGGAGGGAAGATAGGTGAGAGCTCTGCACAGTATGTGATAATGAATTGGGGAGGGAAGATGGGTGAGAGCTCTGCACAGTATGTGATAATGAATTGGGGAGGGAAGATGGGTGAGAGCTCTGCACAGTATGTGATAATGAATTGGGGAGGGAAGATGGGTGAGACCACTGCACAGTATGTGATAATGAATTGGGGAGGGAAGATGGGTGAGAGCACTGCACAGTATGTGATAATGAATTGGGGTGTGAAGATGGGTGAGAGCTCTGCACAGTATGTGATAATGAATTGGGGTGTGAAGATGGGTGAGAGCTCTGCACAGTATGTGATAATGAATTGGGGAGGGAAGATGGGTGAGAGCTCTGCACAGTATGTGATAATGAATTGGGGAGGGAAGATGGGTGAGAGCACTGCACAGTATGTGATAATGAATTGGGGTGGGAAGATGGGTGAGAGCGTTGCACAGTATGTGATAATGAATTGGGGAGGGAAGATGGGTGAGAGCTCTGCACAGTATGTGATAATGAATTGGGGTGGGAAGATGGGTGAGAGCTCTGCACAGTATGTGATAATGAATTGGGGAGGGAAGATAGGTGAGAGCTCTGCACAGTATGTGATAATGAATTGGGATGGGAAGATGGGTGAGAGCACTGCAGAATATGTGATAATGAATTGGGGTGGGAAGATAGGTGAGAGCTCTGCACAGTATGTGATAATGAATTGGGGAGGGAAGATAGGTGAGAGCTCTGCACAGTATGTGATAATGAATTGGGATGGGAAGATGGGTGAGAGCACTGCAGAATATGTGATAATGAATTGGGGAGGGAAGATAGGTGAGAGCTCTGCACAGTATGTGATAATGAATTGGGGAGGGAAGATAGGTGAGAGCTCTGCACAGTATGTGATAATGAATTGGGGAGGGAAGATGGGTGAGAGCTCTGCACAGTATGTGATAATGAATTGGGGTGGGAAGATGGGTGAGAGCTCTGCACAGTATGTGATAATGAATTGGGGTGGGAAGATGGGTGAGAGCTCTGCACAGTATGTGATAATGAATTGGGGAGGGAAGATGGGTGAGAGCTCTGCACAGTATGTGATAATGAATTGCGGTGTGAAGATGGGTGAGAGCTCTGCACAGTATGTGATAATGAATTGGGGTGAGAAGATGGGTGAGAGCACTGCACAGTATGTGATAATGAATTGGAGAGGGAAGATGGGTGAGAGCTCTGCACAGTATGTGATAATGAATTGGGGTGGGAAGATGGGTGAGAGCACTGCACAGTATGTGATAATGAATTGGGGTGGGAAGATGGGTGAGAGCTCTGTACAGTATGTGATAATGAATTGGGGAGGGAAGATGGGTGAGAGCTCTGCACAGTATGTGATAATGAATTGGGGAGGGAAGATGGGTGAGAGCTCTGCACAGTATGTGATAATGAATTGGGGAGGGAAGATGGGTGAGAGCTCTGCACAGTATGTGATAATGAACTGGGGTGGGAAGATGGGTGAGAGCACTGCACAGTATGTGATAATGAATTGGGGTGAGAAGATGGGTGAGAGCACTGCACAGTATGTGATAATGAATTGGGGTGAGAAGATGGGTGAGAGCACTGCACAGTATGTGATAATGAATTGGGGTGAGAAGATGGGTGAGAGCACTGCACAGTATGTGATAATGAATTGGAGAGGGAAGATGGGTGAGAGCTCTGCACAGTATGTGATAATGAATTGGGGTGGGAAGATGGGTGAGAGCACTGCACAGTATGTGATAATGAATTGGGGTGGGAAGATGGGTGAGAGCTCTGTACAGTATGTGATAATGAATTGGGGAGGGAAGATGGGTGAGAGCTCTGCACAGTATGTGATAATGAATTGGGGCGGGAAGATGGGTGAGAGCTCTGCACAGTATGTGATAATGAATTGGGGTGGGAAGATGGGTGAGAGCTCTGCACAGTATGTGATAATGAATTGGGGTGTGAAGATGGGTGAGAGCTCTGCACAGTATGTGATAATGAATTGGGGTGTGAAGATGGGTGAGAGCTCTGCACAGTATGTGATAATGAATTGGGGTGGGAAGATAGGTGAGAGCTCTGCACAGTATGTGATAATGAATTGGGGTGGGAAGATGGGTGAGAGCTCTGCACCGTATGTGATAATGAATTGGGGTGTGAAGATGGGTGAGAGCGCTGCACAGTATGTGATAATGAATTGGGGTGTGAAGATGGGTGAGAGCTCTGCACAGTATGTGATAATGAATTGGGGAGGGAAGATGGGTGAGAGCTCTGCACAGTATGTGATAATGAATTGGGGAGGGAAGATGGGTGAGAGCTCTGCACAGTATGTGATAATTAATTGGGGAGGGAAGATGGGTGAGAGCTCTGCACAGTATGGTATAATGAATTGGGGTGTGAAGATGGGTGAGAGCACTGCACAGTATGTGATAATGAATTAGGGTGGGAAGATGGGTGAGAGCACTGCACAGTATGTGATAATGAATTGGGGTGTGAAGATGGGTCAGAGCGCTGCACAGTATGTGATAATGAATTGGGGAGGTAAGATGGGTGAGAGCGCTGCACAGTATGTGATAATGAATTGGGGTGTGAAGATGGGTGAGAGCTCTGCACAGTATGTGATAATGAATTGGGGTGTGAAGATGGGTGAGAGCTCTGCACAGTATGTGATAATGAATTGGGGTGGGAAGATAGGTGAGAGCACTGCACCGTATGTGATAATGAATTGGGGTGTGAAGATGGGTGAGAGCGCTGCACAGTATGTGATAATGAATTGGGGTGTGAAGATGGGTGAGAGCTCTGCACAGTATGTGATAATGAATTGGGGAGGGAAGATGGGTGAGAGCTCTGCACAGTATGTGATAATTAATTGGGGAGGGAAGATGGGTGAGAGCTCTGCACAGTATGGTATAATGAATTGGGGTGTGAAGATGGGTGAGAGCGCTGCACAGTATGTGATAATGAATTAGGGTGGGAAGATGGGTGAGAGCACTGCACAGTATGTGATAATGAATTGGGGTGTGAAGATGGGTGAGAGCTCTGCACAGTATGTGATAATGAATTGGGGTGGGAAGATAGGTGAGAGCACTGCACCGTATGTGATAATGAATTGGGGTGTGAAGATGGGTGAGAGCGCTGCACAGTATGTGATAATGAATTGGGGTGTGAAGATGGGTGAGAGCTCTGCACAGTATGTGATAATGAATTGGGGAGGGAAGATGGGTGAGAGCTCTGCACAGTATGTGATAATTAATTGGGGAGGGAAGATGGGTGAGAGCTCTGCACAGTATGGTATAATGAATTGGGGTGTGAAGATGGGTGAGAGCGCTGCACAGTATGTGATAATGAATAAGGGTGGGAAGATGGGTGAGAGCACTGCACAGTATGTGATAATGAATTGGGGTGTGAAGATGGGTCAGAGCGCTGCACAGTATGTGATAATGAATTGGGGAGGTAAGATGGGTGAGAGCGCTGCACAGTATGTGATAATGAATTGGGGAGGGAAGATGGGTGAGAGCTCTGCACAGTATGTGATAATTAATTGGGGAGGGAAGATGGGTGAGAGCTCTGCACAGTATGTGATAATGAATTAGGGTGTGAAGATGGGTGAGAGCTCTGCACAGTATGTGATAATGAATTAGGGTGGGAAGATGGGTGAGAGCTCTGCACAGTATGTGATAATGAATTAGGGTGGGAAGATGGGTGAGAGCTCTGCACAGTATGTGATAATGAATTGGGGAGGGAAGATGGGTGAGAGCGCTGCACAGTATGTGATAATGAATTGGGGAGGGAAGATGGGTGAGAGCTCTGCACAGTATGTGATAATGAATTGGGGAGGGAAGATGGGTGAGAGCTCTGCACAGTATGTGATAATGAATTGGGGAGGGAAGATGGGTGAGAGCTCTGCACAGTATGTGATAATGAATTGGGGAGGGAAGATGGGTGAGAGCTCTGCACAGTATGTGATAATGAATTAGGGTGGGAAGATGGGTGAGAGCTCTGCACAGTATGTGATAATGAATTGGGGAGGGAAGATGGGTGAGAGCTCTGCACAGTATGTGATAATGAATTGGGGAGGGAAGATGGGTGAGAGCTCTGCACAGTATGTGATAATGAATTGGGGAGGGAAGATGGGTGAGAGCTCTGCACAGTATGTGATAATGAATTGGGGAGGGAAGATGGGTGAGAGCACTGCACAGTATGTGATAATGAATTGGGGAGGGAAGATGGGTGAGAGCTCTGTACAGTATGTGATAATGAATTGGGGAGGGAAGATGGGTGAGAGCTCTGCACAGTATGTGATAATGAATTGGGGAGGGAAGATGGGTGAGAGCTCTGCACAGTATGTGATAATGAATTGGGGAGGGAAGATGGGTGAGAGCTCTGCACAGTATGTGATAATGAATTGGGGAGGGAAGATGGGTGAGAGCTCTGCACAGTATGTGATAATGAATTGGGTGGGAAGATGGGTGGGAGCACTGCACAGTATGTGATAATGAATTGGGGAGGGAAGATGGGTGAGAGCTCTGCACAGTATGTGATAATGAATTGGGGAGGGAAGATGGGTGAGAGCTCTGCACAGTATGTGATAATGAATTGGGGTGTGCAGATGGGTGAGAGCTCTGCACAGTATGTGATAATGAATTGGGGTGTGAAGATGGGTGAGAGCTCTGCACAGTATGTGATAATGAATTGGGTGGGAAGATGGGTGAGAGCTCTGCACAGTATGTGATAATGAATTGGGGAGGGAAGATGGGTGAGAGCTCTGCACAGTATGTGATAATGAATTGGGGTGGGAAGATGGGTGAGAGCACTGCACAGTATGTGATAATGAATTGGGGTGGGAAGATGGGTGAGAGCACTGCACAGTATGTGATAATGAATTGGGGTGGGAAGATGGGTGATAGCTCTGTACAGTATGTGATAATGAATTCTGGAGGGAAGTTGGGTGAGAGCTCTGCACAGTATGTGATAATGAATTGGGGAGGGAAGATGGGTGAGAGCACTGCACCGTATGTGATAATGAATTGGGGTGGGAAGATGGGTGAGAGCTCTGCACAGTATGTGATAATGAATTGGGGTGGGAAGATGGGTGAGAGCTCTGCACAGTATGTGATAATGAATTGGGGTGGGAAGATGGGTGAGAGCTCTGCACAGTATGTGATAATGAATTGGGGTGTGAAGATGGGTCAGAGCGCTGCACAGTATGTGATAATGAATTGGGGTGTGAAGATGGGTGAGAGCTCTGCACAGTATGTGATAATGAATTGGGGAGGGAAGATGGGTGAGAGCGCTGCACAGTATGTGATAATGAATTGGGGAGGGAAGATGGGTGAGAGCTCTGCACAGTATGTTATAATGAATTGGGGTGTGAAGATGGGTGAGAGCACTGCACAGTATGTGATAATGAATTGGGGTGTGAAGATGGGTGAGAGCGCTGCACAGTATGTGATAATGAATTGGGGAGGGAAGATGGGTGAGAGCTCTGCACAGTATGTGATAATGAATTGGGGAGGGAAGATGGGTGAGAGATCTGCACAGTATGTGATAATGAATTGGGCTGGGAAGATGGGTGAGAGCTCTGCACAGTATGTGATAATGAATTGGGGTGGGAAGATGGGTGAGAGCGCTGCACAGTATGTGATAATGAATTGGGGAGGGAAGATGGGTGAGAGCTCTGCACAGTATGTGATAATGAATTGGGGTGGGAAGATGGGTGAGAGCTATGCACAGTATGTGATAATGAATTGGGGAGGGAAGATGGGTGAGAGCGCTGCACCGTATGTGATAATGAATTGGGGTGTGAAGATGGGTGAGAGCTCTGCACAGTATGTGATAATGAATTGGGGAGGGAAGATGGGTGAGAGCTCTGCACAGTATGTGATAATGAATTGGGGAGGGAAGATGGGTGAGAGCACTGCACAGTATGTGATAATGAATTGGAGAGGGAAGATGGGTGAGAGCTCTGCACAGTATGTGATAATGAATTGGAGAGGGAAGATGGGTGAGAGCACTGCACAGTATGTGATAATGAATTGGAGAGGGAAGATGGGTGAGAGCTCTGCACAGTATATGATAATGAATTGGGGTGGGAAGATGGGTGAGAGCACTGCACAGTATGTGATAATGAATTGGGGAGGGAAGATGGGTGAGAGCTCTGCACAGTATGTGATAATGAATTGGGGTGGGAAGATGGGTGAGAGCTCTGCACAGTATGTGATAATGAATTGGAGAGGGAAGATGGGTGAGAGCTCAGCACAGTATGTGATAATGAATTGGGGTGGGAAGATGGGTGAGAGCACTGCACAATATATGATAATGAATTGGGGTGGGAAGATGGGTGAGAGCACTGCACAATATATGATAATGAATTGGGGTGGGAAGATGGGTGAGAGCACTGCACAGTATGTGATAATGAATTGGGGTGGGAATATGGGTGAGAGCTCTGTACAGTATGTGATAATAAATTGGGGAGGGAAGATGGGTGAGAGCTCTGCACAGTATGTGATAATGAATTGGAGAGGGAAGATGGGTGAGAGCACTGCACAATATATGATAATGAATTGGGGTGGGAAGATGGGTGAGAGCACTGTACAGTATGTGATAATGAATTGGGGAGGGAAGATGGGTGAGAGCTCTGCACAGTATGTGATAATGAATTGGAGAGGGAAGATGGGTGAGAGCACTGCACAATATATGATAATGAATTGGGGTGGGAAGATGGGTGAGAGCTCTGCACAGTATGTGATAATGAATTGGAGAGGGAAGATGGGTGAGAGCACTGCACAATATATGATAATGAATTGGGGTGGGAAGATGGGTGAGAGCTCTGCACAGTATGTGATAATGAATTGGGGTGGGAAGATGGGTGAGAGCTCTGTACAGTATGTGATAATGAATTGGGGAGGGAAGATGGGTGAGAGCTCTGCACAGTATGTGATAATGAATTGGGGTGGGAAGATGGGTGAGAGCTCTGCACAGTATGTGATAATGAATTGGGGTGGGAAGATGGGTGAGAGCTCTGTACAGTATGTGATAATGAATTGGGGTGGGAAGATGGGTGAGAGCACTGCACAGTATGTGATGATGAATTGGGGTGGGAAGATGGGTGAGAGCTCTGCACAGTATGTGATAATGAATTGGGGTGGGAAGATGGGTGAGAGCTCTGCACAGTATGTGATAATGAATTGGGGAGGGAAGATGGGTGAGAGCTCTGCACAGTATGTGATAATGAATTGGGGAGGGAAGATGGGTGAGAGCTCTGCACAGTATGTGATAATGAATTGGGGTGGGAAGATGGGTGAGAGCTCTGCACAGTATGTGATAATGAATTGGGGTGGGAAGATGGGTGAGAGCACTGCACAGTATGTGATAATGAATTGGGGAGGGAAGACAGGTGAGAGCTCTGCACAGTATGTGATAATGAATTGGGGAGGGAAGATGGGTGAGAGCTCTGCACAGTATGTGATAATGAATTGGGGAGGGAAGATGGGTGAGAGCTCTGCACAGTATGTGATAATGAATTGGGGTGGGAAGATGGGTGAGAGCACTGCACAGTATGTGATAATGAATTGGGGTGTGAAGATGGGTGAGAGCTCTGCACAGTATGTGATAATGAATTGGGGTGTGAAGATGGGTGAGAGCTCTGCACAGTATGTGATAATGAATTGGGGAGGGAAGATGGGTGAGAGCTCTGCACAGTATGTGATAATGAATTGGGGAGGGAAGATGGGTGAGAGCTCTGCACAATATGTGATAATGAATTGGGCTGGGAAGATGGGTGAGAGCGCTGCACAGTATGTGATAATGAATTGGGGTGAGAAGATGGGTGAGAGCTCTGCACAGTATGTGATAATGAATTGGGGTGGGAAGATGGGTGAGAGCTCTGCACAGTATGTGATAATGAATTGGGGTGGGAAGATGGGTGAGAGCTCTGCACAGTATATGATAATGAATTGGGGAGGGAAGATGGGTGAGAGCTCTGCACAGTATGTGATAATGAATTGGGATGGGAAGATGGGTGAGAGCTCTGCACAGTATGTGATAATGAATTGGGGTGGGAAGATGGGTGAGAGCTCTGCACAGTATGTGATAATGAATTGCGGTGTGAAGATGGGTGAGAGCTCTGCACAGTATGTGATAATGAATTGGGGTGGGAAGATGGGTGAGAGCTCTGCACAGTATGTGATAATGAATTGGGGTGGGAAGATGGGTGAGAGCTCTGCACAGTATGTGATAATGAATTGGGGTGGGAAGATGTGTGAGGGCTCTGCACAGTATGTGATAATGAATTGGGGTGGGAAGATGGGTGAGAGCTCTGCACAGTATGTGATAATGAATTGGGGTGGGAAGATGGGTGAGGGCTCTGCACAGTATGTGATAATGAATTGGGGTGGGAAGATGGGTGAGAGCTCTGCACAGTATGTGATAATGAATTGCGGTGTGAAGATGGGTGAGAGCTCTGCACAGTATGTGATAATGAATTGGGGTGGGAGGATGGGTGAGACCACTGCACAGTATGTGATAATGAATTGGGGTGGGAGGATGGGTGAGACCACTGCACAGTATGTGATAATGAATTGGGGTGTGAAGATGGTTGAGAGCGCTGCACAGTATGTGATAATGAATTGGGGTGTGAAGATGGGTGAGAGCTCTGCACAGTATGTGATAATGAATTGGGGTGTGAAGATGGGTGAGAGCTCTGCACAGTATGTGATAATGAATTGGGGAGGGAAGATGGGTGAGAGCTCTGCACAGTATGTGATAATGAATTGGGGTGGGAAGATGGGTGAGAGCACTGCACAGTATGTGATAATGAATTGGGGTGGGAAGATGGGTGAGAGCGTTGCACAGTATGTGATAATGAATTGGGGAGGGAAGATGGGTGAGAGCTCTGCACAGTATGTGATAATGAATTGGGGTGGGAAGATGGGTGAGAGCTCTGCACAGTATGTGATAATGAATTGGGGTGGGAAGATGGGTGAGAGCTCTGCACAGTATGTGATAATGATTGGCGGTGTGAAGATGGGTGAGAGCTCTGCACAATATGTGATAATGAATTGCGGTGTGAAGATGGGTGAGAGCGCTGCACAGTATGTGATAATGAATTGGGGTGGGAAGATGGGTGAGAGCTCTGCACAGTATGTGATAATGAATTGGGGTGGGAAGATGGGTGAGAGCACTGCACAGTATGTGATAATGAATTGGGATGGGAAGATGGGTGAGAGCACTGCAGAATATGTGATAATGAATTGGGGTGGGAAGATAGGTGAGAGCTCTGCACAGTATGTGATAATGAATTGGGGAGGGAAGATAGGTGAGAGCTCTGCACAGTATGTGATAATGAATTGGGATGGGAAGATGGGTGAGAGCACTGCAGAATATGTGATAATGAATTGGGGAGGGAAGATAGGTGAGAGCTCTGCACAGTATGTGATAATGAATTGGGGAGGGAAGATAGGTGAGAGCTCTGCACAGTATGTGATAATGAATTGGGGAGGGAAGATGGGTGAGAGCTCTGCACAGTATGTGATAATGAATTGGGGTGGGAAGATGGGTGAGAGCTCTGCACAGTATGTGATAATGAATTGGGGTGGGAAGATGGGTGAGAGCTCTGCACAGTATGTGATAATGAATTGGGGAGGGAAGATGGGTGAGAGCTCTGCACAGTATGTGATAATGAATTGCGGTGTGAAGATGGGTGAGAGCTCTGCACAGTATGTGATAATGAATTGGGGTGAGAAGATGGGTGAGAGCGCTGCACAGTATGTGATAATGAATTGGAGAGGGAAGATGGGTGAGAGCTCTGCACAGTATGTGATAATGAATTGGGGTGGGAAGATGGGTGAGAGCACTGCACAGTATGTGATAATGAATTGGGGTGGGAAGATGGGTGAGAGCTCTGTACAGTATGTGATAATGAATTGGGGAGGGAAGATGGGTGAGAGCTCTGCACAGTATGTGATAATGAATTGGGGAGGGAAGATGGGTGAGAGCTCTGCACAGTATGTGATAATGAATTGGGGAGGGAAGATGGGTGAGAGCTCTGCACAGTATGTGATAATGAATTGGGGAGGGAAGATGGGTGAGAGCACTGCAGAATATGTGATAATGAATTGGGGTGGGAAGATGGGTGAGAGCTCTGCACAGTATGTGATAATGAATTGGGGTGTGAAGATGGGTGAGAGCTCTGCACAGTATGTGATAATGAATTGGGGAGGGAAGATGGGTGAGAGCTCTGCACAGTATGTGATAATGAATTGGGGAGGGAAGATGGGTGAGAGCTCTGCACAGTATGTGATAATGAATTGGGGAGGGAAGATGGGTGAGAGCACTGCAGAATATGTGATAATGAATTGGGGTGGGAAGATGGGTGAGAGCTCTGCACAGTATGTGATAATGAATTGGGGTGTGAAGATGGGTGAGAGCTCTGCACAGTATGTGATAATGAATTGGGGTGTGAAGATGGGTGAGAGCTCTGCACAGTATGTGATAATGAATTGGGGTGGGAAGATAGGTGAGAGCGCTGCACCGTATGTGATAATGAATTGGGGTGTGAAGATGGGTGAGAGCGCTGCACAGTATGTGATAATGAATTGGGGTGTGAAGATGGGTGAGAGCTCTGCACAGTATGTGATAATGAATTGGGGAGGGAAGATGGGCGAGAGCTCTGCACAGTATGTGATAATTAATTGGGGAGGGAAGATGGGTGAGAGCTCTGCACAGTATGGTATAATGAATTGGGGTGTGAAGATGGGTGAGAGCACTGCACAGTATGTGATAATGAATTAGGGTGGGAAGATGGGTGAGAGCACTGCACAGTATGTGATAATGAATTGGGGTGTGAAGATGGGTCAGAGCGATGCACAGTATGTGATAATGAATTGGGGAGGGAAGATGGGTGAGAGCGCTGCACAGTATGTGATAATGAATTGGGGAGGGAAGATGGGTGAGAGCTCTGCACAGTATGTGATAATGAATTGGGGAGGGAAGATGGGTGAGAGCACTGCACAGTATGTGATAATGAATTGGGGTGTGAAGATGGGTGAGAGCTCTGCACAGTATGTGATAATGAATTGGGGTGGGAAGATGGGTGAGAGCTCTGCACAGTATGTGATAATGAATTGGGGAGGGAAGATGGGTGAGAGCACTGCACAGTATGTGATAATGAATTGGGGTGTGAAGATGGGTGAGAGCTCTGCACAGTATGTGATAATGAATTGGGGTGGGAAGATGGGTGAGAGCTCTGCACAGTATGTGATAATGAATTGGGGAGGGAAGATGGGTGAGAGCTCTGCACAGTATGTGATAATTAATTGGGGAGGGAAGATGGGTGAGAGCTCTGCACAGTATGTGATAATGAATTAGGGTGTGAAGATGGGTGAGAGCTCTGCACAGTATGTGATAATGAATTAGGGTGGGAAGATGGGTGAGAGCACTGCACAGTATGTGATAATGAATTAGGGTGGGAAGATGGGTGAGAGCACTGCACAGTATGTGATAATGAATTGGGGTGTGAAGATGGGTCAGAGCGCTGCACAGTATGTGATAATGAATTGGAGAGGGAAGATGGGTGAGTGCTCTGCACAGTATGTGATAATGAATTGGGGTGGGAAGATGGGTGAGAGCTCTGCACAGTATGTGATAATGAATTGGGGAGGGAAGATGGGTGAGAGCCCTGCACCGTATGTGATAATGAATTGGGGTGTGAAGATGGGTGAGAGCTCTGCACAGTATGTGATAATGAATTGGGGAGGGAAGATGGGTGAGAGCTCTGCACAGTATGTGATAATGAATTGGGGAGGGAAGATGGGTGAGAGCTCTGCACAGTATGTGATAATGAATTGGGGAGGGAAGATGGGTGAGAGCTCTGCACAGTATGTGATAATGAATTGGGGAGGGAAGATGGGTGAGAGCACTGCACCGTATGTGATAATGAATTGGGGTGGGAAGATGGGTGAGAGCTCTGCACAGTATGTGATAATGAATTGGGGAGGGAAGATGGGTGAGAGCTCTGCACAGTATGTGATAATGAATTGGGGAGGGAAGATGGGTGAGAGCGCTGCACAGTATGTGATAATGAATTGGGGTGTGAAGATGGGTGAGAGCTCTGCACAGTATGTGATAATGAATTGGGGTGTGAAGATGGGTGAGAGCTCTGCACAGTATGTGATAATGAATTGGGGAGGGAAGATGGGTGAGAGCTCTGCACAGTATGTGATAATGAATTGGGGAGGGAAGATGGGTGAGAGCACTGCACCGTATGTGATAATGAATTGGGGTGTGAAGATGGGTGAGAGCACTGCACAGTATGTGATAATGAATTGGGGTGTGAAGATGGGTGAGAGCTCTGCACAATTTGTGATAATGAATTGGGGAGGGAAGATGGGTGAGAGCTCTGCACAGTATGTGATAATAAATTGGGGTGGGAAGATGGGTGAGAGCTCTGCACAGTATGTGATAATGAATTGGGGTGTGAAGATGGGTCAGAGCGCTGCACAGTATGTGATAATGAATTGGGGTGTGAAGATGGGTGAGAGCTCTGCACAGTATGTGATAATGAATTGGGGAGGGAAGATGGGTGAGAGCGCTGCACAGTATGTGATAATGAATTGGGGAGGGAAGATGGGTGAGAGCTCTGCACAGTATGTGATAATGAATTGGGGTGGGAAGATGGGTGAGAGCTCTGCACAGTATGTGATAATGAATTGGGGAGGGAAGATGGGTGAGAGCACTGCACAGTATGTGATAATGAATTGGGGTGTGAAGATGGGTGAGAGCTCTGCACAGTATGTGATAATGAATTGGGGAGGGAAGATGGGTGAGAGCTCTGCACAGTATGTGATAATGAATTGGGATGGGAAGATGGGTGAGAGATCTGCACAGTATGTGATAATGAATTGGGCTGGGAAGATGGGTGAGAGCTCTGCACAGTATGTGATAATGAATTGGGGTGGGAAGATGGGTGAGAGCTCTGCACAGTATGTGATAATGAATTGGGGTGGGAAGATGGGTGAGAGCTCTGCACAGTATGTGATAATGAATTGGGCTGGGAAGATGGGTGAGAGCACTGCACAGTATGTGATAATGAATTGGGGAGGGAAGATGGGTGAGAGCTCTGCACAGTATGTGATAATGAATTGGGGTGGGAAGATGGGTGAGAGCTCTGCACAGTATGTGATAATGAATTGGGGAGGGAAGATGGGTGAGAGCGCTGCACCGTATGTGATAATGAATTGGGGTGTGAAGATGGGTGAGAGCTCTGCACAGTATGTGATAATGAATTGGGGAGGGAAGATGGGTGAGAGCTCTGCACAGTATGTGATAATGAATTGGGGTGGGAAGATGGGTGAGAGCTCTGCACAGTATGTGATAATGAATTGGGGAGGGAAGATGGGTGAGAGCTCTGCACAGTATGTGATAATGAATTGGGGTGTGAAGATGGGTGAGAGCTCTGCACAGTATGTGATAATGAATTGGAGAGGGAAGATGGGTGAGAGCTCTGCACAGTATGTGATAATGAATTGGAGAGGGAAGATGGGTGAGAGCTCTGCACAGTATGTGATAATGAATTGGGGTGGGAAGATGGGTGAGAGCTCTGCACAGTATGTGATAATGAATTGGAGAGGGAAGATGGGTGAGAGCTCTGCACAGTATATGATAATGAATTGGGGTGGGAAGATGGGTGAGAGCTCTGCACAGTATATGATAATGAATTGGGGTGGGAAGATGGGTGAGAGCACTGCACAGTATGTGATAATGAATTGGGGAGGGAAGATGGGTGAGAGCTCTGCACAGTATGTGATAATGAATTGGGGTGTGAAGATGGGTGAGAGCTCTGCACAGTATGTGATAATGAATTGGAGAGGGAAGATGGGTGAGAGCTCTGCACAGTATATGATAATGAATTGGGGTGGGAAGATGGGTGAGAGCACTGCACAGTATGTGATAATGAATTGGGGTGGGAAGATGGGTGAGAGCACTGCACAGTATGTGATAATGAATTGGGGAGGGAAGATGGGTGAGAGCTCTGCACAGTATGTGATAATGAATTGGGGTGTGAAGATGGGTGAGAGCTCTGCACAGTATGTGATAATGAATTGGAGAGGGAAGATGGGTGAGAGCTCTGCACAGTATATGATAATGAATTGGGGTGGGAAGATGGGTGAGAGCTCTGCACAGTATATGATAATGAATTGGGGTGGGAAGATGGGTGAGAGCACTGCACAGTATGTGATAATGAATTGGGGTGGGAAGATGGGTGAGAGCTCTGTACAGTATGTGATAATGAATTGGGGTGGGAAGATGGGTGAGAGCTCTGCACAGTATGTGATAATGAATTGGGGTGGGAAGATGGGTGAGAGCTCTGTACAGTATGTGATAATGAATTGGGGTGGGAAGATGGGTGAGAGCACTGCACAGTATGTGATGATGAATTGGGGTGGGAAGATGGGTGAGAGCTCTGCACAGTATGTGATAATGAATTGGGGTGGGAAGATGGGTGAGAGCTCTGCACAGTATGTGATAATGAATTGGGGTGGGAAGATGGGTGAGAGCTCTGTACAGTATGTGATAATGAATTGGGGTGGGAAGATGGGTGAGAGCACTGCACAGTATGTGATGATGAATTGGGGTGGGAAGATGGGTGAGAGCTCTGCACAGTATGTGATAATGAATTGGGGTGGGAAGATGGGTGAGAGCTCTGCACAGTATGTGATAATGAATTGGGGAGGGAAGATGGGTGAGAGCTCTGCACAGTATGTGATAATGAATTGGGGAGGGAAGATGGGTGAGAGCTCTGCACAGTATGTGATAATGAATTGGGGTGGGAAGATGGGTGAGAGCTCTGCACAGTATGTGATAATGAATTGGGGTGGGAAGATGGGTGAGAGCTCTGCACAGTATGTGATAATGAATTGGGGAGGGAAGATGGGTGAGAGCTCTGCACAGTATGTGATAATGAATTGGGGAGGGAAGATGGGTGAGAGCTCTGCACAGTATGTGATAATGAATTGGGGTGGGAAGATGGGTGAGAGCTCTGCACAGTATGTGATAATGAATTGGGGTGGGAAGATGGGTGAGAGCACTGCACAGTATGTGATGATGAATTGGGGAGGGAAGATGGGTGAGAGCTCTGCACAGTATGTGATAATGAATTGGGGTGGGAAGATGGGTGAGAGCTCTGCACAGTATGTGATAATGAATTGGGGTGGGAAGATGGGTGAGAGCACTGCACAGTATGTGATGATGAATTGGGGAGGGAAGATGGGTGAGAGCTCTGCACAGTATGTGATGATGAATTGGGGAGGGAAGATGGGTGAGAGCTCTGCACAGTATGTGATAATGAATTGGGGTGGGAAGATGGGTGAGAGCTCTGCACAGTATGTGATAATGAATTGGGGAGGGAAGATGGGTGAGAGCTCTGCACAGTATGTGATAATGAATTGGGGTGGGAAGATGGGTGAGAGCTCTGCACAGTATGTGATGATGAATTGGGGAGGGAAGATGGGTGAGAGCTCTGCACAGTATGTGATGATGAATTGGGGAGGGAAGATGGGTGAGAGCTCTGCACAGTATGTGATAATGAATTGGGGTGGGAAGATGGGTGAGAGCTCTGCACAGTATGTGATAATGAATTGGGGAGGGAAGATGGGTGAGAGCTCTGCACAGTATGTGATAATGAATTGGGGTGGTAAGATGGGTGAGAGCTCTGCACAGTATGTGATAATGAATTGGGGTGGGAAGATGGGTGAGAGCTCTGCATAGTATGTGATAATGAATTGGGGTGGGAAGATGGGTGAGAGCTCTGCACAGTATGTGATAATGAATTGGGGAGGGAAGATGGGTGAGAGCTCTGCACAGTATGTGATAATGAATTGGGGTGGGAAGATGGGTGAGAGCTCTGCACAGTATGTGATAATGAATTGGGGTGGGAAGATGGGTGAGAGCACTACACAGTATGTGATGATGAATTGGGGAGGGAAGATGGGTGAGAGCACTGCACAGTATGTGATGATGAATTGGGGTGGGAAGATGGGTGAGAGCTCTGCACAGTATGTGATAATGAATTGGGGTGGGAAGATGGGTGAGAGCTCTGCACAGTATGTGATGATGAATTAGGGAGGGAAGATGGGTGAGAGCTCTGCACAGTATGTGATGATGAATTGGGGAGGGAAGATGGGTGAGAGCACTGCACAGTATGTGATGATGAATTGGGGTGGGAAGATGGGTGAGAGCTCTGCACAGTATGTGATAATGAATTGGGGTGGGAAGATGGGTGAGAGCTCTGCACAGTATGTGATAATGAATTGGGGTGGGAAGATGGGTGAGAGCTCTGCACAGTATGTGATAATGAATTGGGGTGGGAAGATGGGTGAGAGCTCTGCACAGTATGTGATAATGAATTGGGGTGGGAAGATGGGTGAGAGCTCTGCACAGTGTGTGATAATGAATTGGGGTGGGAAGATGGGTGAGAGCTCTGCACAGTATGTGATAATGAATTGGGGTGGGAAGATGGGTGAGAGCTCTGCACAGTATGTGATAATGAATTGGGGAGGGAAGATGGGTGAGAGCTCTGCACAGTATGTGATAATGAATTGGGGTGGGAAGATGGGTGAGAGCACTGCACAGTATGTGATGATGAATTGGGGAGGGAAGATGGGTGAGAGCTCTGCACAGTATGTGATAATGAATTGGGGTGGGAAGATGGGTGAGAGCTCTGCACAGTATGTGATAATGAATTGGGGTGGGAAGATGGGTGAGAGCTCTGCACAGTATGTGATGATGAATTGGGGAGGGAAGATGGGTGAGAGCTCTGCACAGTATGTGATAATGAATTGGGGTGGGAAGATGGGTGAGAGCACTGCACAGTATGTGATAATGAATTGGGGAGGGTAGATGGGTGAGAGCTCTGCACAGTATGTGATAATGAATTGGGGAGGGAAGATGGGTGAGAGCACTGCACAGTTTGTGATAATGAATTGGGGAGGGAAGATGGGTGAGAGCTCTGCACAGTATGTGATAATGAATTGGGGTGGGAAGATGGGTGAGAGCACTGCACAGTATGTGATAATGAATTGGGGTGGGAAGATGGGTGAGAGCTCTGTACAGTATGTGATAATGAATTCTGGAGGGAAGTTGGGTGAGAGCTCTGCACAGTATGTGATAATGAATTGGGGAGGGAAGATGGGTGAGAGCTCTGCACAGTATGTGATAATGAATTGGGGAGGGAAGATGGGTGAGAGCACTGCACCGTATGTGATAATGAATTGGGGTGTGAAGATGGGTGAGAGCACTGCACCGTATGTGATAATGAATTGGGGTGTGAAGATGGGTGAGAGCTCTGCACAGTATGTGATAATGAATTGGGGAGGGAAGATGGGTGAGAGCACTGCACAGTATGTGATAATGAATTGGGGTGTGAAGATGGGTGAGAGCTCTGCACAGTATGTGATAATGAATTGGGGAGGGAAGATGGGTGAGAGCTCTGCACAGTATGTGATAATGAATTGGGGAGGGAAGATGGGTGAGAGCACTGCAAGGTATGTGATAATGAATTGGGGTGTGAAGATGGGTGAGAGCTCTGCACAGTATGTGATAATGAATTGGGGAGGGAAGATGGGTGAGAGCGCTGCACAGTATGTGATAATGAATTGGGGAGGGAAGATGGGTGAGAGCTCTGCACAGTATGTGATAATGAATTGGGGTGGGAAGATGGGTGAGAGCTCTTCACAGTATGTGATAATGAATTGGGGAGGGAAGATGGGTGAGAGCTCTGCACAGTATGTGATAATGAATTGGGGAGGGAAGATGGGTGAGAGCTCTGCACAGTATATGATAATGAATTGGGGAGGGAAGATGGGTGAGAGCTCTGCACAGTATGTGATAATGAATTGGGGAGGGAAGATGGGTGAGAGCTCTGCACAGTATGTGATAATGAATTGGGGAGGGAAGATGGGTGAGAGCACTGCACAGTATGTGATAATGAATTGGGGTGTGAAGATGGGTGAGAGCTCTGCACAGTATGTGATAATGAATTGGGGAGGGAAGATGGGTGAGAGCACTGCAGAATATGTGATAATGAATTGGGGTGTGAAGATGGGTGAGAGCTCTGCACAGTATGTGATAATGAATTGGGGAGGGAAGATGGGTGAGAGCTCTGCACAGTATGTGATAATGAATTGGGGAGGGAAGATGGGTGAGAGCTCTGCACAGTATGTGATAATGAATTGGGGAGGGAAGATGGGTGAGAGCTCTGCACAGTATGTGATAATGAATTGGGGAGGGAAGATGGGTGAGAGCTCTGCACAGTATGTGATAATGAATTGGGGAGGGAAGATGGGTGAGAGCACTGCACAGTATGTGATAATGAATTGGGGAGGGAAGATGGGTGAGAGCTCTGCACAGTATGTGATAATGAATTGGGGAGGGAAGATGGGTGAGAGCTCTGCACAGTATGTGATAATGAATTGGAGAGGGAAGATGGGTGAGAGCTCTGCACAGTATGTGATAATGAATTGGGGAGGGAAGATGGGTGAGAGCTCTGCACAGTATGTGATAATGAATTGGGGAGGGAAGATGGGTGAGAGCTCTGCACAGTATGTGATAATGAATTGGGTGGGAAGATGGGTGAGAGCTCTGCACAGTATGGTATAATGAATTGGGGTGGGAAGATGGGTGAGAGCACTGCACAGTATGGTATAATGAATTGGGGTGGGAAGATGGGTGAGAGCTCTGCACAGTATGGTATAATGAATTGGGGTGTGAAGATGGGTGAGAGCTCTGCACAGTATGTGATAATGAATTGGGGAGGGAAGATGGGTGAGAGCACTGCAGAATATGTGATAATGAATTGGGGTGGGAAGATGGGTGAGAGCTCTGCACAGTATGGTATAATGAACTGGGGAGGGAAGATGGGTGAGAGCTCTGCACAGTATGTGATAATGAATTGGGGAGGGAAGATGGGTGAGAGCTCTGCACAGTATGTGATAATGAATTGGGGAGGGAAGATGGGTGAGAGCACTGCACCGTATGTGATAATGAATTGGGGTGTGAAGATGGGTGAGAGCGCTGCACAGTATGTGATAATGAATTGGGGTGTGAAGATGGGTGAGAGCTCTGCACAGTATGTGATAATGAATTGGGGAGGGAAGATGGGTGAGAGCTCTGCACAGTATGTGATAATTAATTGGGGAGGGAAGATGGGTGAGAGCACTGCACAGTATGTGATAATGAATTGGGGTGTGAAGATGGGTGAGAGCACTGCACCGTATGTGATAATGAATTGGGGTGTGAAGATGGGTGAGAGCTCTGCACAGTATGTGATAATGAATTGGGGAGGGAAGATGGGTGAGAGCTCTGCACAGTATGTGATAATGAATTGGGGTGTGAAGATGGGTGAGAGCGCTGCACAGTATGTGATAATGAATTGGGGAGGGAAGATGGGTGAGAGCTCTGCACAGTATGTGATAATGAATTGGAGAGGGAAGATGGGTGAGAGCTCTGCACAGTATGTGATAATGAATTGGGGAGGGAAGATGGGTGAGAGCTCTGCACAGTATGTGATAATGAATTGGGGAGGGAAGATGGGTGAGAGCTCTGCACAGTATGTGATAATGAATTGGGTGGGAAGATGGGTGAGAGCACTGCACAGTATGGTATAATGAATTGGGGTGGGAAGATGGGTGAGAGCTCTGCACAGTATGGTATAATGAATTGGGGTGTGAAGATGGGTGAGAGCTCTGCACAGTATGTGATAATGAATTGGGGAGGGAAGATGGGTGAGAGCACTGCAGAATATGTGATAATGAATTGGGGTGGGAAGATGGGTGAGAGCTCTGCACAGTATGGTAAAATGAATTGGGGTGTGAAGATGGGTGAGAGCTCTGCACAGTATGTGATAATGAATTGGGGAGGGAAGATGGGTGAGAGCACTGCAGAATATGTGATAATGAATTAGGGTGGGAAGATGGGTGAGAGCTCTGCACAGTATGTGATAATGAATTGGGGAGGGAAGATGGGTGAGAGCACTGCAGAATATGTGATAATGAATTGGGGTGGGAAGATGGGTGAGAGCTCTGCACAGTATGGTATAATGAATTGGGGTGTGAAGATGGGTGAGAGCTCTGCACAGTATGTGATAATGAATTGGGGAGGGAAGATGGGTGAGAGCACTGCAGAATATGTGATAATGAATTAGGGTGGGAAGATGGGTGAGAGCTCTGCACAGTATGTGATAATGAATTGGGGAGGGAAGATGGGTGAGAGCTCTGCACAGTATGTGATAATGAATTGGGGAGGGAAGATGGGTGAGAGCACTGCACCGTATGTGATAATGAATTGGGGTGTGAAGATGGGTGAGAGCGCTGCACAGTATGTGATAATGAATTGGGGTGTGAAGATGGGTGAGAGCTCTGCACAGTATGTGATAATGAATTGGGGAGGGAAGATGGGTGAGAGCACTGCACCGTATGTGATAATGAATTGGGGTGTGAAGATGGGTGAGAGCTCTGCACAGTATGTGATAATTAATTGGGGAGGGAAGATGGGTGAGAGCACTGCACAGTATGTGATAATGAATTGGGGTGTGAAGATGGGTGAGAGCTCTGCACAGTATGTGATAATGAATTGGGGAGGGAAGATGGGTGAGAGCACTGCACCGTATGTGATAATGAATTGGGGTGTGAAGATGGGTGAGAGCTCTGCACAGTATGTGATAATGAATTGGGGAGGGAAGATGGGTGAGAGCTCTGCACAGTATGTGATAATGAATTGGGGTGTGAAGATGGGTGAGAGCTCTGCACAGTATGTGATAATGAATTGGGGTGTGAAGATGGGTGAGAGCGCTGCACAGTATGTGATAATGAATTGGGGTGTGAAGATGGGTGAGAGCTCTGCACAGTATGTGATAATGAATTGGGGAGGGAAGATGGGTGAGAGCGCTGCACAGTATGTGATAATGAATTGGGGAGGGAAGATGGGTGAGAGCTCTGCACAGTATGTGATAATGAATTGGGGAGGGAAGATGGGTGAGAGCACTGCACAGTATGTGAAAATGAATTGGGGAGGGAAGATGGGTGAGAGCTCTGCACAGTATGTGATAATGAATTGGGGAGGGAAGATGGGTGAGAGCTCTGCACAGTATGTGATAATGAATTGGGGAGGGAAGATGGGTGAGAGCTCTGCACAGTATGTGATAATGAATTGGGGAGGGAAGATGGGTGAGAGCTCTGCACAGTATGTGATAATGAATTGGGGAGGGAAGATGGGTGAGAGCTCTGCACAGTATGTGATAATGAATTGGGTGGGAAGATGGGTGAGAGCTCTGCACAGTATGTGATAATGAATTGGGGAGGGAAGATGGGTGAGAGCTCTGCACAGTATGTGATAATGAATTGGGGAGGGAAGATGGGTGAGAGCTCTGCACAGTATGTGATAATGAATTGGGGAGGGAAGATGGCTGAGAGCTCTGCACATTATGTGATAATGAATTGGGTGAGAAGATGGGTGAGAGCTCTGCACAGTATGTGATAATGAATTGGGGAGGGAAGATGGGTGAGAGCTCTGCACAGTATGTGATAATGAATTGGGGAGGGAAGATGGGTGAGAGCACTGCACAGTATGTGATAATGAATTGGGGAGGGAAGATGGGTGAGAGCTCTGCACAGTATGTGATAATGAATTGGGGAGGGAAGATGGGTGAGAGCTCTGCACAGTATGTGATAATGAATTGGGTGGGAAGATGGGTGAGAGCTCAGCACAGTATGTGATAATGAATTGGGGTGGGAAGATGGGTGAGAGCACTGCACAGTATGTGATAATGAATTGGGGTGGGATGATGGGTGAGAGCACTGCACAGTATGTGATAATGAATTGGGGTGGGAAGATGGGTGAGAGCACTGCACAGTATGTGATAATGAATTGGGGTGGGAAGATGGGTGAGAGCTCTGCACAGTATGTGATAATGAATTGGGTGGGAAGATGGGTGAGAGCTCTGCACAGTATGGTATAATGAACTGGGATGTGAAGATGGGTGAGAGCTCTGCACAGTATGTGATAATGAATTGGGGAGGGAAGATGGGTGAGAGCTCTGCACAGTATGTGATAATGAATTGGGGTGGGAAGATGGGTGAGAGCTCTGCACAGTATGTGATAATGAATTGGGGAGGGAAGATGGGTGAGAGTGCTGCACAGTATGTGATAATGAATTGGGGAGGGAAGATGGGTGAGAGCTCTGCACAGTATGGTATAATGAATTGGGATGTGAAGATGGGTGAGAGCTCTGCACAGTATGTGATAATGAATTGGGGAGGGAAGATGGGTGAGAGCTCTGCACAGTATGTGATAATGAATTGGGGTGGGAAGATGGGTGAGAGCACTGCATAGTATGTGATAATGAATTGGGGTGGGAAGATGGGTGAGAGCTCTGCACAGTATGTGATAATGAATTGGGTGGGAAGATGGGTGAGAGCTCTGCACAGTATGTGATAATGAATTGAGGAGGGAAGATGGGTGAGAGCTCTGCACAGTATGTGATAATGAATTGGGGAGGAAAGATGGGTGAGAGCGCTGCACAGTATGGGATAATGAATTGGGTGGGAAGATGGGTGAGAGCTCTGCACAGTATGTGATAATGAATTGGGGAGGGAAGATGGGTGAGAGCTCTGCACAGTATGTGATAATGAATTGGGGTGGGAAGATGGGTGAGAGCTCTGCACAGTATGTGATAATGAATTGGGGAGGGAAGATGGGTGAGAGCTCTGCACAGTATGTGATAATGAATTGGGGTGGGAAGATGGGTGAGAGCTCTGCACAGTAAGTGATAATGAATTGGGGTGGGAAGATTGGTGAGAGCTCTGCACAGTATGTGATAATGAATTGGGGAGGGAAGATGGGTGAGAGCTCTGCACAGTATGTGATAATGAATTGGGGAGGGAAGATGGGTGAGAGCTCTGCACAGTATGGTATAATGAATTGGGATGTGAAGATGGGTGAGAGCTCTGCACAGTATGTGATAATGAATTGGGGAGGGAAGATGGGTGAGAGCTCTGCACAGTATGGTATAATGAATTGGGGTGGGAAGATGGGTGAGAGCTCTGCACAGTATGTGATAATGAATTGGGGTGGGAAGATGGGTGAGAGCTCTGCACAGTATGTGATAATGAATTGGGGTGGGAAGATGGGTGAGAGCTCTGCACAGTATGTGATAATGAATTGGGGAGGGAAGATGGGTGAGAGCTCTGCACAGTATGTGATAATGAATTGGGGAGGGAAGATGGGTGAGAGCTCTGCACAGTATGTGATAATGAATTGGGGAGGGAAGATGGGTGAGAGCTCTGCACAGTATGTGATAATGAATTGGGGAGGGAAGATGGGTGAGAGCTCTGCACAGTATGTGATAATGAATTGGAGAGGGAAGATGGGTGAGAGCACTGCACAGTATGTGATAATGAATTGGGGAGGGAAGATGGGTGAGAGCTGTGCACAGTATGTGATAATGAATTGGGGAGGGAAGATGGGTGAGAGCTCTGCACAGTATGTGATAATGAATTGGAGAGGGAAGATGGGTGAGAGCACTGCACAGTATGTGATAATGAATTGGAGAGGGAAGATGGGTGAGAGCTCTGCACAGTATGTGATAATGAATTGGGGAGGGAAGATGGGTGAGAGCACTGCACAGTATGTGATAATGAATTGGGGAGGGAAGATGGGTGAGAGCTCTGCACAGTATGTGATAATGAATTGGGGAGGGAAGATGGGTGAGAGCTCTGCACAGTATGTGATAATGAATTGGAGAGGGAAGATGGGTGAGAGCACTGCACAGTATGTGATAATGAATTGGGGAGGGAAGATGGGTGAGAGCACTGCACAGTATGTGATAATGAATTGGGGAGGGAAGATGGGTGAGAGCTCTGCACAGTATGTGATAATGAATTGGGGAGGGAAGATGGGTGAGAGCTCTGCACAGTATGTGATAATGAATTGGGGAGGGAAGATGGGTGAGAGCTCTGCACAGTATGTGATAATGAATTGGGTGGGAAGATGGGTGAGAGCTCTGCACAGTATGGTATAATGAATTGGGGTGTGAAGATGGGTGAGAGCTCTGCACAGTATGGTATAATGAATTGGGGTGTGAAGATGGGTGAGAGCTCTGCACAGTATGTGATAATGAATTGGGGAGGGAAGATGGGTGAGAGCACTGCACAGTATGGTATAATGAATTGGGGTGTGAAGATGGGTGAGAGCTCTGCACAGTATGTGATAATGAATTGGGGAGGGAAGATGGGTGAGAGCACTGCAGAATATGTGATAATGAATTGGGGAGGGAAGATGGGTGAGAGCGCTGCACCGTATGTGATAATGAATTGGGGTGTGAAGATGGGTGAGAGCGCTGCACAGTATGTGATAATGAATTGGGGAGGGAAGATGGGTGAGAGCTCTGCACAGTATGTGATAATGAATTGGGGAGGGAAGATGGGTGAGAGCACTGCACCGTATGTGATAATGAATTGGGGTGTGAAGATGGGTGAGAGCGCTGCACAGTATGTGATAATGAATTGGGGTGTGAAGATGGGTGAGAGCTCTGCACAGTATGTGATAATGAATTGGGGAGGGAAGATGGGTGAGAGCTCTGCACAGTATGTGATAATTAATTGGGGAGGGAAGATGGGTGAGAGCACTGCACAGTATGTGATAATGAATTGGGGTGTGAAGATGGGTGAGAGCTCTGCACAGTATGTGATAATGAATTGGGGAGGGAAGATGGGTGAGAGAACTGCACAGTATGTGATAATGAATTGGGGTGTGAAGATGGGTGAGAGCTCTGCACAGTATGTGATAATGAATTGGGGAGGGAAGATGGGTGAGAGCTCTGCACAGTATGTGATAATGAATTGGGGTGTGAAGATGGGTGAGAGCGCTGCACAGTATGTGATAATGAATTGGGGTGTGAAGATGGGTGAGAGCTCTGCACAGTATGTGATAATGAATTGGGGAGGGAAGATGGGTGAGAGCGCTGCACAGTATGTGATAATGAATTGGGGAGGGAAGATGGGTGAGAGCTCTGCACAGTATGTGATAATGAATTGGGGAGGGAAGATGGGTGAGAGCTCTGCACAGTATGTGATAATGAATTGGGGAGGGAAGATGGGTGAGAGCTCTGCACAGTATGTGATAATGAATTGGGGAGGGAAGATGGGTGAGAGCTCTGCACAGTATGTGATAATGAATTGGGGAGGGAAGATGGGTGAGAGCTCTGCACAGTATGTGATAATGAATTGGGGAGGGAAGATGGGTGAGAGTACTGCACAGTATGTGAAAATGAATTGGGGAGGGAAGATGGGTGAGAGCTCTGCACAGTATGTGATAATGAATTGGGGAGGGAAGATGGGTGAGAGCTCTGCACAGTATGTGATAATGAATTGGGTGGGAAGATGGGTGAGAGCTCTGCACAGTATGTGATAATGAATTGGGTGGGAAGATGGGTGAGAGCTCTGCACAGTATGTGATAATGAATTGGGGAGGGAAGATGGGTGAGAGCTCTGCACAGTATGTGATAATGAATTGGGGAGGGAAGATGGGTGAGAGCTCTGCACAGTATGTGATAATGAATTGGGGAGGGAAGATGGCTGAGAGCTCTGCACTTTATGTGATAATGAATTGGGTGGGAAGATGGGTGAGAGCTCTGCACAGTATGTGATAATGAATTGGGGAGGGAAGATGGGTGAGAGCTCTGCACAGTATGTGATAATGAATTGGGGAGGGAAGATGGGTGAGAGCACTGCACAGTATGTGATAATGAATTGGGGAGGGAAGATGGGTGAGAGCACTGCACAGTATGTGATAATGAATTGGGTGGGAAGATGGGTGAGAGCTCTGCACAGTATGTGATAATGAATTGGGTGGGAAGATGGGTGAGAGCTCTGCACAGTATGTGATAATGAATTGAGGAGGGAAGATGGGTGAGAGCTCTGCACAGTATGTGATAATGAATTGGGTGGGAAGATGGGTGAGAGCTCTGCACAGTATGTGATAATGAATTGGGGTGGGAAGATGGGTGAGAGCTCTGCACAGTATGTGATAATGAATTGGGTGGGAAGATGGGTGAGAGCTCTGCACAGTATGTGATAATGAATTGAGGAGGGAAGATGGGTGAGAGCTCTGCACAGTATGTGATAATGAATTGGGGAGGGAAGATGGGTGAGAGCGCTGCACAGTATGGGATAATGAATTGGGTGGGAAGATGGGTGAGAGCTCTGCACAGTATGTGATAATGAATTGGGGTGGGAAGATGGGTGAGAGCTCTGCACAGTATGTGATAATGAATTGGGTGGGAAGATGGGTGAGAGCACTGCACAGTATGTGATAATGAATTGGGATGGGAAGATGGGTGAGAGCACTGCACAGTATGTGATAATGAATTGGGGTGGGAAGATGGGTGAGAGCTCTGCACAGTATGTGATAATGAATTGGGTGGGAAGATGGGTGAGAGCTCTGCACAGTATGGTATAATGAATTGGGATGTGAAGATGGGTGAGAGCTCTGCACAGTATGTGATAATGAATTGGGGAGGGAAGATGGGTGAGAGCTCTGCACAGTATGTGATAATGAATTGGGGTGGGAAGATGGGTGAGAGCTCTGCACAGTATGTGATAATGAATTGGGGAGGGAAGATGGGTGAGAGTGCTGCACAGTATGTGATAATGAATTGGGGAGGGAAGATGGGTGAGAGCTCTGCACAGTATGGTATAATGAATTGGGATGTGAAGATGGGTGAGAGCTCTGCACAGTATGTGATAATGAATTGGGGAGGGAAGATGGGTGAGAGCTCTGCACAGTATGTGATAATGAATTGGGGTGGGAAGATGGGTGAGAGCACTGCATAGTATGTGATAATGAATTGGGGTGGGAAGATGGGTGAGAGCTCTGCACAGTATGTGATAATGAATTGGGTGGGAAGATGGGTGAGAGCTCTGCACAGTATGTGATAATGAATTGAGGAGGGAAGATGGGTGAGAGCTCTGCACAGTATGTGATAATGAATTGGGGAGGAAAGATGGGTGAGAGCGCTGCACAGTATGGGATAATGAATTGGGTGGGAAGATGGGTGAGAGCTCTGCACAGTATGTGATAATGAATTGGGGAGGGAAGATGGGTGAGAGCTCTGCACAGTATGTGATAATGAATTGGGGTGGGAAGATGGGTGAGAGCTCTGCACAGTATGTGATAATGAATTGGGGAGGGAAGATGGGTGAGAGCTCTGCACAGTATGTGATAATGAATTGGGGTGGGAAGATGGGTGAGAGCTCTGCACAGTAAGTGATAATGAATTGGGGTGGGAAGATTGGTGAGAGCTCTGCACAGTATGTGATAATGAATTGGGGAGGGAAGATGGGTGAGAGCTCTGCACAGTATGTGATAATGAATTGGGGAGGGAAGATGGGTGAGAGCTCTGCACAGTATGGTATAATGAATTGGGATGTGAAGATGGGTGAGAGCTCTGCACAGTATGTGATAATGAATTGGGGAGGGAAGATGGGTGAGAGCTCTGCACAGTATGGTATAATGAATTGGGGTGGGAAGATGGGTGAGAGCTCTGCACAGTATGTGATAATGAATTGGGGTGGGAAGATGGGTGAGAGCTCTGCACAGTATGTGATAATGAATTGGGGAGGGAAGATGGGTGAGAGCTCTGCACAGTATGTGATAATGAATTGGGGAGGGAAGATGGGTGAGAGCTCTGCACAGTATGTGATAATGAATTGGGGAGGGAAGATGGGTGAGAGCTCTGCACAGTATGTGATAATGAATTGGGGAGGGAAGATGGGTGAGAGCTCTGCACAGTATGTGATAATGAATTGGAGAGGGAAGATGGGTGAGAGCACTGCACAGTATGTGATAATGAATTGGGGAGGGAAGATGGGTGAGAGCTGTGCACAGTATGTGATAATGAATTGGGGAGGGAAGATGGGTGAGAGCTCTGCACAGTATGTGATAATGAATTGGAGAGGGAAGATGGGTGAGAGCACTGCACAGTATGTGATAATGAATTGGAGAGGGAAGATGGGTGAGAGCTCTGCACAGTATGTGATAATGAATTGGGGAGGGAAGATGGGTGAGAGCACTGCACAGTATGTGATAATGAATTGGGGAGGGAAGATGGGTGAGAGCTCTGCACAGTATGTGATAATGAATTGGGGAGGGAAGATGGGTGAGAGCTCTGCACAGTATGTGATAATGAATTGGAGAGGGAAGATGGGTGAGAGCACTGCACAGTATGTGATAATGAATTGGGGAGGGAAGATGGGTGAGAGCACTGCACAGTATGTGATAATGAATTGGGGAGGGAAGATGGGTGAGAGCTCTGCACAGTATGTGATAATGAATTGGGGAGGGAAGATGGGTGAGAGCTCTGCACAGTATGTGATAATGAATTGGGGAGGGAAGATGGGTGAGAGCTCTGCACAGTATGTGATAATGAATTGGGTGGGAAGATGGGTGAGAGCACTGCAGAATATGTGATAATGAATTGGGGAGGGAAGATGGGTGAGAGCTCTGCACAGTATGGTATAATGAATTGGGGTGTGAAGATGGGTGAGAGCTCTGCACAGTATGTGATAATGAATTGGGGAGGGAAGATGGGTGAGAGCACTGCAGAATATGTGATAATGAATTGGGGAGGGAAGATGGGTGAGAGCGCTGCACCGTATGTGATAATGAATTGGGGTGTGAAGATGGGTGAGAGCGCTGCACAGTATGTGATAATGAATTGGGGAGGGAAGATGGGTGAGAGCTCTGCACAGTATGTGATAATGAATTGGGGAGGGAAGATGGGTGAGAGCGCTGCACAGTATGTGATAATGAATTGGGGAGGGAAGATGGGTGAGAGCTCTGCACAGTATGTGATAATGAATTGGGGTGTGAAGATGGGTGAGAGCGCTGCACAGTATGTGATAATGAATTGGGGTGTGAAGATGGGTGAGAGCTCTGCACAGTATGTGATAATGAATTGGGGAGGGAAGATGGGTGAGAGCTCTGCACAGTATGTGATAATTAATTGGGGAGGGAAGATGGGTGAGAGCACTGCACAGTATGTGATAATGAATTGGGGTGTGAAGATGGGTGAGAGCTCTGCACAGTATGTGATAATGAATTGGGGAGGGAAGATGGGTGAGAGAACTGCACAGTATGTGATAATGAATTGGGGTGTGAAGATGGGTGAGAGCTCTGCACAGTATGTGATAATGAATTGGGGAGGGAAGATGGGTGAGAGCTCTGCACAGTATGTGATAATGAATTGGGGTGTGAAGATGGGTGAGAGCGCTGCACAGTATGTGATAATGAATTGGGGTGTGAAGATGGGTGAGAGCTCTGCACAGTATGTGATAATGAATTGGGGAGGGAAGATGGGTGAGAGCGCTGCACAGTATGTGATAATGAATTGGGGAGGGAAGATGGGTGAGAGCTCTGCACAGTATGTGATAATGAATTGGGGAGGGAAGATGGGTGAGAGCTCTGCACAGTATGTGATAATGAATTGGGGAGGGAAGATGGGTGAGAGCTCTGCACAGTATGTGATAATGAATTGGGGAGGGAAGATGGGTGAGAGCTCTGCACAGTATGTGATAATGAATTGGGGAGGGAAGATGGGTGAGAGCTCTGCACAGTATGTGATAATGAATTGGGGAGGGAAGATGGGTGAGAGCTCTGCACAGTATGTGATAATGAATTGGGGAGGGAAGATGGGTGAGAGCTCTGCACAGTATGTGATAATGAATTGGGTGGGAAGATGGGTGAGAGCTCTGCACAGTATGTGATAATGAATTGGGTGGGAAGATGGGTGAGAGCTCTGCACAGTATGTGATAATGAATTGGGGAGGGAAGATGGGTGAGAGCTCTGCACAGTATGTGATAATGAATTGGGGAGGGAAGATGGGTGAGAGCTCTGCACAGTATGTGATAATGAATTGGGGAGGGAAGATGGCTGAGAGCTCTGCACTTTATGTGATAATGAATTGGGTGGGAAGATGGGTGAGAGCTCTGCACAGTATGTGATAATGAATTGGGGAGGGAAGATGGGTGAGAGCTCTGCACAGTATGTGATAATGAATTGGGGAGGGAAGATGGGTGAGAGCACTGCACAGTATGTGATAATGAATTGGGGAGGGAAGATGGGTGAGAGCTCTGCACAGTATGGTATAATGAATTGGGGAGGGAAGATGGGTGAGAGCTCTGCACAATATGTGATAATGAATTGGGGAGGGAAGATGGGTGAGAGCACTGCACAGTATGTGATAATGAATTGGGTGGGAAGATGGGTGAGAGCTCTGCACAGTATGTGATAATGAATTGGGTGGGAAGATGGGTGAGAGCTCTGCACAGTATGTGATAATGAATTGAGGAGGGAAGATGGGTGAGAGCTCTGCACAGTATGTGATAATGAATTGGGTGGGAAGATGGGTGAGAGCTCTGCACAGTATGTGATAATGAATTGGGGTGGGAAGATGGGTGAGAGCTCTGCACAGTATGTGATAATGAATTGGGTGGGAAGATGGGTGAGAGCTCTGCACAGTATGTGATAATGAATTGAGGAGGGAAGATGGGTGAGAGCTCTGCACAGTATGTGATAATGAATTGGGGAGGGAAGATGGGTGAGAGCGCTGCACAGTATGGGATAATGAATTGGGTGGGAAGATGGGTGAGAGCTCTGCACAGTATGTGATAATGAATTGGGGTGGGAAGATGGGTGAGAGCTCTGCACAGTATGTGATAATGAATTGGGTGGGAAGATGGGTGAGAGCTCTGCACAGTATGTGATAATGAATTGGGATGGGAAGATGGGTGAGAGCTCTGCACAGTATGTGATAATGAACTGGGATGGGAAGATGGGTGAGAGCACTGCACAGTATGTGATAATGAATTGGGGAGGGAAGATGGGTGAGAGCTCTGCACAGTAAGTGATAATGAATTGGGGTGGGAAGATGGGTGAGAGCTCTGCACAGTATGGTATAATGAATTGGGGAGGGAAGATGGGTGAGAGCTCTGCACAGTATGTGATAATGAATTGGGGAGGGAAGATGGGTGAGAGCTCTGCACAGTATGTGATAATGAATTGGGGAGGGAAGATGGGTGAGAGCTCTGCACAGAATGGTATAGTGAATTGGGGTGGGAAGATGGGTGAGAGCTCTGCACAGTATGGTATAATGAATTGGGGTGGGAAGATGGGTGAGAGCTCTGCACAGTATGGTATAATGAATTGGGGAGGGAAGATGGGTGAGAGCTCTGCACAGTATGTGATAATGAATTGGGGAGGGAAGATGGGTGAGAGCTCTGCACAGTATGTGATAATGAATTGGGTGGGAAGATGGGTGAGAGCTCTGCACAGTATGTGATAATGAATTGGGTGGGAAGATGGGTGAGAGCTCTGCACAGTATGTGATAATGAATTGGGGAGGGAAGATGGGTGAGAGCTCTGCACAGTATGTGATAATGAATTGGGGAGGGAAGATGGGTGAGAGCTCTGCACAGTATGTGATAATGAATTGGGGAGGGAAGATGGCTGAGAGCTCTGCACTTTATGTGATAATGAATTGGGTGGGAAGATGGGTGAGAGCTCTGCACAGTATGTGATAATGAATTGGGGAGGGAAGATGGGTGAGAGCTCTGCACAGTATGTGATAATGAATTGGGGAGGGAAGATGGGTGAGAGCACTGCACAGTATGTGATAATGAATTGGGGAGGGAAGATGGGTGAGAGCTCTGCACAGTATGGTATAATGAATTGGGGAGGGAAGATGGGTGAGAGCTCTGCACAATATGTGATAATGAATTGGGGAGGGAAGATGGGTGAGAGCACTGCACAGTATGTGATAATGAATTGGGTGGGAAGATGGGTGAGAGCTCTGCACAGTATGTGATAATGAATTGGGTGGGAAGATGGGTGAGAGCTCTGCACAGTATGTGATAATGAATTGAGGAGGGAAGATGGGTGAGAGCTCTGCACAGTATGTGATAATGAATTGGGTGGGAAGATGGGTGAGAGCTCTGCACAGTATGTGATAATGAATTGGGGTGGGAAGATGGGTGAGAGCTCTGCACAGTATGTGATAATGAATTGGGTGGGAAGATGGTTGAGAGCTCTGCACAGTATGTGATAATGAATTGAGGAGGGAAGATGGGTGAGAGCTCTGCACAGTATGTGATAATGAATTGGGGAGGGAAGATGGGTGAGAGCTCTGCACAGTATGGGATAATGAATTGGGTGGGAAGATGGGTGAGAGCTCTGCACAGTATGTGATAATGAATTGGGGTGGGAAGATGGGTGAGAGCTCTGCACAGTATGTGATAATGAATTGGGTGGGAAGATGGGTGAGAGCTCTGCACAGTATGTGATAATGAATTGGGATGGGAAGATGGGTGAGAGCTCTGCACAGTATGTGATAATGAACTGGGATGGGAAGATGGGTGAGAGCACTGCACAGTATGTGATAATGAATTGGGTGGGAAGATGGGTGAGAGCTCTGCACAGTAAGTGATAATGAATTGGGGTGGGAAGATGGGTGAGAGCTCTGCACAGTATGTGATAATGAATTGGGTGGGAAGATGGGTGAGAGCTCTGCACAGTATGTGATAATGAATTGGGATGGGAAGATAGGTGAGAGCTCTGCACAGTATGTGATAATGAACTGGGATGGGAAGATGGGTGAGAGCACTGCACAGTATGTGATAATGAATTGGGGAGGGAAGATGGGTGAGAGCTCTGCACAGTATGTGATAATGAATTGGGGTGGGAAGATGGGTGAGAGCTCTGCACAGTAAGTGATAATGAATTGGGGTGGGAAGATGGGTGAGAGCTCTGCACAGTATGTGATAATGAATTGGGGAGGGAATATGGGTGAGAGCTCTGCACAGTATGTGATAATGAATTGGGGAGGGAAGATGGGTGAGAGCTCTGCACAGTATGGTATAATGAATTGGGGAGGGAAGATGGGTGAGAGCTCTGCACAGTATGTGATAATGAATTGGGGAGGGAAGATGGGTGAGAGCTCTGCACAGTATGTGATAATGAATTGGGGAGGGAAGATGGGTGAGAGCTCTGCACAGAATGGTATAGTGAATTGGGGTGGGAAGATGGGTGAGAGCTCTGCACAGTATGGTATAATGAATTGGGGTGGGAAGATGGGTGAGAGCTCTGCACAGTATGGTATAATGAATTGGGGAGGGAAGATGGGTGAGAGCTCTGCACAGTATGTGATAATGAACTGGGGTGTTAAGATGGGTGAGAGCTCTGCACAGTATGTGATAATGAATTGGGGTGGGAAGATGGGTGAGAGCTCTGCACAGTATGTGATAATGAATTGGGGTGGGAAGATGGGTGAGAGCTCTGCACAGTATGTGATAATGAATTGGGGTGGGAAGATGGGTGAGAGCACTGCACAGTATGTGATAATGAATTGGGGTGGGAAGATGGGTGAGAGCTCTGCACAGTATGTGATAATGAATTGGGTGGGAAGATGGGTGAGAGCTCTGCACAGTATGTGATAATGAATTGGGGAGGGAAGATGGGTGAGAGCTCTGCACAGTATGTGATAATGAATTGGGGAGGGAAGATGGGTGAGAGCTCTGCACAGTATGTGATAATGAATTGGGGAGGGAAGATGGGTGAGAGCTCTGCACAGTATGTGATAATGAATTGGGGTGTGAAGATGGGTGAGAGCTCTGCACAGTATGTGATAATGAATTGGGGAGGGAAGATGGGTGAGAGCTCTGCACAGTATGTGATAATGAATTGGGGTGAGAAGATGGGTGAGAGCACTGCACAGTATGTGATAATGAATTGGGGTGTGAAGATGGGTGAGAGCTCTGCACAGTATGTGATAATGAATTGGGGTGGGAAGATGGGTGAGAGCTCTGCACAGTATGTGATAATGAATTGGGGAGGGAGGATGGGTGAGAGCTCTGCACGGTATGTGATAATGAATTGGGGAGGGAAGATGGGTGAGAGTTCTGCACAGTATGTGATAGTGAATTGGGGAGGGAAGATGGGTGAGAGCTCTGCACGGTATGTGATAATGAATTGGGGAGGGAAGATGGGTGAGAGTTCTGCACAGTATGGTATAGTGAATTGGGGAGGGAAGATGGGTGAGAGCTCTGCACAGTATGTGATAATGAATTGGGGTGTGAAGATGGGTGAGAGCACTGCACAGTATGTGATAATGAATTGGGGAGGGAAGATGGGTGAGAGCTCTGCACAGTATATGATAATGAATTGGGGTGGGAAGATGGGTGAGAGCTCTGCACAGTATGGTATAGTGAATTGGAGAGGGAAGATGGGTGAGAGCACTGCACAGTATGTGATAATGAATTGGGGTGGGGAGATGGGTGAAAGCACTGCACAGTATGTGATAATGAATTGGGGTGTGAAGATGGGTGAGAGCTCTGCACAGTATGTGATAATGAATTGGGGAGGGAAGATGAGTGAGAGCACTGCACAGTATGTGATAATGAATTGGGGTGGGAAGATGGGTGAGAGCTCTGCACAGTATATGATAATGAATTGGGGTGGGAAGATGGGTGAGAGCTCTGCACAGTATGTGATAATAAATTGGGGTGGGGAGATGGGTGAAAGCACTGCACAGTATGTGATAATGAATTGGGGTGTGAAGATGGGTGAGAGCTCTGCACAGTATGTGATAATGAATTGGGGTGTGAAGATGCGTGAGAGCTCTGCACAGTATGTGATAATGAATTGGGGAGGGAAGATGGGTGAGAGCACTGCACAGTATGTGATAATGAATTGGGGAGGGAAGATGGGTGAGAGCTCTACACAGTATGTGATAATGAATTGGGTGGGAAGATGGGTGAGAGCTCTGCACAGTATGTGATAATGAATTGGGGTGTGAAGATGCGTGAGAGCTCTGCACAGTATGTGATAATGAATTGGGTGGGAAGATGGGTGAGAGCTCTGCACAGTATGTGATAATGAATTGGGGAGGGAAGATGGGTGAGAGCTCTGCACAGTATGTGATAATGAATTGGGGAGGGAAGATGGGTGAGAGCGCTGCACAGTATGGGATAATGAATTGGGTGGGAAGATGGGTTAGAGCTCTGCACAGTATGTGATAATGAATTGGGGAGGGAAGATGGGTGAGAGCGCTGCACAGTATGGGATAATGAATTGGGTGGGAAGATGGGTGAGAGCTCTGCACAGTATGTGATAATGAATTGGGGTGGGAAGATGGGTGAGAGCTCTGCACAGTATGTGATAATGAATTGGGTGGGAAGATGGGTGAGAGCTCTGCACAGTATGTGATAATGAATTGGGATGGGAAGATGGGTGAGAGCACTGCACAGTATGTGATAATGAATTGGGGAGGGAAGATGGGTGAGAGCTCTGCACAGTATGTGATAATGAATTGGGGTGGGAAGATGGGTGAGAGCTCTGCACAGTAAGTGATAATGAATTGGGGTGGGAAGATGGGTGAGAGCTCTGCACAGTATGTGATAATGAATTGGGGAGGGAAGATGGGTGAGAGCTCTGCACAGTATGTGATAATGAATTGGGGAGGGAAGATGGGTGAGAGCTCTGCACAGTAAGTGATAATGAATTGGGGTGGGAAGATGGGTGAGAGCTCTGCACAGTATGTGATAATGAATTGGGGTGGGAAGATGGGTGAGAGCTCTGCACAGTATGTGATAATGAATTGGGGAGGGAAGATGGGTGAGAGCTCTGCACAGTAAGTGATAATGAATTGGGGTGGGAAGATGGGTGAGAGCTCTGCACAGTATGTGATAATGAATTGGGGAGGGAAGATGGGTGAGAGCTCTGCACAGTATGTGATAATGAATTGGGGAGGGAAGATGGGTGAGAGCTCTGCACAGTATGTGATAATGAATTGGGGAGGGAAGATGGGTGAGAGCTCTGCACAGTATGTGATAATGAATTGGGGAGGGAAGATGGGTGAGAGCTCTGCACAGTATGTGATAATGAATTGGGGAGGGAAGATGGGTGAGAGCTCTGCACAGAATGGTATAGTGAATTGGGGTGTGAAGATGGGTGAGAGCTCTGCACAGTATGTGATAATGAATTGGGGTGTGAAGATGCGTGAGAGCTCTGCACAGTATGTGATAATGAATTGGGGAGGGAAGATGGGTGAGAGCACTGCACAGTATGTGATAATGAATTGGGGAGGGAAGATGGGTGAGAGCTCTGCACAGTATGTGATAATGAATTGGGGTGTGAAGATGCGTGAGAGCTCTGCACAGTATATGATAATGAATTGGGGTGGGAAGATGGGTGAGAGCTCTGCACAGTATGTGATAATGAATTGGGGAGGGAAGATGGGTGAGAGCTCTGCACAGTATGTGATAATGAATTGGGGTGGGAAGATGGGTGAGAGCTCTGCACAGTATGTGATAATGAATTGGGTGGGAAGATGGGTGAGAGCTCTGCACAGTATGTGATAATGAATTGAGGAGGGAAGATGGGTGAGAGCTCTGCACAGTATGTGATAATGAATTGGGTGGGAAGATGGGTGAGAGCTCTGCACAGTATGTGATAATGAATTGGGGTGGGAAGATGGGTGAGAGCTCTGCACAGTATGTGATAATGAATTGGGTGGGAAGATGGGTGAGAGCTCTGCACAGTATGTGATAGTGAATTGGGGTGGGAAGATGGGTGAGAGCGCTGCACAGTATGGGATAATGAATTGGGTGGGAAGATGGGTGAGAGCTCTGCACAGTATGTGATAATGAATTGGGTGGGAAGATGGGTGAGAGCTCTGCACAGTATGTGATAGTGAATTGGGGAGGGAAGATGGGTGAGAGCGCTGCACAGTATGGGATAATGAATTGGGTGGGAAGATGGGTGAGAGCTCTGCACAGTATGTGATAATGAATTGGGGTGGGAAGATGGGTGAGAGCTCTGCACAGTATGTGATAATGAATTGGGGTGGGAAGATGGGTGAGAGCTCTGCACAGTATGTGATAATGAATTTGGGTGGGAAGATGGGTGAGAGCTCTGCACAGTATGTGATAATGAATTGGGGAGGGAAGATGGGTGAGAGCTCTGCACAGTATGTGATAATGAATTGGGTGGGAAGATGGGTGAGAGCTCTGCACAGTATGTGATAGTGAATTGGGGTGGGAAGATGGGTGAGAGCTCTGCACAGTATGTGATAATGAATTGGGTGGGAAGATGGGTGAGAGCTCTGCACAGTATGTGATAGTGAATTGGGGTGGGAAGATGGGTGAGAGCTCTGCACAGTATGTGATAATGAATTGGGGTGGGAAGATGGGTGAGAGCGCTGCACAGTATGTGATAATGAATTGGGGTGGGAAGATGGGTGAGAGCGCTGCACAGTATGTGATAATGAATTGGGGAGGGAAGATGGGTGAGAGCTCTGCACAGTATGTGATAATGAATTGGGGTGGGAAGATGGGTGAGAGCTCTGCACAGTATGTGATAATGAATTGGGGTGGGAGGATGGGTGAGAGCGCTGCACAGTATGTGATAATGAATTGGGGTGGGAAGATGGGTGAGAGCTCTGCACAGTATGTGATAATGAATTGGGGTGGGAAGATGGGTGAGAGCTCTGCACAGTATGTGATAATGAATTTGGGTGGGAAGATGGGTGAGAGCTCTGCACAGTATGTGATAATGAATTGGGGAGGGAAGATGGGTGAGAGCGCTGCACAGTATGGGATAATGAATTGGGGTGTGAAGATGGGTGAGAGCACTGCACAGTATGTGATAATGAATTGGGGAGGGAAGATGGGTGAGAGCGCTGCACAGTATGGGATAATGAATTGGGTGGGAAGATGGGTTAGAGCTCTGCACAGTATGTGATAATGAATTGGGGAGGGAAGATGGGTGAGAGCGCTGCACAGTATGGGATAATGAATTGGGTGGGAAGATGGGTGAGAGCTCTGCACAGTATGTGATAATTAATTGGGGTGGGAAGATGGGTGAGAGCTCTGCACAGTATGTGATAATGAATTGGGTGGGAAGATGGGTGAGAGCTCTGCACAGTATGTGATAATGAATTGGGTGGGAAGATGGGTGAGAGCTCTGCACAGTATGTGATAGTGAATTGGGGTGGGAAGATGGGTGAGAGCTCTGCACAGTATGTGATAATGAATTGGGGTGGGAAGATGGGTGAGAGCGCTGCACAGTATGTGATAATGAATTGGGGAGGGAAGATGGGTGAGAGCTCTGTACAGTATGTGATAATGAATTGGGGTGGGAAGATGGGTGAGAGCTCTGCACAGTATGTGATAATGAATTGGGGTGGGAAGATGGATGAGAGCTCTGCACAGTATGTGATAATGAATTGGGGTGGGAAGATGGGTGAGAGCTCTGTACAGTATGTGATAATGAATTGGGGTGGGAAGATAGGTGAGAGCTCTGCACAGTATGTGATAATGAATTGGGGTGGGAAGATGGGTGAGAGCTCTGCACAGTATGTGATAATGAATTGGGGTGGGAAGATGGGTGAGAGCTCTGCACAGTATGTGATAATGAATTGGGGTGGGAAGATGGGTGAGAGCTCTGCACAGTATGTGATAATGAATTGGGGTGGGAAGATGGGTGAGAGCTCTGCACAGTATGTGATAGTGAATTGGGGAGGGAAGTTGGGTGAGAGCTCTGCACAGTATGTGATAATGAATTGGGGTGGGAAGATGGGTGAGAGCTCTGCACAGTATGTGATAGTGAATTGGGGAGGGAAGTTGGGTGAGAGCTCTGCACAGTATGTGATAATGAATTGGGGTGGGAAGATGGGTGAGAGCTCTGCACAGTATGTGATAATGAATTGGGGTGGGAAGATGGGTGAGAGCTCTGCACAGTATGTGATAGTGAATTGGGGAGGGAAGTTGGGTGAGAGCTCTGCACAGTATGTGATAATGAATTGGGGTGGGAAGATGGGTGAGAGCTCTGCACAGTATGTGATAATGAATTGGGGTGGGAAGATGGGTGAGAGCTCTGCACAGTATGTGATAATGAATTGGGGTGGGAAGATGGGTGAGAGCTCTGCACAGTATGTGATAATGAATTGGGGTGGGAAGATGGGTGAGAGCTCTGCACACTATGTGATAATGAATTGGGGTGGGAAGATGGGTGAGAGCTCTGCACAGTATGTGATAGTGAATTGGGGAGGGAAGTTGGGTGAGAGCTCTGCACAGTATGTGATAATGAATTGGGGTGGGAAGATGGGTGAGAGCTCTGCACAGTATGTGATAGTGAATTGGGGAGGGAAGTTGGGTGAGAGCTCTGCACAGTATGTGATAATGAATTGGGGTGGGAAGATGGGTGAGAGCTCTGCACAGTATGTGATAATGAATTGGGGTGGGAAGATGGGTGAGAGCTCTGCACAGTATGTGATAATGAATTGGGGAGGGAGGATGGGTGAGAGCTCTGCACAGTATGTGATAATGAATTGAGGTGGGAAGATGGGCGAGAGCACTGCACAGTATGTGATAATGAATTGGGTGGGAAGATGGGTGAGAGTTCTGCACAGTATGTGACAATGAATTGGGGTGGGAAGATGGGTGAGAGCTCTGCACAGTATGTGATAATGAATAGGGTGGGAAGATGGGTGAGAGCTCTGCACAGTATGTGATAATGAATTGGGGAGGGAAGATGGGTGAGAGCTCTGCACAGTATGTGATAATGAATTGGGGAGGGAAGATGGGTGAGAGCTCTGCACAGTATGCGATAATGAATTGGGGTGGGAAGATGGGTGAGAGCTCTGCACAGTATGTGATAGTGAATTGGGGAGGGAAGATGGGTGAGAGCTCTGCACAGTATGTGATAATGAATTGGGGTGTGAAGATGGGTGAGAGCTCTGCACAGTATGTGATAATGAATTGGGGTGTGAAGATGGGTGAGAGCTCTGCACAGTATGTGATAATGAATTGGGGAGGGAAGATGGGTGAGAGTTCTGCACAGTATGTGATAATGAATTGGGGTGTGAAGATGGGTGAGAGCTCTGCACAGTATGTGATAATGAATTGGGGTGGGAAGATGGGTGAGAGCTCTGCACAGTATATGATAATGAATTGGGTGGGAAGATGGGTGAGAGCTCTGCACAGTATGTGATAATGAATAGGGTGGGAAGATGGGTGAGAGCTCTGCACAGTATGTGATAATGAATTGGGGAGGGAAGATGGGTGAGAGCTCTGCACAGTATGTGATAATGAATTGGGGAGGGAAGATGGGTGAGAGCTCTGCACAGTATGCGATAATGAATTGGGGTGGGAAGATGGGTGAGAGCTCTGCACAGTATGTGATAGTGAATTGGGGAGGGAAGATGGGTGAGAGCTCTGCACAGTATGTGATAATGAATTGGGGTGTGAAGATGGGTGAGAGCTCTGCACAGTATGTGATAATGAATTGGGGTGTGAAGATGGGTGAGAGCTCTGCACAGTATGTGATAATGAATTGGGGAGGGAAGATGGGTGAGAGCTCTGCACAGTATGTGATAATGAATTGGGGTGTGAAGATGGGTGAGAGCTCTGCACAGTATGTGATAATGAATTGGGGTGGGAAGATGGGTGAGAGCTCTGCACAGTATATGATAATGAATTGGGTGGGAAGATGGGTGAGAGCTCTGCACAGTATGTGATAATGAATTGGGGAGGGAAGATGGGTGAGAGCTCTGCACAGTATGTGATAATGAATTGGGGTGGGAAGATGGGTGAGAGCTCTGCACAGTATGTGATAATGAATTGGGGTGGGAAGATGGGTGAGAGCACTGCACAGTATGGTATAACGAATTGGGGAGGGAAGATGGGTGAGAGCTCTGCACAGTATGTGATAATGAATTGGGGTGGGAAGATGGGTGAGAGCTCTGCACAGTATGTGATAGTGAATTGGGGAGGGAGGATGGGTGAGAGCTCTGCACAGTATGTGATAGTGAATTGGGGTTTGAAGATGGGTGAGAGCTCTGCACAGTATGTGATAATGAATTAGGGAGGGAAGATGGGTGAGAGCTCTGCACAGTATGTGATAATGAATTGGGGAGGGAAGATGGGTGAGAGCTCTGCACAGTATGTGATAATGAATTGGGGAGGGAAGACGGGTGAGAGCTCTGCACAGTATGTGATAGTGAATTGGGGAGGGAGGATGGGTGAGAGCTCTGCACAGTATGTGATAGTGAATTGGGGTTTGAAGATGGGTGAGAGCTCTGCACAGTATGTGATAGTGAATTGGGGTGGGAAGATGGGTGAGAGCTCTGCACAGTATGTGATAGTGAATTGGGGAGGGAAGATGGGTGAGAGCTCTGCACAGTATGTGATAATGAATTGGGTGGGAAGATGGGTGAGAGCTCTGCACAGTATGTGATAATGAATTGGGGAGGGAAGATGGGTGAGAGCTCTGCACAGTATGTGATAGTGAATTGGGGAGGGAGGATGGGTGAGAGCTCTGCACAGTATGTGATAGTGAATTGGGGTTTGAAGATGGGTGAGAGCTCTGCACAGTATGTGATAGTGAATTGGGGAGGGAAGATGGGTGAGAGCTCTGCACAGTATGTGATAGTGAATTGGGGATTGAAGATGGGTGAGAGCTCTGCACAGTATGTGATAGTGAATTGGGGAGGGAAGATGGGTGAGAGCTCTGCACAGTATGTGATAATGAATTGGGGCGTGAAGATGGGTGAGAGCTCTGCACAGTATGCGATAATGAATTGGGGTGGGAAGATGGGTGAGAGCTCTGCACAGTATGTGATAATGAATTGGGTGGGAAGATGGGTGAGAGCTCTGCACAGTATGTGATAATGAATTGGGGAGGGAAGATGGGTGAGAGCTCTGCACAGTATGTGATAGTGAATTGGGGAGGGAGGATGGGTGAGAGCTCTGCACAGTATGTGATAGTGAATTGGGGTTTGAAGATGGGTGAGAGCTCTGCACAGTATGTGATAGTGAATTGGGGAGGGAAGATGGGTGAGAGCTCTGCACAGTATGTGATAGTGAATTGGGGATTGAAGATGGGTGAGAGCTCTGCACAGTATGTGATAGTGAATTGGGGTGGGAGGATGGGTGAGAGCTCTGCACAGTATGTGATAGTGAATTGGGGAGGGAGGATGGGTGAGAGCTCTGCACAGTATGTGATAGTGAATTGGGGATTGAAGATGGGTGAGAGCTCTGCACAGTATGTGATAGTGAATTGGGGTGGGAGGATGGGTGAGAGCTCTGCACAGTATGTGATAATGAATTGGGGAGGGAAGATGGGTGAGAGCTCTGCACAGTATGTGATAATGAATAGGGTGGGAAGATGGGTGAGAGCTCTGCACAGTATGTGATAATGAATTGGGGAGGGAAGATGGGTGAGAGCTCTGCACAGTATGTGATAATGAATTGGGGAGGGAAGATGGGTGAGAGCTCTGCACAGTATGTGATAATGAATTGGGGTGGGAAGATGGGTCAGAGCTCTGCACAGTATGTGATAATGAATTGGGGAGGGAAGATGGGTGAGAGCTCTGCACAGTATGTGATAGTGAATTGGGGAGGGAGGATGGGTGAGAGCACTGCAGAGTATGTGATAGTGAATTGGGGTTTGAAGATGGGTGAGAGCTCTGCACAGTATGTGATAGTGAATTGGGGTGGGAGGATGGGTGAGAGCTCTGCACAGTATGTGATAGTGAATTGGGGAGGGAGGATGGGTGAGAGCACTGCAGAGTATATGATAGTGAATTGGGGTTTGAAGATGGGTGAGAGCGCTGCACAGTATGTGATAATGAATTGGGGAGGGAAGATGGGTGAGAGCTCTGCACAGTATGTGATAGTGAATTGGGGTTTGAAGATGGGTGAGAGCTCTGCACAGTATGTGATAGTGAATTGGGGTGGGAAGATGGGTGAGAGCTCTGCACAGTATGTGATAGTGAATTGGGGAGGGAGGATGGGTGAGAGCTCTGCACAGTATGTGATAATGAATTGGGGTGGAGGATGGGTGAGAGCTCTGCACAGTATGTGATAGTGAATTGGGGTTTGAAGATGGGTGAGAGCTCTGCACAGTATGTGATAGTGAATTGGGGTGGGAAGATGGGTGAGAGCTCTGCACAGTATGTGATAGTGAATTGGGGAGGGAGGATGGGTGAGAGCTCTGCACAGTATGTGATAGTGAATTGGGGTTTGAAGATGGGTGAGAGCTCTGCACAGTATGTGATAGTGAATTGGGGTGGGAAGATGGGTGAGAGCTCTGCACAGTATGTGATAATGAATTGGGGAGGGAGGATGGGTGAGAGCTCTGCACAGTATGTGATAGTGAATTGGGGAGGGAGGATGGGTGAGAGCTCTGCACAGTATGTGATAATGAATTGGGGTGGAGGATGGGTGAGAGCTCTGCACAGTATGTGATAGTGAATTGGGGTTTGAAGATGGGTGAGAGCTCTGCACAGTATGTGATAGTGAATTGGGGTGGGAGGATGGGTGAGAGCGCTGCACAGTATGTGATAATGAATTGGAGAGGGAAGATGGGTGAGAGCTCTGCACAGTATGTGATAGTGAATTGGGGTTTGAAGATGGGTGAGAGCTCTGCACAGTATGTGATAGTGAATTGGGGTGGGAAGATGGGTGAGAGCTCTGCACAGTATGTGATAATGAATTGGGGAGGGAGGATGGGTGAGAGCACTGCAGAGTATGTGATAGTGAATTGGGGTTTGAAGATGGGTGAGAGATCTGCACAGTATGTGATAATGAATTGGGGAGGGAGGATGGGTGAGAGCTCTGCACAGTATGTGATAGTGAATTGGGGTTTGAAGATGGGTGAGAGATCTGCACAGTATGTGATAGTGAATTGGGGTGGGAGGATGGGTGAGAGCGCTGCACAGTATGTGATAATGAATTGGAGAGGGAAGATGGGTGAGAGCTCTGCACAGTATGTGATAGTGAATTGGGGTTTGAAGATGGGTGAGAGCTCTGCACAGTATGTGATAATGAATTGGGGAGGGAGGATGGGTGAGAGCACTGCAGAGTATGTGATAGTGAATTGGGGTTTGAAGATGGGTGAGAGCACTGCACAGTATGTGATAGTGAATTGGGGTGGGAGGATGGGTGAGAGCGCTGCACAGTATGTGATAATGAATTGGAGAGGGAAGATGGGTGAGAGCTCTGCACAGTATGTGATAGTGAATTGGGGTTTGAAGATGGGTGAGAGCTCTGCACAGTATGTGATAGTGAATTGGGGTGGGAAGATGGGTGAGAGCTCTGCACAGTATGTGATAGTGAATTGGGGTGGGAAGATGGGTGAGAGCTCTGCACAGTATGTGATAGTGAATTGGGGAGGGAGGATGGGTGAGAGCTCTGCACAGTATGTGATAATGAATTGGGGTGGAGGATGGGTGAGAGCTCTGCACAGTATGTGATAGTGAATTGGGGTGGGAGGATGGGTGAGAGCGCTGCACAGTATGTGATAATGAATTGGAGAGGGAAGATGGGTGAGAGCTCTGCACAGTATGTGATAGTGAATTGGGGTTTGAAGATGGGTGAGAGCTCTGCACAGTATGTGATAGTGAATTGGGGTGGGAAGATGGATGAGAGCTCTGCACAGTATGTGATAGTGAATTGGGGTGGGAAGATGGGTGAGAGCTCTGCACAGTATGTGATAGTGAATTGGGGAGGGAGGATGGGTGAGAGCTCTGCACAGTATGTGATAATGAATTGGGGTGGAGGATGGGTGAGAGCTCTGCACAGTATGTGATAGTGAATTGGGGTTTGAAGATGGGTGAGAGCTCTGCACAGTATGTGATAGTGAATTGGGGTGGGAAGATGGGTGAGAGCTCTGCACAGTATGTGATAGTGAATTGGGGTTTGAAGATGGGTGAGAGCTCTGCACAGTATGTGATAGTGAATTGGGGTGGGAAGATGGGTGAGAGCTCTGCACAGTATGTGATAGTGAATTGGGGTGGGAGGATGGGTGAGAGCTCTGCACAGTATGTGATAATGAATTGGGGTGGGAAGATGGGTGAGAGCTCTGCACAGTATGTGATAGTGAATTGGGGTGTGAAGATGGGTGAGAGCTCTGCACAGTATGTGATAATGAATTGGGGTGTGAAGATGGGTGAGAGCTCTGCACAGTATGTGATAATGAATTGGGGTGTGAAGATGGGTGAGAGCTCTGCACAGTATGTGATAATGAATTGGGGAGGGAAGATGGGTGAGAGTTCTGCACAGTATGTGATAATGAATTGGGGTGTGAAGATGGGTGAGAGCTCTGCACAGTATGTGATAATGAATTGGGGAGGGAAGATGGGTGAGAGCTCTGCACAGTATGTGATAATGAATTGGGGAGGGAAGATGGGTGAGAGCTCTGCACAGTATGTGATAATGAATTGGGGTGTGAAGATGGGTGAGAGCTCTGCACAGTATGTGATAATGAATTGGGGTGTGAAGATGGGTGAGAGCTCTGCACAGTATGTGATAATGAATTGGGGAGGGAAGATGGGTGAGAGTTCTGCACAGTATGTGATAATGAATTGGGGAGGGAAGATGGGTGAGAGCTCTGCACAGTATGTGATAATGAATTGGGGTGGGAAGATGGGTGAGAGCTCTGCACAGTATGTGATAATGAATTGGGGAGGGAAGATGGGTGAGAGCTCTGCACAGTATATGATAATGAATTGGGTGGGAAGATGGGTGAGAGCTCTGCACAGTATGTGATAATGAATTGGGGAGGGAAGATGGGTGAGAGCTCTGCACAGTATGTGATAATGAATTGGGGTGGGAAGATGGGTGAGAGCTCTGCACAGTATGTGATAATGAATTGGGGTGGGAAGATGGGTGAGAGCACTGCACAGTATGGTATAACGAATTGGGGAGGGAAGATGGGTGAGAGCTCTGCACAGTATGTGATAATGAATTGATGTGGGAAGATGGGTGAGAGCTCTGCACAGTATGTGATAGTGAATTGGGGAGGGAGGATGGGTGAGAGCTCTGCACAGTATGTGATAGTGAATTGGGGTTTGAAGATGGGTGAGAGCTCTGCACAGTATGTGATAATGAATTAGGGAGGGAAGATGGGTGAGAGCTCTGCACAGTATGTGATAATGAATTGGGGAGGGAAGATGGGTGAGAGCTCTGCACAGTATGTGATAATGAATTGGGGTGGGAAGATGGGTGAGAGCACTGCACAGTATGTGATAGTGAATTGGGGAGGGAGGATGGGTGAGAGCTCTGCACAGTATGTGATAGTGAATTGGGGTTTGAAGATGGGTGAGAGCTCTGCACAGTATGTGATAGTGAATTGGGGTGGGAAGATGGGTGAGAGCTCTGCACAGTATGTGATAGTGAATTGGGGATTGAAGATGGGTGAGAGCTCTGCACAGTATGTGATAGTGAATTGGGGTGGGAGGATGGGTGAGAGCTCTGCACAGTATGTGATAGTGAATTGGGGAGGGAGGATGGGTGAGAGCTCTGCACAGTATGTGATAGTGAATTGGGGATTGAAGATGGGTGAGAGCTCTGCACAGTATGAGATAATGAATTGGGGAGGGAAGATGGGTGAGAGCTCTGCACAGTATGTGATAATGAATTGGGGAGGGAAGATGGGTGAGAGCTCTGCACAGTATGTGATAATGAATTGGGGAGGGAAGATGGGTGAGAGCTCTGCACAGTATGTGATAATGAATTGGGGTGTGAAGATGGGTGAGAGCTCTGCACAGTATGTGATAATGAATTGGGGTGGGAAGATGGGTCAGAGCTCTGCACAGTATGTGATAATGAATTGGGGAGGGAAGATGGGTGAGAGCTCTGCACAGTATGTGATAGTGAATTGGGGAGGGAGGATGGGTGAGAGCACTGCAGAGTATGTGATAGTGAATTGGGGTTTGAAGATGGGTGAGAGCTCTGCACAGTATGTGATAGTGAATTGGGGTGGGAGGATGGGTGAGAGCTCTGCACAGTATGTGATAGTGAATTGGGGAGGGAGGATGGGTGAGAGCACTGCAGAGTATATGATAGTGAATTGGGGTTTGAAGATGGGTGAGAGCGCTGCACAGTATGTGATAATGAATTGGGGAGGGAAGATGGGTGAGAGCTCTGCACAGTATGTGATAGTGAATTGGGGTTTGAAGATGGGTGAGAGCTCTGCACAGTATGTGATAGTGAATTGGGGTGGGAAGATGGGTGAGAGCTCTGCACAGTATGTGATAGTGAATTGGGGTGGGAGGATGGGTGAGAGCTCTGCACAGTATGTGATAGTGAATTGGGGAGGGAGGATGGGTGAGAGCACTGCAGAGTATATGATAGTGAATTGGGGTTTGAAGATGGGTGAGAGCGCTGCACAGTATGTGATAATGAATTGGGGAGGGAAGATGGGTGAGAGCTCTGCACAGTATGTGATAGTGAATTGGGGTTTGAAGATGGGTGAGAGCTCTGCACAGTATGTGATAGTGAATTGGGGTGGGAAGATGGGTGAGAGCACTGCACAGTATGTGATAGTGAATTGGGGAGGGAGGATGGGTGAGAGCTCTGCACAGTATGTGATAGTGAATTGGGGTTTGAAGATGGGTGAGAGCTCTGCACAGTATGTGATAGTGAATTGGGGTGGGAAGATGGGTGAGAGCTCTGCACAGTATGTGATAGTGAATTGGGGTTTGAAGATGGGTGAGAGCTCTGCACAGTATGTGATAATGAATTGGGGAGGGAGGATGGGTGAGAGCTCTGCACAGTATGTGATAGTGAATTGGGGAGGGAGGATGGGTGAGAGCTCTGCACAGTATGTGATAATGAATTGGGGTGGAGGATGGGTGAGAGCTCTGCACAGTATGTGATAGTGAATTGGGGTTTGAAGATGGGTGAGAGCTCTGCACAGTATGTGATAGTGAATTGGGGTGGGAGGATGGGTGAGAGCACTGCAGAGTATGTGATAGTGAATTGGGGTTTGAAGATGGGTGAGAGATCTGCACAGTATGTGATAATGAATTGGGGAGGGAGGATGGGTGAGAGCACTGCAGAGTATGTGATAGTGAATTGGGGTTTGAAGATGGGTGAGAGCTCTGCACAGTATGTGATAGTGAATTGGGGTGGGAGGATGGGTGAGAGCGCTGCACAGTATGTGATAATGAATTGGAGAGGGAAGATGGGTGAGAGCTCTGCACAGTATGTGATAGTGAATTGGGGAGGGAGGATGGGTGAGAGCTCTGCACAGTATGTGATAATGAATTGGGGTGGAGGATGGGTGAGAGCTCTGCACAGTATGTGATAGTGAATTGGGGTTTGAAGATGGGTGAGAGCTCTGCACAGTATGTGATAGTGAATTGGGGTGGGAAGATGGGTGAGAGCTCTGCACAGTATGTGATAGTGAATTGGGGTGGGAGGATGGGTGAGAGCTCTGCACAGTATGTGATAATGAATTGGGGTGGGAAGATGGGTGAGAGCTCTGCACAGTATGTGATAGTGAATTGGGGTGTGAAGATGGGTGAGAGCTCTGCACAGTATGTGATAATGAATTGGGGTGTGAAGATGGGTGAGAGCTCTGCACAGTATGTGATAATGAATTGGGGAGGGAAGATGGGTGAGAGCTCTGCACAGTATGTGATAATGAATTGGGGAGGGAAGATGGGTGAGAGCTCTGCACAGTATGTGATAATGAATTGGGGTGTGAAGATGGGTGAGAGCTCTGCACAGTATGTGATAATGAATTGGGGAGGGAAGATGGGTGAGAGCTCTGCACAGTATGTGATAATGAATAGGGTGGGAAGATGGGTGAGAGCTCTGCACAGTATGTGATAATGAATTGGGGAGGGAAGATGGGTGAGAGCTCTGCACAGTATGTGATAATGAATTGGGGAGGGAAGATGGGTGAGAGCTCTGCACAGTATGTGATAATGAATTGGGGAGGGAAGATGGGTGAGAGCTCTGCACAGTATGTGATAATGAATTGGGGAGGGAAGATGGGTGAGAGCTCTGCACAGTATGTGATAATGAATTGGGGAGGGAAGATGGGTGAGAGCTCTGCACAGTATGTGATAATGAATAGGGTGGGAAGATGGGTGAGAGCTCTGCACAGTATGTGATAATGAATTGGGGAGGGAAGATGGGTGAGAGCTCTGCACAGTATGTGATAATGAATTGGGGTGGGAAGATGGGTGAGAGCTCTGCACAGTATGTGATAATGAATTGGGGTGGGAAGATGGGTGAGAGCTCTGCACAGTATGTGATAATGAATTGGGGAGGGAAGATGGGTGAGAGCTCTGCACAGTATGTGATAATGAATTGGGGAGGGAAGATGGGTGAGAGCTCTGCACAGTATGTGATAATGAATTGGGGAGGGAAGATGGGTGAGAGCTCTGCACAGTATGTGATAATGAATTGGGGTGGGAAGATGGGTGAGAGCACTGCACAGTATGTGATAATGAATTGGGGAGGGAAGATGGGTGAGAGCTCTGCACAGTATGTGATAATGAATTGGGGAGGGAAGATGGGTGAGAGCTCTGCACAGTATGTGATAATGAATTGGGGAGGGAAGATGGGTGAGAGCTCTGCACAGTATGTTATAATGAATTGGGGAGGGAAGATGGGTGAGAGCTCTGCACAGTATGTGATAATGAATTGGGGTGGGAAGATGAGTGAGAGCAATGCACAGTATGTGATAATGAATTGGGGAGGGAAGATGGGTGAGAGCTCTGCACAGTATGTGATAATGAATTGGGGAGGGAAGATGGGTGAGAGCTCTGCACAGTATGTGATAATGAATTGGGGAGGGAAGATGAGTGAGAGCAATGCACAGTATGTGATAATGAATTGGGGTGGGAAGATGGGTGAGAGCTCTGCACAGTATGTGATAATGAATTGGGGAGGGAAGATGGGTGAGAGCTCTGCACAGTATGTGATAATGAATTGGGGAGGGAAGATGGGTGAGAGCTCTGCACAGTATGTGATAATGAATTGGGGTGGGAAGATGGGTGAGAGCAATGCACAGTATGTGATAATGAATTGGGGAGGGAAGATGGGTGAGAGCTCTGCACAGTATGTGATAATGAATTGGGGTGGGAAGATGGGTGAGAGCTCTGCACAGTATGTGATAATGAATTGGGGAGGGAAGATGGGTGAGACCTCTGCACAGTATGTGATAATGAATTGGGGAGGGAAGATGGGTGAGAGCTCTGCACAGTATGGTATAATGAATTGGGGTGGGAAGATGGGTGAGAGCTCTGCACAGTATGTGATAGTGAATTGGGGTGGGAAGATGGGTGAGAGCTCTGCACAGTATGTGATAGTGAATTGGGGTGGGAGGATGGGTGAGAGCTCTGCACAGTATGTGATAATGAATTGGGGTGGGAGGATGGGTGAGAGCTCTGCACAGTATGTGATAGTGAATTGGGGTGGGAGGATGGGTGAGAGCTCTGCACAGTATGTGATAATGAATTGGGGTGGGAGGATGGGTGAGAGCTCTGCACAGTATGTGATAGTGAATTGGGGAGGGAGGATGGGTGAGACCTCTGCACAGTATGTGATAATGAATTGGGGAGGGAAGATGGGTGAGAGCTCTGCACAGTATGGTATAATGAATTGGGGTGGGAAGATGGGTGAGAGCTCTGCACAGTATGTGATAGTGAATTGGGGTGGGAAGATGGGTGAGAGCTCTGCACAGTATGTGATAGTGAATTGGGGTGGGAGGATGGGTGAGAGCTCTGCACAGTATGTGATAATGAATTGGGGAGGGAAGATGGGTGAGAGCTGTGCACAGTATGGTATAATGAATTGGGGTGGGAAGATGGGTGAGAGCTCTGCACAGTATGTGATAATGAATTGGGGTGGGAAGATGGGTGAGAGCTCTACACAGTATGTGATAGTGAATTGGGGTGGGAGGATGGGTGAGAGCTCTGCACAGTATGTGATAATGAATTGGGGTGGGAAGATGGGTGAGAGCTCTGCACAGTATGTGATAATGAATTGGGGAGGGAAGATGGGTGAGACCTCTGCACAGTATGTGATAATGAATTGGGGAGGAAAGATGGGTGAGAGCTCTGCACAGTATGGTATAATGAATTGGGGTGGGAAAATGGGTGAGAGCTCTGCACAGTATGTGATAATGAATTGGGGTGGGAAGATGGGTGAGAGCTCTGCACAGTATGTGATAATGAATTGGGGTGGGAAGATGGGTGAGAGCTCTGCACAGTATGGTATAATGAATTGGGGTGGGAAGATGGGTGAGAGCGCTGCACAGTATGTGTTAATGAATTGGGGAGGGAAGATGGGTGAGAGCTCTGCACAGTATGTGATAATGAATTGGGGAGGGAAGATGGGTGAGAGCTCTGCACAGTATGTGATAATGAATTGGGGAGGGAAGATGGGTGAGAGCTCTGCACAGTATGCGATAATGAATTGGGGTGGGAAGATGGGTGAGAGCTCTGCACAATATGTGATAATGAATTGGGGCGGGAAGATGGGTGAGAGCTCTGCACAGTATGTGATAATGAATTGGGGAGGGAAGATGGGTAAGAGCTCTGCACAGTATGTGATAATGAATTGGGGCGGGAAGATGGGTGAGAGCTCTGCACAGTATGTGATAATGAATTGGGGAGGGAGGATGGGTGAGAGCTCTGCACAGTATGTGATAATTAATTGCGGTGTGAAGATGGGTGAGAGCTCTGTACAGTATGTGATAATGAATTGGGGCGGGAAGATGGGTGAGAGCTCTGCACAGTATGTGATAATGAATTGGGGAGGGAAGATGGGTGAGAGCTCTGCACAATATGTGATAATGAATTGGGGTGGGAAGATGGGTTAGAGCTCTGCACAGTATGTGATAATGAATTGGGGAGGGAAGATGGGTGAGAGCTCTGCACAATATGTGATAATGAATTGGGGTGGGAAGATGGGTGAGACCTCTGCACAGTATGGTATAATGAATTGGGGTGGGAAGATGGGTGAGGGCTCTGCACAGTATGTGATAATGAATTGGGGTGGGAAGATGGGTGAGAGCTCTGCACAGTATGTGATAATGAATTGGGGAGGGAAGATGGGTGAGAGCTCTGCACAATATGTGATAATGAATTGGGGTGGGAAGATGGGTGAGACCTCTGCACAGTATGGTATAATGAATTGGGGTGGGAAGATGGGTGAGGGCTCTGCACAGTATGTGATAATGAATTGGGGTGGGAAGATGGGTGAGAGCTCTGCACAGTATGTGATAATGAATTGGGGAGGGAAGATGGGTGAGAGCTCTGCACAGTATGGTATAATGAATTGCGGTGGGAAGATGGATGAGAGCGCTGCACAGTATGTGATAATGAATTGGGGTGGGAAGATGGGTGAGAGCGCTGCACAGTATGTGATAATGAATTGGGGCGGGAAGATGGGTGAGAGCTCTGCACAGTATGTGATAATGAATTGGGGCGGGAAGATGGGTGAGAGCTCTGCACAGTATGTGATAATGAATTGGGGAGGGAAGATGGGTGAGAGCGCTGCACAATATGGTATAATGAATTGGGGCGGGAAGATGGGTAAGAGCTCTGCACAGTATGTGATAATGAATTGGGGAGGGAAGATGGGTGAGAGCGCTGCACAATATGGTATAATGAATTGGGGTGGGAAGATGGATGAGAGCTCTGCACAGTATGTGATAATGAATTGGGGTGGGAAGATGGTTGAGAGCTCTGCACAGTATGTGATAATGAATTGGGGTGGGAAGATGGGTGAGAGCTCTGCACAGTATGTGATAATGAATTGGGGAGGGAAGATGGGTGAGAGCTCTGCACAGTATGTTATAATGAATTGGGAAGGGAAGATGGGTGAGAGCTCTGCACAGTATGTGATAATGAATTGGGGAGGGAAGATGGGTGAGAGCTCTGCACAGTATGTGATAATGAATTGGGGTGGGAAGATGGCTGAGAGCTCTGCACAGTATGTGATAATGAATTGGGGTGGGAAGATGGGTGAGAGCTCTGCACAGTATGTGATAATGAATTGGGCAGGGAAGATGGGTGAGAGCTCTGCACAGTATGTGATAATGAATTGGGGAGGGAAGATGGGTGAGAGCTCTGCACAGTATGTGATAATGAATTGGGGAGGGAAGATGGGTGAGAGCTCTGCACAGTATGTGATAATGAATTGGGGCGGGAAGATGGGTGAGAGCTCTGCACAGGTATGTGATAATGAATTGGGGTGGGAAGATGGGTGAGAGCTCTGCACAGTATGCGATAATGAATTGGGGTGGGAAGATGGGTGAGAGATCTGCACAGTATGCGATAATGAATTGGGGTGTGAAGATGGGTGAGAGCTCTGCACAGTATGTGATAATGAATTGGGGTGGGAAGATGGGTGAGAGCTCTGCACAGTATGTGATAATGAATTGGGGTGGGAAGATGGGTGAGAGCTCTGCACAGTATGTGATAATGAATTGGGGAGGGAAGATGGGTGAGAGCTCTGCACAGTATGTGATAATGAATTGGGGTGGGAAGGAGGGTGAGAGCTCTGCACAGTATGTGATAATGAATTGGGGTGGGAAGATGGGTGAGAGCTCTGCACAGTATGTGATAATGAATTGGGGTGGGAAGATGGGTGAGAGCTCTGCACAGTATGTGATAATGAATTGGGGTGGGAAGATGGGTGAGAGCTCTGCACAGTATGTGATAATGAATTGGGGTGGGAAGATGGGTGAGAGCTCTGCACAGTATGTGATAATGAATTGGGGTGGGAAGATGGGTGAGAGCTCTGCACAGTATGTGATAATGAATTGGGGCGGGAAGATGGGTGAGAGCTCTGCACAGTATGTGATAATGAATTGGGCAGGGAAGATGGGTGAGAGCTCTGCACAGTATGTGATAATGAATTGGGGTGGGAAGATGGGTGAGAGCTCTGCACAGTATGTGATAATGAATTGGGGTGGGAAGATGGCTGAGAGCTCTGCACAGTATGTGATAATGAATTGGGGTGGGAAGATGGGTGAGAGCTCTGCACAGTATGTGATAATGAATTGGGGTGTGAAGATGGCTGAGAGCTCTGCACAGTATGTGATAATGAATTGGGGTGGGAAGATGGGTGAGAGCTCTGCACAGTATGTGATAATGAATTGGGGAGGGAAGATGGGTGAGAGCTCTGCACAGTATGTGATAATGAATTGGGGAGGGAAGATGGGTGAGAGCTCTGCACAGTATGTGATAATGAATTGGGGAGGGAAGATGGGTGAGAGCTCTGCACAGTATGTGATAATGAATTGGGGCGGGAAGATGGGTGAGAGCTCTGCACAGGTATGTGATAATGAATTGGGGTGGGAAGATGGGTGAGAGCTCTGCACAGTATGCGATAATGAATTGGGGTGGGAAGATGGGTGAGAGATCTGCACAGTATGCGATAATGAATTGGGGAGGGAAGATGGGTGAGAGCTCTGCACAGTATGTGATAATGAATTGGGGTGGGAGGATGGGTGAGAGCTCTGCACAGTATGTGATAATGAATTGGGTGGGAAGATGGGTGAGAGCTCTGCACAGTATGTGATAATGAATTGGGTGGGAAGATGGGTGAGAGCTCTGCACAGTATGTGATAATGAATTGGGGTGTGAAGATGGGTGAGAGCTCTGCACAGTATGTGATAATGAATTGGGGTGGGAAGATGGGTGAGAGCTCTGCACAGTATGTGATAATGAATTGGGGTGGGAAGATGGGTAAGAGCTCTGCACAGTATGTGATAATGAATTGGGGAGGGAAGATGGGTGAGAGCACTGCACAGTATGTGATAATGAATTGGGATGGGAAGATGGGTGAGAGCGCTGCACAGTATGTGATAATGAATTGGGGAGGGAAGATGGGTGAGACCTCTGCACAGTATGTGATAATGAATTGGGGAGGGAAGATGGGTGAGAGCTCTGCACAGTATGGTATAATGAATTGGGGTGGGAAGATGGGTGAGAGCTCTGCACAGTATGTGATAGTGAATTGGGGTGGGAAGATGGGTGAGAGCTCTGCACAGTATGTGATAGTGAATTGGGGTGGGAGGATGGGTGAGAGCTCTGCACAGTATGTGATAGTGAATTGGGGTGGGAGGATGGGTGAGAGCTCTGCACAGTATGTGATAGTGAATTGGGGTGGGAGGATGGGTGAGAGCTCTGCACAGTATGTGATAGTGAATTGGGGTGGGAGGATGGGTGAGAGCTCTGCACAGTATGTGATAGTGAATTGGGGAGGGAGGATGGGTGAGACCTCTGCACAGTATGTGATAATGAATTGGGGAGGGAAGATGGGTGAGAGCTCTGCACAGTACGGTATAATGAATTGGGGTGGGAAGATGGGTGAGAGCTCTGCACAGTATGTGATAATGAATTGGGGAGGGAAGATGGGTGAGAGCTCTGCACAGTATGTGATAGTGAATTGGGGTGGGAGGATGGGTGAGAGCTCTGCACAGTATGTGATAATGAATTGGGGAGGGAAGATGGGTGAGAGCTCTGCACAGTATGGTGTAATGAATTGGGGTGGGAAGATGGGTGAGAGCTCTGCACAGTATGTGATAATGAATTGGGGTGGGAAGATGGGTGAGAGCTCTACACAGTATGTGATAGTGAATTGGGGTGGGAGGATGGGTGAGAGCTCTGCACAGTATGTGATAATGAATTGGGGTGGGAAGATGGGTGAGAGCTCTGCACAGTATGTGATAATGAATTGGGGAGGGAAGATGGGTGAGACCTCTGCACAGTATGTGATAATGAATTGGGGAGGAAAGATGGGTGAGAGCTCTGCACAGTATGGTATAATGAATTGGGGTGGGAAAATGGGTGAGAGCTCTGCACAGTATGTGATAATGAATTGGGGTGGGAAGATGGGTGAGAGCTCTGCACAGTATGTGATAATGAATTGGGGAGGGAAGATGGGTGAGAGCTCTGCACAGTATGTGATAATGAATTGGGGTGGGAAGATGGGTGAGAGCTCTGCACAATATGTTATAATGAATTGGGGTGGGAAGATGGGTGAGAGCTCTGCACAGTATGGTATAATGAATTGGGGTGGGAAGATGGGTGAGAGCGCTGCACAGTATGTGATAATGAATTGGGGAGGGAAGATGGGTGAGAGCTCTGCACAGTATGTGATAATGAATTGGGGAGGGAAGATGGGTGAGAGCTCTGCACAGTATGTGATAATGAATTGGGGAGGGAAGATGGGTGAGAGCTCTGCACAGTATGTGATAATGAATTGGGGAGGGAAGATGGGTGAGAGCTCTGCACAGTATGCGATAATGAATTGGGGTGGGAAGATGGGTGAGAGCTCTGCACAATATGTGATAATGAATTGGGGCGGGAAGATGGGTGAGAGCTCTGCACAGTATGTGATAATGAATTGGGGAGGGAAGATGGGTAAGAGCTCTGCACAGTATGTGATAATGAATTGGGGAGGGAAGATGGGTGAGAGCACTGCACAGTATGTGATAATGAATTGGGGTGGGAAGATGGGTAAGAGCTCTGCACAGTATGTGATAATGAATTGGGGAGGGAAGATGGGTGAGAGCACTGCACAGTATGTGATAATGAATTGGGATGCGAAGATGGGTGAGAGCGCTGCACAGTATGTGATAATGAATTGGGGTGGGAAGATGGGTGAGAGCTCTGCACAGTATGTGATAATGAATTGGGTGGGAAGATGGGTGAGAGCTCTGCACAGTATGTGATAATGAATTGGGGTGGGAAGATGGGTGAGAGCTCTGCACAGTATGTGATAATGAATTGGGTGGGAAGATGGGTGAGAGCTCTGCACAGTATGTGATAATGAATTGGGTGGGAAGATGGGTGAGAGCTCTGCACAGTATGTGATAATGAATTGGGGTGGGAAGATGGGTGAGAGCTCTGCACAGTATGTGATAATGAATTGGGTGGGAAGATGGGTGAGAGCTCTGCACAGTATGTGATAATGAATTGGGTGGGAGGATGGGTGAGAGCTCTGCACAGTATGTGATAATGAATTGGGTGGGAGGATGGGTGAGAGCTCTGCACAGTATGTGATAATGAATTGGGGTGGGAAGATGGGTGAGAGCTCTGCACAGTATGTGATAATGAATTGGGGTGGGAAGATGGGTGAGAGCTCTGCACAGTATGTGATAATGAATTGGGTGGGAAGATGGGTGAGAGCTCTGCACAGTATGTGATAATGAATTGGGGTGGGAAGATGGGTGAGAGCACTGCACAGTATGTGATAATGAATTGGGGTGGGAAGATGGGTGAGAGCTCTGCACAGTATCTGATAATGAATTGGGGTGGGAAGATGGGTGAGAGCTCTGCACAGTATGTGATAATGAATTGGGTGGGAAGATGGGTGAGAGCTCTGCACAGTATGTGATAATGAATTGGGGTGGGAAGATGGGTGAGAGCTCTGCACAGTATGCGATAATGAATTGGGGAGGGAAGATGGGTGAGAGCTCTGCACAGTATGTGATAATGAATTGGGGTGGGAGGATGGGTGAGAGCTCTGCACAGTATGTGATAATGAATTGGGTGGGAAGATGGGTGAGAGCTCTGCACAGTATGTGATAATGAATTGGGGTGGGAAGATGGGTGAGAGCTCTGCACAGTATGTGATAATGAATTGGGGTGGGAAGATGGGTGAGAGCTCTGCACAGTATGTGATAATGAATTGGGGTGGGAAGATGGGTAAGAGCTCTGCACAGTATGTGATAATGAATTGGGGAGGGAAGATGGGTGAGAGCACTGCACAGTATGTGATAATGAATTGGGATGGGAAGATGGGTGAGAGCGCTGCACAGTATGTGATAATGAATTGGGGTGGGAAGATGGGTGAGAGCTCTGCACAGTATGTGATAATGAATTGGGGTGGGAAGATGGGTGAGAGCACTGCACAGTATGTGATAATGAATTGGGGTGGGAAGATGGGTGAGAGCTCTGCACAGTATGTGATAATGAATTGGGGTGTGAAGATGGCTGAGAGCTCTGCACAGTATGTGATAATGAATTGGGGTGTGAAGATGGGTGAGAGCTCTACACAGTATGTGATAATGAATTGGGCTGGGAAGATGGGTGAGAGCTCTGCACAGTATGTGATAATGAATTGGGGAGGGAAGATGGGTGAGAGCTCTGCACAGTATGTGATAATGAATTGGGGAGGGAAGATGGGTGAGAGCTCTGCACAGTATGTGATAATGAATTGGGGTGTGAAGATGGCTGAGAGCTCTGCACAGTATGTGATAATGAGTTGGGGAGGGAAGATGGGTGAGAGCTCTGCACAGTATGTGATAATGAATTGGGGAGGGAAGATGGGTGAGAGCTCTGCACAGTATGTGATAATGAATTGGGGAGGGAAGATGGGTGAGAGCTCTGCACAGTATGTGATAATGAATTGGGGAGGGAAGATGGGTGAGAGCTCTGCACAGTATGTGATAATGAATTGGGGTGGGAAGATGGGTGAGAGCTCTGCACAGTATGTGATAATGAATTGGGGAGGGAAGATGGGTGAGAGCTCTGCACAGTATGTGATAATGAATTGGGGTGTGAAGATGGCTGAGAGCTCTGCACAGTATGTGATAATGAATTGGGGTGGGAAGATGGGTGAGAGCTCTGCACAGTATGTGATAATGAATTGGGGAGGGAAGATGGGTGAGAGCTCTGCACAGTATGTGATAATGAATTGGGGAGGGAAGATGGGTGAGAGCTCTGCACAGTATGTGATAATGAATTGGGGTGTGAAGATGGGTGAGAGCTCTGCACAGTATGTGATAATGAGTTGGGGAGGGAAGATGGGTGAGAGCTCTGCACAGTATGTGATAATGAATTGGGGTGGGAAGATGGGTGAGAGCTCTGCACAGTATGTGATAATGAATTGAGGAGGGAAGATGGGTGAGAGCTCTGCACAGTATGTGATAATGAATTGGGGAGAGAAGATGGGTGAGAGCTCTGCACAGTATGCGATAATGAATTGGGGCGGGAAGATGGGTGAGAGCTCTGCACAGTATGCGATAATGAATTGGGGCGGGAAGATGGGTGAGAGCTCTGCACAGTATGCGATAATGAATTGGGGTGGGAAGATGGGTGAGAGCTCTGCACAGTATGTGATAATGAATTGGGGTGGGAAGATGGGTGAGAGCTCTGCACAGTATGTGATAATGAATTGGGGTGGGAAGATGGGTGAGAGCTCTGCACAGTATGTGATAATGAATTGGGGTGGAAGATGGGTGAGAGCACTGCACAGTATGGTATAACGAATTGGGGAGGGAAGATGGGTGAGAGCTCTGCACAGTATGTGATAATGAATTGGGGAGGGAAGATGGGTGAGAGCTCTGCACAGTATGTGATAATGAATTGGGGCGGGAAGATGGGTGAGAGCTCTGCACAATATGTGATAATGAATTGGGGAGGGAAGATGGGTGAGAGCTCTGCACAGTATGTGATAATGAATTGGGGTGGGAAGATGGGTGAGAGCTCTGCACAGTATGTGATAATGAATTGGGGTGGGAAGATGGGTGAGAGCTCTGCACAGTATGTGATAATGAATTGGGGAGGGAGGATGGTTGAGAGCTCTGCACAGTATGTGATAATGAATTGGGGTGGGAAGATGGGTGAGAGCTCTGCACAGTATGTGATAATGAATTGGGGAGGGAAGATGGGTGAGAGCTCTGCACAGTATGTGATAATGAATTGGGGAGGGAAGATGGGTGAGAGCTCTGCACAGTATGTGATAATGAATTGGGGTGTGAAGATGGGTGAGAGCTCTGCACAATATGTGATAATGAATTGGGGAGGGAAGATGGGTGAGAGCACTGCACAGTATGTGATAATGAATTGGGGAGGGAAGATGGGTGAGAGCACTGCACAGTATGTGATAATGAATTGGGGTGTGAAGATGGGTGAGAGCTCTGCACAGTATGTGATAATGAATTGGAGTGGGAAGATGGGTGAGAGCTCTGCACAGTATGTGATAATGAATTGGGGTGGGAAGATGGGTGAGAGCTCTGCACAGTATGTGATAATGAATTGGGGAGGGAAGATGGGTGAGAGCTCTGCACAGTATGTGATAATGAATTGGGGAGGGAAGATGGGTGAGAGCTCTGCACAGTATGTGATAATGAATTGGGGAGGAAAGATGGGCGAGAGCTCTGCACAGTATGTGATAATGAATTGGGGAGGGAAGATGGGTGAGAGCTCTGCACAGTATGGTATAATGAATTGGGGTGGGAAGATGGGTGAGAGCTCTGCACAGTATGTGATAATGAATTGGGGTGGGAAGATGGGTGAGAGCTCTGCACAGTATGTGATAATGAATTGGGGTGGGAAGATGGGTGAGAGTTCTGCACAATATGTGATAATGAATTGGGGAGGGAAGATGGGTGAGAGCTCTGCACAGTATGTGATAATGAATTGGGGTGGGAAGATGGGTGAGAGCTCTGCACAGTATGTGATAATGAATTGGGGTGGGAAGATGGGTGAGAGCTCTGCACAGTATGTGATAATGAATTGGGGAGGGAAGATGGGTGAGAGCTCTGCACAGTATGTGATAATGAATTGGGGAGGGAAGATGGGTGAGAGCTCTGCACAGTATGGTATAATGAATTGGGGAGGGAAGATGGGTGAGAGCTCTGCACAGTATGGTATAATGAATTGGGGAGGCAAGATGGGTGAGAGCTCTGCACAGTATGGTATAATGAATTGGGGTGGGAAGATGGGTGAGAGCTCTGCACAGTATGTGATAATGAATTGGGTGGGAAGATGGGTGAGAGCTCTGCACAGTATGTGATAATGAATTGGGGTGGGAAGATGGGTGAGAGCTCTGCACAGTATGTGATAATGAATTGGGGAGGGAAGATGGGTGAGAGCTCTGCACAGTATGGTATAATGAATTGGGGTGGGAAGATGGGTGAGAGCTCTGCACAGTATGTGATAATGAATTGGGGAGGGAAGATGGGTGAGAGCTCTGCACAGTATGTGATAATGAATTGGGGAGGGAAGATGGGTGAGAGCTCTGCACAGTATGGTATAATGAATTGGGGTGGGAAGATGGGTGAGAGCTCTGCACAGTATGGTATAATGAATTGGGGTGGGAAGATGGGTGAGAGCTCTGCACAATATGTGATAATGAATTGGGGTGGGAAGATGGGTGAGAGCTCTGCACAGTATGTGATAGTGAATTGGGGAGGGAAGATGGTTGAGAGCTCTGCACAGTATGTGATAATGAATTGGGGAGGGAAGATGGTTGAGAGCTCTGCACAGTATGTGATAATGAATTGGGGAGGGAAGATGGGTGAGAGCTCTGCACAATATGTGATAATGAATTGGGGTGGGAAGATGGGGGAGAGCTCTGCACAGTATGGTATAATGAATTGGGGTGGGAAGATGGGTGAGAGCTCTGCACAGTATGTGATAATGAATTGGGGTGGGAAGATGGGTGAGAGCTCTGCACAGTATGTGATAATGAATTGGGGAGGGAAGATGGGTGAGAGCTCTGCACAATATGTGATAATGAATTGGGGTGGGAAGATGGGTGAGAGCTCTGCACAGTATGGTATAATGAATTGGGGTGGGAAGATGGGTGAGAGCTCTGCACAATATGTTTTAATGAATTGGGGAGGGAAGATGGGTGAGAGCTCTGCACAGTATGTGATAATGAATTGGGGAGGGAAGATGGGTGAGAGCTCTGCACAGTATGTGATAATGAATTGGGGAGGGAAGATGGGTGAGAGCTCTGCACAGTATGTGATAATGAATTGGGGAGGGAAGATGGGTGAGAGCTCTGCACAGTATGTGATAATGAATTGGGGAGGGAAGATGGGTGAGAGCTCTGCACAGTATGTGATAATGAATTGGGGAGGGAGGATGGGTGAGAGCTCTGCACAGTATGTGATAATGAATTGGGGTGGGAAGATGGGTGAGAGCTCTGCACAGTATGTGATAATGAATTGGGGAGGGAGGATGGGTGAGAGCTCTGCACAGTATGTGATAATGAATTGGCGAGGGAAGATGGGTGAGAGTTCTGCACAGTATGTGATAATGAATTGGGGCGGGAAGATGGGTGAGAGCTCTGCACAGTATGGTATAATGAATTGGGGTGGGAAGATGGGTGAGAGCGCTGCACAATATGTGATAATGAATTGGGGAGGGAAGATGGGTGAGAGCTCTGCACAGTATGGTATAATGAATTGGGGAGGGAAGATGGGTGAGAGCTCTGCACAGTATGTGATAATGAATTTGGGAGGGAAGATGGGTGAGAGCTCTGCACAGTATGTGATAATGAATTGGGGAGGGAGGATGGGTGAGAGCACTGCACAGTATGTGATAATGAATTGGGGAGGGAAGATGGGTGAGAGCTCTGCACAATATGTGATAATGAATTGGGGCGGGAAGATGGGTGAGAGCTCTGCACAGTATGGTATAATGAATTGGGGTGGGAAGATGGGTGAGAGCGCTGCACAATATGTGATAATGAATTGGGGAGGGAAGATGGGTGAGAGCTCTGCACAGTATGTGATAATGAATTGGGGAGGGAAGATGGGTGAGAGCTCTGCACAGTATGTGATAGTGAATTGGGGTGGGAAGATGGGTGAGAGCTCTGCACAGTATGTGATAATGAATTGGGCTGGGAAGATGGGTGAGAGCTCTGCACAGTATGTGATAATGAATTGGGGTGGGAAGATGGGTGAGAGCTCTGCACAGTATGTGATAATGAATTGGGGCGGGAAGATGGGTGAGAGCTCTGCACAGTATGTGATAATGAATTGGGGAGGGAAGATGGGTGAGAGCTCTGCACAATATGTGATAATGAATTGGGCTGGGAAGATGGGTGAGAGCTCTGCACAGTATGGTATAATGAATTGGGGAGGGAAGATGGGTGAGAGCTCTGCACAGTATGTGATAATGAATTGGGGCGGGAAGATGGGTGAGAGCTCTGCACAGTATGTGATAATGAATTTGGGAGGGAAGATGGGTGAGAGCTCTGCACAGTATGTGATAATGAATTGGGGAGGGAGGATGGGTGAGAGCACTGCACAGTATGTGATAATGAATTGGGGAGGGAAGATGGGTGAGAGCTCTGCACAATATGTGATAATGAATTGGGGCGGGAAGATGGGTGAGAGCTCTGCACAGTATGGTATAATGAATTGGGGTGGGAAGATGGGTGAGAGCGCTGCACAATATGTGATAATGAATTTGGGAGGGAAGATGGGTGAGAGCTCTGCACAGTATGTGATAATGAATTGGGGAGGGAAGATGGGTGAGAGCTCTGCACAGTATGGTATAATGAATTGGGGCGGGAAGATGGGTGAGAGCTCTGCACAGTATGGTATAATGAATTGGGGTGGGAAGATGGGTGAGAGCGCTGCACAGTATGTGATAATGAATTGGGGAGGGAAGATGGGTGAGAGCTCTGCACAGTATGTGATAATGAATTGGGGCGGGAAGATGGGTGAGAGCTCTGCACAGTATGTGATAGTGAATTGGGGTGGGAAGATGGGTGAGAGCTCTGCACAATATATGATAGTGAATTGGGGTGGGAAGATGGGTGAGAGCTCTGCACAATATGTGATAATGAATTGGGGAGGGAAGATGGGTGAGAGCACTGCACAGTATGTGATAATGAATTGGGGAGGGAAGATGGGTGAGAGCTCTGCACAGTATGTGATAATGAATTGGGGTGTGAAGATGGGTGAGAGCTCTGCACAGTATGTGATAATGAATTGGGCTGGGAAGATGGGTGAGAGCTCTGCACAGTATGTGATAATGAATTGGGGAGGGAAGATGGGTGAGAGCTCTGCACAGTATGTGATAATGAATTGGGGAGGGAAGATGGGTGAGAGCTCTGCACAGTATGTGATAATGAATTGGGGAGGGAAGATGGGTGAGAGCTCTGCACAGTATGTGATAGTGAATTGGGGTGGGAAGATGGGTGAGAGCTCTGCACAGTATGTGATAATGAATTGGGGAGGGAGGATGGTTGAGAGCTCTGCACAGTATGTGATAATGAATTGGGGTGGGAAGATGGGTGAGAGCTCTGCACAGTATGTGATAATGAATTGGGGAGGGAAGATGGGTGAGAGCTCTGCACAGTATGTGATAATGAATTGGGGAGGGAAGATGGGTGAGAGCTCTGCACAGTATGTGATAATGAATTGGGGTGTGAAGATGGGTGAGAGCTCTGCACAATATGTGATAATGAATTGGGGAGGGAAGATGGGTGAGAGCACTGCACAGTATGTGATAATGAATTGGGGAGGGAAGATGGGTGAGAGCACTGCACAGTATGTGATAATGAATTGGGGTGTGAAGATGGGTGAGAGCTCTGCACAGTATGTGATAATGAATTGGAGTGGGAAGATGGGTGAGAGCTCTGCACAGTATGTGATAATGAATTGGGGTGGGAAGATGGGTGAGAGCTCTGCACAGTATGTGATAATGAATTGGGGAGGGAAGATGGGTGAGAGCTCTGCACAGTATGTGATAATGAATTGGGGAGGGAAGATGGGTGAGAGCTCTGCACAGTATGTGATAATGAATTGGGGAGGAAAGATGGGCGAGAGCTCTGCACAGTATGTGATAATGAATTGGGGAGGGAAGATGGGTGAGAGCTCTGCACAGTATGGTATAATGAATTGGGGTGGGAAGATGGGTGAGAGCTCTGCACAGTATGTGATAATGAATTGGGGTGGGAAGATGGGTGAGAGCTCTGCACAGTATGTGATAATGAATTGGGGTGGGAAGATGGGTGAGAGTTCTGCACAATATGTGATAATGAATTGGGGAGGGAAGATGGGTGAGAGCTCTGCACAGTATGTGATAATGAATTGGGGTGGGAAGATGGGTGAGAGCTCTGCACAGTATGTGATAATGAATTGGGGTGGGAAGATGGGTGAGAGCTCTGCACAGTATGTGATAATGAATTGGGGAGGGAAGATGGGTGAGAGCTCTGCACAGTATGTGATAATGAATTGGGGAGGGAAGATGGGTGAGAGCTCTGCACAGTATGGTATAATGAATTGGGGAGGGAAGATGGGTGAGAGCTCTGCACAGTATGGTATAATGAATTGGGGAGGCAAGATGGGTGAGAGCTCTGCACAGTATGGTATAATGAATTGGGGTGGGAAGATGGGTGAGAGCTCTGCACAGTATGTGATAATGAATTGGGTGGGAAGATGGGTGAGAGCTCTGCACAGTATGTGATAATGAATTGGGGTGGGAAGATGGGTGAGAGCTCTGCACAGTATGTGATAATGAATTGGGGAGGGAAGATGGGTGAGAGCTCTGCACAGTATGGTATAATGAATTGGGGTGGGAAGATGGGTGAGAGCTCTGCACAGTATGTGATAATGAATTGGGGAGGGAAGATGGGTGAGAGCTCTGCACAGTATGTGATAATGAATTGGGGAGGGAAGATGGGTGAGAGCTCTGCACAGTATGGTATAATGAATTGGGGTGGGAAGATGGGTGAGAGCTCTGCACAGTATGGTATAATGAATTGGGGTGGGAAGATGGGTGAGAGCTCTGCACAATATGTGATAATGAATTGGGGTGGGAAGATGGGTGAGAGCTCTGCACAGTATGTGATAGTGAATTGGGGAGGGAAGATGGTTGAGAGCTCTGCACAGTATGTGATAATGAATTGGGGAGGGAAGATGGTTGAGAGCTCTGCACAGTATGTGATAATGAATTGGGGAGGGAAGATGGGTGAGAGCTCTGCACAATATGTGATAATGAATTGGGGTGGGAAGATGGGGGAGAGCTCTGCACAGTATGGTATAATGAATTGGGGTGGGAAGATGGGTGAGAGCTCTGCACAGTATGTGATAATGAATTGGGGTGGGAAGATGGGTGAGAGCTCTGCACAGTATGTGATAATGAATTGGGGAGGGAAGATGGGTGAGAGCTCTGCACAATATGTGATAATGAATTGGGGTGGGAAGATGGGTGAGAGCTCTGCACAGTATGGTATAATGAATTGGGGTGGGAAGATGGGTGAGAGCTCTGCACAATATGTTTTAATGAATTGGGGAGGGAAGATGGGTGAGAGCTCTGCACAGTATGTGATAATGAATTGGGGAGGGAAGATGGGTGAGAGCTCTGCACAGTATGTGATAATGAATTGGGGAGGGAAGATGGGTGAGAGCTCTGCACAGTATGTGATAATGAATTGGGGAGGGAAGATGGGTGAGAGCTCTGCACAGTATGTGATAATGAATTGGGGAGGGAAGATGGGTGAGAGCTCTGCACAGTATGTGATAATGAATTGGGGAGGGAGGATGGGTGAGAGCTCTGCACAGTATGTGATAATGAATTGGGGTGGGAAGATGGGTGAGAGCTCTGCACAGTATGTGATAATGAATTGGGGAGGGAGGATGGGTGAGAGCTCTGCACAGTATGTGATAATGAATTGGCGAGGGAAGATGGGTGAGAGTTCTGCACAGTATGTGATAATGAATTGGGGCGGGAAGATGGGTGAGAGCTCTGCACAGTATGGTATAATGAATTGGGGTGGGAAGATGGGTGAGAGCGCTGCACAATATGTGATAATGAATTGGGGAGGGAAGATGGGTGAGAGCTCTGCACAGTATGGTATAATGAATTGGGGAGGGAAGATGGGTGAGAGCTCTGCACAGTATGTGATAATGAATTTGGGAGGGAAGATGGGTGAGAGCTCTGCACAGTATGTGATAATGAATTGGGGAGGGAGGATGGGTGAGAGCACTGCACAGTATGTGATAATGAATTGGGGAGGGAAGATGGGTGAGAGCTCTGCACAGTATGTGATAATGAATTGGGGAGGGAAGATGGGGGAGAGCTCTGCACAATATGTGATAATGAATTGGGGCGGGAAGATGGGTGAGAGCTCTGCACAGTATGGTATAATGAATTGGGGTGGGAAGATGGGTGAGAGCGCTGCACAATATGTGATAATGAATTGGGGAGGGAAGATGGGTGAGAGCTCTGCACAGTATGTGATAATGAATTGGGGAGGGAAGATGGGTGAGAGCTCTGCACAGTATGTGATAGTGAATTGGGGTGGGAAGATGGGTGAGAGCTCTGCACAGTATGTGATAATGAATTGGGCTGGGAAGATGGGTGAGAGCTCTGCACAGTATGTGATAATGAATTGGGGTGGGAAGATGGGTGAGAGCTCTGCACAGTATGTGATAATGAATTGGGGCGGGAAGATGGGTGAGAGCTCTGCACAGTATGTGATAATGAATTGGGGAGGGAAGATGGGTGAGAGCTCTGCACAATATGTGATAATGAATTGGGCTGGGAAGATGGGTGAGAGCTCTGCACAGTATGGTATAATGAATTGGGGAGGGAAGATGGGTGAGAGCTCTGCACAGTATGTGATAATGAATTGGGGCGGGAAGATGGGTGAGAGCTCTGCACAGTATGTGATAATGAATTTGGGAGGGAAGATGGGTGAGAGCTCTGCACAGTATGTGATAATGAATTGGGGAGGGAGGATGGGTGAGAGCACTGCACAGTATGTGATAATGAATTGGGGAGGGAAGATGGGTGAGAGCTCTGCACAATATGTGATAATGAATTGGGGCGGGAAGATGGGTGAGAGCTCTGCACAGTATGGTATAATGAATTGGGGTGGGAAGATGGGTGAGAGCGCTGCACAATATGTGATAATGAATTTGGGAGGGAAGATGGGTGAGAGCTCTGCACAGTATGTGATAATGAATTGGGGAGGGAAGATGGGTGAGAGCTCTGCACAGTATGGTATAATGAATTGGGGCGGGAAGATGGGTGAGAGCTCTGCACAGTATGGTATAATGAATTGGGGTGGGAAGATGGGTGAGAGCGCTGCACAGTATGTGATAATGAATTGGGGAGGGAAGATGGGTGAGAGCTCTGCACAGTATGTGATAATGAATTGGGGCGGGAAGATGGGTGAGAGCTCTGCACAGTATGTGATAGTGAATTGGGGTGGGAAGATGGGTGAGAGCTCTGCACAATATATGATAGTGAATTGGGGTGGGAAGATGGGTGAGAGCTCTGCACAATATGTGATAATGAATTGGGGAGGGAAGATGGGTGAGAGCACTGCACAGTATGTGATAATGAATTGGGGAGGGAAGATGGGTGAGAGCTCTGCACAGTATGTGATAATGAATTGGGGTGTGAAGATGGGTGAGAGCTCTGCACAGTATGTGATAATGAATTGGGCTGGGAAGATGGGTGAGAGCTCTGCACAGTATGTGATAATGAATTGGGGAGGGAAGATGGGTGAGAGCTCTGCACAGTATGTGATAATGAATTGGGGAGGGAAGATGGGTGAGAGCTCTGCACAGTATGTGATAATGAATTGGGGAGGGAAGATGGGTGAGAGCTCTGCACAGTATGTGATAGTGAATTGGGGTGGGAAGATGGGTGAGAGCTCTGCACAGTATGTGATAATGAATTGGGGTGGGAAGATGGGTGAGAGCTCTGCACAGTATGTGATAATGAATTGGGGTGGGAAGATGGGTAAGAGCTCTGCACAGTATGTGATAATGAATTGGGGAGGGAAGATGGGTGAGAGCACTGCACAGTATGTGATAATGAATTGGGATGGGAAGATGGGTGAGAGCGCTGCACAGTATGTGATAATGAATTGGGGTGGGAAGATGGGTGAGAGCTCTGCACAGTATGTGATAATGAATTGGGGTGGGAAGATGGGTGAGAGCACTGCACAGTATGTGATAATGAATTGGGGTGGGAAGATGGGTGAGAGCTCTGCACAGTATGTGATAATGAATTGGGGTGTGAAGATGGCTGAGAGCTCTGCACAGTATGTGATAATGAATTGGGGTGGGAAGATGGGTGAGAGCTCTGCACAGTATGTGATAATGAATTGGGGAGGGAAGATGGGTGAGAGCTCTGCACAGTATGTGATAATGAATTGGGGAGGGAAGATGGGTGAGAGCTCTGCACAGTATGTGATAATGAATTGGGGTGTGAAGATGGCTGAGAGCTCTGCACAGTATGTGATAATGAGTTGGGGAGGGAAGATGGGTGAGAGCTCTGCACAGTATGTGATAATGAATTGGGGAGGGAAGATGGGTGAGAGCTCTGCACAGTATGTGATAATGAATTGGGGAGGGAAGATGGGTGAGAGCTCTGCACAGTATGTGATAATGAATTGGGGAGGGAAGATGGGTGAGAGCTCTGCACAGTATGTGATAATGAATTGGGGTGTGAAGATGGCTGAGAGCTCTGCACAGTATGTGATAATGAATTGGGGTGGGAAGATGGGTGAGAGCTCTGCACAGTATGTGATAATGAATTGGGGAGGGAAGATGGGTGAGAGCTCTGCACAGTATGTGATAATGAATTGGGGAGGGAAGATGGGTGAGAGCTCTGCACAGTATGTGATAATGAATTGGGGTGTGAAGATGGGTGAGAGCTCTGCACAGTATGTGATAATGAGTTGGGGAGGGAAGATGGGTGAGAGCTCTGCACAGTATGTGATAATGAATTGGGGTGGGAAGATGGGTGAGAGCTCTGCACAGTATGTGATAATGAATTGAGGAGGGAAGATGGGTGAGAGCTCTGCACAGTATGTGATAATGAATTGGGGAGAGAAGATGGGTGAGAGCTCTGCACAGTATGCGATAATGAATTGGGGCGGGAAGATGGGTGAGAGCTCTGCACAGTATGCGATAATGAATTGGGGCGGGAAGATGGGTGAGAGCTCTGCACAGTATGCGATAATGAATTGGGGTGGGAAGATGGGTGAGAGCTCTGCACAGTATGTGATAATGAATTGGGGTGGGAAGATGGGTGAGAGCTCTGCACAGTATGTGATAATGAATTGGGGTGGGAAGATGGGTGAGAGCTCTGCACAGTATGTGATAATGAATTGGGGTGGAAGATGGGTGAGAGCACTGCACAGTATGGTATAACGAATTGGGGAGGGAAGATGGGTGAGAGCTCTGCACAGTATGTGATAATGAATTGGGGAGGGAAGATGGGTGAGAGCTCTGCACAGTATGTGATAATGAATTGGGATGTGAAGATGGGTGAGAGCTCTGCACAGTATGGTATAATGAATTGGGGCGGGAAGATGGGTGAGAGCTCTGCACAGTATGTGATAATGAATTGGGGCGGGAAGATGGGTGAGAGCTCTGCACAATATGTGATAATGAATTGGGGAGGGAAGATGGGTGAGAGCTCTGCACAGTATGTGATAATGAATTGGGGTGGGAAGATGGGTGAGAGCTCTGCACAGTATGTGATAATGAATTGGGGTGGGAAGATGGGTGAGAGCTCTGCACAGTATGTGATAATGAATTGGGGAGGGAGAATGGTTGAGAGCTCTGCACAGTATGTGATAATGAATTGGGGTGGGAAGATGGGTGAGAGCTCTGCACAGTATGTGATAATGAATTGGGGAGGGAAGATGGGTGAGAGCTCTGCACAGTATGTGATAATGAATTGGGGAGGGAAGATGGGTGAGAGCTCTGCACAGTATGTGATAATGAATTGGGGTGTGAAGATGGGTGAGAGCTCTGCACAATATGTGATAATGAATTGGGGAGGGAAGATGGGTGAGAGCACTGCACAGTATGTGATAATGAATTGGGGAGGGAAGATGGGTGAGAGCACTGCACAGTATGTGATAATGAATTGGGGTGTGAAGATGGGTGAGAGCTCTGCACAGTATGTGATAATGAATTGGAGTGGGAAGATGGGTGAGAGCTCTGCACAGTATGTGATAATGAATTGGGGTGGGAAGATGGGTGAGAGCTCTGCACAGTATGTGATAATGAATTGGGGAGGGAAGATGGGTGAGAGCTCTGCACAGTATGTGATAATGAATTGGGGAGGGAAGATGGGTGAGAGCTCTGCACAGTATGTGATAATGAATTGGGGAGGAAAGATGGGCGAGAGCTCTGCACAGTATGTGATAATGAATTGGGGAGGGAAGATGGGTGAGAGCTCTGCACAGTATGGTATAATGAATTGGGGTGGGAAGATGGGTGAGAGCTCTGCACAGTATGTGATAATGAATTGGGGTGGGAAGATGGGTGAGAGCTCTGCACAGTATGTGATAATGAATTGGGGTGGGAAGATGGGTGAGAGTTCTGCACAATATGTGATAATGAATTGGGGAGGGAAGATGGGTGAGAGCTCTGCACAGTATGTGATAATGAATTGGGGTGGGAAGATGGGTGAGAGCTCTGCACAGTATGTGATAATGAATTGGGGTGGGAAGATGGGTGAGAGCTCTGCACAGTATGTGATAATGAATTGGGGAGGGAAGATGGGTGAGAGCTCTGCACAGTATGTGATAATGAATTGGGGAGGGAAGATGGGTGAGAGCTCTGCACAGTATGGTATAATGAATTGGGGAGGGAAGATGGGTGAGAGCTCTGCACAGTATGGTATAATGAATTGGGGAGGGAAGATGGGTGAGAGCTCTGCACAGTATGGTATAATGAATTGGGGTGGGAAGATGGGTGAGAGCTCTGCACAGTATGTGATAATGAATTGGGTGGGAAGATGGGTGAGAGCTCTGCACAGTATGTGATAATGAATTGGGGTGGGAAGATGGGTGAGAGCTCTGCACAGTATGTGATAATGAATTGGGGAGGGAAGATGGGTGAGAGCTCTGCACAGTATGTGATAATGAATTGGGGAGGGAAGATGGTTGAGAGCTCTGCACAGTATGTGATAATGAATTGGGGAGGGAAGATGGGTGAGAGCTCTGCACAATATGTGATAATGAATTGGGGTGGGAAGATGGGGGAGAGCTCTGCACAGTATGGTATAATGAATTGGGGTGGGAAGATGGGTGAGAGCTCTGCACAGTATGTGATAATGAATTGGGGTGGGAAGATGGGTGAGAGCTCTGCACAGTATGTGATAATGAATTGGGGAGGGAAGATGGGTGAGAGCTCTGCACAATATGTGATAATGAATTGGGGTGGGAAGATGGGTGAGAGCTCTGCACAGTATGGTATAATGAATTGGGGTGGGAAGATGGGTGAGAGCTCTGCACAATATGTGATAATGAATTGGGGAGGGAAGATGGGTGAGAGCTCTGCACAGTATGTGATAATGAATTGGGGAGGGAAGATGGGTGAGAGCTCTGCACAGTATGTGATAATGAATTGGGGAGGGAAGATGGGTGAGAGCTCTGCACAGTATGTGATAATGAATTGGGGAGGGAAGATGGGTGAGAGCTCTGCACAGTATGTGATAATGAATTGGGGAGGGAAGATGGGTGAGAGCTCTGCACAGTATGTGATAATGAATTGGGGAGGGAGGATGGGTGAGAGCTCTGCACAGTATGTGATAATGAATTGGGGTGGGAAGATGGGTGAGAGCTCTGCACAGTATGTGATAATGAATTGGGGAGGGAGGATGGGTGAGAGCTCTGCACAGTATGTGATAATGAATTGGGGAGGGAGGATGGGTGAGAGCTCTGCACAGTATGTGATAATGAATTGGGGAGGGAAGATGGGTGAGAGCTCTGCACAATATGTGATAATGAATTGGGGAGGGAGGATGGGTGAGAGCTCTGCTCAGTATATGATAATGAATTGGGGAGGGAAGATGGGTGAGAGCTCTGCACAATATGTGATAATGAATTGGGGAGGGAGGATGGGTGAGAGCTCTGCACAGTATATGATAATGAATTGGGGAGGGAAGATGGGTGAGAGCTCTGCACAGTATGTGATAATGAATTGGGGAGGGAAGATGGGTGAGAGCTCTGCACAGTATGTGATAATGAATTGGGGTGGGAAGATGGGTGAGAGCTCTGCACAGTATGTGATAGTGAATTGGGGAGGGAAGATGGGTGAGAGCTCTGCACAGTATGTGATAGTGAATTGGGGAGGGAAGATGGGTGAGAGCTCTGCACAGTATGTGATAATGAATTGGGGAGGGAAGATGGGTGAGAGCTCTGCACAGTATGGTATAATGAATTGGGGTGGGAAGATGGGTGAGAGCTCTGCACAGTATGTGATAATGAATTGGGGTGGGAAGATGGGTGAGAGCTCTGCACAATATGTGATAATGAATTGGGGAGGGAAGATGGGTGAGAGCTCTGCACAGTATGTGATAGTGAATTGGGGAGGGAAGATGGGTGAGAGCTGTGCACAATATGTGATAATGAATTGGGGAGGGAAGATGGGTGAGAGCTCTGCACAATATGTGATAATGAATTGGGCTGGGAAGATGGGTGAGAGCTCTGCACAATATGTGATAATGAATTGGGGAGGGAAGATGGGTGAGAGGTCTGCACAATATGTGATAATGAATTGGGGAGGGAAGATGGGTGAGAGCTCTGCACAGTATGTGATAATGAATTGGGGAGGGAAGATGGGTGAGAGCTCTGCACAATATGTGATAATGAATTGGGGAGGGAAGATGGGTGAGAGCTCTGCACAGTATGTGATAGTGAATTGGGGAGGGAAGATGGGTGAGAGCTCTGCACAGTATGTGATAATGAATCGGGGCGGGAAGATGGGTGAGAGCTCTGCACAGTATGTGATAATGAATTGGGGAGGGAGGATGGGTGAGAGCTCTGCACAATATGTGATAATGAATTGGGGAGGGAAGATGGGTGAGAGCTCTGCACAGTATGTGATAGTGAATTGGGGAGGGAAGATGGGTGAGAGCTCTGCACAGTATGTGATAGTGAATTGGGGTGGGAAGATGGGTGAGAGCTCTGCACAGTATGTGATAATGAATTGGGGTGGGAGGATGGGTGAGAGCTCTGCACAGTATGTGATAATGAATTGGGGAGGGAAGATGGGTGAGAGCTCTGCACAGTATGTGATAGTGAATTGGGGAGGGAAGATGGTTGAGAGCTCTGCACAGTATGTGATAATGAATTGGGGAGGGAAGATGGGTGAGAGCTCTGCACAGTATGGTATAATGAATTGGGGAGGGAAGATGGGTGAGAGCTCTGCACAGTATGGTATAATGAATTGGGGAGGGAAGATGGGTGAGAGCTCTGCACAGTATGGTATAATGAATTGGGGTGGGAAGATGGGTGAGAGCTCTGCACAGTATGTGATAATGAATTGGGTGGGAAGATGGGTGAGAGCTCTGCACAGTATGTGATAATGAATTGGGGTGGGAAGATGGGTGAGAGCTCTGCACAGTATGTGATAATGAATTGGGGAGGGAAGATGGGTGAGAGCTCTGCACAGTATGTGATAATGAATTGGGGAGGGAAGATGGTTGAGAGCTCTGCACAGTATGTGATAATGAATTGGGGAGGGAAGATGGGTGAGAGCTCTGCACAATATGTGATAATGAATTGGGGTGGGAAGATGGGGGAGAGCTCTGCACAGTATGGTATAATGAATTGGGGTGGGAAGATGGGTGAGAGCTCTGCACAGTATGTGATAATGAATTGGGGTGGGAAGATGGGTGAGAGCTCTGCACAGTATGTGATAATGAATTGGGGAGGGAAGATGGGTGAGAGCTCTGCACAATATGTGATAATGAATTGGGGTGGGAAGATGGGTGAGAGCTCTGCACAGTATGGTATAATGAATTGGGGTGGGAAGATGGGTGAGAGCTCTGCACAATATGTGATAATGAATTGGGGAGGGAAGATGGGTGAGAGCTCTGCACAGTATGTGATAATGAATTGGGGAGGGAAGATGGGTGAGAGCTCTGCACAGTATGTGATAATGAATTGGGGAGGGAAGATGGGTGAGAGCTCTGCACAGTATGTGATAATGAATTGGGGAGGGAAGATGGGTGAGAGCTCTGCACAGTATGTGATAATGAATTGGGGAGGGAAGATGGGTGAGAGCTCTGCACAGTATGTGATAATGAATTGGGGAGGGAGGATGGGTGAGAGCTCTGCACAGTATGTGATAATGAATTGGGGTGGGAAGATGGGTGAGAGCTCTGCACAGTATGTGATAATGAATTGGGGAGGGAGGATGGGTGAGAGCTCTGCACAGTATGTGATAATGAATTGGGGAGGGAGGATGGGTGAGAGCTCTGCACAGTATGTGATAATGAATTGGGGAGGGAAGATGGGTGAGAGCTCTGCACAATATGTGATAATGAATTGGGGAGGGAGGATGGGTGAGAGCTCTGCTCAGTATATGATAATGAATTGGGGAGGGAAGATGGGTGAGAGCTCTGCACAATATGTGATAATGAATTGGGGAGGGAGGATGGGTGAGAGCTCTGCACAGTATATGATAATGAATTGGGGAGGGAAGATAGGTGAGAGCGCTGCACAGTATGTGATAATGAATTGGGGTGGGAAGATGGGTGAGAGCTCTGCACAGTATGTGATAATGAATTGGGGAGGGAAGATGGGTGAGAGCTCTGCACAGTATGGTATAATGAATTGGGGTGGGAAGATGGGTGAGAGCGCTGCACAGTATGTGATAATGAATTGGGGTGGGAAGATGGGTGAGAGCTCTGCACAGTATGTGATAATGAATTGGGGAGGGAAGATGGGTGAGAGCTCTGCACAGTATGTGATAATGAATTGGGGTGGGAAGATGGGTGAGAGCTCTGCACAGTATGTGATAGTGAATTGGGGAGGGAAGATGGGTGAGAGCTCTGCACAGTATGTGATAGTGAATTGGGGAGGGAAGATGGGTGAGAGCTCTGCACAGTATGTGATAATGAATTGGGGAGGGAAGATGGGTGAGAGCTCTGCACAGTATGGTATAATGAATTGGGGTGGGAAGATGGGTGAGAGCTCTGCACAGTATGTGATAATGAATTGGGGTGGGAAGATGGGTGAGAGCTCTGCACAATATGTGATAATGAATTGGGGAGGGAAGATGGGTGAGAGCTCTGCACAGTATGTGATAGTGAATTGGGGAGGGAAGATGGGTGAGAGCTGTGCACAATATGTGATAATGAATTGGGGAGGGAAGATGGGTGAGAGCTCTGCACAATATGTGATAATGAATTGGGCTGGGAAGATGGGTGAGAGCTCTGCACAATATGTGATAATGAATTGGGGAGGGAAGATGGGTGAGAGGTCTGCACAATATGTGATAATGAATTGGGGAGGGAAGATGGGTGAGAGCTCTGCACAGTATGTGATAATGAATTGGGGAGGGAAGATGGGTGAGAGCTCTGCACAATATGTGATAATGAATTGGGGAGGGAAGATGGGTGAGAGCTCTGCACAGTATGTGATAGTGAATTGGGGAGGGAAGATGGGTGAGAGCTCTGCACAGTATGTGATAATGAATCGGGGCGGGAAGATGGGTGAGAGCTCTGCACAGTATGTGATAATGAATTGGGGAGGGAGGATGGGTGAGAGCTCTGCACAATATGTGATAATGAATTGGGGAGGGAAGATGGGTGAGAGCTCTGCACAGTATGTGATAGTGAATTGGGGAGGGAAGATGGGTGAGAGCTCTGCACAGTATGTGATAGTGAATTGGGGTGGGAAGATGGGTGAGAGCTCTGCACAGTATGTGATAATGAATTGGGGTGGGAGGATGGGTGAGAGCTCTGCACAGTATGTGATAATGAATTGGGGAGGGAAGATGGGTGAGAGCTCTGCACAGTATGTGATAGTGAATTGGGGTGGGAAGATGGGTGAGAGCTCTGCACAGTATGTGATAATGAATTGGGGAGGGAAGATGGGTGAGAGCTCTGCACAGTATGTGATAATGAATTGGGGAGGGAAGATGGGTGAGAGCTCTGCACAGTATGTGATAATGAATTGGGGAGGGAAGATGGGTGAGAGCTCTGCACAGTATGTGATAGTGAATTGGGGAGGGAAGATGGGTGAGAGCTCTGCACAGTATGTGATAATGAATTGGGGAGGGAAGATGGGTGAGAGCTCTGCACAGTATGTGATAATGAATTGGGGAGGGAAGATGGGTGAGAGCTCTGCACAGTATGTGATAATGAATTGGGGAGGGAAGATGGGTGAGAACTCTACACAGTATGTGATAGTGAATTGGGGTGGGAAGATGGGTGAGAGCTCTGCACAGTATGTGATAATGAATTGGGCTGGGAAGATGGGTGAGAGCTCTGCACAGTATGTGATAATGAATTGGGGTGGGAAGATGGGTGAGAGCTCTGCACAGTATGTGATAATGAATTGGGGAGGGAAGATGGGTGAGAGCTCTGCACAGTATGTGATAATGAATTGGGGCGGGAAGATGGGTGAGAGCTCTGCACAGTATGTGATAATGAATTGGGGAGGGAAGATGGGTGAGAGCTCTGCACAATATGTGATAATGAATTGGGGCGGGAAGATGGGTGAGAGCTCTGCACAGTATGTGATAATGAATTTGGGAGGGAAGATGGGTGAGAGCTCTGCACAGTATGTGATAATGAATTTGGGAGGGAAGATGGGTGAGAGCACTGCACAGTATGTGATAATGAATTGGGGAGGGAGGATGGGTGAGAGCACTGCACAGTATGTGATAATGAATTGGGGAGGGAAGATGGGTGAGAGCTCTGCACAATATGTGATAATGAATTGGGGCGGGAAGATGGGTGAGAGCTCTGCACAGTATGGTATAATGAATTGGGGTGGGAAGATGGGTGAGAGCGCTGCACAATATGTGATAATGAATTGGGGAGGGAAGATGGGTGAGAGCTCTGCACAGTATGGTATAATGAATTGGGGAGGGAAGATGGGTGAGAGCTCTGCACAGTATGTGATAATGAATTTGGGAGGGAAGATGGGTGAGAGCTCTGCACAGTATGTGATAATGAATTGGGGAGGGAGGATGGGTGAGAGCACTGCACAGTATGTGATAATGAATTGGGGAGGGAAGATGGGTGAGAGCTCTGCACAATATGTGATAATGAATTGGGGCGGGAAGATGGGTGAGAGCTCTGCACAGTATGGTATAATGAATTGGGGTGGGAAGATGGGTGAGAGCGCTGCACAATATGTGATAATGAATTGGGGAGGGAAGATGGGTGAGAGCTCTGCACAGTATGTGATAATGAATTGGGGAGGGAAGATGGGTGAGAGCTCTGCACAGTATGTGATAGTGAATTGGGGTGGGAAGATGGGTGAGAGCTCTGCACAGTATGTGATAATGAATTGGGCTGGGAAGATGGGTGAGAGCTCTGCACAGTATGTGATAATGAATTGGGGTGGGAAGATGGGTGAGAGCTCTGCACAGTATGTGATAATGAATTGGGGCGGGAAGATGGGTGAGAGCTCTGCACAGTATGTGATAATGAATTGGGGAGGGAAGATGGGTGAGAGCTCTGCACAATATGTGATAATGAATTGGGGCGGGAAGATGGGTGAGAGCTCTGCACAGTATGTGATAATGAATTGGGGCGGGAAGATGGGTGAGAGCTCTGCACAGTATGTGATAATGAATTTGGGAGGGAAGATGGGTGAGAGCACTGCACAGTATGTGATAATGAATTGGGGAGGGAAGATGGGTGAGAGCTCTGCACAATATGTGATAATGAATTGGGGCGGGAAGATGGGTGAGAGCTCTGCACAGTATGGTATAATGAATTGGGGTGGGAAGATGGGTGAGAGCGCTGCACAATATGTGATAATGAATTGGGGAGGGAAGATGGGTGAGAGCTCTGCACAGTATGGTATAATGAATTGGGGAGGGATGATGGGTGAGAGCTCTGCACAGTATGTGATAATGAATTTGGGAGGGAAGATGGGTGAGAGCTCTGCACAGTATGTGATAATGAATTGGGGAGGGAGGATGGGTGAGAGCACTGCACAGTATGTGATAATGAATTGGGGAGGGAAGATGGGTGAGAGCTCTGCACAATATGTGATAATGAATTGGGGCGGGAAGATGGGTGAGAGCTCTGCACAGTATGGTATAATGAATTGGGGTGGGAAGATGGGTGAGAGCGCTGCACAATATGTGATAATGAATTGGGGAGGGAAGATGGGTGAGAGCTCTGCACAGTATGTGATAATGAATTGGGGAGGGAAGATGGGTGAGAGCTCTGCACAGTATGTGATAGTGAATTGGGGTGGGAAGATGGGTGAGAGCTCTGCACAGTATGTGATAATGAATTGGGCTGGGAAGATGGGTGAGAGCTCTGCACAGTATGTGATAATGAATTGGGGTGGGAAGATGGGTGAGAGCTCTGCACAGTATGTGATAATGAATTGGGGCGGGAAGATGGGTGAGAGCTCTGCACAGTATGTGATAATGAATTGGGGAGGGAAGATGGGTGAGAGCTCTGCACAATATGTGATAATGAATTGGGGCGGGAAGATGGGTGAGAGCTCTGCACAGTATGTGATAATGAATTTGGGAGGGAAGATGGATGAGAGCTCTGCACAGTATGTGATAATGAATTGGGGAGGGAAGATGGGTGAGAGCTCTGCACAATATGTGATAATGAATTGGGGCGGGAAGATGGGTGAGAGCTCTGCACAGTATGGTATAATGAATTGGGGTGGGAAGATGGGTGAGAGCGCTGCACAATATGTGATAATGAATTTGGGAGGGAAGATGGGTGAGAGCTCTGCACAGTATGTGATAATGAATTGGGGAGGGAAGATGGGTGAGAGCTCTGCACAATATGTGATAATGAATTGGGGCGGGAAGATGGGTGAGAGCTCTGCACAGTATGGTATAATGAATTGGGGTGGGAAGATGGGTGAGAGCGCTGCACAATATGTGATAATGAATTGGGGAGGGAAGATGGGTGAGAGCTCTGCACAGTATGTGATAATGAATTGGGGTGGGAAGATGGGTGAGAGCGCTGCACAGTATGTGATAATGAATTGGGGAGGGAAGATGGGTGAGAGCTCTGCACAGTATGTGATAATGAATTGGGGCGGGAAGATGGGTGAGAGCTCTGCACAGTATGTGATAGTGAATTGGGGTGGGAAGATGGGTGAGAGCTCTGCACAGTATGTGATAGTGAATTGGGGTGGGAAGATGGGTGAGAGCTCTGCACAATATGTGATAATGAATTGGGGAGGGAAGATGGGTGAGAGCACTGCACAGTATGTGATAATGAATTGGGGAGGGAAGATGGGTGAGAGCTCTGCACAGTATGTGATAATGAATTGGGGTGTGAAGATGGGTGAGAGCTCTGCACAGTATGTGATAATGAATTGGGATGGGAAGATGGGTGAGAGCTCTGCACAATATGTGATAATGAATTGGGGAGGGAAGATGGGTGAGAGCTCTGCACAGTATGTGATAATGAATTGGGGAGGGAAGATGGGTGAGAGCACTGCACAGTATGTGATAATGAATTGGGATGGGAAGATGGGTGAGAGCTCTGCACAATATGTGATAATGAATTGGGGTGTGAAGATGGGTGAGAGCTCTGCACAGTATGTGATAATGAATTGGGGTGTGAAGATGGGTGAGAGCTCTGCACAGTATGTGATAATGAATTGGGGAGGGAAGATGGGTGAGAGCACTGCACAGTATGTGATAATGAATTGGGGAGGGAAGATGGGTGAGAGCTCTGCACAGTATGTGATAATGAATTGGGGTGTGAAGATGGGTGAGAGCACTGCACAGTATGTGATAATGAATTGGGGTGTGAAGATGGGTGAGAGCTCTGCACAGTATGTGATAATGAATTGGGCTGGGAAGATGGGTGAGAGCTCTGCACAGTATGTGATAATGAATTGGGGTGTGAAGATGGGTGAGAGCTCTGCACAGTATGTGATAATGAATTGGGGTGTGAAGATGGGTGAGAGCTCTGCACAGTATGTGATAATGAATTGGGCTGGGAAGATGGGTGAGAGCTCTGCACAGTATGTGATAATGAATTGGGGTGTGAAGATGGGTGAGAGCTCTGCACAGTATGTGATAATGAATTGGGGTGTGAAGATGGGTGAGAGCTCTGCACAGTATGTGATAATGAATTGGGGAGGGAAGATGGGTGAGAGCTCTGCACAGTATGTGATAATGAATTGGGGTGTGAAGATGGGTGAGAGCTCTGCACAGTATGTGATAATGAATTGGGGTGTGAAGATGGGTGAGAGCTCTGCACAGTATGTGATAATGAATTGGGGAGGGAAGATGGGTGAGAGCTCTGCACAGTATGTGATAATGAATTGCGGTGTGAAGATGGGTGAGAGCTCTGCACAGTATGTCATAATGAATTGGGGTGTGAAGATGGGTGAGAGCTCTGCACAGTATGTGATAATGAATTGGGCTGGGAAGATGGGTGAGAGCTCTGCACAGTATGTGATAATGAATTGGGGTGTGAAGATGGGTGAGAGCTCTGCACAGTATGTGATAATGAATTGGGGTGTGAAGATGGGTGAGAGCTCTGCACAGTATGTGATAATGAATTGGGGTGTGAAGATGGGTGAGAGCTCTGCACAGTATGTGATAATGAATTGGGGTGTGAAGATGGGTGAGAGCTCTGCACAGTATGTGATAATGAATTGGGGAGGGAAGATGGGTGAGAGCTCTGCACAGTATGTTATAATGAATTGGGGAGGGAAGATGGGTGAGAGCTCTGCACAGTATGTGATAATGAATTGGGGTGGGAAGATGGGTGAGAGCTCTGCACAGTATGTGATAATGAATTGGGGAGGGAAGATGGGTGAGAGCTCTGCACAGTATGTGATAATGAATTGGGGAGGGAAGATGGGTGAGAGCTCTGCACAGTATGTGATAATGAATTGGGGTGTGAAGATGGGTGAGAGCTCTGCACAGTATGTGATAATGAATTGGGGTGTGAAGATGGGTGAGAGCGCTGCACAGTATGTGATAATGAATTGGGGTGGGAAGATGGGTGAGAGCTCTGCACAGTATGTGATAATGAATTGGGGAGGGAAGATGGGTGAGAGCTCTGCACAGTATGTGATAATGAATTGGGGAGGGAAGATGGGTGAGAGCTCTGCACAGTATGTGATAATGAATTGGGGAGGGAAGATGGGTGAGAGCTCTGCACAGTATGTGATAATGAATTGGGGTGGGAAGATGGGTGAGAGCTCTGCACAGTATGTGATAATGAATTGGGGTGGGAAGATGGGTGAGAGCTCTGCACAGTATGTGATAATGAATTGGGGAGGGAGGATGGGTGAGAGCTCTGCACAGTATGTGATAATGAATTGCGGTGTGAAGATGGGTGAGAGCTCTGCACAGTATGTGATAATGAATTGCGGTGTGAAGATGGGTGAGAGCTCTGCACAGTATGGTATAATGAATTGGGGTGGGAAGATGGGTGAGAGCTCTGCACAGTATGTGATAATGAATTGGGGCGGGAAGATGGGTGAGAGCTCTGCACAATATGTGATAATGAATTGGGGTGTGAAGATGGGTGAGAGCTCTGCACAGTATGTGATAATGAATTGGGGTGTGAAGATGGGTGAGAGCTCTGCACAGTATGTGATAATGAATTGGGGTGTGAAGATGGGTGAGAGCTCTGCACAGTATGTGATAATGAATTGGGGTGTGAAGATGGGTGAGAGCTCTGCACAGTATGTGATAATGAATTGGGGAGGGAAGATGGGTGAGAGCTCTGCACAGTATGTTATAATGAATTGGGGAGGGAAGATGGGTGAGAGCTCTGCACAGTATGTGATAATGAATTGGGGTGGGAAGATGGGTGAGAGCTCTGCACAGTATGTGATAATGAATTGGGGAGGGAAGATGGGTGAGAGCTCTGCACAGTATGTGATAATGAATTGGGGTGTGAAGATGGGTGAGAGCTCTGCACAGTATGTGACAATGAATTGGGGTGTGAAGATGGGTGAGAGCTCTGCACAGTATGTGATAATGAATTGGGGTGTGAAGATGGGTGAGAGCGCTGCACAGTATGTGATAATGAATTGGGGTGGGAAGATGGGTGAGAGCTCTGCACAGTATGTGATAATGAATTGGGGTGTGAAGATGGGTGAGAGCTCTGCACAGTATGTGATAATGAATTGGGGAGGGAAGATGGGTGAGAGCTCTGCACAGTATGTGATAATGAATTGGGGTGTGAAGATGGGTGAGAGCTCTGCACAGTATGTGATAATGAATTGGGGTGGGAAGATGGGTGAGAGCTCTGCACAGTATGTGATAATGAATTGGGGTGGGAAGATGGGAGAGAGCTCTGCACAGTATGTGAAAATGAATTGGGGAGGGAAGATGGGTGAGAGCTCTGCACAGTATGTGATAATGAATTGGGGAGGGAAGATGGGTGAGAGCTCTGCACAGTATGTGATAATGAATTGGGGAGGGAAGATGGGTGAGAGCTCTGCACAGTATGTGATAATGAATTGGGGAGGGAAGATGGGTGAGAGCTCTGCACAGTATGTGATAATGAATTGGGGAGGGAAGATGGGTGAGAGCTCTGCACAGTATGTGATAATGAATTGGGGAGGGAAGATGGGTGAGAGCTCTGCACAGTATGTGATAATGAATTGGGGTGGGAAGATGGGTGAGAGCTCTGCACAGTATGGTATAATGAATTGGGGTGGGAAGATGGGTGAGAGCTCTGCACAGTATGTGATAATGAATTGCGGTGTGAAGATGGGTGAGAGCTCTGCACAGTATGTGATAATGAATTGCGGTGTGAAGATGGGTGAGAGCTCTGCACAGTATGTGATAATGAATTGGGGTGGGAAGATGGGTGAGAGCTCTGCACAGTATGTGATAATGAATTGGGGCGGGAAGATGGGTGAGAGCTCTGCACAATATGTGATAATGAATTGGGGCGGGAAGATGGGTGAGAGCTCTGCACAATATGTGATAATGAATTGGGGAGGGAAGATGGGTGAGAGCTCTGCACAATATGTGATAATGAATTGGGGAGGGAAGATGGGTGAGAGCTCTGCACAGTATGTGATAATGAATTGGGGCGGGAAGATGGGTGAGAGCTCTGCACAATATGTGATAATGAATTGGGGCGGGAAGATGGGTGAGAGCTCTGCACAGTATGTGATAATGAATTGGGGTGGGAAGATGGGTGAGAGCTCTGCACAGTATGTGATAATGAATTGAGGCGGGAAGATGGGTGAGAGCTCTGCACAATATGTGATAATGAATTGAGGCGGGAAGATGGGTGAGAGCTCTGCACAGTATGTGATAATGAATTGGGGCGGGAAGATGGGTGAGAGCTCTGCACAGTATGTGATAATGAATTGGGGAGGGAAGATGGGTGAGAGCTCTGCACAGTATGTGATAATGAATTGGGGTGTGAAGATGGGTGAGAGCTCTGCACAGTATGTGATAATGAATTGGGGTGGGAAGATGGGTGAGAGCTCTGCACAGTATGTGATAATGAATTGGGGCGGGAAGATGGGTGAGAGCTCTGCACAATATGTGATAATGAATTGGGGCGGGAAGATGGGTGAGAGCTCTGCACAGTATGTGATAATGAATTGGGGAGGGAAGATGGGTGAGAGCTCTGCACAGTATGTGATAATGAATTGGGGTGGGAAGATGGGTGAGAGCTCTGCACAGTATGTGATAGTGAATTGGGGTGGGAAGATGGGTGAGAGCTCTGCACAATATGTGATAATGAATTGGGGTGGGAAGATGGGTGAGAGCTCTGCACAGTATGTGATAATGAATTGGGGTGGGAAGATGGGTGAGAGCTCTGCACAGTATGTGATAATGAATTGGGGTGGGAAGATGGGTGAGAGCTCTGCACAGTATGTGATAATGAATTGGGGTGGGAAGATGGGTGAGACCTCTGCACAATATGTGATAATGAATTGGGGTGGGAAGATGGGTGAGAGCTCTGCACAGTATGTGATAATGAATTGGGGAGGGAAGATGGGTGAGAGCGCTGCACAGTATGTGATAATGAATTGGGGTGGGAAGATGGGTGAGAGCACTGCACAGTATGTGATAATATAGACTGAGCGTCCTCGCTCCTCCTGTACCAGTCATCATCACGTTTTGTTAAAGATCATTGTAATTGTTCTTGTATGTATACCCCTTTTTCACATGTAAAGAGTCATGGAATAAATGGCGCTATAATAAATAATAATAATAATAATAATGATTTGGGGTGGGAAGATGGATGAGAGCACTGCACAGTATGTGATAATGAATTGGGGAGGGAAGATGGATGAGAAACCTGAAAAGTTGTTATGTATATCTCCGTCCCTTATTACATAGCATCCCCTCTTGTTATGTATAGCCCCGTCCCTTATTACATAGCATCCCCTCTTGTTATGTATAACCACGTCCTTATTACATAGCATCCCCTCTTGCTATGTATAGCCCCGTCCTTATTACATAGCATCCCCTCTTGTTATGTATAGCCCCGTCCTTATTACATAGCATCCCCTCTTATGTATAGCCCCGTCCCTTATTACATAGCATCCCCTCTTGTTATGTATAGCCCCGTCCCTTATTACACAGCATCCCCTCTTGTTATGTATAGCCCCGTCCCTTATTACATAGCATCCCCTCTTGTTATGTATAGCCCCGTCCCTTATTACACAGCATCCCCTCTTGTTATGTATAGCCCCGTCCCTTATTACACAGCATCCCCTCTTGTTATGTATAGCCCCGTCCTTATTACATAGCATCCCCTCTTGTTATGTATAGCTCCGTCCCTTATTACATAGCATCCCCTCTTGTTATGTATAGCCCCGTCCCTTATTACATAGCATCCCCTCTTGTTATGTATAGCCCCGTCCCTTATTACATAGCATACCCTCTTGTTATGTATAGCCACGTCCCTTATTACATAGCATCCCCTCTTGTTATGTATAGCTCCGTCCCTTATTACATAGCATCCCCTCTTGTTAAGTATAGCTCCGTCACTTATTACATAGCATCCCCTCTTGTTATGTATAGCTCCGTCCCTTATTACATAGCATCCCCTCTTGTTATGTATAGCCCCGTCCCTTATTACATAGCATCCCCTCTTGTTATGTATATCTCCGTCCCTTATTACATAGCATCCCCTCTTGTTATGTATAGCTCCGTCCCTTATTACATAGCATCCCCTCTTGATATGTATAGCCCCGTCCCTTATTACATAGCATCCCCTCTTGTTATGTATAGCCCCGTCCCTTATTACATAGCATCCCCTCTTGTTATGTATAGCTCCGTCCTTTATTACATAGCATCCCCTCTTGTTATGTATAGCTCCGTCCCTTATTACATAGCATCCCCTCTTGATATGTATAGCCCCGTCCTTATTACATAGCATCCCCTCTTGTTATGTATAGCCCCATCCCTTATTACATGGTATCCTCTATTGTTATGTTTAGCGCTGAACATAAAGGAAAAAAATTGGCGTCTACAGATGTGCACCAGAGCACCTGTGAGTTCATCATGTGACCTGTCACACGACCTCCCAAAAATATCATGTGGCATGTCATGTGATACATCGGGTGCTAGGGGCCCATGCACCTTAAACTGCCCGGGGCCTTGGCTACCCTTAATCCACTCTTGCTTCTAACTGTCTGACTGTCCTGCGAGATATCTGACAGTTTCCCTATGTAGACGGCCAGGGGCTCATTATTCGTGCACCGTTATGCTGTGTGATCGTGACTGAGGCGCTCTGGGCTGGAGCCGGGCGAACACTCCCCCAATAGGCAGAATTAATGCAGGACCGTCAGCAGGTTCTAGGTAAGGTACAAACAAGTGGAAGCTGGCCGCATAACCTCGGCATGAATCGCTCATTTCCAGGCCGCAGACGGACGGCTGGCCTCTGCAGTCTATGTAGGTGTCCGATGCACCCCTACAGTCCTTCCCCTAATATATAACTGCATACTGAGTGACAGATCGTTCTGCTCTCAGACACAAGAACCTGAGATCAGCTCGGCCCTGGACACTAGCCGCCGGCTGTCTCCTATTGCCACATTAGGTTGTGAAGCCCGGAGGCCTCTCTGCCCAGATCTGTTCAATGACACAGGTGACATTAGCTGGAAACTACAATGTCTCCCCGATTGTGAGCGTGTCACTGGCTCCCCCCTGTGGTGGATGAGTAGAATTTACTCTTCCACTTCACTTCATACAGCATTTAAAAATATTTAGATTTGAGAGTCCTCAGTGGTTGATACCTTTTAATGGCTAACTGAAAAGATGGTAACAAATTGCAAGCTTTCGAGACTATGCAGGTCTCTTCATCAGGCTAGTATTAGCAGACCTGCGTAGTCTCGAAAGCTTGCAATTTGTTACCATCTTTTCAGTTAGCCATTAAAAGGTATCAACCACTGAGGACTCTCAAATCTAAATATTTTTCTATCTACTGGCTAACACGATACAAGAATATATATTTTCCCTATACAGCATTTATGAATTCATAGCTCCTTATGGCGTCCACACCAGGCAGACATGCTGCGGCTCCTGGGGAAGGACACTTATCTCATCCATTCGCGCCATGAACAGTGGACATGGAAATTGGCCTGCGGTGCACATACTAAAGTCACAATAATTCAATGGACGAGGGCCACGCAAGAAACATTCAGAAAGTGACACAAAGCCCACCTCAAATCCACACTGAAATTCACAGCAGGGTGGACCTTCTTAAAGAAATAGTCCAGGAATAGAAAAACCTGGCTGCGTCTCCTACTGCTTCTGCGCTCCAATTAGATTACTGGGAATTGTCTGCAATACCAGACGTGGCCTGTGGACGGGGTGGCGGCATTTTAAAACTCAATGGAAAGACAATATTAAATTTTATAGTGACGGCTGTATCCTTCCCCTCTGTGTGGCCTTGGCCTCCGCTGTCACTGACCTGACGGGTGCACACGGCGCCTCTACATGGAGCTGTCTGGAGCTTGCCAGGGGAAATGTCTACGAGATTATCCATTCCTCCACGTTCCAGGTGAGAGGGTCTGCTGGACTACAGAGAGGGGGCAAACAATGCTCGTCAGGCAGATTAGTACACGACACACACAGCAATATAGTGACCTAACAAACATCACCAGCCGCAGACGGCACACGGGGACTGTACAGTGATGACCAAGGGTGAGGACAGCCGAGCCCAGCATCACCACACTGTCGTCATGTCCTAGGGTAGCACCATGAGCACACACTACATGGAGAGAGGTATCGGCCACCTCCGGATCACTGAGATCAGGCTTCACATCCAGCCGCATCGCACCCAGGGTGTCCGACATCCAGCTGCATCGCACTCAGGGTGTACAACATCCAGCCGCATCACACCCAGGGTGTCCAACATCCAGCCGCATCGCACCCAGGGTGTCCAACATCCAGCCGCATCGCACCCAGGGTGTCCGACATCCAGCCGCATCGCACCCAGGGTGTCCGACATCCAGCCGCATCGCACCCAGGGTGTCCGACATCCAGCCGTATCGCACCCAGGGTGTCCGACATCCAGCCGCATCGCACCCAGGGTGTACGACATCCAGCCGCATCGCACCCAGGGTGTCCGACATCCAGCCGCATCGCACCCAGGGTGTCCGACATCCAGCCGCATCGCACCCAGGGTGTCCGACATCCAGCCGCATCGCACCCAGGTTGTCCGACATCCAGCCGCATCGCACCCAGGGTGTCCGACATCCAGCCGCATCGCACCCAGGGTGTCCGACATCCAGCCGCATCGCACCCAGGGTGTCCGACATCCAGCCGCATCGCACCCAGGGTGTCCGACATCCAGCCGCATCGCACCCAGGGTGTCCGACATCCAGCCGCATCGCACCCAGGGTGTCCGACATCCAGCCGCATCGCACCCAGGGTGTCCGACATCCAGCCGCATCGCACCCAGGGTGTCCGACATCCAGCCGCATCGCACCCAGGGTGTCCGACATCCAGCCGCATCGCACCCAGGGAGTCCAACATCCAGCCGCATCGCACCCAAGGAGTCCAACATCCAGCCGCATCGCACCCAGGGTGTCCAACATCCAGCCGCATCGCACTCAGGATGCACAACATCCAGCCGCATCGCCACCCCCGGTGTACAACATCCAGCCGCATCGCACTCAGGATGCACAACATCCAGCCGCATCGCACCATGGTGTACAACATCCAGCCGCATCGCACTCAGGATGCCCAACATCCAGCCGCATCGCACCCAGGGTGTCCAACATCCAGCCGCATCGCACCCCCGGTGTACAACATCCAGCCGCATCGCACTCAGGATGCCCAACATCCAGCCGCATCGCACCCAGGGTGTCCAACATCCAGCCGCATCGCACCCCCGGTGTACAACATCCAGCCGCATCGCACCCAGGGTGTCCAACATCCAGCCGCATCGCACCCATGGTGTCCGACATCCAGCCGCATCGCACCCAGGGTGTCCAACATCCAGCCGCATCGCACCCAGGGTGTGCAACATCCAGCCGCATCGCACCCAGGGTGTCCAACATCCAGACGCATTGTACCCAGGGTGTCCAACATCCAGCCGCATCGCACTCAGGATGCACAACATCCAGCCGCATCGCACCCCCGGTGTACAACATCCAGCTGCATCGCACCCAGGATGCACAACATCCAGCCGCATCGCACCCCCGGTGTACAACATCCAGCCGCATCGCACTCAGGATGCACAACATCCAGCCGCATCGCACCCCCGGTGTACAACATCCAGCCGCATCGCACTCAGGATGCACAACATCCAGCCGCATCACACCCAGGGTGTCCAACATCCAGCCGCATCGCATCCAGGGTGTCCAACATCCAGCAGCATCGCACCCCCGATGTAATATCAGTGCCCCATGATCAGCTAGACTAGCTGGCATACGGGAAAGGTGGTCCGGAGTGTCACACACCGCTGTATCACAGTGCAGAATTGTATACACCAGGCCTAGATCAGGGGAAGACGAGTGAATCCCCCGCACCTGGGGAACTATCACATGGAAACCAAGGTATATAGCACACTTAAATGCGGCAGCCAGGATCGTATTTCTGTCCAGAAGCTACAGTGGCTTGCAAAAGTATTCACCCTCTTGGCTTTTTCCCCATTTAGTTATATTACAACCTGTGTGTAAATATTATTTGTGTGTGATGCATCAGCACTAAATAGTCTAAGTTGGTGAAGTGAGAAAAATATAAACATAAATTTAATTTATGGGATAAAATAACTAAAAAAACCATTTTGCTATGAAGCCCCTAAAAATTTCTGGTGCAAGCAATTCCCTTCATAAGTCCCATGCTTAGTGACAGGACGTCACCATTGTGCAATCTAAAGTCAAGTGTCTGTCAGTATATACACTTTACCTCTTCTGAAAGGCCACAGAGGCAGCAACATCATTAACAAGAGACACCACTAACCAAACAACAACATGAAGACCAAGGAGATCTCCAAACAACACCATGAAGACCAAGGGGATCTCCAAACAACACCATGAAGACCACGGGGATCTCCAAACAACACCATGAAGACCATGGGGATCTCCAAACAACACCATGAAGACCAAGGGGATCTCCAAACAACACCATAAAGACCAAGGGAATCTCCAAACAACACCATGAAGACCAAGGGGATCTCCAAACAACACCATGAAGACCAGGGGATCTCCAAATAAGTCAGGGACAAAGTTGTTGGGAAGAACAAGTCAGGGTTGAGTTATAAATAAATCTCCCATTCTCTGAGGATCCCCCGGAGCACCATCAAATCCATTATCGTCAAATGGAAAGAGCATGGTACCACAACAAACATTCCAAGAGAGGACGCCCACAAAAACTCTCAGCCCGGGCAAGGAGGGTATTAATCAGAGAGTCAGCACAGAGACCAAAGGTAACCCTGAAGGAGCTGCGTAGTTCCCAAGCAGAGACTGGAGTATCTGTCCATACGACCACAATGAGCTGTACCCTCCATAGAGGAGGCCTTTATGGAAGAGTGGGCAGAAAAAAAAGCCTTTACTTACACAAAAAAATTGTAAGGCGCATTTTGAGTTTGCCAAAAGACATGTGGGAGACTCCCCAAATGTATGGAGGAAGGTGCTGTGGTCAGATTAGACCAAAATTTAACTTTTTGGCCACCAAGGTAAACATTATGTCTGTCGCGAAACCAATACAATTCAACACCCCAAGAACAACATCCCCGCAGTGAAACATGGTGGTGGCAGCAGCATCATACTTTGAGGTTTTTCGGGACCAGTGACAGGGAAAATGGTCCGAGTCAAGGGTAAGATGTATGGTGCGAAATACATGGATATTCTTGAGCAAAACCTGTTTCAGTCTGTCAATGATTTGAGACTGGGACGGAGGTTCAGCTTCCAACAAGACAATGACCCAAAGCAACATTTGAGTGGTGTAAGGGGAAATGTGTAAATATTCTGGAGTGGTCGAGTCACAGCCCAGACCTTAATCCAATGGAGAATCTGTGGTCAGACTTGACGATAGCTGTTCACCCGAGGAAACATCTAACTGGATGGAGCAGTTTTGCCTTGAGGAATCAGCAAAAATCCCAGTGGCCAGATGTGGAAAGCTCATAGAGACTTATCCATAGCGACTTGCTGCTGTAATTGCAGCAAAAAGAAGCTCTACAAAGTACTGACTTTAGGGGGGTGAATAGTTATGCACACTGAAGTTTTCAGATACTTTGTCTTATTTGTTGTTTTCTTCACAAAAAAAAGAAAACCAAATGTTCACAGTTGTCGGCATGTTCTCTACATGAACTGATGCAAACCCTCAAAAAAACAGTGAAACTTCAGGTTGTGAGGTAGCAAAACATGAAAAATGTCAAGGGGGTGAATACTTTTGCAAGCCACGGTACACTGATGCCCCCACCTTGTGCCAGTCACTGCACTGGTTACCATCCACCACAGAATACATTATAAACGTATCACTCTCACCCACAAAGCTGTCCACAGTTCTGCATCCCCTACATCTCCTCCTCATGTGTCATCTACCACCCTTCCACCTTCCATCCTCTCCACACACTGTCCTACATCTCCACCTTATCTCTGTCTACCACCCTACACGTCCTCTCCACAGTGCTGCACCGCCCTATATCTCATCTGTCTACTACCCTACTCGTCTTCTCCACAGTGCCGCACGGCCCTACATCTCCTCCTCATCTCTATCACCCTACCGTTACTCTCACAGTGCTGCACCGCCCTACATCTCCTCCTCATCTGTCTACCACCTATCTGTCCTCTCCACAGTGCTGCACCGCCCTACATCTTCTCCTGATCTACCTCCCTACCTATCCTCTCCACAGTGCTGCACCACCCTACATCTCCTCCTAATCTCTACCACCTACCCATCCTCTCCACAGTGCTGCACCTCCCTACATCTCCTCATCTGTCTACTACCCTACTCGTCCTCTCCACAGTGCTGCACCACCCTACATCTCCTCCCAATCTGTCTACCACCTACCCATCCTCTCCACAGTGCTGCACCTCACTACATCTCCTCATCTGTCTACCATCCTACTCGTCGTCTCCACAGTGCTGCACCGCCCTACATCTCCTCCTCATCTCTATCACCCTACCCATCCTCTCCACAGTGCTGCACCACCCTACATATCCTCATCTGTCTACCACCATACTCTTCGTCTCCACAGTGCTGCACCGCCCTACATCTCCTCCTCATCTCTATCACCCTACCGGTACTCTCACAGTACTGCACCGCCTTACATCTCCTCCTCATCTCTGTCTACCACCCTACCTATCCTTTCCACAGTGCTGCCCCACCCTACATCTCATCTGTCTACTACCCTACTCGTCCTCTCCACAGTGCTGCACTACCCTACATCTCCTCCTCATCTGTCTACCACCCTACCCGTCCTCTCCTCAGTGCTGCACCACCCTACATATCATCAAATGTCTACCACCCTACTCTTCGTCTCCACAATGCTGCACCGCCCTACATCTCCTCATCTCTATCACCCTACCGGTACTCTCACAGTACTGCACCGCCTTACATCTCCTCCTCATCTCTGTCTACCACCTATCCGTCCTCTCCACAGTGCTGCACAACCCTACATCTCCTCATCTCTCACCCTACCGGTACTCTCACAGTACTGCACCACCTTACATCTCCTCATCACTGTCTACCACCTACCCATCCTCTCCACAGTGCTGCACCGCCCTACATCTCCTCCTCATCTCTATCACCCTACCGGTACTCTCACAGTACTGCACCACCTTACATCTCCTCCTCATCTCTGTCTACCACCTATCCGTCCTCTCCACAGTGCTGCACCGCCCTACATCTTCTCCTCATCTCTGTCTACCACCCTACCTATCCTTTCCACAGTGCTGCACCACCCTACATCTCCTCATCTGTCTACCACCTACCCGTCCTCTCCACAGTGCTGCACCGCCCTACATCTCATCTGTCTACTACCCTACTCGTCCTCTCCACAGTTCTGCACCACCCTACATCTCCTCCTCATCTATCTACTACCTACCCATCCTCTCCATAGTGCTGCACCGCACTACTTCTCCTCATCTGTCTACCACCCTTCTCGTCGTCTCCACAGTGCTGCACCACCCTACATCTCCTCCTCATCTCTATCACCCTACCGGTACTCTCACAGTACAGCACCGCCTTACATCTCCTCCTCATCTCAGTCTACCACCTATCTGTCCTCTCCACAGTGCTGCACCACCCTACATCTCCTCCTCATCTCTGTCTACCTCCCTACCTATCCTCTCCACAGTGCTGCACCGCCCTACATCTCCTCCTCATCTCTGTCTACCACCCTACCTATCCTCTCCACAGTGCTGCACCGCCCTACATCTCCTCATCTCTGTCTACCACCTACTCGTCCTCTCCACAGTGCTGCACCGCCCTACATTTCCTCATCTGTCTACTACCCTACTCGTCCTCTCCACAGTGCTGCACCGCACTACATCTCCTCCTCATCTCTGTCTACCACATACCCGTCCTCTCCACAGTGCTGCACCACCCTACATCTCCTCATCTCTACCACCTACCCATCCTCTCCCCAGTGCAGCACCGCCCTACATTTCCTCATCTATCTCCTACCCTACTCGCCATCTCCACAGTGCTGCACCGCACTACATCTCCTCATCTGTCTACCACCTACCCGTCCTCTCCACAGTGCTGCACCATTCTACATCTCCTCATCTCTGTCTACCACCCTACCTATCCTCCCCACAGTGCTGCACGGCACTACATCTCCTCATTTGTCTACCACCTACCCGTCCTCTCCAAAGTGCTGCACCGCCCTACATCTCATCTATCTACTACCCTATGCGTGCACTCCTTTTTGCAACTGATCGAAGACTAACATCCTTCATAATCCGAACCTCACACAGACGCTTAATTGTAAAGTTTCCAACACTTCTCTCATGCTGCGCCAGTTGTTTGAAACACACTACCCCAGCTTTATTTGAAAACCATTATTGTAATACTGGCCGGACTGTACACGATGAGCTCGTTTTCTTGTGTTCCCCCTATTTCTTTATAGACTGCAGATTGCGAGCCGGACCCTCGCTCCACCTGTAACTAGTGAATTGTGTGTTACCCTGTGATGTCTTTATTGTCTGTACATGTCCCTGCTTATTGTACAGCGCTGCTGAATATGTCGGCACTATATAACATTATTATTTAGAGACGAATTTTGGAGCAGCGCTTTCGTTAAAGAGGAGGTCCACTACATTGTATACTGCCCCCATCGATTTACACCTTTTAACTAAGTATTTTTGTAAATACCTCTTGTTCCCATATGTGCCTGTGAGTGGCGCTATTGCTGCTCGCTCAGTCCGCATCATGTGACTCTGGCTGCAGTCAATGAAAGCAGAGGAGAGAGGCAAAGTGCGCGCTGGATACTGGGCTGTGACGGGGGGATCGGGGGGATGCAACTGGCTCACACCTAGGGGAATACTGGAAATCCGGAAGTTGACGTGACATCAGCGGATGTCAGAGGCGGCGGCAGTCGGGGTCACGTGATGCGGACTGAGCGAGCAGCGATAGCGCCACTCACAGGCACATATGGCAGCAGAAGGTATTTACAAAATGCTTAGTTAAAAAGGGTAAATCGATGGGGGCATCATACAATGTAGTGGACCATGGGAACGGACCAAGCAGCTTGGACCCTTCCCAGCCATCACCATCAGTGGTGGAGGGCTGGGAAGTCACATGTCATATTTGGATGAGACCCCAGAAATCAGCATATACAGTGTGCACCCAGGAGCGCCCCACCTTCATCACGGGATAACGTAGCAGAGAGCACCACAGACGCCAATGCCCCCAGAAAGCCTAAGATACGCGGCACCGTCCAACAGGTCTGATCATGAGCAGGACCCCACGGATGGCCACAATACCTTGGGATCTCTCTCCCACTTCTGGGGGTCTCTGTCCCTATCTCTCTCACTTCCAGGGGTCTCTCTCCCCATCGCTCCCACTTCTGGTGGTCTCTCTCCCACTTCTGGTGGTCTCTCTCCCCATCTCTCTCACTTCCAGGGGTCTCTCTCCCCATCTCTCTCACTTCCAGGGGGTCTCTCTCCCCATCTCTCTCACTTCCAGGGGGTCTCTCTCCCTATCTCTCCCACCTCTGGGGGTCTCTCTCCCACCTCTGGGGGTCTCTCCACATCTCTCTCACTTTCAGGGGTCTCTCTCCCACCTCTGGGGGTCTCTCCACATCTCTCTCACTTTCAGGGGTCTCTCTCCCTATATCTCCCACTTCTGGTGGTCTCTCTCCCCATCTCTCTCACTTCCAGGGGTCTCTCTCCCTATCTCTCCCACCTCTGGGGGTCTCTCTCCCCATCTCTCTCACGTCCAGGGGTCTCTCTCCACATCTCTCTCACTTTCAGGGGTCTCTCTCCACATCTCTCCCACTTCTGGTGGTCTCTCTCCCCATCTCTCTCACTTCCAGGGGTCTCTCTCCCTATCTCTCCCACCTCTGGGGGTCTCTCTCCTACCTCTGGGGGGTCTCTCCACATCTCTCTCACTTTCAGGGGTCTCTCTCCCACTTCTAGGGGTCTCTCTCCCTATCTCTCTCACCTCTGGGGATCTCTCTCCCTATCTCTCTCACTTCCAGGGGTCTCTCTCCTCATCGCTCCCACTTCTGGTGGTCTCTCTCCCCATCTCACCCACTTCTGGTGGTCTCTCTCCCCCATCTCTCTCACTTCCAGGGGTCTCTCTCCCACCTCTGGGGGTCTCTCCACATCTCTCCCACTTCTAGGGGTCTCTCTCCCTATCTCTCCCACCTCTGGGGGTCTCTCTCCCTATCTCTCCCACCTCTGGGGGTCTCTCTCCCTATCTCTCCCACCTCTGGGGCTCTCTCTCCCACCTCTGGGGCTCTCTCAACCAGGTCTCGGGTTCTGGAGCCCTCTCTACTACCTCACATAAACCGGCTAGGAGTTGGCGGGAAGTGTCGTCCATGTCGTGTGTGTCGCTCTGACAGGAGCAGCCATGATTACAGTAAGCTGCTGCACGAGGCGGAGACTCGGCCTCCTCAGCCCCAGAGACGCAGAAGCAGCGGACGCACAGGGCTCCTGTCAGTCACACATGGCGGTCAGGTGACATCCGTGACGTCAGCACGGCGTCAGCCGTCACCACAGCGTTGTCATAGTGACCGAGAGTCGGCAGTGAGGCCTGAGGAGCACCGGAGCCTGGACGGGAGCAGCTGGAGGCAGGTCCCCGGTGTGACCCGCGGGTGAGAAGGCGGAGACTCCCTGTAGCCTGAGGTGCCAGGAGGAGCAACGGGAGGGATGAGCTGCGGTATAATATGGGGATATTCCATCTATAGAGGTGACTGCGGTTTAATATGGGGATATTACATCTATAGAGGTGACTGCGGTATAATATGGGGATATTACAGCTATAGATGTGACTGCGGTATAATATGGGGATATTCCATCTATAGATGTGACTGCGGTATAATATGGGGATATTCCATCTATAGAGGTGACTGCGGTTTAATATGGGGATATTACATCTATAGAGGTGACTGCGGTATAATATGGAGATATTACAGCTATAGATGTGACTGCGGTATAATATGGGGATATTACATCTATAGATGTGACTGCGGTATAATATGGGGATATTACAGCTATAGATGTGACTGCGGTATAATATGGAGATATTACATCTATAGAGGTGACTGCGGTATAATATGGAGATATTACATCTATAGATGTGACTGCGGTATAATATGGAGATATTACATCTATATATGTGACTGCGGTATAATATGGGGATATTACATCTATAGATGTGACTTCGGTATAATATGGGGATATTACATCTATAGATGTGACTGCGGTATAATATGGGGATATTACATCTATAGAGGTGACTGCGGTATAATATGGAGATATTACATCTATAGATGTGACTGCGGTATAATATGGGGATATTACATCTATAGAGGTGACTGCGGTATAATATGGAGATATTACATCTATAGATGTGACTGCGGTATAATATGGAGATATTACATCTATAGATGTGACTTCGGTATAATATGGGGATATTACATCTATAGATGTGACTTCGGTATAATATGGGGATATTACATCTATAGATGTGACTGCGGTATAATATGGGGATATTACATCTATAGAGGTGACTGCGGTATAATATGGAGATATTACATCTATAGATGTGACTGCGGTATAATATGGGGATATTACATCTATAGATGTGACTGCGGTATAATATGGGGATATTACATCTATAGATGTCACCTGCGGTATAATATGGGGATATTACATCTATAGATGTGACTGCGGTATAATATGGGGATATTCCATCTATAGATGTGACTGCGGTATAATATGGGGATATAACATCTATAGATGTGACTGCGGTATAATATGGGGATATTCCATCTATAGAGGTGACTGCGGTATAATTTGGAGATATTACATCTATAGAGGTGACTGCGGTATAATATGGGGATATTCCATCTATAGAGGTGACTGCGGTATAATATGGGGATATTACATCTATAGATGTGACTGCGGTATAATATGGGGATATTACAGCTATAGATGTGACTGCGGTATAATATGGGGATATTACATCTATAGATGTGACTGCGGTATAATATGGGGATATTACATCTATAGATGTGACTGCGGTATAATATGGGGATATTCCATCTATAGAGGTGACTGCGGTATAATATGGGGATATTACATCTATAGATGTGACTGCGGTATAATATAGGGATATTACATCTATAGATGTGACTGCGGTATAATATGGGGATATTCCATCTATAGATGTGACTGCGGTATAATATGGAGATATTACATCTATAGATGTGACTGCGGTATAATATGGGGATATTCCATCTATAGAGGTGACTGCGGTATAATATGGGGATATTCCATCTATAGAGGTGACTGCGGTATAATATGGGGATATTCCATCTATAGATGTGACTGCGGTATAATATGGGGATATTCCATCTATAGATGTGACTGCGGTATAATATGGGGATATTACATCTATAGATGTGACTGCGGTATAATATGGGGATATTACATCTATAGATGTGACTGCGGTGTAATATGGGGATATTACATCTATAGATGTGACTGCGGTATAATATGGGGATATTCCATCTATAGATGTGACTGCGGTATAATATGGGGATATTCCATCTATAGAGGTGACTGCGGTATAATATGGGGATATTACATCTATAGAGGTGACTGCGGTATAATATGGGGATATTACATCTATAGAGGTGACTGCGGTATAATATGGAGATATTACAGCTATAGATGTGACTGCGGTATAATATGGGGATATTACATCTATAGATGTGACTGCGGTATAATATGGGGATATTACATCTATAGATGTGACTGCGGTATAATATGGGGATATTCCATCTATAGAGGTGACTGCGGTTTAATATGGGGATATTACATCTATAGAGGTGACTGCGGTATAATATGGAGATATTACAGCTATAGATGTGACTGCGGTATAATATGGGGATATTACATCTATAGATGTGACTGCGGTATAATATGGGGATATTACAGCTATAGATGTGACTGCGGTATAATATGGAGATATTACATCTATAGAGGTGACTGCGGTATAATATGGAGATATTACATCTATAGATGTGACTGCGGTATAATATGGAGATATTACATCTATATATGTGACTGCGGTATAATATGGGGATATTACATCTATAGATGTGACTTCGGTATAATATGGGGATATTACATCTATAGATGTGACTGCGGTATAATATGGGGATATTACATCTATAGAGGTGACTGCGGTATAATATGGAGATATTACATCTATAGATGTGACTGCGGTATAATATGGGGATATTACATCTATAGAGGTGACTGCGGTATAATATGGAGATATTACATCTATAGATGTGACTGCGGTATAATATGGAGATATTACATCTATAGATGTGACTTCGGTATAATATGGGGATATTACATCTATAGATGTGACTTCGGTATAATATGGGGATATTACATCTATAGATGTGACTGCGGTATAATATGGGGATATTACATCTATAGAGGTGACTGCGGTATAATATGGAGATATTACATCTATAGATGTGACTGCGGTATAATATGGGGATATTACATCTATAGATGTGACTGCGGTATAATATGGGGATATTACATCTATAGATGTCACCTGCGGTATAATATGGGGATATTACATCTATAGATGTGACTGCGGTATAATATGGGGATATTCCATCTATAGATGTGACTGCGGTATAATATGGGGATATAACATCTATAGATGTGACTGCGGTATAATATGGGGATATTCCATCTATAGAGGTGACTGCGGTATAATTTGGAGATATTACATCTATAGAGGTGACTGCGGTATAATATGGGGATATTCCATCTATAGAGGTGACTGCGGTATAATATGGGGATATTACATCTATAGATGTGACTGCGGTATAATATGGGGATATTACAGCTATAGATGTGACTGCGGTATAATATGGGGATATTACATCTATAGATGTGACTGCGGTATAATATGGGGATATTACATCTATAGATGTGACTGCGGTATAATATGGGGATATTCCATCTATAGAGGTGACTGCGGTATAATATGGGGATATTACATCTATAGATGTGACTGCGGTATAATATAGGGATATTACATCTATAGATGTGACTGCGGTATAATATGGGGATATTCCATCTATAGATGTGACTGCGGTATAATATGGAGATATTACATCTATAGATGTGACTGCGGTATAATATGGGGATATTCCATCTATAGAGGTGACTGCGGTATAATATGGGGATATTCCATCTATAGAGGTGACTGCGGTATAATATGGGGATATTCCATCTATAGATGTGACTGCGGTATAATATGGGGATATTCCATCTATAGATGTGACTGCGGTATAATATGGGGATATTACATCTATAGATGTGACTGCGGTATAATATGGGGATATTACATCTATAGATGTGACTGCGGTGTAATATGGGGATATTACATCTATAGATGTGACTGCGGTATAATATGGGGATATTCCATCTATAGATGTGACTGCGGTATAATATGGGGATATTCCATCTATAGAGGTGACTGCGGTATAATATGGGGATATTACATCTATAGAGGTGACTGCGGTATAATATGGGGATATTACATCTATAGAGGTGACTGCGGTATAATATGGAGATATTACAGCTATAGATGTGACTGCGGTATAATATGGGGATATTACATCTATAGATGTGACTGCGGTATAATATGGGGATATTACATCTATAGATGTGACTTCGGTATAATATAGGGATATTACATCTATAGATGTGACTGCGGTATAATATGGGGATATTACATCTATAGATGTGACTGCGGTATAATATGGGGATATTACATCTATAGATGTGACTGCGGTATAATATGGGGATATTACATCTATAGAGGTGACTGCTATATAATATGGGGATATTCCATCTATAGAGGTGACTTCGGTATAATATGGGGATATTACATCTATAGATGTGACTGCGGTATAATATGGAGATATTACAGCTATAGATGTGACTGCGGTATAATATGGGGATATTACATCTATAGATGTGACTGCGGTATAATATGGGGATATTACATCTATAGATGTGACTGCGGTATAATATGGAGATATTACAGCTATAGATGTGACTTCGGTATAATATGGGGATATTACATCTATAGATGTGACTGCGGTATAATATGGAGATATTACAGCTATAGATGTCACCTGCGGTATAATATGGGGATATTACATCTATATATGTGACTGCGGTATAATATGGGGATATTACAGCTATAGATGTGACTGCGGTATAATATGGAGATATTACAGCTATAGATGTGACTTCGGTATAATATGGGGATATTACATCTATAGATGTGACTGCGGTATAATATGGAGATATTACATCTATAGATGTCACCTGCGGTATATTATGGGGATATTACATCTATAGATGTGACTGCGGTATAATATGGGGATATTACATCTATAGATGTGGCTGCGATATAATATGGGGATATTACATCTATAGATGTGACTGCGGTATAATATGGGGATATTACATCTATAAATGTGGCTGCGGTATAATATGGGGATATTACATCTATAGATGTGACTGCGGTATAATATGGGGATATTACATCTATAGATGTGGCTGCGGTATAATATGGGGATATTACATCTATAGATGTGACTGCGGTATAATATGGAGATATTACATCTATAGATGTGACTGCGGTATAATATGGAGATATTCCATCTATAGATGTGACTGCGGTATAATATGGAGATATTACATCTATAGATGTGGCTGCGGTATAATATGGGAATATTACATCTATAGATGTGACTGCGGTATAATATGGAGATATTACATCTATAGATGTGACTGCGGTATAATATGGAGATATTACATCTATAGATGTGACTGCGGTATAATATGGAGATATTACAGCTATAGATGTGACTTCGGTATAATATGGGGATATTACATCTATAGATGTGACTGCGGTATAATATGGGGATATTACATCTATAGAGGTGACTGCGGTATAATATGGGGATATTACAGCTATAGAGGTGACTGCGGTATAATATGGGGATATTACAGCTATAGATGTGACTGCGGTATAATATGGAGATATTACAGCTATAGATGTGACTTCGGTATAATATGGGGATATTACATCTATAGATGTGACTGCGGTATAATATGGGGATATTACATCTATAGAGGTGACTGCGGTATAATATGGGGATATTCCATCTATAGATGTGACTGCTCTATAATATGGGGATATTACAGCTATAGAGGTGACTGCGGTATAATATGGGGATATTCCATCTATAGAGGTGACTGCGGTATAATATGGGGATATTCCATCTATAGAGGTGACTGCGGTATAATATGGGGATATTCCATCTATAGAGGTGACTGCGGTATAATATGGGGATATTCCATCTATAGATGTGACTGCGGTATAATATGGGGATATTACATCTATAGATGTGACTGCGGTATAATATGGGGATATTACATCTATAGATGTGACTGCGGTGTAATATGGGGATATTACATCTATAGATGTGACTGCGGTATAATATGGGGATATTCCATCTATAGATGTGACTGCGGTATAATATGGGGATATTACATCTATAGATGTGACTGCGGTGTAATATGGGGATATTACATCTATAGATGTGACTGCGGTATAATATGGGGATATTACATCTATAGATGTGACTGCGGTGTAATATGGGGATATTACATCTATAGATGTGACTGCGGTATAATATGGGGATATTACATCTATAGATGTGACTGCGGTATAATATGGGGATATTCCATCTATAGAGGTGACTGCGGTATAATATGGGGATATTACATCTATAGAGGTGACTGCGGTATAATATGGGGATATTACATCTATAGAGGTGACTGCGGTATAATATGGAGATATTACAGCTATAGATGTGACTGCGGTATAATATGGGGATATTACATCTATAGATGTGACTGCGGTATAATATGGGGATATTACATCTATAGATGTGACTTCGGTATAATATAGGGATATTACATCTATAGATGTGACTGCGGTATAATATGGGGATATTACATCTATAGATGTGACTGCGGTATAATATGGGGATATTACATCTATAGATGTGACTGCGGTATAATATGGGGATATTACATCTATAGAGGTGACTGCTATATAATATGGGGATATTCCATCTATAGAGGTGACTTCGGTATAATATGGGGATATTACATCTATAGATGTGACTGCGGTATAATATGGAGATATTACAGCTATAGATGTGACTGCGGTATAATATGGGGATATTACATCTATAGATGTGACTGCGGTATAATATGGGGATATTACATCTATAGATGTGACTGCGGTATAATATGGAGATATTACAGCTATAGATGTGACTTCGGTATAATATGGGGATATTACATCTATAGATGTGACTGCGGTATAATATGGAGATATTACAGCTATAGATGTCACCTGCGGTATAATATGGGGATATTACATCTATATATGTGACTGCGGTATAATATGGGGATATTACAGCTATAGATGTGACTGCGGTATAATATGGAGATATTACAGCTATAGATGTGACTTCGGTATAATATGGGGATATTACATCTATAGATGTGACTGCGGTATAATATGGAGATATTACATCTATAGATGTCACCTGCGGTATATTATGGGGATATTACATCTATAGATGTGACTGCGGTATAATATGGGGATATTACATCTATAGATGTGGCTGCGATATAATATGGGGATATTACATCTATAGATGTGACTGCGGTATAATATGGGGATATTACATCTATAGATGTGGCTGCGGTATAATATGGGGATATTACATCTATAGATGTGACTGCGGTATAATATGGGGATATTACATCTATAGATGTGGCTGCGGTATAATATGGGGATATTACATCTATAGATATGACTGCGGTATAATATGGAGATATTACATCTATAGATGTGACTGCGGTATAATATGGAGATATTACATCTATAGATGTGACTGCGGTATAATATGGAGATATTACATCTATAGATGTGACTGCGGTATAATATGGAGATATTCCATCTATAGATGTGACTTCGGTATAATATGGAGATATTCCATCTATAGATGTGACTGCGGTATAATATGGAGATATTACATCTATAGATGTGGCTGCGGTATAATATGGGAATATTACATCTATAGATGTGACTGCGGTATAATATGGAGATATTACATCTATAGATGTGACTGCGGTATAATATGGAGATATTACATCTATAGATGTGACTGCGGTATAATATGGAGATATTACAGCTATAGATGTGACTTCGGTATAATATGGGGATATTACATCTATAGATGTGACTGCGGTATAATATGGGGATATTACATCTATAGAGGTGACTGCGGTATAATATGGGGATATTACAGCTATAGAGGTGACTGCGGTATAATATGGGGATATTACAGCTATAGATGTGACTGCGGTATAATATGGAGATATTACAGCTATAGATGTGACTGCGGTATAATATGGGGATATTACATCTATAGATGTGACTGCGGTATAATATGGGGATATTACATCTATAGATGTGACTGCGGTATAATATGGAGATATTACAGCTATAGATGTGACTTCGGTATAATATGGGGATATTACATCTATAGATGTGACTGCGGTATAATATGGAGATATTACAGCTATAGATGTCACCTGCGGTATAATATGGGGATATTACATCTATATATGTGACTGCGGTATAATATGGGGATATTACAGCTATAGATGTGACTGCGGTATAATATGGAGATATTACAGCTATAGATGTGACTTCGGTATAATATGGGGATATTACATCTATAGATGTGACTGCGGTATAATATGGAGATATTACATCTATAGATGTCACCTGCGGTATATTATGGGGATATTACATCTATAGATGTGACTGCGGTATAATATGGGGATATTACATCTATAGATGTGGCTGCGATATAATATGGGGATATTACATCTATAGATGTGACTGCGGTATAATATGGGGATATTACATCTATAGATGTGGCTGCGGTATAATATGGGGATATTACATCTATAGATGTGACTGCGGTATAATATGGGGATATTACATCTATAGATGTGGCTGCGGTATAATATGGGGATATTACATTTATAGATATGACTGCGGTATAATATGGAGATATTACATCTATAGATGTGACTGCGGTATAATATGGAGATATTACATCTATAGATGTGACTGCGGTATAATATGGAGATATTACATCTATAGATGTGACTGCGGTATAATATGGAGATATTCCATCTATAGATGTGACTTCGGTATAATATGGAGATATTCCATCTATAGATGTGACTGCGGTATAATATGGAGATATTACATCTATAGATGTGGCTGCGGTATAATATGGGAATATTACATCTATAGATGTGACTGCGGTATAATATGGAGATATTACATCTATAGATGTGACTGCGGTATAATATGGAGATATTACATCTATAGATGTGACTGCGGTATAATATGGAGATATTACAGCTATAGATGTGACTTCGGTATAATATGGGGATATTACATCTATAGATGTGACTGCGGTATAATATGGGGATATTACATCTATAGAGGTGACTGCGGTATAATATGGGGATATTACAGCTATAGAGGTGACTGCGGTATAATATGGGGATATTACAGCTATAGATGTGACTGCGGTATAATATGGAGATATTACAGCTATAGATGTGACTTCGGTATAATATGGGGATATTACATCTATAGATGTGACTGCGGTATAATATGGGGATATTACATCTATAGAGGTGACTGCGGTATAATATGGGGATATTCCATCTATAGAGGTGACTGCTCTATAATATGGGGATATTACAGCTATAGAGGTGACTGCGGTATAATATGGGGATATTACAGCTATAGAGGTGACTGCGGTATAATATGGGGATATTACAGCTATAGATGTGACTGCGGTATAATATGGGGATATTACAGCTATAGATGTGACTGCGGTATAATATGGGGATATTACAGCTATAGATGTGACTGCGGTATAATATGGGGACATTACAGCAATAGATGTGACTGCGGTATAATATGGGGATATTACAGCTATAGATGTGACTGCGGAATAATATGGGGATATTACAGCTATAGATGTGACTGCGGTATAATATGGGGATATTACAGCTATAGATGTGACTGCGGTATAATATGGGGATATTCCATCTATAGATGCGACTGCTGTATAATATGGGGATATTCCATCTATAGATGTGACTGCTATATAATATGGGGATATTACATCTATAGAGGTGACTGCGGTATAATATGGGGACATTTCAGCTATAGATGTGACTGCGGTATAATATGGGGACATTCCAGCTATAGATGTGACTGCGGTATAATATGGGGATATTACAGCTATAGATGTGACTGCGGTATAATATGGGGACATTCCAGCTATAGATGTGACTGCGGTATAATATGGGGATATTCCATCTATAGATGTGACTGCGGTATAATATGGGGATATTACATCTATAGATGTGACTGCGGTATAATATGGGGATATTACATCTACACTGTGTTCCAAATTATTATGCAAATAATATTTTCTCAGATTTTCCCAAATTCCCTATATGAATTGCAGTCATTGTAATTTTCCAGTCAAATAACTATTCGAGTACAATTGAAAGGTTTTTGTATAATCTGCCTATGATAACAGGATATTTAAAAAAAAAAAAAAAAAAAAACTCAAACTGCACTCAAAATGCATGTTCCAAATTATTATGCACAGCAGAGTTTTCAACCTTTTCATTTTAATAAAGAACAAAAAAATGGTGATTTGTGAAATTATAAGCATTAGCAGGTTATTACACACTGAAATCAAACAGTTTTCAACTCAAAACTTTATTCTAGGTGATGTTACATTTGCACATAGGACCGCTTGTTCGAAAGGAGCTTCTGAACTCTCTCGTCCATTGAATTTGTCAGGTTTTGGATGGTTTCTGCTTCAATTGTTTTGCATGAGGACAGAATACCCTCCCAGAGCTGTTGTTAGATGTGAACTGCCTCCCGCCATCATAGACACTCCTTTTGATGATGCTCCAGAGGTTCTCAATGGGGTTGAGGTCAGAGGAGCATGGGGGCCACACCATAAGTTTGTCCCCTTTTATGCCCATAGCAGCCAGAGATGCAGATGTGTTATGTGCAGCATGAGACGGGGCATTATCATGCATGAAAATGATCTCGATGGTCCAGATGGATGGAGTGGAGGATGGCTGGTTGATGGACACCCCATGCAAACACGGCTACGGCGCTAACAAGGAGGAGGTGGAGTAATGTTTTGGGCTGGAATCATGGGGAGAGAGATTGTCGGCCCTTTTAGGATCCCTGAAGGGGTAAAGATGAACTCCATAATGTATGTTGAGTTTCTCAAACAGCACTTCCTTCCATGGTTCAAGAAGAAGAACCGTGTATTCCGCAGCAAGATCATTTTCATGCATGATAATGCCCCGTCTCATGCTGCACATAACACATCTGCATCTCTGGCTGCTATGGGCATAAAAGGGGACAAACTTATGGTGTGGCCCCCATGCTCCCCTGACCTCAACCCCATTGAGAACCTCTGGAGCATCATCAAAAGGAGTGTCTATGATGGCGGGAGGCAGTTCACATCTAACAACAGCTCTGGGAGGGTATTCTGTCCTCATGCAAAACAATTGAAGCAGAAACCATCCAAAACCTGACAAATTCAATGGACGAGAGAGTTCAGAAGCTCCTTTCGAACAAGCGGTCCTATGTGCAAATGTAACATCACCTAGAATAAAGTTTTGAGTTGAAAACTGTTTGATTTCAGTGTGTAATAACCTGCTAATGCTTATAATTTCACAAATCACCATTTTTTTGTTCTTTATTAAAATGAAAAGGTTGAAAACTCTGCTGTGCATAATAATTTGGAACATGCATTTTGAGTGCAGTTTGAGTTTTTTTTTTTTTTTTTTTTAAATCTCCTGTTATCATAGGCAGATTATACAAAAACCTTTCAATTGTACTCGAATAGTTATTTGACTGGAAAATTACAATGACTGCAATTCATATAGGGAATTTGGGAAAATCTGAGAAAATATTATTTGCATAATAATTTGGAACACAGTGTATACATGTGACTGCGGTATAATATGGGGATATTACATCTATAGATGTGACTGCGGTATAATATGGAGATATTACATCTATAGATGTGACTGCGGTATAATATGGGGATATTACATCTATAGATGTGACTGCGGTATAATATGGGGATATTACATCTATAGATGTGACTGCGGTATAATATGGGGATATTACATCTATAGATGTGACTGCGGTATAATATGGGGATATTACATCTATAGATGTGACTGCGGTATAATATGGGGATATTACATCTATAGATGTGACTGCGGTATAATATGGGGATATTACATCTATAGATGTGACTGCGGTATAATATGGGGATATTACAGCTATAGATGTGACTGCGGTATAACATGGGGATATTACAGCTATAGATGTGGCTGCGGTATAATATGGGGATATTACAGCTATAGATGTGACTGCGGTATAATATGGAGATATTACAGCTATAGATGTGACTGCGGTATAATATGGGGATATTACATCTATAGATGCGGCTGCGGTATAATATGGGGATATTACATCTATAGATGTGACTGCGGTATAATATGGGGATATTACATCTATAGATGTCACCTGCGGTATAATATGGGGATATTACAGCTATAGATGTGACTGCGGTATAATATGGGGATATTACAGCTATAGAATTGACTGCGGTATAATATGGGGATATTACAGCTATAGATGTGACTGCGGTATAATATGGGGATATTACATCTATAGATGTGACTACGGTATAATATGGAGATATTACATCTATAGATGTCACCTGCTGTATAATATGGAGATATTACATCTATAGATGTCACCTGCAGTGTAATATGGAGATATTACATCTATAGATGTCACCTGCAGTGTAATATGGGGATATTACAGCTATAGATGTCACCTGTGGTGTAATATGGGGATATTACAGCTATAGATGTGACTGCGGTGTAATATGGAGATATTACAGCTATAGATGTGACTGCGGTGTAATATGGAGATATTACATCTATAGATGTCACCTGCTGTATAATATGGAGATATTACATCTATAGATGTCACCTGCCGTGTAATATGGAGATATTACATCTATAGATGTCACCTGCCGTGTAATATGGGGATATTACAGCTATAGATGTGACTGCGGTATAATATGGGGATATTACATCTATAGATGTGACTGCGGTATAATATGGGGATATTACATCTATAGATGTGGCTGCGGTATAATATGGGGATATTACAGCTATAGATGTGACTGCGGTATAATATGGGGATATTACATCTATAGATGTGACTGCGGTATAATATGGGGATATTACATCTATAGATGTGACTGCGGTATAATATGGGGATATTACATCTATAGATGTGACTGCGGTATAATATGGGGACATTCCAGCTATAGATGTGACTGCGGTATAATATGGGGACATTCCAGCTATAGATGTGACTGCGGTATAATATGGGGATATTACAGCTATAGATGTGACTGCGGTATAATATGGGGACATTCCAGCTATAGATGTGACTGCGGTATAATATGGGGACATTCCAGCTATAGATGTGACTGCGGTATAATATGGGGACATTCCAGCTATAGATGTGACTGCGGTATAATATGGGGACATTACAGCTATAGATGTGACTGCGGTATAATATGGGGATATTCCATCTATAGATGTGACTGCGGTATAATATGGGGATATTCCATCTATAGATGTGACTGCGGTATAATATGGGGATATTCCATCTATAGATGTGACTGCGGTATAATATGGGGATATTCCATCTATAGATGTGACTGCGGTATAATATGGGGATATTCCATCTATAGATGTGACTGCGGTATAATATGGGGATATTACAGCTATAGATGTGACTGAGGTATAATATGGGGATATTACATCTATAGAGGTGACTGCGGTATAATATGGGGATATTACATCTATAGAGGTGACTGCGGTATAATATGGAGATATTACATCTATAGAGGTGACTGCGGTATAATATGGAGATATTACATCTATAGATGTGACTTCGGTATAATATGGGGATATTACATCTATAGATGTGACTGCGGTATAATATGGGGATATTACATCTATAGATGTGACTTCGGTATAATATGGGGATATTACATCTATAGATGTGACTTCGGTATAATATGGGGATATTACATCTATAGATGTGACTGCGGTATAATATGGAGATATTACATCTATAGATGTGACTGCGGTATAATATGGGGATATTACATCTATAGATGTGACTGCGGTATAATATGGAGATATTACATCTATAGATGTGACTGCGGTATAATATGGGGATATTACATCTATAGATGTGACTGCGGTATAATATGGGGATATTACATCTATAGATGTGACTTCGGTATAATATGGGGATATTACATCTATAGATGTGACTTCGGTATAATATGGGGATATTACATCTATAGATGTGACTGCGGTATAATATGGGGATATTACATCTATAGATGTGACTGTGGTATAATATGGAGATATTACACCTATAGATGTGACTGTGGTATAATATGGAGATATTACACCTATAGATGTGACTGCGGTATAATATGGGGATATTACATCTATAGATGTGACTGTGGTATAATATGGAGATATTACATCTATAGATGTGACTTCGGTATAATATGGGGATATTACATCTATAGATGTGACTACGGTATAATATGGAGATATTACATCTATAGATGTCACCTGCTGTATAATATGGAGATATTACATCTATAGATGTCACCTGCTGTATAATATGGAGATATTACATCTATAGATGTCACCTGCAGTGTAATATGGAGATATTACATCTATAGATGTCACCTGCAGTGTAATATGGAGATATTACAGCTATAGATGTGACTTCGGTATAATATGGGGATATTACATCTATAGATGTGACTGCGGTATAATATGGAGATATTACAGCTATAGATGTCACCTGCGGTATAATATGGGGATATTACATCTATATATGTGACTGCGGTATAATATGGGGATATTACAGCTATAGATGTGACTGCGGTATAATATGGAGATATTACAGCTATAGATGTGACTTCGGTATAATATGGGGATATTACATCTATAGATGTGACTGCGGTATAATATGGAGATATTACATCTATAGATGTCACCTGCGGTATATTATGGGGATATTACATCTATAGATGTGACTGCGGTATAATATGGGGATATTACATCTATAGATGTGGCTGCGATATAATATGGGGATATTACATCTATAGATGTGACTGCGGTATAATATGGGGATATTACATCTATAAATGTGGCTGCGGTATAATATGGGGATATTACATCTATAGATGTGACTGCGGTATAATATGGGGATATTACATCTATAGATGTGGCTGCGGTATAATATGGGGATATTACATCTATAGATGTGACTGCGGTATAATATGGAGATATTACATCTATAGATGTGACTGCGGTATAATATGGAGATATTACATCTATAGATGTGACTGCGGTATAATATGGAGATATTACATCTATAGATGTGACTGCGGTATAATATGGAGATATTCCATCTATAGATGTGACTTCGGTATAATATGGAGATATTCCATCTATAGATGTGACTGCGGTATAATATGGAGATATTACATCTATAGATGTGGCTGCGGTATAATATGGGAATATTACATCTATAGATGTGACTGCGGTATAATATGGAGATATTACATCTATAGATGTGACTGCGGTATAATATGGAGATATTACATCTATAGATGTGACTGCGGTATAATATGGAGATATTACAGCTATAGATGTGACTTCGGTATAATATGGGGATATTACATCTATAGATGTGACTGCGGTATAATATGGGGATATTACATCTATAGAGGTGACTGCGGTATAATATGGATATATTACAGCTATAGAGGTGACTGCGGTATAATATGGGGATATTACAGCTATAGATGTGACTGCGGTATAATATGGAGATATTACAGCTATAGATGTGACTTCGGTATAATATGGGGATATTACATCTATAGATGTGACTGCGGTATAATATGGGGATATTACATCTATAGAGGTGACTGCGGTATAATATGGGGATATTCCATCTATAGATGTGACTGCTCTATAATATGGGGATATTACAGCTATAGAGGTGACTGCGGTATAATATGGGGATATTCCATCTATAGAGGTGACTGCGGTATAATATGGGGATATTCCATCTATAGAGGTGACTGCGGTATAATATGGGGATATTCCATCTATAGAGGTGACTGCGGTATAATATGGGGATATTCCATCTATAGATGTGACTGCGGTATAATATGGGGATATTACATCTATAGATGTGACTGCGGTATAATATGGGGATATTACATCTATAGATGTGACTGCGGTGTAATATGGGGATATTACATCTATAGATGTGACTGCGGTATAATATGGGGATATTCCATCTATAGATGTGACTGCGGTATAATATGGGGATATTACATCTATAGATGTGACTGCGGTGTAATATGGGAATATTACATCTATAGATGTGACTGCGGTATAATATGGGGATATTACATCTATAGATGTGACTGCGGTGTAATATGGGGATATTACATCTATAGATGTGACTGCGGTATAATATGGGGATATTACATCTATAGATGTGACTGCGGTATAATATGGGGATATTCCATCTATAGAGGTGACTGCGGTATAATATGGGGATATTACATCTATAGAGGTGACTGCGGTATAATATGGGGATATTACATCTATAGAGGTGACTGCGGTATAATATGGAGATATTACAGCTATAGATGTGACTGCGGTATAATATGGGGATATTACATCTATAGATGTGACTGCGGTATAATATGGGGATATTACATCTATAGATGTGACTTCGGTATAATATAGGGATATTACATCTATAGATGTGACTGCGGTATAATATGGGGATATTACATCTATAGATGTGACTGCGGTATAATATGGGGATATTACATCTATAGATGTGACTGCGGTATAATATGGGGATATTACATCTATAGAGGTGACTGCTATATAATATGGGGATATTCCATCTATAGAGGTGACTTCGGTATAATATGGGGATATTACATCTATAGATGTGACTGCGGTATAATATGGAGATATTACAGCTATAGATGTGACTGCGGTATAATATGGGGATATTACATCTATAGATGTGACTGCGGTATAATATGGGGATATTACATCTATAGATGTGACTGCGGTATAATATGGAGATATTACAGCTATAGATGTGACTTCGGTATAATATGGGGATATTACATCTATAGATGTGACTGCGGTATAATATGGAGATATTACAGCTATAGATGTCACCTGCGGTATAATATGGGGATATTACATCTATATATGTGACTGCGGTATAATATGGGGATATTACAGCTATAGATGTGACTGCGGTATAATATGGAGATATTACAGCTATAGATGTGACTTCGGTATAATATGGGGATATTACATCTATAGATGTGACTGCGGTATAATATGGAGATATTACATCTATAGATGTCACCTGCGGTATATTATGGGGATATTACATCTATAGATGTGACTGCGGTATAATATGGGGATATTACATCTATAGATGTGGCTGCGATATAATATGGGGATATTACATCTATAGATGTGACTGCGGTATAATATGGGGATATTACATCTATAGATGTGGCTGCGGTATAATATGGGGATATTACATCTATAGATGTGACTGCGGTATAATATGGGGATATTACATCTATAGATGTGGCTGCGGTATAATATGGGGATATTACATCTATAGATATGACTGCGGTATAATATGGAGATATTACATCTATAGATGTGACTGCGGTATAATATGGAGATATTACATCTATAGATGTGACTGCGGTATAATATGGAGATATTACATCTATAGATGTGACTGCGGTATAATATGGAGATATTCCATCTATAGATGTGACTTCGGTATAATATGGAGATATTCCATCTATAGATGTGACTGCGGTATAATATGGAGATATTACATCTATAGATGTGGCTGCGGTATAATATGGGAATATTACATCTATAGATGTGACTGCGGTATAATATGGAGATATTACATCTATAGATGTGACTGCGGTATAATATGGAGATATTACATCTATAGATGTGACTGCGGTATAATATGGAGATATTACAGCTATAGATGTGACTTCGGTATAATATGGGGATATTACATCTATAGATGTGACTGCGGTATAATATGGGGATATTACATCTATAGAGGTGACTGCGGTATAATATGGGGATATTACAGCTATAGAGGTGACTGCGGTATAATATGGGGATATTACAGCTATAGATGTGACTGCGGTATAATATGGAGATATTACAGCTATAGATGTGACTTCGGTATAATATGGGGATATTACATCTATAGATGTGACTGCGGTATAATATGGGGATATTACATCTATAGAGGTGACTGCGGTATAATATGGGGATATTCCATCTATAGATGTGACTGCTCTATAATATGGGGATATTACAGCTATAGAGGTGACTGCGGTATAATATGGGGATATTACAGCTATAGAGGTGACTGCGGTATAATATGGGGATATTACAGCTATAGATGTGACTGCGGTATAATATGGGGATATTACAGCTATAGATGTGACTGCGGTATAATATGGGGATATTACAGCTATAGATGTGACTGCGGTATAATATGGGGATATTACAGCTATAGATGTGACTGCGGTATAATATGGGGACATTACAGCAATAGATGTGACTGCGGTATAATATGGGGATATTACAGCTATAGATGTGACTGCGGAATAATATGGGGATATTACAGCTATAGATGTGACTGCGGTATAATATGGGGATATTACAGCTATAGATGTGACTGCGGTATAATATGGGGATATTCCATCTATAGATGCGACTGCTGTATAATATGGGGATATTCCATCTATAGATGTGACTGCTATATAATATGGGGATATTACATCTATAGAGGTGACTGCGGTATAATATGGGGACATTTCAGCTATAGATGTGACTGCGGTATAATATGGGGACATTCCAGCTATAGATGTGACTGCGGTATAATATGGGGATATTACAGCTATAGATGTGACTGCGGTATAATATGGGGACATTCCAGCTATAGATGTGACTGCGGTATAATATGGGGATATTCCATCTATAGATGTGACTGCGGTATAATATGGGGATATTACATCTATAGATGTGACTGCGGTATAATATGGGGATATTACATCTACACTGTGTTCCAAATTATTATGCAAATAATATTTTCTCAGATTTTCCCAAATTCCCTATATGAATTGCAGTCATTGTAATTTTCCAGTCAAATAACTATTCGAGTACAATTGAAAGGTTTTTGTATAATCTGCCTATGATAACAGGATATTTAAAAAAAAAAAAAAAAAAAAACTCAAACTGCACTCAAAATGCATGTTCCAAATTATTATGCACAGCAGAGTTTTCAACCTTTTCATTTTAATAAAGAACAAAAAAATGGTGATTTGTGAAATTATAAGCATTAGCAGGTTATTACACACTGAAATCAAACAGTTTTCAACTCAAAACTTTATTCTAGGTGATGTTACATTTGCACATAGGACCGCTTGTTCGAAAGGAGCTTCTGAACTCTCTCGTCCATTGAATTTGTCAGGTTTTGGATGGTTTCTGCTTCAATTGTTTTGCATGAGGACAGAATACCCTCCCAGAGCTGTTGCTTAGATGTGAACTGCCTCCCGCCATCATAGACACTCCTTTTGATGATGCTCCAGAGGTTCTCAATGGGGTTGAGGTCAGAGGAGCATGGGGGCCACACCATAAGTTTGTCCCCTTTTATGCCCATAGCAGCCAGAGATGCAGATGTGTTATGTGCAGCATGAGACGGGGCATTATCATGCATGAAAATGATCTCGATGGTCCAGATGGATGGAGTGGAGGATGGCTGGTTGATGGACACCCCATGCAAACACGGCTACGGCGCTAACAAGGAGGAGGTGGAGTAATGTTTTGGGCTGGAATCATGGGGAGAGAGATTGTCGGCCCTTTTAGGATCCCTGAAGGGGTAAAGATGAACTCCATAATGTATGTTGAGTTTCTCAAACAGCACTTCCTTCCATGGTTCAAGAAGAAGAACCGTGTATTCCGCAGCAAGATCATTTTCATGCATGATAATGCCCCGTCTCATGCTGCACATAACACATCTGCATCTCTGGCTGCTATGGGCATAAAAGGGGACAAACTTATGGTGTGGCCCCCATGCTCCCCTGACCTCAACCCCATTGAGAACCTCTGGAGCATCATCAAAAGGAGTGTCTATGATGGCGGGAGGCAGTTCACATCTAACAACAGCTCTGGGAGGGTATTCTGTCCTCATGCAAAACAATTGAAGCAGAAACCATCCAAAACCTGACAAATTCAATGGACGAGAGAGTTCAGAAGCTCCTTTCGAACAAGCGGTCCTATGTGCAAATGTAACATCACCTAGAATAAAGTTTTGAGTTGAAAACTGTTTGATTTCAGTGTGTAATAACCTGCTAATGCTTATAATTTCACAAATCACCATTTTTTTGTTCTTTATTAAAATGAAAAGGTTGAAAACTCTGCTGTGCATAATAATTTGGAACATGCATTTTGAGTGCAGTTTGAGTTTTTTTTTTTTTTTTTTTTAAATCTCCTGTTATCATAGGCAGATTATACAAAAACCTTTCAATTGTACTCGAATAGTTATTTGACTGGAAAATTACAATGACTGCAATTCATATAGGGAATTTGGGAAAATCTGAGAAAATATTATTTGCATAATAATTTGGAACACAGTGTATACATGTGACTGCGGTATAATATGGAGATATTACATCTATAGATGTGACTGCGGTATAATATGGAGATATTACATCTATAGATGTGACTGCGGTATAATATGGGGATATTACATCTATAGATGTGACTGCGGTATAATATGGGGATATTACATCTATAGATGTGACTGCGGTATAATATGGGGATATTACATCTATAGATGTGACTGCGGTATAATATGGGGATATTACATCTATAGATGTGACTGCGGTATAATATGGGGATATTACATCTATAGATGTGACTGCGGTATAATATGGGGATATTACATCTATAGATGTGACTGCGGTATAATATGGGGATATTACAGCTATAGATGTGACTGCGGTATAACATGGGGATATTACAGCTATAGATGTGGCTGCGGTATAATATGGGGATATTACAGCTATAGATGTGACTGCGGTATAATATGGAGATATTACAGCTATAGATGTGACTGCGGTATAATATGGGGATATTACATCTATAGATGCGGCTGCGGTATAATATGGGGATATTACATCTATAGATGTGACTGCGGTATAATATGGGGATATTACATCTATAGATGTCACCTGCGGTATAATATGGGGATATTACAGCTATAGATGTGACTGCGGTATAATATGGGGATATTACAGCTATAGAATTGACTGCGGTATAATATGGGGATATTACAGCTATAGATGTGACTGCGGTATAATATGGGGATATTACATCTATAGATGTGACTACGGTATAATATGGAGATATTACATCTATAGATGTCACCTGCTGTATAATATGGAGATATTACATCTATAGATGTCACCTGCAGTGTAATATGGAGATATTACATCTATAGATGTCACCTGCAGTGTAATATGGGGATATTACAGCTATAGATGTCACCTGTGGTGTAATATGGGGATATTACAGCTATAGATGTGACTGCGGTGTAATATGGAGATATTACAGCTATAGATGTGACTGCGGTGTAATATGGAGATATTACATCTATAGATGTCACCTGCTGTATAATATGGAGATATTACATCTATAGATGTCACCTGCCGTGTAATATGGAGATATTACATCTATAGATGTCACCTGCCGTGTAATATGGGGATATTACAGCTATAGATGTGACTGCGGTATAATATGGGGATATTACATCTATAGATGTGACTGCGGTATAATATGGGGATATTACATCTATAGATGTGGCTGCGGTATAATATGGGGATATTACAGCTATAGATGTGACTGCGGTATAATATGGGGATATTACATCTATAGATGTGACTGCGGTATAATATGGGGATATTACATCTATAGATGTGACTGCGGTATAATATGGGGATATTACATCTATAGATGTGACTGCGGTATAATATGGGGACATTCCAGCTATAGATGTGACTGCGGTATAATATGGGGACATTCCAGCTATAGATGTGACTGCGGTATAATATGGGGATATTACAGCTATAGATGTGACTGCGGTATAATATGGGGACATTCCAGCTATAGATGTGACTGCGGTATAATATGGGGACATTCCAGCTATAGATGTGACTGCGGTATAATATGGGGACATTCCAGCTATAGATGTGACTGCGGTATAATATGGGGACATTACAGCTATAGATGTGACTGCGGTATAATATGGGGATATTCCATCTATAGATGTGACTGCGGTATAATATGGGGATATTCCATCTATAGATGTGACTGCGGTATAATATGGGGATATTCCATCTATAGATGTGACTGCGGTATAATATGGGGATATTCCATCTATAGATGTGACTGCGGTATAATATGGGGATATTCCATCTATAGATGTGACTGCGGTATAATATGGGGATATTACAGCTATAGATGTGACTGAGGTATAATATGGGGATATTACATCTATAGAGGTGACTGCGGTATAATATGGGGATATTACATCTATAGAGGTGACTGCGGTATAATATGGAGATATTACATCTATAGAGGTGACTGCGGTATAATATGGAGATATTACATCTATAGATGTGACTTCGGTATAATATGGGGATATTACATCTATAGATGTGACTGCGGTATAATATGGGGATATTACATCTATAGATGTGACTTCGGTATAATATGGGGATATTACATCTATAGATGTGACTTCGGTATAATATGGGGATATTACATCTATAGATGTGACTGCGGTATAATATGGAGATATTACATCTATAGATGTGACTGCGGTATAATATGGGGATATTACATCTATAGATGTGACTGCGGTATAATATGGAGATATTACATCTATAGATGTGACTGCGGTATAATATGGGGATATTACATCTATAGATGTGACTGCGGTATAATATGGGGATATTACATCTATAGATGTGACTGCGGTATAATATGGGGATATTACATCTATAGATGTGACTGCGGTATAATATGGGGATATTACATCTATAGATGTGACTGCGGTATAATATGGGGATATTACATCTATAGATGTGACTGCGGTATAATATGGGGATATTACATCTATAGATGTGACTGCGGTATAATATGGGGATATTACAGCTATAGATGTGACTGCGGTATAACATGGGGATATTACAGCTATAGATGTGGCTGCGGTATAATATGGGGATATTACAGCTATAGATGTGACTGCGGTATAATATGGAGATATTACAGCTATAGATGTGACTGCGGTATAATATGGGGATATTACATCTATAGATGCGGCTGCGGTATAATATGGGGATATTACATCTATAGATGTGACTGCGGTATAATATGGGGATATTACATCTATAGATGTCACCTGCGGTATAATATGGGGATATTACAGCTATAGATGTGACTGCGGTATAATATGGGGATATTACAGCTATAGAATTGACTGCGGTATAATATGGGGATATTACAGCTATAGATGTGACTGCGGTATAATATGGGGATATTACATCTATAGATGTGACTACGGTATAATATGGAGATATTACATCTATAGATGTCACCTGCTGTATAATATGGAGATATTACATCTATAGATGTCACCTGCAGTGTAATATGGAGATATTACATCTATAGATGTCACCTGCAGTGTAATATGGGGATATTACAGCTATAGATGTCACCTGTGGTGTAATATGGGGATATTACAGCTATAGATGTGACTGCGGTGTAATATGGAGATATTACAGCTATAGATGTGACTGCGGTGTAATATGGAGATATTACATCTATAGATGTCACCTGCTGTATAATATGGAGATATTACATCTATAGATGTCACCTGCCGTGTAATATGGAGATATTACATCTATAGATGTCACCTGCCGTGTAATATGGGGATATTACAGCTATAGATGTGACTGCGGTATAATATGGGGATATTACATCTATAGATGTGACTGCGGTATAATATGGGGATATTACATCTATAGATGTGGCTGCGGTATAATATGGGGATATTACAGCTATAGATGTGACTGCGGTATAATATGGGGATATTACATCTATAGATGTGACTGCGGTATAATATGGGGATATTACATCTATAGATGTGACTGCGGTATAATATGGGGATATTACATCTATAGATGTGACTGCGGTATAATATGGGGACATTCCAGCTATAGATGTGACTGCGGTATAATATGGGGACATTCCAGCTATAGATGTGACTGCGGTATAATATGGGGATATTACAGCTATAGATGTGACTGCGGTATAATATGGGGACATTCCAGCTATAGATGTGACTGCGGTATAATATGGGGACATTCCAGCTATAGATGTGACTGCGGTATAATATGGGGACATTCCAGCTATAGATGTGACTGCGGTATAATATGGGGACATTACAGCTATAGATGTGACTGCGGTATAATATGGGGATATTCCATCTATAGATGTGACTGCGGTATAATATGGGGATATTCCATCTATAGATGTGACTGCGGTATAATATGGGGATATTCCATCTATAGATGTGACTGCGGTATAATATGGGGATATTCCATCTATAGATGTGACTGCGGTATAATATGGGGATATTCCATCTATAGATGTGACTGCGGTATAATATGGGGATATTACAGCTATAGATGTGACTGAGGTATAATATGGGGATATTACATCTATAGAGGTGACTGCGGTATAATATGGGGATATTACATCTATAGAGGTGACTGCGGTATAATATGGAGATATTACATCTATAGAGGTGACTGCGGTATAATATGGAGATATTACATCTATAGATGTGACTTCGGTATAATATGGGGATATTACATCTATAGATGTGACTGCGGTATAATATGGGGATATTACATCTATAGATGTGACTTCGGTATAATATGGGGATATTACATCTATAGATGTGACTTCGGTATAATATGGGGATATTACATCTATAGATGTGACTGCGGTATAATATGGAGATATTACATCTATAGATGTGACTGCGGTATAATATGGGGATATTACATCTATAGATGTGACTGCGGTATAATATGGAGATATTACATCTATAGATGTGACTGCGGTATAATATGGGGATATTACATCTATAGATGTGACTGCGGTATAATATGGGGATATTACATCTATAGATGTGACTTCGGTATAATATGGGGATATTACATCTATAGATGTGACTTCGGTATAATATGGGGATATTACATCTATAGATGTGACTGCGGTATAATATGGGGATATTACATCTATAGATGTGACTGTGGTATAATATGGAGATATTACACCTATAGATGTGACTGCGGTATAATATGGGGATATTACATCTATAGATGTGACTGTGGTATAATATGGAGATATTACATCTATAGATGTGACTTCGGTATAATATGGGGATATTACATCTATAGATGTGACTACGGTATAATATGGAGATATTACATCTATAGATGTCACCTGCTGTATAATATGGAGATATTACATCTATAGATGTCACCTGCTGTATAATATGGAGATATTACATCTATAGATGTCACCTGCAGTGTAATATGGAGATATTACATCTATAGATGTCACCTGCAGTGTAATATGGAGATATTACAGCTATAGATGTGACTTCGGTATAATATGGGGATATTACATCTATAGATGTGACTGCGGTATAATATGGAGATATTACAGCTATAGATGTCACCTGCGGTATAATATGGGGATATTACATCTATATATGTGACTGCGGTATAATATGGGGATATTACAGCTATAGATGTGACTGCGGTATAATATGGAGATATTACAGCTATAGATGTGACTTCGGTATAATATGGGGATATTACATCTATAGATGTGACTGCGGTATAATATGGGGATATTACAGCTATAGATGTGACTGCGGTATAATATGGAGATATTACATCTATAGATGTCACCTGCGGTATATTATGGGGATATTACATCTATAGATGTGACTGCGGTATAATATGGGGATATTACATCTATAGATGTGGCTGCGATATAATATGGGGATATTACATCTATAGATGTGACTGCGGTATAATATGGGGATATTACATCTATAAATGTGGCTGCGGTATAATATGGGGATATTACATCTATAGATGTGACTGCGGTATAATATGGGGATATTACATCTATAGATGTGGCTGCGGTATAATATGGGGATATTACATCTATAGATGTGACTGCGGTATAATATGGAGATATTACATCTATAGATGTGACTGCGGTATAATATGGAGATATTACATCTATAGATGTGACTGCGGTATAATATGGAGATATTACATCTATAGATGTGACTGCGGTATAATATGGAGATATTCCATCTATAGATGTGACTTCGGTATAATATGGAGATATTCCATCTATAGATGTGACTGCGGTATAATATGGAGATATTACATCTATAGATGTGGCTGCGGTATAATATGGGAATATTACATCTATAGATGTGACTGCGGTATAATATGGAGATATTACATCTATAGATGTGACTGCGGTATAATATGGAGATATTACATCTATAGATGTGACTGCGGTATAATATGGAGATATTACAGCTATAGATGTGACTTCGGTATAATATGGGGATATTACATCTATAGATGTGACTGCGGTATAATATGGGGATATTACATCTATAGAGGTGACTGCGGTATAATATGGATATATTACAGCTATAGAGGTGACTGCGGTATAATATGGGGATATTACAGCTATAGATGTGACTGCGGTATAATATGGAGATATTACAGCTATAGATGTGACTTCGGTATAATATGGGGATATTACATCTATAGATGTGACTGCGGTATAATATGGGGATATTACATCTATAGAGGTGACTGCGGTATAATATGGGGATATTCCATCTATAGATGTGACTGCTCTATAATATGGGGATATTACAGCTATAGAGGTGACTGCGGTATAATATGGGGATATTCCATCTATAGAGGTGACTGCGGTATAATATGGGGATATTCCATCTATAGAGGTGACTGCGGTATAATATGGGGATATTCCATCTATAGAGGTGACTGCGGTATAATATGGGGATATTCCATCTATAGATGTGACTGCGGTATAATATGGGGATATTACATCTATAGATGTGACTGCGGTATAATATGGGGATATTACATCTATAGATGTGACTGCGGTGTAATATGGGGATATTACATCTATAGATGTGACTGCGGTATAATATGGGGATATTCCATCTATAGATGTGACTGCGGTATAATATGGGGATATTACATCTATAGATGTGACTGCGGTGTAATATGGGGATATTACATCTATAGATGTGACTGCGGTATAATATGGGGATATTACATCTATAGATGTGACTGCGGTGTAATATGGGGATATTACATCTATAGATGTGACTGCGGTATAATATGGGGATATTACATCTATAGATGTGACTGCGGTATAATATGGGGATATTCCATCTATAGAGGTGACTGCGGTATAATATGGGGATATTACATCTATAGAGGTGACTGCGGTATAATATGGGGATATTACATCTATAGAGGTGACTGCGGTATAATATGGAGATATTACAGCTATAGATGTGACTGCGGTATAATATGGGGATATTACATCTATAGATGTGACTGCGGTATAATATGGGGATATTACATCTATAGATGTGACTTCGGTATAATATAGGGATATTACATCTATAGATGTGACTGCGGTATAATATGGGGATATTACATCTATAGATGTGACTGCGGTATAATATGGGGATATTACATCTATAGATGTGACTGCGGTATAATATGGGGATATTACATCTATAGAGGTGACTGCTATATAATATGGGGATATTCCATCTATAGAGGTGACTTCGGTATAATATGGGGATATTACATCTATAGATGTGACTGCGGTATAATATGGAGATATTACAGCTATAGATGTGACTGCGGTATAATATGGGGATATTACATCTATAGATGTGACTGCGGTATAATATGGGGATATTACATCTATAGATGTGACTGCGGTATAATATGGAGATATTACAGCTATAGATGTGACTTCGGTATAATATGGGGATATTACATCTATAGATGTGACTGCGGTATAATATGGAGATATTACAGCTATAGATGTCACCTGCGGTATAATATGGGGATATTACATCTATATATGTGACTGCGGTATAATATGGGGATATTACAGCTATAGATGTGACTGCGGTATAATATGGAGATATTACAGCTATAGATGTGACTTCGGTATAATATGGGGATATTACATCTATAGATGTGACTGCGGTATAATATGGAGATATTACATCTATAGATGTCACCTGCGGTATATTATGGGGATATTACATCTATAGATGTGACTGCGGTATAATATGGGGATATTACATCTATAGATGTGGCTGCGATATAATATGGGGATATTACATCTATAGATGTGACTGCGGTATAATATGGGGATATTACATCTATAGATGTGGCTGCGGTATAATATGGGGATATTACATCTATAGATGTGACTGCGGTATAATATGGGGATATTACATCTATAGATGTGGCTGCGGTATAATATGGGGATATTACATCTATAGATATGACTGCGGTATAATATGGAGATATTACATCTATAGATGTGACTGCGGTATAATATGGAGATATTACATCTATAGATGTGACTGCGGTATAATATGGAGATATTACATCTATAGATGTGACTGCGGTATAATATGGAGATATTCCATCTATAGATGTGACTTCGGTATAATATGGAGATATTCCATCTATAGATGTGACTGCGGTATAATATGGAGATATTACATCTATAGATGTGGCTGCGGTATAATATGGGAATATTACATCTATAGATGTGACTGCGGTATAATATGGAGATATTACATCTATAGATGTGACTGCGGTATAATATGGAGATATTACATCTATAGATGTGACTGCGGTATAATATGGAGATATTACAGCTATAGATGTGACTTCGGTATAATATGGGGATATTACATCTATAGATGTGACTGCGGTATAATATGGGGATATTACATCTATAGAGGTGACTGCGGTATAATATGGGGATATTACAGCTATAGAGGTGACTGCGGTATAATATGGGGATATTACAGCTATAGATGTGACTGCGGTATAATATGGAGATATTACAGCTATAGATGTGACTTCGGTATAATATGGGGATATTACATCAATAGATGTGACTGCGGTATAATATGGGGATATTACATCTATAGAGGTGACTGCGGTATAATATGGGGATATTCCATCTATAGATGTGACTGCTCTATAATATGGGGATATTACAGCTATAGAGGTGACTGCGGTATAATATGGGGATATTACAGCTATAGAGGTGACTGCGGTATAATATGGGGATATTACAGCTATAGATGTGACTGCGGTATAATATGGGGATATTACAGCTATAGATGTGACTGCGGTATAATATGGGGATATTACAGCTATAGATGTGACTGCGGTATAATATGGGGACATTACAGCAATAGATGTGACTGCGGTATAATATGGGGATATTACAGCTATAGATGTGACTGCGGAATAATATGGGGATATTACAGCTATAGATGTGACTGCGGTATAATATGGGGATATTACAGCTATAGATGTGACTGCGGTATAATATGGGGATATTCCATCTATAGATGCGACTGCTGTATAATATGGGGATATTCCATCTATAGATGTGACTGCTATATAATATGGGGATATTACATCTATAGAGGTGACTGCGGTATAATATGGGGACATTTCAGCTATAGATGTGACTGCGGTATAATATGGGGACATTCCAGCTATAGATGTGACTGCGGTATAATATGGGGATATTACAGCTATAGATGTGACTGCGGTATAATATGGGGACATTCCAGCTATAGATGTGACTGCGGTATAATATGGGGATATTCCATCTATAGATGTGACTGCGGTATAATATGGGGATATTCCATCTATAGATGTGACTGCGGTATAATATGGGGATATTACATCTATAGATGTGACTGCGGTATAATATGGGGATATTACATCTACACTGTGTTCCAAATTATTATGCAAATAATATTTTCTCAGATTTTCCCAAATTCCCTATATGAATTGCAGTCATTGTAATTTTCCAGTCAAATAACTATTCGAGTACAATTGAAAGGTTTTTGTATAATCTGCCTATGATAACAGGATATTTAAAAAAAAAAAAAAAAAAAACTCAAACTGCACTCAAAATGCATGTTCCAAATTATTATGCACAGCAGAGTTTTCAACCTTTTCATTTTAATAAAGAACAAAAAAATGGTGATTTGTGAAATTATAAGCATTAGCAGGTTATTACACACTGAAATCAAACAGTTTTCAACTCAAAACTTTATTCTAGGTGATGTTACATTTGCACATAGGACCGCTTGTTCGAAAGGAGCTTCTGAACTCTCTCGTCCATTGAATTTGTCAGGTTTTGGATGGTTTCTGCTTCAATTGTTTTGCATGAGGACAGAATACCCTCCCAGAGCTGTTGCTTAGATGTGAACTGCCTCCCGCCATCATAGACACTCCTTTTGATGATGCTCCAGAGGTTCTCAATGGGGTTGAGGTCAGAGGAGCATGGGGGCCACACCATAAGTTTGTCCCCTTTTATGCCCATAGCAGCCAGAGATGCAGATGTGTTATGTGCAGCATGAGACGGGGCATTATCATGCATGAAAATGATCTCGATGGTCCAGATGGATGGAGTGGAGGATGGCTGGTTGATGGACACCCCATGCAAACACGGCTACGGCGCTAACAAGGAGGAGGTGGAGTAATGTTTTGGGCTGGAATCATGGGGAGAGAGATTGTCGGCCCTTTTAGGATCCCTGAAGGGGTAAAGATGAACTCCATAATGTATGTTGAGTTTCTCAAACAGCACTTCCTTCCATGGTTCAAGAAGAAGAACCGTGTATTCCGCAGCAAGATCATTTTCATGCATGATAATGCCCCGTCTCATGCTGCACATAACACATCTGCATCTCTGGCTGCTATGGGCATAAAAGGGGACAAACTTATGGTGTGGCCCCCATGCTCCCCTGACCTCAACCCCATTGAGAACCTCTGGAGCATCATCAAAAGGAGTGTCTATGATGGCGGGAGGCAGTTCACATCTAACAACAGCTCTGGGAGGGTATTCTGTCCTCATGCAAAACAATTGAAGCAGAAACCATCCAAAACCTGACAAATTCAATGGACGAGAGAGTTCAGAAGCTCCTTTCGAACAAGCGGTCCTATGTGCAAATGTAACATCACCTAGAATAAAGTTTTGAGTTGAAAACTGTTTGATTTCAGTGTGTAATAACCTGCTAATGCTTATAATTTCACAAATCACCATTTTTTTGTTCTTTATTAAAATGAAAAGGTTGAAAACTCTGCTGTGCATAATAATTTGGAACATGCATTTTGAGTGCAGTTTGAGTTTTTTTTTTTTTAAATATCCTGTTATCATAGGCAGATTATACAAAAACCTTTCAATTGTACTCGAATAGTTATTTGACTGGAAAATTACAATGACTGCAATTCATATAGGGAATTTGGGAAAATCTGAGAAAATATTATTTGCATAATAATTTGGAACACAGTGTATACATGTGACTGCGGTATAATATGGAGATATTACATCTATAGATGTGACTGCGGTATAATATGGAGATATTACATCTATAGATGTGACTGCGGTATAATATGGGGATATTACATCTATAGATGTGACTGCGGTATAATATGGGGATATTACATCTATAGATGTGACTGCGGTATAATATGGGGATATTACATCTATAGATGTGACTGCGGTATAATATGGGGATATTACATCTATAGATGTGACTGCGGTATAATATGGGGATATTACATCTATAGATGTGACTGCGGTATAATATGGGGATATTACATCTATAGATGTGACTGCGGTATAATATGGGGATATTACAGCTATAGATGTGACTGCGGTATAACATGGGGATATTACAGCTATAGATGTGGCTGCGGTATAATATGGGGATATTACAGCTATAGATGTGACTGCGGTATAATATGGAGATATTACAGCTATAGATGTGACTGCGGTATAATATGGGGATATTACATCTATAGATGCGGCTGCGGTATAATATGGGGATATTACATCTATAGATGTGACTGCGGTATAATATGGGGATATTACATCTATAGATGTCACCTGCGGTATAATATGGGGATATTACAGCTATAGATGTGACTGCGGTATAATATGGGGATATTACAGCTATAGAATTGACTGCGGTATAATATGGGGATATTACAGCTATAGATGTGACTGCGGTATAATATGGGGATATTACATCTATAGATGTGACTACGGTATAATATGGAGATATTACATCTATAGATGTCACCTGCTGTATAATATGGAGATATTACATCTATAGATGTCACCTGCTGTATAATATGGAGATATTACATCTATAGATGTCACCTGCAGTGTAATATGGAGATATTACATCTATAGATGTCACCTGCAGTGTAATATGGGGATATTACAGCTATAGATGTCACCTGCAGTGTAATATGGGGATATTACAGCTATAGATGTGACTGCGGTGTAATATGGAGATATTACAGCTATAGATGTGACTGCGGTGTAATATGGAGATATTACATCTATAGATGTCACCTGCTGTATAATATGGAGATATTACATCTATAGATGTCACCTGCCGTGTAATATGGAGATATTACATCTATAGATGTCACCTGCCGTGTAATATGGGGATATTACAGCTATAGATGTGACTGCGGTATAATATGGGGATATTACATCTATAGATGTGACTGCGGTATAATATGGGGATATTACATCTATAGATGTGGCTGCGGTATAATATGGGGATATTACAGCTATAGATGTGACTGCGGTATAATATGGGGATATTACATCTATAGATGTGACTGCGGTATAATATGGGGATATTACATCTATAGATGTGACTGCGGTATAATATGGGGATATTACATCTATAGATGTGACTGCGGTATAATATGGGGACATTCCAGCTATAGATGTGACTGCGGTATAATATGGGGACATTCCAGCTATAGATGTGACTGCGGTATAATATGGGGATATTACAGCTATAGATGTGACTGCGGTATAATATGGGGACATTCCAGCTATAGATGTGACTGCGGTATAATATGGGGACATTCCAGCTATAGATGTGACTGCGGTATAATATGGGGATATTACAGCTATAGATGTGACTGCGGTATAATATGGGGACATTCCAGCTATAGATGTGACTGCGGTATAATATGGGGACATTACAGCTATAGATGTGACTGCGGTATAATATGGGGATATTCCATCTATAGATGTGACTGCGGTATAATATGGGGATATTCCATCTATAGATGTGACTGCGGTATAATATGGGGATATTCCATCTATAGATGTGACTGCGGTATAATATGGGGATATTCCATCTATAGATGTGACTGCGGTATAATATGGGGATATTCCATCTATAGATGTGACTGCGGTATAATATGGGGATATTACAGCTATAGATGTGACTGAGGTATAATATGGGGATATTACATCTATAGAGGTGACTGCGGTATAATATGGGGATATTACATCTATAGAGGTGACTGCGGTATAATATGGAGATATTACATCTATAGAGGTGACTGCGGTATAATATGGAGATATTACATCTATAGATGTGACTTCGGTATAATATGGGGATATTACATCTATAGATGTGACTGCGGTATAATATGGGGATATTACATCTATAGATGTGACTTCGGTATAATATGGGGATATTACATCTATAGATGTGACTTCGGTATAATATGGGGATATTACATCTATAGATGTGACTGCGGTATAATATGGAGATATTACATCTATAGATGTGACTGCGGTATAATATGGGGATATTACATCTATAGATGTGACTGCGGTATAATATGGAGATATTACATCTATAGATGTGACTGCGGTATAATATGGGGATATTACATCTATAGATGTGACTGCGGTATAATATGGGGATATTACATCTATAGATGTGACTTCGGTATAATATGGGGATATTACATCTATAGATGTGACTTCGGTATAATATGGGGATATTACATCTATAGATGTGACTGCGGTATAATATGGGGATATTACATCTATAGATGTGACTGTGGTATAATATGGAGATATTACACCTATAGATGTGACTGCGGTATAATATGGGGATATTACATCTATAGATGTGACTGTGGTATAATATGGAGATATTACATCTATAGATGTGACTTCGGTATAATATGGGGATATTACATCTATAGATGTGACTACGGTATAATATGGAGATATTACATCTATAGATGTCACCTGCTGTATAATATGGAGATATTACATCTATAGATGTCACCTGCTGTATAATATGGAGATATTACATCTATAGATGTCACCTGCAGTGTAATATGGAGATATTACATCTATAGATGTCACCTGCAGTGTAATATGGGGATATTACAGCTATAGATGTCACCTGTGGTGTAATATGGGGATATTACAGCTATAGATGTGACTGCGGTGTAATATGGAGATATTACAGCTATAGATGTGACTGCGGTGTAATATGGAGATATTACATCTATAGATGTCACCTGCTGTATAATATGGAGATATTACATCTATAGATGTCACCTGCCGTGTAATATGGAGATATTACATCTATAGATGTCACCTGCCGTGTAATATGGGGATATTACAGCTATAGATGTGACTGCGGTATAATATGGGGATATTACATCTATAGATGTGACTGCGGTATAATATGGGGATATTACATCTATAGATGTGGCTGCGGTATAATATGGGGATATTACAGCTATAGATGTGACTGCGGTATAATATGGGGATATTACATCTATAGATGTGACTGCGGTATAATATGGGGATATTACATCTATAGATGTGACTGCGGTATAATATGGGGATATTACATCTATAGATGTGACTGCGGTATAATATGGGGACATTCCAGCTATAGATGTGACTGCGGTATAATATGGGGACATTCCAGCTATAGATGTGACTGCGGTATAATATGGGGATATTACAGCTATAGATGTGACTGCGGTATAATATGGGGACATTCCAGCTATAGATGTGACTGCGGTATAATATGGGGACATTACAGCTATAGATGTGACTGCGGTATAATATGGGGATATTCCATCTATAGATGTGACTGCGGTATAATATGGGGATATTCCATCTATAGATGTGACTGCGGTATAATATGGGGATATTCCATCTATAGATGTGACTGCGGTATAATATGGGGATATTCCATCTATAGATGTGACTGCGGTATAATATGGGGATATTCCATCTATAGATGTGACTGCGGTATAATATGGGGATATTACAGCTATAGATGTGACTGAGGTATAATATGGGGATATTACATCTATAGAGGTGACTGCGGTATAATATGGGGATATTACATCTATAGAGGTGACTGCGGTATAATATGGAGATATTACATCTATAGAGGTGACTGCGGTATAATATGGAGATATTACATCTATAGATGTGACTTCGGTATAATATGGGGATATTACATCTATAGATGTGACTGCGGTATAATATGGGGATATTACATCTATAGATGTGACTGCGGTATAATATGGGGATATTACATCTATAGATGTGACTTCGGTATAATATGGGGATATTACATCTATAGATGTGACTGCGGTATAATATGGAGATATTACATCTATAGATGTGACTGCGGTATAATATGGGGATATTACATCTATAGATGTGACTGCGGTATAATGTGGAGATATTACATCTATAGATGTGACTGCGGTATAATATGGGGATATTACATCTATAGATGTGACTGCGGTATAATATGGGGATATTACATCTATAGATGTGACTTCGGTATAATATGGGGATATTACATCTATAGATGTGACTTCGGTATAATATGGGGATATTACATCTATAGATGTGACTGCGGTATAATATGGGGATATTACATCTATAGATGTGACTGTGGTATAATATGGAGATATTACACCTATAGATGTGACTGCGGTATAATATGGGGATATTACATCTATAGATGTGACTGTGGTATAATATGGAGATATTACATCTATAGATGTGACTTCGGTATAATATGGGGATATTACATCTATAGATGTGACTGCGGTATAATATGGGGATATTACATCTATAGATGTGACTGCGGTATAATATGGGGATATTACATCTATAGATGTGACTGTGGTATAATATGGGGATATTACATCTATAGATGTGACTGCGGTATAATATGGGGATATTACATCTATAGATGTGACTGTGGTATAATATGGAGATATTACACCTATAGATGTGACTGCGGTATAATATGGGGATATTACATCTATAGATGTGACTGCGGTATAATATGGAGATATTACATCTATATATGTGACTTCGGTATAATATGGGGATATTACATCTATAGATGTGACTTCGGTATAATATGGGGATATTACATCTATAGATGTGACTGCGGTTTAATATGGGGATATTACATCTATAGATGTGACTGCGGTATAATATGGGGATATTACATCTATAGATGTGACTGCGGTATAATATGGGGATATTACATCTATAGATGTGACTGTGGTATAATATGGGGATATTACATCTATAGATGTGACTGTGGTATAATATGGGGATATTACATCTATAGATGTGACTGCGGTATAATATGGGGATATTACATCTATAGATGTGACTGCGGTATAATATGGGGATATTACATCTATAGATGTGACTGCGGTATAATATGGGGATATTACATCTATAGATGTGACTGCGGTATAATATGGGGATATTACATCTATAGATGTGACTGCGGTATAATATGGGGATATTACATCTATAGATGTGACTGCGGTATAATATGGGGATATTACATCTATAGATGTGACTGCGGTATAATATGGGGATATTACAGCTATAGATGTGACTGCGGTATAATATGGAGATATTACAGCTATAGATGTGACTGCGGTATAATATGGGGATATTACATCTATAGATGCGGCTGCGGTATAATATGGGGATATTACATCTATAGATGTGACTGCGGTATAATATGGGGATATTACATCTATAGATGTCACCTGCGGTATAATATGGGGATATTACAGCTATAGATGTGACTGCGGTATAATATGGGGATATTACAGCTATAGAATTGACTGCGGTATAATATGGGGATATTACAGCTATAGATGTGACTGCGGTATAATATGGGGATATTACATCTATAGATGTAACTGCGGTATAATATGGAGATATTACAGCTATAGATGTGACTGCGGTATAATATGGGGATATTATATCTATAGATGTGACTGCGGTATAATATGGGGATATTACATCTATAGATGTGACTGCGGTATAATATGGGGATATTCCATCTATAGATGTGACTGCGGTATAATATGGAGATATTACATCTATAAATGTGGCTGCGGTATAATATGGAGATATTACAGCTATAGATGTGACTGCGGTATAATATGGGGATATTACATCTATAGATGTGGCTGCGGTATAATATGGGGATATTACAGCTATAGATTTGACTGCGGTATAATATGGGGATATTACATCTATAGATGTAACTGCGGTATAATATGGAGATATTACAGCTATAGATGTGACTGCGGTATAATATGGGGATATTACAGCTATAGATGTGACTGCGGTATAATATGGGGATATTACATCTATAGATGTGGCTGCGGTATAATATGGGGATATTACAGCTATAGATTTGACTGCGGTATAATATGGGGATATTACATCTATAGATGTGACTGCGGTATAATATGGGGATATTACAGCTATAGATGTGACTGCGGTATAATATGGGGATATTACATCTATACATGTGACTGCGGTATAATATGGGGATATTACATCTATACAGTTGTGCTCAAAAGTTTACATACCCCGGCAGAATTTTTCCTTCCTTGGCCTTGTTTCAGAGAATATGAATGATAACATAAAACTTTTCCTCTCCTCATGGTTATTGGTTGGGTGAAGCCATTTATTGTCAAACTACTGTGTTTTCTCTTTTTAAATCTTAATGACAACCAAAAACATCCAAATGACCCTGATCAAAAGTTCACATACCCTGGTGATTTTGTCCTGATAACATGCACAGAATTTGACACAAATGGGTTTGAATGGCTACTAAAGGTAACATCCTCACCTGAGACCTTTTTGCTTGTAATCAGTGTGTGTGCATAAAAGCTGAGTGAGTGTCTGGGATCCAGACAGACTCTTGTATCTTTCATCCAGCCACTGACGTTTCTGGATTGTGAGTCATGAGGAAAGCAAAAGAATTGTCAATGGATCTACAGGAAAGGGTAGTTGAACTGTGTAACACAGGAAAGGAATACAAAAAGATATCCAAGGAATTGATAATGCCAGTCAGCAGCGTTCAAACTGTGATTAACAAATGCAAAATCAGGGACTCTGTAAAAACCAAACCACGGTCAGGTAGACCAACAAAAATTTTGGCTACAACTGCAAGGAAAATTGTTTGGGATGCAAAGAAAAACCCACAAATAACATCAGCTAAAATTCAGGACTCTCTGAAAACTAGCGGTGTAGCTGCTTCAAGATGCACAATAAGGAGGCACTTGAAGAAAAATGGGCTGCATGGTCGAGTCGCCAGAAGAAAGCCAATAATGCCACAAAGTATCTACCCTACAATACGCCAAACAGCACAGAGACAAGCCTCAAAACTTCTGGTACAAGGTAATGTGGAGTGATGAGACCAAAATTTAACTTTTTGTCCACAACCATAAACGTTACATTTGGTGATAGGTCAACAAGGCCTATGATGAAAGGAACACCATTCCTACAGTAAAGCACGGAGGTAGATCGCTGAAGTTTTGGAGATGTGTGAGCTACAAAGACACAGGAAAATTGGTAAAAGTTGAAGGAAAGATGAATGCAGCACGTTATCAGCAAATACTGGAGGCAAATTTGCACTCATCAGCCCGGAAGATGCGCATGGGACGTACTTGGACGTTCCAACATGACAACGATCCAAAACACAAGGCCAAGTCGACCTGTCATTGGCTACAGCAGAACAAAGTGAATGTTCTGGAGTGGCCATCTCAGTCTCCTGACCTCAATATCATTGAGCCACTCTGGGGAGATCTCAAGCGCGCAGTTCATGCTAGACAGCCCAGGAATTTACAGGAGCTGGAGGCTTTTTGCCAAGAAGAATGGGCAGCTTTACCATCTGAGAAAACAAAGACCCTCATCCACAACTACCACAAAAGACTTCAAGCTGTCATTGATGGTAGAGGGGGCAATACACGGTATTAAGAACTGGGGTAAGTGAACTTTTGATCAGGGTCATTTGGATATTTTTGGTTGTCATTAAGACTTAGGCTGCGTGCCCACGTAGCGTTTTTCAAGCGTTTATGCTGCGGAATTTCCGCAGCATAAACGCTTGTGAAACGCTAGGTAATCCGCACCCCATGGTCCCCAAGGGGATTCCGCATGTTCTATGCACATGCTGCGGATTTTTCCGCAGCGTTTATGCTGCGTACAAAAATCCGCAGCATGTTCATTAATTTTGCGGAAGCGCAATGGAACTCCCGCCATTGACTTGCATTGAGACGCATAGAATCCGCATCTGTACATTTGTACAAGCGACTTCTATGCGTCTCTATGTGCGGATGGTACCCAGTTCTGGAGGAGAGAAGACTCTCATCCAGACCTGGGTACCATTGTACCTGTAAAAAAAGAATAAAATAAAAAATAAAGTTTATACTCACCTTTCCGAAGGCCCTCTCTGCATGCCGGCAGCGCTGATGGACCTTCGGTGACGTCACAGTCATGTGACCGCAGGCCCTTCACCGCTCTGTCTCGCGATATGCCGGCAGCCAGGAACCAGCCAGGAACGAGCGCTGCAGCCACGCCGGGGCCTCGGGGGTGAGTATAGCTTTATTTTTTTATTTTTACAGTCACACTATATATGCCGTTTGCATGGATTTATATAGTGTGACCTAGTTGTCAAGCACTTTCCAAGTGATGCTATCGCCTGGAAAGCTCTTGTCAATCTGCATGCGGAAACGCATGTGAATCCGCATGTATTCTGCAGGAAAAACGCATGCACAATCTGCATGTTTTTTTTCTGCCAGGGAGATGCTGAAATGCTGCAGAAATTTTCTGCTTCATTTCTGCATCGTGGGCACATAGCCTTAAAATGTGAAAACACAGTAGTTTGACAATAAATGGCTTCACCCAACCAATAACCATGAGTGGAGAAAAAGTACTTTTGTTATCATTCATATTCTCTGAAACAAGGCCAAGCAAGGAAAAGTTCTGCCGGGGTATGTAAACTTTTGAGCACAACTGTAGGTGAAAGACAGAAAAGCTTGTGGTTTTGGGGGGTCACATATTTTTCTTGTATAGTTTATTAGCATATTATATGTCCTTTACTCGCTTTTTTGGAGCCCTTAATTCAAACTTTGGCCCACGGAGTGGTTTTATTTGGCCCACGACACCAGAACCACCACCCCTATGTGGGCCCATTATACTGTATGGAGGACTATGTGGGGCCCATTATACTGTATGGAGGACTATGTGGGGCCCATTATACTGTATGGAGGACTATGTGGGGCCCATTATACTGTATGGAGGACTATGTGGGGCCCATTATACTGTATGGAGGACTATGTGGGGCCCATTATACTGTATGGAGGACTATGTGGGGCCCATTATACTGTATGGAGGACTATGTGGGGCCATTATTCTGTATGGAGGACTATGTGGGGCCATTATTCTGTATGGAGGACTATGTGGGGCCCATTATTCTGTATGGAGCACTGTGTGGGGCCCATTATTCTGTATGGAGCACTATGTGGGGCCCATTATTCTGTATGGAGGACTATGTGGGGCCCATTATTCTGTATGGAGGACTATGTTGGCCCATTATACTGTATGGAGGACTATGTTGGCCCATTATACTGTATGGAGGACTATGTGGGGCCCATTATACTGTATGGAGGACTGTGTGGGGCCCATTATACTGTATGGAGGACTGTGTGGGGCCCATTATACTGTATGGAGGACTGTGTGGGGCTCATTATACTGTATGGAGGACTGTGTGGGGCCCATTATACTGTATGGAGGGCTGTGTGGGGCCCATTATACTGTATGGAGGGCTGTGTGGGGCCCATTATACTGTATGGAGGACTGTGTGGGGCCCATTATACTGTATGGAGGACTGTGTGGGGCCCATTATACTGTATGGAGGACTGTGTGGGGCCCATTATACTGTATGGAGGACTGTGTGGGGCCCATTATACTGTATGGAGGACTGTGTGGGGCCCATTATACTGTATGAAGGACTGTATGGGGCCCATTATACTGTATGGAGGACTGTATGGGGCCCATTATACTGCATGGAGGACTATGTGGGGCCATTATACTGCATGGAGGACTGTGTGGGGCCCATTATACTGCATGGAGGACTGTGTGGGGCCCATTATACTCCATGGAGGACTGTGTGGGGCCCATTATACTCCATGGAGGACTGTGTGGGGCCCATTATACTCCATGGAGGACTGTGTGGGGCCCATTATACTCCATGGAGGACTGTGTGGGGCCCATTATACTCCATGGAGGACTGTGTGGGGCCCATTATACTCCATGGAGGACTGTGTGGGGCCCATTATACTGTATGGAGGACTGTGTGGGGCCCATTATACTGTATGGAGGACTGTGTGGGGCCCATTATACTGTATGGAGGACTGTGTGGGGCCCATTATACTGTATGGAGGACTGTGTTGTGTTAGAACCTTGCTCTTAGGTTTTTTCTATTGCTGGTCACATGACCTTGTTGGCCTATTTAGTCCTGCTCCGCCCTTCTGGCTTTGCTGGACTTCATTGTATTACTACTCTTTAGCTAGCCTGTGCTCAGTATCTAACTCTGTTAGTTTGCTTGGTCTTCGGACCTCTGTGTTCTATATATTTTGTTTGTTCGTCTGTCTGCTACTATTTCTGTTAGGAGGTGTCCATTTTGCTCCCAGTCCCTAGTACTTGTAGGGATTCCTTCCCCACATCTATAGGTCTCCGTACAGACTAGCTGAGGACTTTAGCAGGTCTGATCGCAGGATCAGGTTCCCTGTTACATCGTAGGGATCAAGCTGAGTTCTATTGTAGGGACAGATCTCCTCTCTTTCCTTAGCTCTGGTAGCAGAACATAACAGTAAGTCCAGCCTGCAAATTCTCTAAGGAAAGATTTTTCTGTTCCATCATGGTGTCGGTTCTGGATTTGGCTAAACGCCTGCAGGAACTCTCTCTGGAGGTGGCCGAGCTCCATCAGCACGTGAGTAACTGTCCTGGAGCACATTTCTTGGAGCCTAAGGTACGTTTGCCTGATTTATTTTTTGGTGAACACCAAGAATTTTTTTCATTTAAAAATGCTTGCTTATTGTATTTTCGTTTGAGACCCAGGTCCTCTGGGGATGAATCCCAGCGCATAGGGTTCATAATGTCACTTTTGCGCAAAGAGCCTCAGGAGTGGGCCTTTTCTTTGCAACCTAGTGATACATGCTTTAGATCAGTGGATAGTTTTTTTTCTGCTTTGGGGCTATTATATGATGATCCTGACCGTGTCTCATCTGCTGAGACTGAGTTGAGACGTTTGAGACAGGGATCAGGTAATGTGGAAAAATATTGTACTCATTTCCGTCGGTGGTCTACTCAAATAGGGTGGAACGATTCTGCTCTGAAGAGTCTGTTTCTTGCTGGGCTTAGTGAAAGGGTTAAAGACCTGCTAATTGCTTATCCCACACCTGAAGATTTGCAACAGGCTATGCAATTAGCTATACGGGTGGATAGGGGACTGCGTGCAAGGGTTAATGAGAGCAAATCCTCTGCTATGTCAGTTTCTGGTCATGAGAATGTGTGTACTGACAGTGGAGAGCCGATGGAGATTGGAGCGATGGCACCTCGCTCTCAAGAAAAGGACCGCAGATTTTCTGAAGGTTTGTGTTTCTATTGCGGAAATTCTGGTCATTTCATTAAAAGCTGTGAGCTTCGTATGAAGAAAGAAAAAAAAATGGTCAGTCATGCCCGTATTGCCTGTTTAAATTCCAAGGGTGTATTTTTAGCTGCTTCCACGATTGCTCAGGAAAAATTAATGGAATTTCGGGTGTTTGTCGATTGTGGGTCTACTCTGAATGTAATTGATGGGGGATTCTTGGGAAGACTCAATTTAAAACCCGAACCTTTATCATCCCCCATTGCTGTGGTTTCTGTGGATGGTTCCCCTTTGAAGAATATTACTCTCAAGGTCTGTGAATTTCCTCTCACTATTAATGGTGTTCACCATGAGAAATTGGATTTGGTAGTTTTGAATAACTTGCCTTCTCCGGTGGTGTTGGGATTGCCCTGGTTAAAATTTCACAATCCTGTACTGGATTGGTCTACCAGTGAAATTAAATCCTGGAGCCATAAATGTTATGACAAGTGTTGTAACGGGCGTATTGCTGCTGTGGATAGGGGGGAATTGCCTGTTCCTATTCAGGATTTTTGGAGAGTTTTTTCTGAGAAGGAATCGCAGGTTTTGCCTCCCCATAGAGAATATGATTGTACTATTGAATTTGTCCCTGGATCGACTCTTCCTAAAAGTCGTTTATTTAACCTTACTATTCCTGAGAGGAAGGCTTTGGAGGAATACATACAGACAAGTTTGGCCGCCGGTCACATTAGGCCCTCTAAGTCTCCTGTGGCGGTTGGATTTTTTTTTGTAAAAAAAAAAGGACGGCGGTTTACGTCCTTGTCTGGATTTTCGTGAGATTAACAAAATTACTGTACGCAATCCTTACCCACTGCCATTGATTCCTGATCTGTTTAACCAGTTAGTGGGGGCCAAGTGGTTCTCTAAAATTGACCTTCGGGGGGCATACAATCTGTTGCGCATGAAGGAGGGTGATGAATGGAAGACTGCTTTTAACACTCCTGTGGGCCATTTTGAGAATCTGGTGATGCCTTTTGGTCTTACTAATGCTCCTGCATTTTTTCAGAATCTGATTAATGACATCCTTAGACCTTTGATCGGCAAAAATGTGGTTGTGTATTTGGATGACATTTTGATTTATTCGCCGGATCTGGAGTCTCATTGGCGGAGCGTACGTGAGGTATTACAGTTATTAATGGACAATTCGCTTTTTGCTAAGCTGGAGAAATGTGAGTTCGCTGTACAGAGAATTAGTTTTTTGGGCTACATTATCTCCAGCAAAGGTTTTGAGATGGACCCTGTGAAGGTTCAGGCTGTGCAGGAATGGCCTAGGCCTATTGGTTTGAAATCGATACAGAGGTTTTTGGGTTTCGCCAATTATTATAGAAAATTCATTAAAAATTTTTCTATTATTGTCAAACCTCTGACTGATCTCACCAGGAAAGGTGCTGATGCGGTTCAGTGGACTACTGAGGCCATTGAAGCTTTTGTGTATCTCAAGGAGAGGTTCACCTCTGCTCCCATCCTTATGCAGCCTGATGTGACTAAGCCGTTTTTGGTTGAGGTTGATGCTTCCTCTGTGGGGGTTGGCGCAGTATTGTCTCAGGATAACGGGGATGGAGTACATCCCTGTGCCTTTTTTTCAAAAAAATTTTCGGAGACTGAACTGAATTACGATATTGGTAATCGGGAATTATTGGCTATTAAACTCGCATTTGAACACTGGCGCCACCTCTTGGAAGGTGCTGAATTTCCCGTTCAGGTTTTTACGGATCCTAAAAATCTGATATATCTTGATGCTGCCAAGCGCCTGAATGCCCGTCAGGCTAGGTGGGCACTGTTTTTCTCGCGGTTTAATTTTTCTGTTACTTACATCCCAGGTACTAAGAATGTTAAGGCGGATGCCTTGTCTCGCAGTTTTTCTCCCATAGTCGGTGCTGAGAAAGAGGAGAACATTTTACAAGAAGGTGTTGTGATAGCTGCTTTGGACTCCGTTTTGGAAGATGAGATTCTTAAAGCTCAGGAGAATGCCCCATCTAACACTCCCCATGGGAGGTTGTTTGTGCCTGGGACCTTTAGGAGAGATTTGTTTGTTGAGTGTCACGAATCTCGGTTGGCAGGTCATCCCGGAATCTCTGAGACCAAGAGACTGGTGGGTCGCAGTTTTTGGTGGCCTGGATGGCAGAAGGAAGTCATTAAGTGGGTGCGTCAATGTACTATATGTGCTAGATCTAAGTCCTCACATACTCCTGCTGCGGGGTTACTTTGCCCTCTGGAGGTTCCCAGTGCTCCTTGGACACATTTGGCTATGGACTTTATAACTGACCTTCCCCCCTCTGAGGGTTTTACTGTCATCTGGGTGGTCGTGGACCGTTTTAGCAAGATGTGTCACTTGGTTCCCTTCGTCAAACTGCCCTGCGCTAAGACTCTCGCTAAGGCCTTTGTCAAGGAAATTGTCAGACTTCATGGCGTTCCTACTGACATTGTTTCTGATAGGGGACCTCAGTTCGTGGCTCGCTTTTGGCGCGCCTTTTGTGACAGGTTGGGAGTTCATTTGTCGTTCTCATCCGGATATCATCCTGAATCTAATGGCCAGACAGAAAGGAAAAACCAGGATGTTGAGCAGTTCTTACGTTGTTTTGTGGCAGACAATCAAGAGGGGTGGTCTGAGTTTCTGCCACTTGCTGAATTTGCTCTGAACAATCATACATCTTCTTCTGCTGGTTGTTCGCCTTTTTTTTGTTGTTCTGGGAGACATCCGTCGTTTGGGTCGTTCTCCAAGTTGGTATCTGCCGTGCCTGAGGAGGAGAATTTTTCCGGCGATTTGGAGAGAGTTTGGACGGATGTGCGTGGTAATCTTCAGGAAGCTAACAGAAAATCTAAAGACTACTTTGATAGGAAACGACAGGAGGTTTTGTTCGCTGTTGGTGACATGGTTTGGTTGTCCTCTAGGAATCTGCGGTTGAGGATTCCTTCTAAGAAATTGGGTCCCAAGTTTGTAGGGCCCTTTAAGGTGCTTCAGGTTGTCAACCAATCTGCTGTTAGGTTGGAGGTTCCTACCTCCTGGAGAATTAATCCGGTGTTTCATGTCTCTCTGTTGAAAAAAGCTGTTATGTCGGATTGTGACGCCTCTGCCTCTGTTCCTCCGGTGGTGGAGGACGGGGAATATGAAATGTCTCGCATCCTTAATTCTAGACGGTATAGAGGTAGTTTGCAGTATCTCGTGGCCTGGAAAGGTTTCGGACCCGAGGATAACTCATGGGTGAGGTCGGATGATGTTTCCGCGTCCAGACTTATCAGAGCGTTTCACAGGAGATTTCCTGATAAGCCTGGTCCTAGGGGATCCGGAGGATCCTCTTAGAAGGGGGGGTACTGTAAGAACCTTGCTCTTAGGTTTTTTCTATTGCTGGTCACATGACCTTGTTGGCCTATTTAGTCCTGCTCCGCCCTTCTGGCTTTGCTGGACTTCATTGTATTACTACTCTTTAGCTAGCCTGTGCTCAGTATCTAACTCTGTTAGTTTGCTTGGTCTTCGGACCTCTGTGTTCTATATATTTTGTTTGTTCGTCTGTCTGCTACTATTTCTGTTAGGAGGTGTCCATTTTGCTCCCAGTCCCTAGTGCTTGTAGGGATTCCTTCCCCACATCTATAGGTCTCCGTACAGACTAGCTGAGGACTTTAGCAGGTCTGATCGCAGGATCAGGTTCCCTGTTACATCGTAGGGATCAAGCTGAGTTCTATTGTAGGGACAGATCTCCTCTCTTTCCTTAGCTCTGGTAGCAGAACATAACAGTTGGGCCCATTATACTGTATGGAGGACTGTATGGGGCCCATTATACTGCATGGAGGACTATGTGGGGCCATTATACTGTATGGAGGACTGTGTGGGGCCCATTATACTCCATGGAGGACTGTGTGGGGCCCATTATACTCCATGGAGGACTGTGTGGGGCCCATTATACTCTATGGATGACTGTGTGGGGCCCATTATACTGTATGGAGGACTGTGTGGGGCCCATTATACTGTATGGAGCCCATTATACTGTATGGAGGACTATGTGGGGCCCATTATACTGTATGGAGGACTATGTGGGGCCCATTATACTGTATGGAGGACTATGTGGGGCCATTATTCTGTATGGAGGACTATGTGGGGCCATTATTCTGTATGGAGGACTATGTGGGGCCCATTATTCTGTATGGAGCACTGTGTGGGGCCCATTATTCTGTATGGAGCACTATGTGGGGCCCATTATTCTGTATGGAGGACTATGTGGGGCCCATTATTCTGTATGGAGGACTATGTTGGCCCATTATACTGTATGGAGGACTATGTTGGCCCATTATACTGTATGGAGGACTATGTGGGGCCCATTATACTGTATGGAGGACTGTGTGGGGCCCATTATACTGTATGGAGGACTGTGTGGGGCCCATTATACTGTATGGAGGACTGTCTGGGGCTCATTATACTGTATGGAGGACTGTGTGGGGCCCATTATACTGTATGGAGGGCTGTGTGGGGCCCATTATACTGTATGGAGGGCTGTGTGGGGCCCATTATACTGTATGGAGGACTGTGTGGGGCCCATTATACTGTATGGAGGACTGTGTGGGGCCCATTATACTGTATGGAGGACTGTGTGGGGCCCATTATACTGTATGGAGGACTGTGTGGGGCCCATTATACTGTATGGAGGACTGTGTGGGGCCCATTATACTGTATGAAGGACTGTATGGGGCCCATTATACTGTATGGAGGACTGTATGGGGCCCATTATACTGCATGGAGGACTATGTGGGGCCATTATACTGCATGGAGGACTGTGTGGGGCCCATTATACTGCATGGAGGACTGTGTGGGGCCCATTATACTCCATGGAGGACTGTGTGGGGCCCATTATACTCCATGGAGGACTGTGTGGGGCCCATTATACTCCATGGAGGACTGTGTGGGGCCCATTATACTCCATGGAGGACTGTGTGGGGCCCATTATACTCCATGGAGGACTGTGTGGGGCCCATTATACTCCATGGAGGACTGTGTGGGGCCCATTATACTGTATGGAGGACTGTGTGGGGCCCATTATACTGTATGGAGGACTGTGTGGGGCCCATTATACTGTATGGAGGACTGTGTGGGGCCCATTATACTGTATGGAGGACTGTGTGGGGCCCATTATACTGTATGGAGGACTGTGTTGTGTTAGAACCTTGCTCTTAGGTTTTTTCTATTGCTGGTCACATGACCTTGTTGGCCTATTTAGTCCTGCTCCGCCCTTCTGGCTTTGCTGGACTTCATTGTATTACTACTCTTTAGCTAGCCTGTGCTCAGTATCTAACTCTGTTAGTTTGCTTGGTCTTCGGACCTCTGTGTTCTATATATTTTGTTTGTTCGTCTGTCTGCTACTATTTCTGTTAGGAGGTGTCCATTTTGCTCCCAGTCCCTAGTACTTGTAGGGATTCCTTCCCCACATCTATAGGTCTCCGTACAGACTAGCTGAGGACTTTAGCAGGTCTGATCGCAGGATCAGGTTCCCTGTTACATCGTAGGGATCAAGCTGAGTTCTATTGTAGGGACAGATCTCCTCTCTTTCCTTAGCTCTGGTAGCAGAACATAACAGTAAGTCCAGCCTGCAAATTCTCTAAGGAAAGATTTTTCTGTTCCATCATGGTGTCGGTTCTGGATTTGGCTAAACGCCTGCAGGAACTCTCTCTGGAGGTGGCCGAGCTCCATCAGCACGTGAGTAACTGTCCTGGAGCACATTTCTTGGAGCCTAAGGTACGTTTGCCTGATTTATTTTTTGGTGAACACCAGGAATTTTTTTCATTTAAAAATGCTTGCTTATTGTATTTTCGTTTGAGACCCAGGTCCTCTGGGGATGAATCCCAGCGCATAGGGTTCATAATGTCACTTTTGCGCAAAGAGCCTCAGGAGTGGGCCTTTTCTTTGCAACCTAGTGATACATGCTTTAGATCAGTGGATAGTTTTTTTTCTGCTTTGGGGCTATTATATGATGATCCTGACCGTGTCTCATCTGCTGAGACTGAGTTGAGACGTTTGAGACAGGGATCAGGTAATGTGGAAAAATATTGTACTCATTTCCGTCGGTGGTCTACTCAAATAGGGTGGAACGATTCTGCTCTGAAGAGTCTGTTTCTTGCTGGGCTTAGTGAAAGGGTTAAAGACCTGCTAATTGCTTATCCCACACCTGAAGGTTTGCAACAGGCTATGCAATTAGCTATACGGGTGGATAGGGGACTGCGTGCAAGGGTTAATGAGAGCAAATCCTCTGCTATGTCAGTTTCTGGTCATGAGAATGTGTGTACTGACAGTGGAGAGCCGATGGAGATTGGAGCGATGGCACCTCGCTCTCAAGAAAAGGACCGCAGATTTTCTGAAGGTTTGTGTTTCTATTGCGGAAATTCTGGTCATTTCATTAAAAGCTGTGAGCTTCGTATGAAGAAAGAAAAAAAAATGGTCAGTCATGCCCGTATTGCCTGTTTAAATTCCAAGGGTGTATTTTTAGCTGCTTCCACGATTGCTCAGGAAAAATTAATGGAATTTCGGGTGTTTGTCGATTGTGGGTCTACTCTGAATGTAATTGATGGGGGATTCTTGGGAAGACTCAATTTAAAACCCGAACCTTTATCATCCCCCATTGCTGTGGTTTCTGTGGATGGTTCCCCTTTGAAGAATATTACTCTCAAGGTCTGTGAATTTCCTCTCACTATTAATGGTGTTCACCATGAGAAATTGGATTTGGTAGTTTTGAATAACTTGCCTTCTCCGGTGGTGTTGGGATTGCCCTGGTTAAAATTTCACAATCCTGTACTGGATTGGTCTACCAGTGAAATTAAATCCTGGAGCCATAAATGTTATGACAAGTGTTGTAACGGGCGTATTGCTGCTGTGGATAGGGGGGAATTGCCTGTTCCTATTCAGGATTTTTGGAGAGTTTTTTCTGAGAAGGAATCGCAGGTTTTGCCTCCCCATAGAGACTATGATTGTACTATTGAATTTGTCCCTGGATCGACTCTTCCTAAAAGTCGTTTATTTAACCTTACTATTCCTGAGAGAAAGGCTTTGGAGGAATACATGCAGACAAGTTTGGCCGCCGGTCACATTAGGCCCTCTAAGTCTCCTGTGGCGGTTGGATTTTTTTTTGTAAAAAAAAAAGGACGGCGGTTTACGTCCTTGTCTGGATTTTCGTGAGATTAACAAAATTACTGTACGCAATCCTTACCCACTGCCATTGATTCCTGATCTGTTTAACCAGTTTGTGGGGGCCAAGTGGTTCTCTAAAATTGACCTTCGGGGGGCATACAATCTGTTGCGCATGAAGGAGGGTGATGAATAGAAGACTGCTTTTAACACTCCTGTGGGTCATTTTGAGAATCTGGTGATGCCTTTTGGTCTTACTAATGCTCCTGCATTTTTTCAGAATCTGATTAATGACATCCTTAGACCTTTGATCGGCAAAAATGTGGTTGTGTATTTGGATGACATTTTGATTTATTCGCCGGATCTGGAGTCTCATTGGCGGAGCGTGCGTGAGGTATTACAGTTATTAATGGACAATTCGCTTTTTGCTAAGCTGGAGAAATGTGAGTTCGCTGTACAGAGAATTAGTTTTTTGGGCTACATTATCTCCAGCAAAGGTTTTGAGATGGACCCTGTGAAGGTTCAGGCTGTGCAGGAATGGCCTAGGCCTATTGGTTTGAAATCGATACAGAGGTTTTTGGGTTTCGCCAATTATTATAGAAAATTCATTAAAAATTTTTCTATTATTGTCAAACCTCTGACTGATCTCACCAGGAAAGGTGCTGATGCGGTTCAGTGGACTACTGAGGCCATTGAAGCTTTTGTGTATCTCAAGGAGAGGTTCACCTCTGCTCCCATCCTTATGCAGCCTGATGTGACTAAGCCGTTTTTGGTTGAGGTTGATGCTTCCTCTGTGGGGGTTGGCGCAGTATTGTCTCAGGATAACGGGGATGGAGTACATCCCTGTGCCTTTTTTTCAAAAAAATTTTCGGAGACTGAACTGAATTACGATATTGGTAATCGGGAATTATTGGCTATTAAACTCGCATTTGAACACTGGCGCCACCTCTTGGAAGGTGCTGAATTTCCCGTTCAGGTTTTTACGGATCCTAAAAATCTGATATATCTTGATGCTGCCAAGCGCCTGAATGCCCGTCAGGCTAGGTGGGCACTGTTTTTCTCGCGGTTTAATTTTTCTGTTACTTACATCCCAGGTACTAAGAATGTTAAGGCGGATGCCTTGTCTCGCAGTTTTTCTCCCATAGTCGGTGCTGAGAAAGAGGAGAACATTTTACAAGAAGGTGTTGTGATAGCTGCTTTGGACTCCGTTTTGGAAGATGAGATTCTTAAAGCTCAGGAGAATGCCCCATCTAACACTCCCCATGGGAGGTTGTTTGTGCCTGGGACCTTTAGGAGAGATTTGTTTGTTGAGTGTCACGAATCTCGGTTGGCAGGTCATCCCGGAATCTCTGAGACCAAGAGACTGGTGGGTCGCAGTTTTTGGTGGCCTGGATGGCAGAAGGAAGTCATTAAGTGGGTGCGTCAATGTACTATATGTGCTAGATCTAAGTCCTCACATACTCCTGCTGCGGGGTTACTTTGCCCTCTGGAGGTTCCCAGTGCTCCTTGGACACATTTGGCTATGGACTTTATAACTGACCTTCCCCCCTCTGAGGGTTTTACTGTCATCTGGGTGGTCGTGGACCGTTTTAGCAAGATGTGTCACTTGGTTCCCTTCGTCAAACTGCCCTGCGCTAAGACTCTCGCTAAGGCCTTTGTCAAGGAAATTGTCAGACTTCATGGCGTTCCTACTGACATTGTTTCTGATAGGGGACCTCAGTTCGTGGCTCGCTTTTGGCGCGCCTTTTGTGACAGGTTGGGAGTTCATTTGTCGTTCTCATCCGGATATCATCCTGAATCTAATGGCCAGACAGAAAGGAAAAACCAGGATGTTGAGCAGTTCTTACGTTGTTTTGTGGCAGACAATCAAGAGGGGTGGTCTGAGTTTCTGCCACTTGCTGAATTTGCTCTGAACAATCATACATCTTCTTCTGCTGGTTGTTCGCCTTTTTTTTGTTGTTCTGGGAGACATCCGTCGTTTGGGTCGTTCTCCAAGTTGGTATCTGCCGTGCCTGAGGAGGAGAATTTTTCCGGCGATTTGGAGAGAGTTTGGACGGATGTGCGTGGTAATCTTCAGGAAGCTAACAGAAAATCTAAAGACTACTTTGATAGGAAACGACAGGAGGTTTTGTTCGCTGTTGGTGACATGGTTTGGTTGTCCTCTAGGAATCTGCGGTTGAGGATTCCTTCTAAGAAATTGGGTCCCAAGTTTGTAGGGCCCTTTAAGGTGCTTCAGGTTGTCAACCAATCTGCTGTTAGGTTGGAGGTTCCTACCTCCTGGAGAATTAATCCGGTGTTTCATGTCTCTCTGTTGAAAAAAGCTGTTATGTCGGATTGTGACGCCTCTGCCTCTGTTCCTCCGGTGGTGGAGGACGGGGAATATGAAATGTCTCGCATCCTTAATTCTAGACGGTATAGAGGTAGTTTGCAGTATCTCGTGGCCTGGAAAGGTTTCGGACCCGAGGATAACTCATGGGTGAGGTCGGATGATGTTTCCGCGTCCAGACTTATCAGAGCGTTTCACAGGAGATTTCCTGATAAGCCTGGTCCTAGGGGATCCGGAGGATCCTCTTAGAAGGGGGGGTACTGTTAGAACCTTGCTCTTAGGTTTTTTCTATTGCTGGTCACATGACCTTGTTGGCCTATTTAGTCCTGCTCCGCCCTTCTGGCTTTGCTGGACTTCATTGTATTACTACTCTTTAGCTAGCCTGTGCTCAGTATCTAACTCTGTTAGTTTGCTTGGTCTTCGGACCTCTGTGTTCTATATATTTTGTTTGTTCGTCTGTCTGCTACTATTTCTGTTAGGAGGTGTCCATTTTGCTCCCAGTCCCTAGTACTTGTAGGGATTCCTTCCCCACATCTATAGGTCTCCGTACAGACTAGCTGAGGACTTTAGCAGGTCTGATCGCAGGATCAGGTTCCCTGTTACATCGTAGGGATCAAGCTGAGTTCTATTGTAGGGACAGATCTCCTCTCTTTCCTTAGCTCTGGTAGCAGAACATAACAGTTGGGCCCATTATACTGTATGGAGGACTGTATGGGGCCCATTATACTGCATGGAGGACTATGTGGGGCCATTATACTGTATGGAGGACTGTGTGGGGCCCATTATACTCCATGGAGGACTGTGTGGGGCCCATTATACTCCATGGAGGACTGTGTGGGGCCCATTATACTCTATGGATGACTGTGTGGGGCCCATTATACTGTATGGAGGACTGTGTGGGGCCCATTATACTGTATGGAGCCCATTATACTGTATGGAGGACTATGTGGGGCCCATTATACTGTATGGAGGACTATGTGGGGCCCATTATACTGTATGGAGGACTATGTGGGGCCATTATTCTGTATGGAGGACTATGTGGGGCCATTATTCTGTATGGAGGACTATGTGGGGCCCATTATTCTGTATGGAGCACTGTGTGGGGCCCATTATTCTGTATGGAGCACTATGTGGGGCCCATTATTCTGTATGGAGGACTATGTGGGGCCCATTATTCTGTATGGAGGACTATGTTGGCCCATTATACTGTATGGAGGACTATGTTGGCCCATTATACTGTATGGAGGACTATGTGGGGCCCATTATACTGTATGGAGGACTGTGTGGGGCCCATTATACTGTATGGAGGACTGTGTGGGGCCCATTATACTGTATGGAGGACTGTGTGGGGCTCATTATACTGTATGGAGGACTGTGTGGGGCCCATTATACTGTATGGAGGGCTGTGTGGGGCCCATTATACTGTATGGAGGGCTGTGTGGGGCCCATTATACTGTATGGAGGACTGTGTGGGGCCCATTATACTGTATGGAGGACTGTGTGGGGCCCATTATACTGTATGGAGGACTGTGTGGGGCCCATTATACTGTATGGAGGACTGTGTGGGGCCCATTATACTGTATGGAGGACTGTGTGGGGCCCATTATACTGTATGAAGGACTGTATGGGGCCCATTATACTGTATGGAGGACTGTATGGGGCCCATTATACTGCATGGAGGACTATGTGGGGCCATTATACTGCATGGAGGACTGTGTGGGGCCCATTATACTGCATGGAGGACTGTGTGGGGCCCATTATACTCCATGGAGGACTGTGTGGGGCCCATTATACTCCATGGAGGACTGTGTGGGGCCCATTATACTCCATGGAGGACTGTGTGGGGCCCATTATACTCCATGGAGGACTGTGTGGGGCCCATTATACTCCATGGAGGACTGTGTGGGGCCCATTATACTCCATGGAGGACTGTGTGGGGCCCATTATACTGTATGGAGGACTGTGTGGGGCCCATTATACTGTATGGAGGACTGTGTGGGGCCCATTATACTGTATGGAGGACTGTGTGGGGCCCATTATACTGTATGGAGGACTGTGTTGTGTTAGAACCTTGCTCTTAGGTTTTTTCTATTGCTGGTCACATGACCTTGTTGGCCTATTTAGTCCTGCTCCGCCCTTCTGGCTTTGCTGGACTTCATTGTATTACTACTCTTTAGCTAGCCTGTGCTCAGTATCTAACTCTGTTAGTTTGCTTGGTCTTCGGACCTCTGTGTTCTATATATTTTGTTTGTTCGTCTGTCTGCTACTATTTCTGTTAGGAGGTGTCCATTTTGCTCCCAGTCCCTAGTACTTGTAGGGATTCCTTCCCCACATCTATAGGTCTCCGTACAGACTAGCTGAGGACTTTAGCAGGTCTGATCGCAGGATCAGGTTCCCTGTTACATCGTAGGGATCAAGCTGAGTTCTATTGTAGGGACAGATCTCCTCTCTTTCCTTAGCTCTGGTAGCAGAACATAACAGTAAGTCCAGCCTGCAAATTCTCTAAGGAAAGATTTTTCTGTTCCATCATGGTGTCGGTTCTGGATTTGGCTAAACGCCTGCAGGAACTCTCTCTGGAGGTGGCCGAGCTCCATCAGCACGTGAGTAACTGTCCTGGAGCACATTTCTTGGAGCCTAAGGTACGTTTGCCTGATTTATTTTTTGGTGAACACCAAGAATTTTTTTCATTTAAAAATGCTTGCTTATTGTATTTTCGTTTGAGACCCAGGTCCTCTGGGGATGAATCCCAGCGCATAGGGTTCATAATGTCACTTTTGCGCAAAGAGCCTCAGGAGTGGGCCTTTTCTTTGCAACCTAGTGATACATGCTTTAGATCAGTGGATAGTTTTTTTTCTGCTTTGGGGCTATTATATGATGATCCTGACCGTGTCTCATCTGCTGAGACTGAGTTGAGACGTTTGAGACAGGGATCAGGTAATGTGGAAAAATATTGTACTCATTTCCGTCGGTGGTCTACTCAAATAGGGTGGAACGATTCTGCTCTGAAGAGTCTGTTTCTTGCTGGGCTTAGTGAAAGGGTTAAAGACCTGCTAATTGCTTATCCCACACCTGAAGATTTGCAACAGGCTATGCAATTAGCTATACGGGTGGATAGGGGACTGCGTGCAAGGGTTAATGAGAGCAAATCCTCTGCTATGTCAGTTTCTGGTCATGAGAATGTGTGTACTGACAGTGGAGAGCCGATGGAGATTGGAGCGATGGCACCTCGCTCTCAAGAAAAGGACCGCAGATTTTCTGAAGGTTTGTGTTTCTATTGCGGAAATTCTGGTCATTTCATTAAAAGCTGTGAGCTTCGTATGAAGAAAGAAAAAAAAATGGTCAGTCATGCCCGTATTGCCTGTTTAAATTCCAAGGGTGTATTTTTAGCTGCTTCCACGATTGCTCAGGAAAAATTAATGGAATTTCGGGTGTTTGTCGATTGTGGGTCTACTCTGAATGTAATTGATGGGGGATTCTTGGGAAGACTCAATTTAAAACCCGAACCTTTATCATCCCCCATTGCTGTGGTTTCTGTGGATGGTTCCCCTTTGAAGAATATTACTCTCAAGGTCTGTGAATTTCCTCTCACTATTAATGGTGTTCACCATGAGAAATTGGATTTGGTAGTTTTGAATAACTTGCCTTCTCCGGTGGTGTTGGGATTGCCCTGGTTAAAATTTCACAATCCTGTACTGGATTGGTCTACCAGTGAAATTAAATCCTGGAGCCATAAATGTTATGACAAGTGTTGTAACGGGCGTATTGCTGCTGTGGATAGGGGGGAATTGCCTGTTCCTATTCAGGATTTTTGGAGAGTTTTTTCTGAGAAGGAATCGCAGGTTTTGCCTCCCCATAGAGACTATGATTGTACTATTGAATTTGTCCCTGGATCGACTCTTCCTAAAAGTCGTTTATTTAACCTTACTATTCCTGAGAGAAAGGCTTTGGAGGAATACATACAGACAAGTTTGGCCGCCGGTCACATTAGGCCCTCTAAGTCTCCTGTGGCGGTTGGATTTTTTTTTGTAAAAAAAAAAGGACGGCGGTTTACGTCCTTGTCTGGATTTTCGTGAGATTAACAAAATTACTGTACGCAATCCTTACCCACTGCCATTGATTCCTGATCTGTTTAACCAGTTAGTGGGGGCCAAGTGGTTCTCTAAAATTGACCTTCGGGGGGCATACAATCTGTTGCGCATGAAGGAGGGTGATGAATGGAAGACTGCTTTTAACACTCCTGTGGGTCATTTTGAGAATCTGGTGATGCCTTTTGGTCTTACTAATGCTCCTGCATTTTTTCAGAATCTGATTAATGACATCCTTAGACCTTTGATCGGCAAAAATGTGGTTGTGTATTTGGATGACATTTTGATTTATTCGCCGGATCTGGAGTCTCATTGGCGGAGCGTACGTGAGGTATTACAGTTATTAATGGACAATTCGCTTTTTGCTAAGCTGGAGAAATGTGAGTTCGCTGTACAGAGAATTAGTTTTTTGGGCTACATTATCTCCAGCAAAGGTTTTGAGATGGACCCTGTGAAGGTTCAGGCTGTGCAGGAATGGCCTAGGCCTATTGGTTTGAAATCGATACAGAGGTTTTTGGGTTTCGCCAATTATTATAGAAAATTCATTAAAAATTTTTCTATTATTGTCAAACCTCTGACTGATCTCACCAGGAAAGGTGCTGATGCGGTTCAGTGGACTACTGAGGCCATTGAAGCTTTTGTGTATCTCAAGGAGAGGTTCACCTCTGCTCCCATCCTTATGCAGCCTGATGTGACTAAGCCGTTTTTGGTTGAGGTTGATGCTTCCTCTGTGGGGGTTGGCGCAGTATTGTCTCAGGATAACGGGGATGGAGTACATCCCTGTGCCTTTTTTTCAAAAAAATTTTCGGAGACTGAACTGAATTACGATATTGGTAATCGGGAATTATTGGCTATTAAACTCGCATTTGAACACTGGCGCCACCTCTTGGAAGGTGCGGAATTTCCCGTTCAGGTTTTTACGGATCCTAAAAATCTGATATATCTTGATGCTGCCAAGCGCCTGAATGCCCGTCAGGCTAGGTGGGCACTGTTTTTCTCGCGGTTTAATTTTTCTGTTACTTACATCCCAGGTACTAAGAATGTTAAGGCGGATGCCTTGTCTCGCAGTTTTTCTCCCATAGTCGGTGCTGAGAAAGAGGAGAACATTTTACAAGAAGGTGTTGTGATAGCTGCTTTGGACTCCGTTTTGGAAGATGAGATTCTTAAAGCTCAGGAGAATGCCCCATCTAACACTCCCCATGGGAGGTTGTTTGTGCCTGGGACCTTTAGGAGAGATTTGTTTGTTGAGTGTCACGAATCTCGGTTGGCAGGTCATCCCGGAATCTCTGAGACCAAGAGACTGGTGGGTCGCAGTTTTTGGTGGCCTGGATGGCAGAAGGAAGTCATTAAGTGGGTGCGTCAATGTACTATATGTGCTAGATCTAAGTCCTCACATACTCCTGCTGCGGGGTTACTTTGCCCTCTGGAGGTTCCCAGTGCTCCTTGGACACATTTGGCTATGGACTTTATAACTGACCTTCCCCCCTCTGAGGGTTTTACTGTCATCTGGGTGGTCGTGGACCGTTTTAGCAAGATGTGTCACTTGGTTCCCTTCGTCAAACTGCCCTGCGCTAAGACTCTCGCTAAGGCCTTTGTCAAGGAAATTGTCAGACTTCATGGCGTTCCTACTGACATTGTTTCTGATAGGGGACCTCAGTTCGTGGCTCGCTTTTGGCGCGCCTTTTGTGACAGGTTGGGAGTTCATTTGTCGTTCTCATCCGGATATCATCCTGAATCTAATGGCCAGACAGAAAGGAAAAACCAGGATGTTGAGCAGTTCTTACGTTGTTTTGTGGCAGACAATCAAGAGGGGTGGTCTGAGTTTCTGCCACTTGCTGAATTTGCTCTGAACAATCATACATCTTCTTCTGCTGGTTGTTCGCCTTTTTTTTGTTGTTCTGGGAGACATCCGTCGTTTGGGTCGTTCTCCAAGTTGGTATCTGCCGTGCCTGAGGAGGAGAATTTTTCCGGCGATTTGGAGAGAGTTTGGACGGATGTGCGTGGTAATCTTCAGGAAGCTAACAGAAAATCTAAAGACTACTTTGATAGGAAACGACAGGAGGTTTTGTTCGCTGTTGGTGACATGGTTTGGTTGTCCTCTAGGAATCTGCGGTTGAGGATTCCTTCTAAGAAATTGGGTCCCAAGTTTGTAGGGCCCTTTAAGGTGCTTCAGGTTGTCAACCAATCTGCTGTTAGGTTGGAGGTTCCTACCTCCTGGAGAATTAATCCGGTGTTTCATGTCTCTCTGTTGAAAAAAGCTGTTATGTTGGATTGTGACGCCTCTGCCTCTGTTCCTCCGGTGGTGGAGGACGGGGAATATGAAATGTCTCGCATCCTTAATTCTAGACGGTATAGAGGTAGTTTGCAGTATCTCGTGGCCTGGAAAGGTTTCGGACCCGAGGATAACTCATGGCTGAGGTCGGATGATGTTTCCGCGTCCAGACTTATCAGAGCGTTTCACAGGAGATTTCCTGATAAGCCTGGTCCTAGGGGATCCGGAGGATCCTCTTAGAAGGGGGGGTACTGTTAGAACCTTGCTCTTAGGTTTTTTCTATTGCTGGTCACATGACCTTGTTGGCCTATTTAGTCCTGCTCCGCCCTTCTGGCTTTGCTGGACTTCATTGTATTACTACTCTTTAGCTAGCCTGTGCTCAGTATCTAACTCTGTTAGTTTGCTTGGTCTTCGGACCTCTGTGTTCTATATATTTTGTTTGCTCCTCTGTCTGCTACTATTTCTGTTAGGAGGTGTCCATTTTGCTCCCAGTCCCTAGTACTTGTAGGGATTCCTTCCCCACATCTATAGGTCTCCGTACAGACTAGCTGAGGACTTTAGCAGGTCTGATCGCAGGATCAGGTTCCCTGTTACATCGTAGGGATCAAGCTGAGTTCTATTGTAGGGACAGATCTCCTCTCTTTCCTTAGCTCTGGTAGCAGAACATAACAGTTGGGCCCATTATACTGTATGGAGGACTGTATGGGGCCCATTATACTGCATGGAGGACTATGTGGGGCCATTATACTGTATGGAGGACTGTGTGGGGCCCATTATACTCCATGGAGGACTGTGTGGGGCCCATTATACTCCATGGAGGACTGTGTGGGGCCCATTATACTCTATGGATGACTGTGTGGGGCCCATTATACTGTATGGAGGACTGTGTGGGGCCCATTATACTGTATGGAGCCCATTATACTGTATGGATGACTGTGTGGGGCCCATGACTCTGTATGGAGGACTGTGTGAGACCATTATACTGTATACTGGTTGGCCCACAAAATTGTCCAAGTTTTTAATTTTGTCCCTCTGTGTGTTTGAGTTTGCCACCCCTGCCTTAATTCTTGAGATCTGTAGACTCCTCATCACAATTCTCGTTTTAACTCTAGTTTCAGTTTTCTAATATGGAAAGGCTGGATCCAGGTTCAGACAGTCAAGAGAAGCCAAGACCGTGCCGTAGGACAGCGCCAGGGGGTCGGCCCAGAAACGCCGTTCCTGCAGCTCCAGAATCGGATAAGGACTCGGGTTACTCAGGTGCCACACGCAGATGACTAAGTCACGTAGTGTTTGTTCCCCGCGCCTCCGGGCAGCGGATATTACTGCTTTCTGGTCTGATTGACGACTGTACTCAATGCATCTGCACTCAGTCAGCAGTTGTCCTCTTCATGTGTCGGACTGGGCTTTACGCATGGTCTGTACTCACAGATGTTCAGTTTTGGGGTTTTTTTTGTACAAAAGTGTCTTCCTGTGGTCTCCTTCCATCACCAAAAGTGTTCAAATCCTTAACATAAAGGTTCACTTACTTTTTCTCCCTGCAGTTTGTCTTTTTCCGCAATACTCTCAATACCTGAACTGGACAGCTGCCTCCCATTATTGGGTGCGTTACCTTGTATACTGTCACTTCAGTAAGATCAGATTACATTTTATCAGTGATTCATCCAGAAATTCAGGTAATTCACAGAGATTTACTTTTAGGACAGTTGCAGGAAAATGTGACTCTCCCACCTGTGAGCGTTTGTCACCCGTAGTTTACTATGTGACACCATCCACGTCTTGCCCTATTGGGGGGATCCATCTCTCGGATCTCTGCTTTTTTTTTTTTATATAAATTTGCTAAATAATCTTGTGATACTTTTCTAAAATAAATATTTTAATAAAAAATGTAATTAATAAGAATAGTTTTACAGTCATTATATAAACACAGTGGGGGTAATAAGTATTTGATACACTGCCGATTTTGCAAATTTTCCCACCTACACAGAATGGAGAGATCTGTAATTTTTATCGTAGGTCACTTCACCGGTGAGAGACACAATCTAAAAAAAAATCAGAAAATCCCATTCTATGATTTTTACATAATTAAATTGCATTTAATTGCATGAAATACGTATTTGATCACCGACCAACCTGCAAGAATTCTGCCTCTTACAGACCTGTTAGTTTTTCTTTAAGAAGCCTCCGACTCTGCACTCATTACCTGTATTAATTGCACCTGTTTGAACTCATTACCTGTATAAAAGACACCTGACCACACACTCAATCACACTCCAACCTCTCCACCATGGCCAAGACCAAAGAGCTGTCTAAGGACACCAGGGACAAAATTGTACCATCCCAGCACAAGGCTGGGATGGACTACAGGACAATAGACAAACAGCTGGGTGAGAAAGCAACAACTGTTGGCACAATTATTAGAAAATGGAGGAAACACAAGATGACGTCAATCTTCCTCGGTTTGGAGCTCCATGCAAAATCTCGCCTCGTGGGGTAAGGATGGTTCTGAGAAAGGTCAGTAATCAGCCCATGATTACACGGGAGGACCTGGTCAATGACCTGAAGAGAGCTGGGACCACAGTGTCACACATTACCGTTAGTAACACACTATTCCGTCATGGATCAAAATCCTGCAGGGCACGCAAGGTTCCCCTGATCACGCCAGCACATGTCCAGACCCGTTTGAAGTTCACCAATGACCATCTGGATGATGGAGGCATGGGAGAAGGTCATGTGGTCAGATGAAACCAAAATAGAACTTTTTGATTTTAACTCCACTCGCCGTGTTTGGAGGAAGAAGAAGGATGAGAACAACCCAAAGAACTCCATCCCAACCATGAAGCATGGTGAGGGAAACATCATACTTAGGGGATACTTTTCTGCAAAGGGGACAGGACGACCGCACCGTATAGAAGGGAGGATGGATGGGGTCATATACTGCGAGATGTTGGCCCACAACCTCCTTCCCTCAGTAAGAGCATTGAAGATGGGTCGTGGCTGGGTCTTCCAGCATCAAAATGACCTGAAACACACAGCCAGGGCCACTAAGGAGTGGCTCCATAAGAAGCATCTCAAGGTCCTGGAGTGGCCTAGCCAGTCTCCAGACATGAACCCAATAGAAAATCTTTGGAGAGAGCTGAAACTCAATGTTGCCCAGCGACAGCCCCGAAACCTGAAAGATCTGGAGAAGATCTGTATGGAGGAGGGGGCCAAAATCCCTGCTGCAGTGTGTGCAAACCGGGTCAAGAACTACAGGAAACGTCTGACCTCTGGAATTGTAACAAAGGTTTCTGCACCAAATATTAACTTCTGTTTTTCTATTGCATCAAATACTTATTTCATGCAATAAAATGCAAATTAATTATGTAACAATCATACAATGGGATTTTCTGATTTTTACATTCTGTCTCTCACAGGTGAAGTGACCTACGATAAAAATGACAGATCTCTCCATTCTGTGTAGGTGGGGAAACTGTCGATTTTGCAAGTTTTTCAAATACTTATTTTCCCCACTGTACTTACAATGTACTACGACTTGGGGCAGGATTATAAGCAACACAACAGATAACATTATAATAACGGTATACACACATTCCTGCATCCTTCTAATATAAAGACAGCATTCTACTTGGGAGGGAGAAGAAAGATGGGGGTGAGCTATGGGTATGGGCTTGGGACGACAGGAAAAGGCAGGAGGGAGGGGGACGATAGGAACGGGCAGGAGGAGGGGGGCCACAGGAACTGGCGGGAGGAGGGGACGATAGGAACGGGCAGGAGGAGGGGGACGTGACAGGAACGGTCAGGAGGAGGGGACAATAGGAACGGGCAGGAGGAGGGAGGGGCGACAGGAAGGGGCAGGAGGAGGGGGACGACAGGAACGTCACGAGGGGGGGACGACAGAAACAGGCCGGGGGGCGACATGAACGAGGAGTGGGGGACAACAGAAACAGGAAGGGGGAGTGCGACAGGAACGGGCGGGGGGGGGGCGATAGGAACGGGCAGGAGGGGGGAGGGGCGACAGGAATGGGCAGGAGGGGGGTGACGACAGAAACAGGCAGGAGGAGGGGGACGACAGGAACGGGCAGGAGGAGGGGGACGACAGGAACGGGCAGGAGGAGGGTGACGACAGGAACGGGCAGGAGCGACAGGAGCGTGCAGGAGGAGGGGGGGCGACAGGAACGGGGAGGGGGGGCGGCAGGAGGACGGGGACGACAGGAACGGGCAGGAGGAGGGGGACGACAGGAATGGGCAGGCGCGACAGGAACGTGCAGGAGGAGGGGGACAACAGGAGCGACAGGAGCGTGCAGGGGGAGGGGGGGCGGCAGGAGGACGGGGACGACAGGAACGGGCAGGAGGAGGGGGACGACAGGAATGGGGAGGAGAGGGACGACAGGAACGGAGAGGAGGGGGGACGACAGGAACGGGGAGGAGAGGGGCAACAGGAACGGGCAGGAGGAGGGGGACGACAGGAACTGGCAGGAGGAGGGAGACGACAGGAACGGGCTGGAGGAGGGGGACGACAGGAACGTGGAGGATGGGGGCGACAGGAACGGGGAGGAGGGCGGGCGACAGGAACGGCAGGAGGAGGGTGACGACAGGAATGGGCAGGATTGACAGGAACGTGCAGGAGGAGGGGGACAACAGGAACGGGCAGGAGCGACAGGAACGTGCAGGAGGAGGGGGGGGCGGCAGGAGAAGAGGGACGACAGGAACGGGCAGGAGGAGGGGGACGACAGGAACGGGCAGGAGGAAGGGGACGACAGGAACGTGCAGGAGGGGGACGACAGCAATGGGGGGGCGACAGGAACGGGCGGGAGGAGGGGGACGACAGCAATGGGGAGGATGGGGTCTACAGGAACGGGTGGGAGGAGGGGGGCGACAGGAACGGGCAGGAGGAGGGGGGTGACAGGAACGGGCGGGAGGAGGGGACGACAGGAACGGGCAGGAGGAAGGAGGAGCGGCAGGAACACGGGCAGGAGGAGGGGGGGCGACATGAATGGGGAGGAGGGGGGCGACAGGAACGGGGAGGAGGGGGGGGCGACAGGAACGGGGAGTGGGGGCGGCAGGAACGGGCAGGAAGAGGGGGATGACAGGAACTGGCAGGGAGAGGGGGACGATAGGAACGGGCAGGAGGGGGGAGGTGCGACAGTAATGGGCAGAAGGGGGGTGATGACAGAAACGGGCAGGAGGGGGGACGACAGGAACGGGCAGGAGGAGGGGACGACAGGAGCGGGCAGGAGGGAGGAGGGGCGGCAGGAACGGGCAGGAGGAGGGGGGCGACATGAATGGGGAGGAGGGGGCGACAGTACCGGGAAGGAGGGAGGGCGACAGGAACGGGGAGGAGGGGGGGCGACAGGAACGGGGAGGAGGGGGTCGACAGGAATGGGGAGGGGGGGCGGCAGGAGAAGGGGGACGACAGGAACGGGTAGGAGGAGGGAGACGACAGGAACGGGCAGGAGGGGGGGCAGGAATGGGCAGGAGGAGGGTGACGACAGAAATGGTTAGGGTGGGGCGATAGGAACGGGTAGGAGGAGGGGGACGACAGGAACGGGCAGGAGGAGGGGGACGACAGGAACGGGGAGGTGGGGGGACGACAGGAATCGGGAGGAGGGGGGGCGACAGGAACGGGGAGGAGGGGGCGACAGGAACGGGGAGGAGGGGGGAACGACAAAAATGGGCAGGGGGAGACGATAGGAACAGACAGGAGGGGGGAGGGGTGACAGGAACGGGCAGGAGGGGGGTGACGACAGAAATGGGTAGGGTGGGGCGACAGGAATGGGCAAGAGGGGGGACGACAGGAACGGGCAGGAGGAGGGGGACGACAGGAACGGGGAGGGGGACGACAGGAACGGGGAGGGGGGGACAGGAATGGGGAGGGGGGGGGCCGACAGGAACGGGTGGAGGGGAAATGACCAGGGACGGGCAAGAGGGGGGAACGACGGGGGGGGGGGGGACAGCCGGTGACTTGGGGGAGGAAGTATGGGGACTGGGATGAATAAGGAAATAGTGAGGGGGAAATAACAAGATGGGGAAGGGAAGGATAATGAAAAGGATGGAAATAACAGGATGGGCAAAGCAAGATGGGTGCCGCTTCCCACAAGGCATAGCCCCTGATCTCCCACAGCTGACCGTTGCTGCTGAAGCCTGGCTGAAATCCTCACAGGTCTTGGACATTGTCACATTGTCCCAATACAGCGAATACTTGACCTTGTGGTGACACACAGTATAAAAATAAGAGGTGACGAGGGTCCTGTTTCTTCATTATTGGGGGCTATCATGTGTACAATGCCCTTTCTCCATTATCGGCGGCTGGGCTTCTGCCTGCTCGTTTACAGCGCTCACCTTGTTATTGTGGCCATATTGTGCCAAGGTGACACATTGTGAAGGAGCGCAGCGGTGCCACGTCACAGCCCATTGTCCGCTGTGTCTGTGCCAGGTTGTTGCTGTGTCTTGTGTCTGACACGTTTTGCTTTCTGTAGATCTTACATCTGAATGCCTGAGCTCCGTGGAGCCGACAGACACAGAGGAATGTGTACCATCATCCCACTGGAGCCCGACGTGTCCTCTGTCCCATCATCCCCCTCTGCTGGTCCTGGAGAATTTGCTAGTTGATCAGGTAGGATAGGTTAAATGTGGATGTTACTGCTGATTTATTATCACCTTTTACACAATTAATATCCATGTGCATCAACCCCAAGAGAGCATAGTAAGCCAGACTCCCCCGTTGTCCTTTTGATTCAGATTCCTCTGTCATCACCCTCCTCCTCCATTTACAGGCCTCTATCGCCTCCTTCCTCCTCCGGTCGCAGCCCTCTTGTCGCCTCCTCCTGTCGCTGCCCTCTTGTCGCCTCCTCCGGTCGCAGCCCTCTTGTCGCCTCCTCCGGTCGCAGCCCTCTTGTCGCCTCCTCCGTTCGCAGCCCTCTTGTCGCCTCCTCCGGTCGCAGCCCTCTTGTCGCCTCCTCCGGTCGCAGCCCTCTTGTCGCCTCCTCCGGTCGCAGCCCTCTTGTCGCCTCCTCCGGTCGCTGCCCTCTTGTCGCCTCCTCCGGTCGCAGCCCTCTTGTCGCCTCCTCCGGTCGCTGCCCTCTTGTCGCCTCCTCCGGTCGCTGCCCTCTTGTCGCCTCCTCCGGTCGCAGCCCTCTTGTCGCCTCCTCCGGTCGCTGCCCTCTTGTCACCTCCTCCGGTCGCAGCCCTCTTGTCGCCTCCTCCGGTCGCAGCCCTCTTGTCGCCTCCTCCGGTCGCTGCCCTCTTGTCGCCTCCTCCGGTCGCTGCCCTCTTGTCGCCTCCTCCGGTCGCAGCCCTCTTGTCGCCTCCTCCGGTCGCAGCCCTCTTGTCGCCTCCTCCGGTCGCAGCCCTCTTGTCGCCTCCTCCGGTCGCTGCCCTCTTGTCGCCTCCTCCGGTCGCTGCCCTCTTGTCGCCTCCTCCGGTCGCAGCCCTCTTGTCGCCTCCTCCGGTCGCAGCCCTCTTGTCGCCTCCTCCGGTCGCAGCCCTCTTGTCGCCTCCTCCGGTCGCAGCCCTCTTGTCGCCTCCTCCGGTCGCTGCCCTCTTGTCGCCTCCTCCGGTCGCAGCCCTCTTGTCGCCTCCTCCGGTCGCAGCCCTCTTGTCGCCTCCTCCGGTCGCAGCCCTCTTGTCGCCTCCTCCGGTCGCTGCCCTCTTGTCGCCTCCTCCGGTCGCAGCCCTCTTGTCGCCTCCTCCGGTCGCTGCCCTCTTGTCGCCTCCTCCGGTCGCTGCCCTCTTGTCGCCTCCTCCGGTCGCAGCCCTCTTGTCGCCTCCTCCGGTCGCTGCCCTCTTGTCGCCTCCTCCGGTCGCTGCCCTCTTGTCGCCTCCTCCGGTCGCTGCCCTCTTGTCGCCTCCTCCGGTCGCTGCCCTCTTGTCGCCTCCTCCGGTCGCTGCCCTCTTGTCGCCTCCTCCGGTCGCAGCCCTCTTGTCGCCTCCTCCGGTCGCAGCCCTCTTGTCGCCTCCTCCGGTCGCAGCCCTCTTGTCGCCTCCTCCGGTCGCAGCCCTCTTGTCGCCTCCTCCGGTCGCTGCCCTCTTGTCGCCTCCTCCGGTCGCTGCCCTCTTGTCGCCTCCTCCGGTCGCAGCCCTCTTGTCGCCTCCTCCGGTCGCAGCCCTCTTGTCGCCTCCTCCGGTCGCCTCCTCCAGTCGCTGCCCTCTTGTCGCCTCCTCCGGTCGCTGCCCTCTTGTCGCCTCCACCGGTTGCCTCGCTCTTCATCGTCTTACACACCCCACTGGCAGCAGCGGCTTTTGTGTCAATTGTACAGAAGGATGGTGCGTTTCATTTATTTATTTTTTTCTTCCAGGGATCCAGACCTGACCCTCATATGCAGTCCTGGTCCGTCCATCCGTCCTTTCAGTTGCTCCCAACTTCTTCACAGATCCTGGTTTTCCCTCCATCAATACCTTCTGCCAAGCCTCAGCCTACCTGTAAAAAGTCCACTAAGTACCTGCCGATCCTGAACTCTTACACCAAGATCGCCCCACATCCATGTCAGCTTTCCTCCAATGTAACCTGTCCAAACACCAACAAGAGGGCGGCTGATCCGTCCCACCACCGCCAGGCCAAGAGGCTGGCCTCAGGATTACAGCATTTCACAGCTAAAGGAGAAGCATCGTCCTCTGTCCCCGAGATCCATGTACAGAAGTCTGTAGAGCTGAGAGAGGAAGTGTCGTGTTGTGAGCTGGATCCGACCACCCCACCAATAGACACCGATGATGCTGTGAGCACAGACAGAGGAGACCCCCGTACTGCGTCCTCACACAGTATCTCATGTAGTGAAGGGGGGACGCCGCCTGCCCACCAGCAACAGAACAAAAGCCAACGATTTCACAACACACTGGATGTTTTACGCCGCTCCGGACTGTTGAGCATTGCCCTGAAAACGAAAGAACTGGCCCGACTCAACCAGGCCACGCAGGTGCAGCTGGAGAGACTGCAGGCGCAGGTGGGCATCTACTCCAAGGCCGTCTGCAGCAATGACCCCGACGACTGGCAGATGTTACACGACTCGCTGGCGGGAAGGCACGTGATGGTCGGAGAGATTGATATGTGAGGCTTCATCTCTTACTAACATCAGCTTCTTGGGCGTCTCCTAGAGTATACACTGGTCTGTAAGGCCACGCTGGTCTATAAGACCACGCTGGTCTGTAAGACCACGCTGGTCTGTAAGGCCACGCTGGTCTGTAAGGCCACGCTGGTCTGTAAGGCCACGCTGGTCTGTAAGGCCACGCTGGTCTGTAAGGCCTCCCTGCTACTGCTGAGATGACAGGAAGGCCTGAAGAGAGAGCCGCACAACGGCACAGCAAGCAGCCGCACAGCAAGCAGCCACCCAGCCGCACAGCAAGCAGCCTCTCAGCGGCACAGCAAGCAGCCTCCCAGCGGCACAGCAAGCGGCCGCCCAGCGGCACAGCACGCGGCCGCACAGCAAGCAGCCACCCGGGTCATCTGTAGCAACATAAGAAAGCACATTCTCTATAGAAACAACTCATATATGAGCTTTATCCAGACCACCCGCAGAGTTTACTCTTCTGTGTCGTGTGCAAGGGCAGAAGAGGCGGCAGCTGAAGTGCATGTGTACACTGTAGAACTGGTTACACTCAGTAACACCCTAACTGTACAACCTCACCCTGGGGATGTGCAGTCACCCGGTGTCATACTCTCCCTTACTTTCAGTGTGCTGGGTGCTGATGTAGCCATCCTCTACCTCCATTTTTGTTGTTCTTCGTGGTTTCCTCACCATTAGCAGCGCTTGTCAGATGTGACTTCAGAGTAGCCATAGACGGCTCCTTTATATCATTGTAGTGCATTGTGAACAGTCATCTGTGGCCCCTCCTGTTTACTAAGGTTTGCAGGATGGATACCGGGGCCAAGCACGGTAGGAGGCCTCCTGTCTGTAATGGATATGGAGGGACAGCGCTTGTTTTTCAGAGACCCCATATTTAGTTGTATGTTGCCTCATTGTCACTGTATGAATGAGACCTCTTCCTCTTTGAGCTATAGGTTATCACAAAGTGAATCCAAGTGGGTGACCCTGTGCTGCACCCGGAGTGTGGGAGCTAAATACAGGCCGTACACCCCCGTGCAACCTACGGAAGCTAAATACAGGCCGTACACCCCGCGTGCAACCTGCGGGAGCTAAATACAGGCCGTACACCCCGCGTGCTACCTACGGGAGCTAAATGCAGGCCGTACACCCCGCGTGCAACCTGCGGGAGCTAAATACAGGCCGTACACCCCGCGTGCAACCTGCGGGAGCTAAATACAGGCCGTACACCCCGCGTGCAACCTGCGGGAGCTAAATACAGGCCGTACACCCCGCGTGCAACCTGCGGGAGCTAAATTCTGGCCGTACACCCCGCGTGCAACCTGCGTGAGCTAAATACTGGTTGTACACCCCGTTTGCAACCTGCGGAAGCTAAATACAGGCCGTACACCCCGCGTGCAACCTGCGGAAGCTAAATACAGGCCGTACACCCCGCGTGCAACCTGTGGGAGCTAAATACAGGCTGTACACCCCGCGTGCAACCTGCGAGAGCTAAATACAGGCCGTACACCCCGCATGCAACCTGCCGGAGCTAAATACAGGCCGTGCACCCCGCGTGCAACCTGCGGGAGCTAAATACTGGTCGTACACCCCGCGTGCAACCTGCGGGAGCTAAATACTGGTCGTTCACCCCGCGTGCAACCTGCGGAAGCTAAATACAGGCCGTACACCCCGCGTGCAACCTGCGGGAGCTAAATACAGGCCGTACACCCCGCGTGCAACCTGCGGGAGCTAAATACAGGCCGTACACCCCGCGTGCAACCTACGTAAGCTAAATACTGGTCGTACACCCCGCGTGCAACCTGCGGAAGCTAAATACAGGCCGTACACCCCACGTGCAACCTACGGAAGTTAAATACAGACCGTACACCCCGCGTGCAACCTGCTGGAGCTAAATACAGACCGTACACCCCACGTGCAACCTACGGAAGTTAAATACAGGCCGTACACCCCGCGTGCAACCTACAGAAGTTAAATACAGGCCGTGCACCCCGCGTGCAACCTGCGGGAGCTAAATACTGGTCGTACACCCCGCGTGCAACCTGCGGGAGCTAAATACTGGTCGTTCACCCCGCATGCAACCTGCGGAAGCTAAATACAGGCCGTACACCCCGCGTGCAACCTGCTGGAGCTAAATACAGACCGTACACCCCGCGTGCAACCTGCGGAAGCTAAATACAGACCGTACACCCCACGTGCAACCTACGGAAGTTAAATACAGGCCGTACACCCCGCGTGCAACCTACGGAAGTTAAATACAGGCCGTACACCCCGCGTGCAACCTGCGGGAGCTAAATACTGGTCGTTCACCCCGCATGCAACCTGCGGAAGCTAAATACAGGCCGTACACCCCGCGTGCAACCTGCTGGAGCTAAATACAGACCGTACACCCCGCGTGCAACCTGCGGGAGCTAAATACAGGCCGTACACCCCGCGTGCAACCTACAGAAGTTAAATACAGGCCGTACACCCCGTGTGCAACCTGTTTGCAGTAATTCATTCTAGAGTTGTATGTGAAATCCACAGGCGTCCTTCCACCATTTTGGTCACAGAGGGAAAAGCTTCATGTCGGCATTACACTGTGTTCCAAATTATTATGCAAATAATATTTTCTCAGATTTTCCCAAATTACCTATATGAATTGCAGTCATTGTAATTTTTCAGTCAAATAACTATTCGAGTACAATTGAAAGGTTTTTGTACAAACTGCCGATGATAACAGGATATTTTTAAAAAAATAAAACACTCAAACTGCACTCAAAATGCATGTTCCAAATTATTATGCAAAAAAAGACAGCATAGCCAGAACAATAGACAGAATTTTTAGAAAATAGCAAAAGGCAATGGTACTCACCAGCCAAGGTTTCAAGAAAAAATGCACACCAGGACACGGCCGGCCCCCTTTTGTTAGAAGGAGGTAACACAGGTGCAGAATGCTAATGAACAATCGCCCTCAACCACAAAATTATTATGCACAGCAGAGTTTTCAACCTTTTCATTTTAATAAAGAACAAAAAAATGGTGATTTGTGAAATTATAAGCATTAGCAGGTTATTACACACTGAAATCAAACAGTTTTCAACTCAAAATTTTATTCTAGGTGATGTTACATTTGCACATAGGACCGCTTGTTCGAAAGGAGCTTCTGAACTCTCTCGTCCATTGAATTTGTCAGGTTTTGGATGGTTTCTGCTTCAATTGTTTTGCATGAGGACAGAATACCCTCCCAGAGCTGTTGCTTAGATGTGAACTGCCTCCCGCCATCATAGACACTCCTTTTGATGATGCTCCAGAGGTTCTCAATGGGGTTGAGGTCAGAGGAGCATGGGGGCCACACCATAAGTTTGTCCCCTTTTATGCCCATAGCAGCCAGAGATGCAGATGTGTTATGTGCAGCATGAGACGGGGCATTATCATGCATGAAAATGATCTCGATGGTCCAGATGGATGGAGTGGAGGATGGCTGGTTGATGGACACCCCATGCAAACACGGCTACGGCGCTAACAAGGAGGAGGTGGAGTAATGTTTTGGGCTGGAATCATGGGGAGAGAGATTGTCGGCCCTTTTAGGATCCCTGAAGGGGTAAAGATGAACTCCATAATGTATGTTGAGTTTCTCAAACAGCACTTCCTTCCACGGTTCAAGAAGAAGAACCGTGTATTCCGCAGCAAGATCATTTTCATGCATGATAATGCCCCGTCTCATGCTGCACATAACACATCTGCATCTCTGGCTGCTATGGGCATAAAAGGGGACAAACTTATGGTGTGGCCCCCATGCTCCCCTGACCTCAACCCCATTGAGAACCTCTGGAGCATCATCAAAAGGAGTGTCTATGATGGCGGGAGGCAGTTCACATCTAACAACAGCTCTGGGAGGGTATTCTGTCCTCATGCAAAACAATTGAAGCAGAAACCATCCAAAACCTGACAAATTCAATGGACGAGAGAGTTCAGAAGCTCCTTTCGAACAAGCGGTCCTATGTGCAAATGTAACATCACCTAGAATAAAGTTTTGAGTTGAAAACTGTGTGATTTCAGTGTGTAATAACCTGCTAATGCTTAGAATTTCAAAAATGACCATTTTTTTGTTCTTTATTAAAATGAAAAGGTTGAAAACTCTGCTGTGCATAATAATTTGGAACATGCATTTTGAGTGCAGTTTGAGTGTTTTATTTCTTTAACCGGTTCAGGACCGCCCACTGTACATAAACGTCGGCACTGCCTGGGCTCTGTGCAGCGCCGACGTTTAAAAACGGTGGGTGGTCCCGCAGCGCTCAGGACCCCCAGGATCCTGCTAGCGCTGCGGTACCGGTTCAGAGCGATAGCTCTGACCTGTGGCATCATGGGGACCTGATTGGATCAGGTCCCCATGATGTTAACCTGTTCCTATCTTCTAGATGCCGCGATCCATAGCGATCGCGGCATTTAAAAGATAGGGACAGTCGGCGATCGGGACCCCCCACATACCTGTCAGCGGCGGGGATCCCGGTGCTGTGACCTCTGACATCATCGAGACCTGATTGGCTCAGGTCTCGATGATGTCAGCGTCACACCAGCCAATCAGAGAGATCACCAGGGAAGTTTGTTTTAGCAACAAACTTTCCCGGGCGATCTGCCTGATAAATGCAGTTTCTCCTCCGATCTCAGTGAGAGAGCAGAGGAGAAACAGTGTGACAAGAGCTGTCAGCCTTGCCACTGTGAAAGTAAAAAAATAAAAAAGAAAGTAAGAGTTAGGGTTAGTGAGTCTGTCAGATCAGTCAGTCCTGTCAGATCAGTCCAGTCAGATCTGTCAGTCCTGTCAGATCTGTCAGTCAGTCAGTCCTGTCAGGTCAGTCAGTCAGTCCTGTCAGGTCAGTCAGTCAGTCCTGTCAGTCAGTCAGTCCTGTCAGATCTGTCAGTCAGTCAGTCCTGTCAGATCTGTCAGATCAGTCAGTCAGTCCTGTCAGATCTGTCAGTAAGTCAGTCCTGTCAGATCAGTCAGTCAGTCCTGTCAGATCAGTCAGTCAGTCCTGTCACATCAGTCAGTCAGTCCTGTCAGATCAGTCCGGTCAGTCCAGTCCGGTCCCGTCCTTTCAGTCCGGTCCGTTCAGTCCAGTCAAAAAATCTAAAAATAAAATGGCCCGTCAGACTTATACCGCAGAGGAGGTGTATGCCCTGCTGTGTTCTGACACTGATGACAGTGCAATCTCAGATGGCGATGTGGATTTTGAGGGCTTTAGTAGTGGTGACACTGAGAGCTCAGAAATGAGCAGTGATTCTGGTCCATCCTCAAGCCCAATGACCAGTACAACAATAGGGGCAAATAGCGCTACTGGAGAAACGTCTCCAAATCAGGGACCACTGCCCAGTACAAGCGCTGTCCCTGCTGCTAGTGAATTGGCGCACGCCAGTGTACAAGGGGCTTTGCCACATGATCTAGCATTTCCCAGATGGGAGGCTTCGGATTCGGCTGCTCCATTCAGCCCTGATTTCAACGCCACTCCTGGTATAAATGTGGAGGTGGAAGATTTTGGACCAATTCATTTTTTTAATTTGTTTTTTACAGACAGCTTGCTAGAGCATATTGTCGTGCAAACAAATTTTTACGCGTCCCAATTCATAAGCCAGAATCCCCGATCTTACTATGCAGGGGCAAATTTATGGACACCAACTAATGTCCCGGAAATAAAAAAATTTTTAGGACTTACATTTGCCATGGGGCTTGTTAAAAAACCGAGCATTCGATCCTACTGGTCCAACCACCCTGTTCAAGCCACCCCTATGTTTTCAGTCATTCTGCCAAGGACCCGTTATGAAATGCTCATGCGGTTTTGGCATTTTAACGACAATAGTCAATGCCTGCCCAGAAATGCCCCAGAACATGACAGGTTATATAAAATTAGACCCATCATTGAAAATTTGTCAGAAAAATTCTTAAGCCTCTACACCCCAACACAAAATATTTCTATAGACGAGTGCCTTGTAAAATTCAAAGGAAGACGGCACCTCAAGCAATTTATCCCATCTAAAAGGGCAAGGTTTGGAATAAAGCTCTATAAAATGTGCGAAAGTTCAACCGGATACACATCCGCTTTTCGCATATATGAGGGGAAAGATAGCCAACTAAACCCACCAGGATGCCCTACTTATCTGGGGACATCTGCAAAAATTGTTTGGGAGCTGATAAGTCCATTTTTTCAAAAAGGCTACAATCTATATGTGGACAATTATTACACCAGCATACCCCTATTTAAAAGTCTGGTTGAACACAACATCGGGGCTTGTGGGACCATCCGTAAAAACCGTCAGGGGTTTCCACAACCATTGGTCAACCAAAAGTTTCAAAAGGGGCAGTCAGGGGCTGTACGCAACGGAGAGCTGCTTGCCCTGAAATATAGGGATAAGAGGGATATTTTTGTCCTCAGCTCGATCCACACAGATGCCACAAGGGCCATTGTAGAACTTAGATCCACCACTCCGAAGCAAAAACCTGTGTCAGTCATTGATTACAACAAACACATGGGGGGTGTGGACCTTGCAGACCAGGTTCTACAGCCATACCAGGTATCAAGAAAGTCCTATACCTGGTATAAAAAGTTGGTTATCTATTTGTTTCAGGTGGCCACATACAATTCTTTTGTGTTGTACAAAAAAGCAGGAAATTCAGATCCTTTTCTTGATTATCAAGAAAAGGTAATTGAAAATCTTGTCTTTCAAAGTGTTAGCCCCGCTCATCCATTAGAATCTGAGGATGTGAAAAGACTCACTGAGCGACATTTTATTGCACTTATTCCAGCAACGGAAACAAGAAGGAACCCCCAGAAAAGATGTCGTGTATGTACTAAGAGAGGAATGAGGCGTGATACCCACTACTATTGCCCACAATGCCCATCATTGCCAGCCTTATACGTCACTGACTGCTTTAAAATCTTCCACACAGAACCACGTTTTTAAACTGTAATAATGTATCCCAATTTGTCATTCAAACATTTGGTTCATTTAGTGAATGACACATTCGAGTAGAGCTCACTTAATTTCCAGGGGGGGGTTCTCCAGAATCTAAACCTTCCATTGCGTGCTTGTTTCTGGAAATCATCCATTGAGTTAAAATGGTCACTAAACCCATAGATGAATTCCCAGAGGGGTTTCATTTCCAAAATGGGGTCACTTCAGGGGGGATTCTTTAGCTCTGGTACTCTGAAAAGTGCCAGAACAGCATAATCCCCCCTGAAGTGACCCCATTATAGAAATGACACCTCTGTGGAAATTCATCTATGGGTTTAGTGACCATTTACCTATCTACTTATTTTCCCACCACTAGATTAATTTATACAGAGGAGTAGATTGTAAAATTCGGTCACTTGTTGTGGGTTTCCTCTGTTTAGGCACCTCAGGGGCTCTCCAAATGCAACATGGCGTCCGCTATCCATTCCAGTCAAATTTCCTTTCCAAAAGTCAAATGGCGCTCCTTACCTTCCAAGCCATGTTGTGCGCCCAAACAGTGGCTTTGCACCACATATGGGGTATCAGCGTGCTCAGGAGAAATTGCACAACACATTTTGGGGTCCATTTTTTCTGGCTGCCCTTGTGAAAATTAAAAATTTGAGGCTAAAGTAGCAGTTTTGTGTTAAAAATGTGTTTTTTTATTTTCACACTTCAACATTATAAAATTCTGTGAAGCCCCTGGGGGTTCAAGGTGCTCACCACACATCTAGATAAGTTCCTTGAGGGGTCTAGTTTCCAAAATGGGGTCACTTGTTGGGGGTTTCCTCTGTTTAGACACCTCAGGGGCTCTCCAAATGCAACATGGCGTCCGCTATCCATTCCAGTCAAATTTCCATTCCAAAAGTCAAATGACGCTCCTTACCTTCCAAGCCATGCCGTGCACCCAAACAGTGGCTTTGCACCACATATGGGGTATCAGCGTGCTCAGGAGAAATTACACAACACATTTTGGGGTCCATTTTTTCTGGCTGCCCTTGTGAAAATTAAAAATTTGAGGTTAAAGTAGCAGTTTTGTGAAAAAAAGTTAAATGTTCATTGTTTTCTTCCACATTCCAAAAATTCCTGTGAAGCACCTGAAGGGTTAATAAACTTCTTGAATGTGGTTTTGAGCACCTTGAGGGGTGCCGTTTTTAGAATGGTGTCACTTTTGGGTATTTTCTGTCATAAAGGCTCCTCAAAGTCACTTCAAATAAGATGTGGTCCCTAAAAAAAATGTTTTTGTAAATTTTGTTGTAAAAATGAGAAATCGCTGGTCAACTTTTAACCCTTATAGCTTCCTAACAAAAAAAATTTTCGTTACAAATTTGTGCTGATGTGAAGTAGACATGTGGGAAATGTTATTTATTAACTATTTTGTGTGACATATCTCTCTGATTAAAGGGCATGAAAATTCAAAGTTTGAAAATTGCAAAATTTTCAAAATTTTCGCCAAATTTCCGATTTTTTCACAATCAAACGCAAGTGATATCAAAGAAATTTTACCACTATCATGAAGTACAATATGTCACGAAAAAACAATCTCAGAATCAGGGGGATCCGTTGAAGCGTTCCAGAGTAATTACCTCATAAAGTGACAGTGGTCAGAATTGAAAAAATTGGCCCGGTCACGAAGGCAAAAACAAGCTCTGGCGCGAAGTGGTTAAAAATATCCTGTTATCATAGGCAGATTGTACAAAAACCTTTCAATTGTACTCGAATAGTTATTTGACTGGAAAATTACAATGACTGCAATTCATATAGGTAATTTGGGAAAATCTGAGAAAATATTATTTGCATAATAATTTGGAACACAGTGTATAACCAGGATACTGCAATGTTATGTTTTTTGATGTACTGAGTGCCCTGCGAGGCGGCATGTGGGTGATGGGGCCAGGTGGCGTACGGGCAGTAGGTAACCACATGGCACTTGTGCTGCACACCCTGGTACCGACTGTTGGCCTCCCAGACCAGGCGATATCTATGATTTATGGGTTCTTGCATAGAAACCACTGCAGACAATCTGCTCAGATGGCAGTACCCAAGTTCATAGTGGTGTTTGATGAGCCAGCAGTACTTTTCTAGGAAATTTGCAGGGACTGAGGGGACGTCAATGAGAAGATCACAACCAGGGCTGTGGAGGTCGTCGGGGCTGTGGAAGACGTCGGGGCTGTGGAGGACGTCGGGGCTCTGGAGTTGGGGCTGTGGAGGTCGTCGGGGCTGTGGAAGACGTCGGGGCTGTGGAAGACGTCGGGGCTGTGGAAGACGTCGGGGCTGTGGAGGACGTCGGGGCTGTGGAGGACGTCGGGGCTCTGGAGTTGGGGCTGTGGAGGACGTCAGGACTGTGGAGTCAGTAAGCCAAACCTCCGACTCCTCAATCTCCACGACTCCGACTCCCTCATACACGGCTGATGTGTAAGTGATAAATTTACTGTAGCACAGACTCATCTCAGCTAAAAGTCCAGACTCTGAGATCAGGAATAGGACAGACATTTATAGGACATTTCATAACTTTCCAAAATTCTTATGAAAAAATATTCCCCACAAACTGCATTGAACTACTGTACCCAATTTATTATATATTTTAGGAGTCCATTTTATACCGACTCCACCAAAATGGGCTCCGACTCCGACTCCACAGCCCTGATCACAACAGAGGGATTGAGGTTCGGTGGAATAACTGGTGATTGTCCGCTGCAGATTACTAAAATAATAAAACCTGGACGTGTGAAGTGTGATCCTTTGCATCGTGTCCTGATAGATGGTGAATGTAACTGTAATCACACACAATATGGCCAGCATTATAGGGGCATAAGCCTGAACTCGCAGTGCACCCCGCCGCCGCCATCGCTGGTAGACCATGGTCTCGTATTCGCTGCTTTACACTCCCCTTTTCTCTTCCTGGAGGTTCGTGCAGGGAGCTGACGCGCTCATGGGGCGTCTGGTGTTTCGGATCTCTGGAGGTTCACTGTGAAAGTAAAGGGGCAGAGTATGAAAAGACGAGAACATGTTCGCTGGCACTTCCTGAGGGAGAGATTACTAACTAGTCATCCAGATAGGCCTCATGGGCTCGCTGAGTAAGCATCTGAAACGCATCCTTCCTACAGGCCATCACATCTCATAGATGGTGACATGATGGATCCTGTGCTTCTCGCTGACGGTATGGGCCACCGAGTGTCCACTCTCCGCGCACAGGAGCCAGGGAGGTCGAGCTGGGAAAATCACACTGCTGCCAGCTCCGGCCACCAGTGGAAATGACGGGAGCCGCAGGGAGCTGAGTCACTGCCGCAGCCGAGCTTTGCTCCAGTTAAATGTCATGATCTACAAGATAATTCTGTGTGACAGTTCTGCACTAATCGAATGAGACAGATAACAGCCGCCCAATCCCACAGCCGGAGCGCTGCATCAATTATTCAGCCTATTCCAAGATGAAGGTGCGGGCCGCCTGTGCCAGGACTAGAGCGAGACCCTCAGGGACAACGTTCTCAGTCACTGGTGACCGGGAGGAAAGGTGAGCTGTCACAATAGGTTTACTGCACCTTCATATCGGTGGGCTCTATGTTGCTGCCGCACATATGCTGCCTCCAGTCCAGCCGCCACAAGATATTCATTGTGTGGCAATGGAAAATCGGCCCCTGTGAGAAAACTGAAGTGTTGTTTGACGGCTGGTGAAGCTTACTGTGCTCCACTGACTGCATATGATCTGAAGATGATGGGTGTGCTGCGCTTCCCCTTTGTCCAGTACTCAGATCTGCCCCGAGTCCTCCTAGTCTTAATAAGTATCTTGTAGCTTCCGACCCTCCTGTTGTGTCTGCCGCTCTTCTTCCCTCTTAATAAGTATCTTGTAGCTTCCGACCCTCCTGGTGTGGCTGCCGCTCTTCTTCCCTCTTAATAAGTATCTTGTAGCTTCCGACCCTCGTGTTGTGTCTGCCGCTCTTCTTCCCTCTTAATAAGTATCTTGTAGCTTCCCACCCTCGTGTTGTGTCTGCCGCTCTTCTTCCCTCTTAATAGGTATCTTGTAGCTTCCGACCTTCCTGGTGTGTCTGCCGCTCTTCTTCCCTCTTAATAAGTATCTTGTAGCTTCCGACCCTCCTGGTGTGTCTGCCGCTCTTCTTCCCTCTTAATAAGTATCTTGTAGCTTCCGACCCTCCTGGTGTGTCTGCCGCTCTTCTTCCCTCTTAATAAGTATCTTGTAGCTTCCGACCCTCCTGGTGTGTCTGCCGCTCTTCTTCCCTCTTAATAAGTATCTTGTAGCTTCCGACCCTCGTGTTGTGTCTGCCGCTCTTCTTCCCTCTTAATAGGTATCTTGTAGCTTCCGACCCTCCTGGTGCGTCTGCCGCTCTTCTTCCCTCTTAATAAGTATCTTGTAGCTTCCGACCCTCCTGGTGTTTCTGCCGCTCTTCTTCCCTCTTAATAAGTATCTTGTAGCTTCCGACCCTCCTGGTGTGTCTGCCGCTCTTCTTCCCTCTTAATAAGTATCTTGTAGCTTCCGACCCTCGTGTTGTGTCTGCCGCTCTTCTTCCCTCTTAATAGGTATCTTGTAGCTTCCGACCCTCGTGTTGTGTCTGCCGCTCTTCTTCCCTCTTAATAAGTATCTTGTAGCTTCCGACCCTCGTGTTGTGTCTGCCGCTCTTCTTCCCTCTTAATAGGTATCTTGTAGCTTCCGACCCTCCTGGTGTGTCTGCCGCTCTTCTTCCCTCTTAATAAGTATCTTGTAGCTTCCGACCCTCCTGGTGTGTCTGCCGCTCTTCTTCCCTCTTAATAAGTATCTTGTAGCTTCCGACCCTCGTGTTGTGTCTGCCGCTCTTCTTCCCTCTTAATAAGTATCTTGTAGCTTCCGACCCTCGTGTTGTGTCTGCCGCTCTTCTTCCCTCTTAATAGGTATCTTGTAGCTTCCGACCCTCCTGGTGTGTCTGCCGCTCTTCTTCCCTCTTAATAAGTATCTTGTAGCTTCCGACCCTCCTGGTGTGTCTGCCGCTCTTCTTCCCTCTTAATAAGTATCTTGTAGCTTCCGACCCTCCTGGTGTGTCTGCCGCTCTTCTTCCCTCTTAATAAGTATCTTGTAGCTTCCGACCCTCGTGTTGTGTCTGCCGCTCTTCTTCCCTCTTAATAGGTATCTTGTAGCTTCCGACCCTCCTGGTGTGTCTGCCGCTCTTCTTCCCTCTTAATAAGTATCTTGTAGCTTCCGACCCTCCTGGTGTTTCTGCCGCTCTTCTTCCCTCTTAATAAGTATCTTGTAGCTTCCGACCCTCCTGGTGTGTCTGCCGCTCTTCTTCCCTCTTAATAAGTATCTTGTAGCTTCCGACCCTCCTGTTGTGTCTGCCGCTCTTCTTCCCATGAGATCTCAGTGTGACGGGCACTGCGTTTATACTGGGCTGCTCTGCTACAATCTTTCCTCATGAGAAAACGTTTAAGGGATCGATCTAAAGCAAGCCTGTATGTGTAAAAGCCGCCTGTAATGTAACTGCAGGTAATGATGCCCCGTTCCTAACCTCAGAATTAGGCTGGTTACTAGACTCCTCATTAGTTGCAGCCACTGCTTGAACTGCGGAGACGATGATGGTCCTACAGGAATCAGTGATCCTGTGAGGCAGCGGCCGTATCACAACACAGTTCACACGATCTTTATATATGGTGTTTATTGCATCTTATAACACTGAGCGTTATTGACTTTCTGGACTAATTGCATGTGAGGACTCGTCACTAACAGCTATGGGTATTAATGGAAAGACCAAAGCAGTCCACAGCATTGTGCAAAAGTTCTAGGCAGATGTGTAAATAAATGTGGGAGAGTAAGAAGCTTAATACAAAGTGAATGAAGAAAAGAGAAGTGTAAATCTATCTGGTGACCACCTGTCGCCTCCATCATCAGTATCTGGTGACCGCCCGTCTCCTCCATCATCAGTATCTGGTGACCGCCCATCGCCTCCATCATCAGTATCTGGTGACCGCCCGTCGCCTCCATCATCATTATCTGGTGACCGCCCTTCGCCTCCATCATCAGTATCTGTTGACCGTCCGTCGCCTCCATCATCAGTATCTGGTGACCGTCGCCTCCATCATCAGTATCTGGTGACCGCTCGTCGCCTCCATCATCAGTATCTGGTGACTGTCCGTCACCTCCATCATCAGTATCTTGTGACTGCCCGTCACCTCCATCATCAGTAACTGGTGACCACCCGTCGCCTCCATCATCAGTGGCCAGTAACCTCCTGTCACCTCCATCATCAGTATCTGGTGACCGCTCGTCGTCTCCATCATCAGTAACTGGTGACCACCCGTCGCCTCCATCATCAGTATCTGGTGACCGCCCGTCGCCTCCATCATCAGTGGCCAGTAACCTCCTGTCGCCTCCATCATCAGTATCTGGTGACCACCCGTCGCCTCCATCATCAGTATCTCGTGACCGCCCGTCGCCTCCATCATCAGTGGCCAGTAACCTCCTGTCGCCTCCATCATCAGTATCTGGTGACCACCTGTCGCCTCCATCATCAGTATCTGGTGACTGCCCGTCGCCTCCATCAGTATTTGGTGACCATCCATTGTCAGTATATGGTGACCGCCCGTCGCCAGTGTCTGGTGACCGCCCATCGCCTTCCTCGTCAGTGTCTGGTGACCATCCGTCGTCAGTGTCTGGTGACCGCCCGTCGTCCGTGTCTGATGACCGCTTGTTGCCTCCATCACTTTTCGTCACTTACATGATGGAGGTGACGAGCGGTCACCAGAGTCTGATGATTGAGTCGACAGGCGGTCACCAGATACTGATTATTGGGTCGATAGGCGGTCACCAGATACTGATGATAAAATTAAATTATTAACACTTCTATTTTTGAAAGCTTTTTCTAAGCAGCATTTTTATCACACCTGCTTAAGATTTTTGCACTGTACTGAACCTTGGAGTAAAAGAGTGGACATGGACATACTGTCTGTACCTAACCTTCTGGTACCATGGTTTCTCATCTGTAAGGACTCCTGATAATAGTGCATCTGAAAATGCCATCACTGATTTAACACTATGGATTCTAGAATAAATGAGATTTCATCCTAGGAGGAAATAATCTAGTGACAGTAATACAATGCTGGATCAGTATTAAACCGATCTGTGGTTAAGACTGCGTAAACTGACAGAAGAATTAATGCACAGAGCACTAGCTAAAACAATCTCAAGGCAGAAGAACGGTGCTTTATATGATGGATTTTTAATCTAAGGATATTTTAGGAGTCTGTGCACTGATCAGCGACCATCACTCATTCCTAAAACACCATAGCCCTGGTCTTCCATATGGATCAAGTCTTAGGCCCATTCGAGGCTGTGCACCAGCACCAGACCTTGGAGGGTTTAAGTTTAGTCATCATTAGTAGGGATGAGCGGACCCGTGGAAGTTCAGTTTCTGGTACCCGACACAAACTTTAGTCCAAAGTTTGATTCGGGTACCAGAACTGTACCCAAACTTGAACCAGAACCAAAAGCCTATTGAAAACAATGGAAACCCAAAATTTTGGGTCTGGAAAAAGTTCTCTCTCCCGGCACTCCGAACTTTTAGTCCGGTACTCAAATCATTAGTGATCCTGGATCTCGGAACAAATCAGCAGGGGAATCAAGTTCTTTCCACAAAACCAAAGTTCAGACAAGAAATCAGGACGAAATAACCTGAGAGAGCACAGAAAGTAGACTCTGCTTCGAGTGAGGGAACCCACACATCCACATGTTCTCCATGATTTAGTTGATTTAGTGCAGTATAGCAAAAGATAAAGCCGCGAACAAAGTTCTCGTAAGGTATAATAACGAGTCAAGACGGCTCACGGTACGTATAATAATGCGTCAACCCACTCCCGGTTCGTAGAATAACAAGGTGACTTTGGCTCCTGGGATGTAGAATAAAGAGGCGACCCGTCTCCCAGGACGTAGAACGACGAGCGGACCCGTATACCGGGACGTAGAACGACGAGTGGACCCGGGACGTAGGACAGCGAGTGGACCCGGCTCCCGGGACGTAGGACGGCAAGTGGACCCGACTCCTGGGACGTAGGACGGCGAGTGGACACGGCTCCCGGGACGTAGGACGGCGGGTGGACACGGCTCCCGGGACGTAGGACGGCGAGTGGACCCGGCTCCCGGGACGTAGGACGGCGAGTGGACCTGGCTCCCGGGACGAAGGACGGCGAGGACCCGGCTCCCGGGACTTAGGACGGCGAGTGGATCCGGCTCCCGGGACGTAGAACAGCAAGTGGATCCGACTCCCGGGACGTAGATCGACGGGTGGACCCGGCTCCCAGGACGTAGATCGACGTGTGGACCCGGCTCCCGGGACGTAGATCGACGGGTGGACCCAGCTCCCGGGACTTAGGACGGCGAGTGGACCCGCTCCCTAGACGTAGAACGGCGAGTGGATCCGGCTCCCGGGACGTAGATCGACGGGTGAACCCGGCTCCCGGGACGTAGGATGGCAAGTGGACCTGGCTCCCTGGACTTAGGACGGCGAGTGGACCCACTCCCTAGACGTAGAATGGCGAGGGGATCCGGCTCCCAGGACGTAGATCGACGTGTGGACCCGGCTCCCGGGACGTAGTACGACGAGTGGACCCGGCTCCCAGGACTTTGGACGGCGAGTGGACCCGCTCCCTAGACGTAGAACGGCGAGTGGATCCGGCTCCCGGGACGTAGATCGACGGGTGAACCCGGCTCCCGGGACGTAGGATGGCAAGTGGACCTGGCTCGCGGGACTTAGGACGGCGAGTGGACCCACTCCCTAGACGCAGAACGGCGAAGGGATCCGGCTCCCGTGACGTAGATCGACAGGTGGACCCGGCTCCCGGGACGTAGGACGGCGAGTGGACCCGGCTCCCGGGACGTAGGACGGCAAGTGGACCCGGCTCCCGGGACGTAGGACGGCGAGTGGACCCGGCTCCCGGGACGTAGGACGGCGAGTGGACCCGGCTCCTGGGACGTAGGACGGCGAGTGGACCCGGCTCCCGGGACGTAGAACGGCGAGTGGACCCGGCTCCCGGGACGTAGGACGGCGAGTGGACCCGCTCCCTAGACGTAGAACGGCGAGTGGATCCGGCTCCCGGGACGTAGGACGGCGAGTGGACCCGGCTCCTGGGACTTAGGACGGCGAGTGGACCCTCTCCCTAGACGTAGAACGACTAGTGAATCCGGCTCCCGGGACGTAGATCGACAGGTGGACCAGCTCCCGGGACCTGGCTTTCGGGACATAGATCGACGGGTGGACCCGGCTCCCGGGACGTAGATTGACGGGTGGATCCGGCTCCCGGGACGTAGATTGACGGGTGGATCCGGCTCCCGGGACGTAGATCGACGGGTGGACCCGGCTCCCTGGAAGTAGGACGGTGAGTGGACCCGGGACGTAGGACGGCGAGTGGACCCGGCTCCAGGGACCTACGACGACGAGTGGACCCGGCTCCAGGGACCTAGGACGACGAGTGGACCAGGAACATAAAACTAGGAATGAACTCGGCTCCCGGGACGTAGAACAACGGGTGAAATTGATTCTCTTCTCATGGTGGTGAGCAAATCAATGTCCTGGTAATTACTTATTTACTTGGACCAAAATATGACAACCTCAGGTTATGCCTATTTTTCTACACACAGATGTCAGGAACTTGAACACTTCAGAAACCCATAGGAAAGAATAGCAGATGACGAAGCACAGCAGTCAGGCAAAACAGTACTTCATCAGCCTTATTAGTTCCTGCCATCCACACAAGCCTAAGGGGATGTTTATCTACTGGGGTCCATTGGATTAATTCTAAGCATACCCTGCTACGATCAGAGCTGAGTTGCCCTGTGCTATTGCTAGTGTCTGGTGATTTTCATAAAGCTTTCTCCAGAAGCTACTCATGTCTGTGATTGATTAGTTCTTGTTTTCCATATATCTAATGGTCTAGATTAGTGGGGTCATGAGTGGCCAATAAACGTGCAGAACTATCTGCTAATATGGAAGAATGCATGGCACGATCTGGGGTGACGGAGGACGCTGTGGTTATTGGTACAGGCCTCACAGTAGCTGAGGATGCAAAGCTTCTATTTATCTGGATGTTCTAGTCGTTGGTATTCCTTGTAACATTATGAAGGATAATAAATTAGCAAAGTTTATCTGTGTGTGCAAATCACTGAGAGCATCCAGCAGTTGCTATAAACTACTACATGAGGCCACTGAAGCAAAATGTCCCCCACTGTAAGGACACGGCTATGATGTCTCCGCACTCCATGTCCCACCAAATCCACGGTGACATTTTAATAGGTCACACCACTTTTCCTGTCTTCATTTTTGCTTCGTGCTAGGAAAAAGAATTGCCATGAGCCACCGCTTCCCAAAGACGCTTGTGATGTTGTCCATCCAGGTGATGGGGCTGCTGTCTTCGGAGGGAATTTGGTGACAGCCTGGTCTTTTGGAGATCAGTAACAGATGGTGCCAACAGAAGGCACCACAGGCTAAACCGACCCCGAACCAGAGGTAAAGCATCAAGACGGCCAACATCTCCGAACTGAGAAGAGAACCTGTGGAGAGGAAGGACCGAGTCAGAGAAGGTTGTCACGAAATAACCCCATCAGGCTGCTGATGTTGGGCCAAAATAATGTCTAGAAAAACAGCTTCGGGCTTAGCATGCGGTATATGGGATAGACATGACAGACGGCAGCTCTCATTGCCAGGTCCATCCGCACCCACCCTGTCTATAAATAGCGCCAGGCTTTTGGCAGGGTCCCCATGTGTCATTGTCATAAGAAGGCACAAAACTGGGGCAGCATTGATCAATGTCACCGGAGCCCAGAAAACTTAACCTCTTACAGTGTGAGATGTGTGCTACGTGTATCCTACTCATGTAACATGATGGAAAGGGCTGTGAAGCCCCTATTATCCCTTCACCTCTGCCTGGACGCTGCACAATCTATATCAAGTGGATAAATGCTGATATATTTTCACCATCTGCCCCTGTGTCGCACTTTGCAGCCGCAGCATCAGCACATTTGCAGAGACTTGTATGCTGGACAGATGCTGGCTGATCATGGATTTTGGCTGAATTTCCCTTCACAATTCCCACAAACGTATAATAAAGAATGGGATTTAAATAGATGGTAGGACGTATGGCTGTCCAAGCCTTGAGCATCTACGTAAACTTACAATGCTGAGAGCGGCCATGTCTGACTGCAAACTCGTGCCAGCATAGGATAGGAAAGAACTACTGGAATCTGTGTCGTATGGTCCCATACTCCTTGTCAGGAGAGAAGCTGCCTCCTCACAGACATGGCAACATCTACAGCGGGGAAAATAAGTATTAGATCCACTGCCGATTTTGCAAGTTTTCCCACCTACAAAGAATGGAGAGATCTGTAATTTTTATCATAGGTCACTTCACCTGTGAGAGACAGAATCTAAAAATCAGAAAATCCCATTGTATGATTTTTACATAATTCAATTGCATTTTATTGCATGAAATAAGTATTTGATCACCTAACAACCAGCAAGAATTCTGGCTCTCACAACCCTATTAGTTTTTCTTTAAGAAGCCCTCCTACCCTGCGCTCATTACCTGTATTAATTGCACCTGTTTGAACTCGTTACCTGTATAAAAGACACCTGTCCACACACTCAATCACACTCCAACCTCTCCACCATGGCCAAGACCAAAGAGCTGGCTAAGGACATCAGGGACAAAATTGTAGACTTACACAAGGCTGAGATGCGCTACAGGACAATAGGCAAGCAGCTTGGTGAGAAGGCAACAACAGTTGGCACAATTATTAGAAAAATAGGAGAAATACAAGATGACGTCAATCTTCTTCGGTCTGGGGCTCAAAGCAAAATCTTGCCACGTGGGGTAAGGATGATTCTGAGAAAGGTCAGAAATCAGCCCAGAACTACACAGGAGGACCTGGTCAATGACCTGAAGAGACCTGGGACCACAGTCTCAAACATTACCGTTAGTAACACACCATGCTGTCATGGATTAAAATCCTGCAGGGCACACAGGTTCCCCTGATCACGCCAGCATATGTCCAAGCCCGTTTGAAGTTTGCCAATAACTATCTGGATGATCCAGAGGAGGCATGGGGAAGGTCATGTGGTCAGATGAGACCAAAATGGAACTTTTTGGTATCGACTCCACTCGCTGTGTTTAGAGGAAGAAAAAGCATGAGTACAACTCTAAGAACACCGTCCCAACCATGAAGCATGGTGGGGGGAAACATATTTAGGGGGTGCTTTTGTGCAAAGGGGGACAGGATGACTGCACCGTATAGAAGGGAAGATGGATGGGGTCATGTATCGCGAGATTTTGGCCAACAACCTCCTTCCCTCAGTAAGAGCATTGAAGATGGGTCATGGCTGGGTCTTCCAGCATGAAAATGACCCAAAACACACAGTGAGGACAACTAAGGAGTGGCTCCGTAAGAAGCATTTCAAGGTCCTGGAGTGGCCTAGCCAGTCTCCAGACCTGAACCCAATAGAAAACCTTTGGATGGAGCTGAAACTCAATGTTACCCAGTGACAGCCCCGAATCCTGAAAGATCTGGAGAAGATCTGTATGGAGGAGGGGGCCAAAATCCCTGCTGCAGTGTGTGCAAACCGGGTCAAGATCTACAGGAAACGTCTGACCTCTGGAATTGTAACAAAGGTTTCTGGACCAAGTATTACATTTTTGTTTCTATTGTATCAAATACTTATTTTCATGCAATAAACTTTAATTATGTAAAAATCATATGAGGTGATTTTCTAGTTTTTTTGAGATTATGTCTCTCACAGGTGAAGTGACCTACGTTAAAAATTACAGACCTCTCCATTCTGTGTAGGTGGGAAAACTTGCAAAATCGGCAGTGGATCTAATACTTATTTTCCCCACTGTATATATTACTGCAGGTAACACTTTCTGCATCCATTTATCTTTGATGCTCACATGACACCACCTCGGTGTGCTAAACACTGAAACTAATCTGCATGAGACATTGAAAAATAGACACCCCTCGTCCCGTGCTTGCAGACCCTGCCCTATTGGTACCACATGAAAGTAAAAGGGGTAAGTAATGAGCCCATACTTGGACCCAAGTCAACAAGGAAAGGGTCTGACCTGAGAAGAAACGCGTGACAGAGAGCGGCAGGAGCCTAAGGAAAGTCAGAGGATTGGAGAAGGACAGGGAGAAGTTGTGAGAAATGTATCCCAGTCCGGCAACCATGGCATGGAAGCAGCTGCAGGAAGCGTGCAGGCAGAATAACACAAAGCTGCGCAGGTTGCTGCGTCCGATGCACGTCCCAGTGAAGAAGCAATGATGTTCCTGCTCCCAGATCATCCTAGAACAAATACGGCAAAATAACTTATCGGACATCTCTGCATCAGCGCTCATCCCACCAGATGCAGGGCTGTTCCAAATGACGAGGAAGTAGTTCCCTATGACATTAACCAGAAAAAAGACAAAGAAGAAACTGTGAAGAAAACCGGAAAGAGTCAGCGAGTGCCCCTCGTACATCCCAGGCAGAAAGAAGAACAGCTGGAGGCTAAAAGTCACCGCAAGAAGGCAGAGAAAGTAGCAGGGTGCCATAAGGTTCAGAAGCTGCAGGAGAACCATCCTAGTCCTCGGGGCAGTTTTGACATGGCGGAGAATATGTACAAGTGTAGCTGGAGTGTCGCAAGATTTAGCTCCAAAGTTGCTGCCAGAAGAGGAGCATGGCTGATCCTGAACAGAAACAGAACAAGAACCATCATTAGTAAAGCTGGTACTCTCCGCAGGAGCCAGTGTGAAGGCGACAAGTCCCGGGAGTCGTTATCACCCTTCAGCAGCCCTTTCTCTAATCTCTTGGCAGCTGAAGCTTTAGGGTAGCCCAGAGGGACTTCCCTTCATGGCTCCTCTTATTGTCAGAAATCATGATGTTTTATCCGTCTTCAGACACGAGCAGACTTGTCACAGAGCGTCTGCGGACACCGTGCTGCATTAAGAGGCCCACGGGGCCGGTGACTAACCGCTCCCCAGACCAAAGCCCAGAGCAACAGCTAATCAGACCCTTCAGTCTCACCTGTCCGCACTTCATGGGTAAAGGCAGCTGGGGGAATGGTCTATACTGGCGCGGTACTGTGTGTACAGGACTGCCCTCCACTCACCTGTCATACCCTGCTCTCCACTCACCCGTTACACCCTGCCCTCCACTCACCCGTCATACCCTGCCCTCCACTCACCCGTCATACCCTGCCCTCCAATCACCCGTCATACATTACACCCTGCCCTCCACTCACCCATCATACCCTGCCCTCCACCCACCCATCATACATTACACCCTGCCCTCCACCCACCTGTCATACGTTATTCCTTGCCCTCCACTCACCCCTCATACGTTACACCCTACCCTCCACTCACCCGTCATACGTTATACCCTGCCCTCCACTCACCCGTCATGCATTATACGCTGCCCTCCACTCACCCGTCATACGTTACACCCTGCCCTCCACCCACCCGTCACACGTTATACCCTGCCCTCCACTCACCCGTCATGCATTATACGCTGCCCTCCACTCATACGTCATACGTTATACCCTGCCCTCCACCCACCCGTCATACGTTACACCCTGCCCTCCACTCACCCGTCATACGTTATTCCTTGCCCTCCACTCACCCCTCATACGTTATACCCTGCCCTCCACTCACCCGTCATACGTTATTCCTTGCCCTCCACTCACCCCTCATACGTTATACCCTGCCCTCCACTCACCCGTCATACGTTATACCCTGCCCTCCACTCACCCGTCATACGTTATACCCTGCCCTCCACTCACCCGTCATACGTTATACCCTGCCCTCCACTCACCCGTCATACGTTATTCCTTGCCCTCCACTCACCCCTCATACGTTATACCCTGCCCTCCACTCACCCGTCATACGTTATACCCTGCCCTCCACTCACCCGTCATGCATTATACGCTACCCTCCACTCACCCGTCATACGTTACACCCTGCCCTCCACCCACCCGTCATACATTATACCCTGCCCTCCACTCATCCGTCATACGTTATACCCTGCCCTCCACTCACCCGTCATACGTTACACCCTGCCCTCCTCCCACCCGTCATACGTTACACCCTGCCCTCCTCCCACCCGTCATACGTTATACCCTGCCCTCCACTCACCCGTCATACGTTACACCCTGCCCTCCTCCCACCCGTCATACGTTATACCCCGCCCTCCACTCACCCGTCATACGTTACACCCTGCCCTCCTCCCACCCGTCATACGTTACACCCTGCCCTCCTCCCACCCGTCATACGTTATACCCTGCCCTCCACTCATCCGTCATACATTACACCCTGCCCTCCTCCCACCCGTCATACGTTACACCCTGCCCTCCACTCATCCGTCATACGTTATACCCTGCCCTCCACTCATCCGTCATACATTACACCCTGCCCTCCACCCACCCGTCATACGTTATACCCTGCCCTCCACTCATCCGTCATACGTTATACCCTGCCCTCCACTCACCCGTCATACGTTATACCCTGCCCTCCACTCACCCGTCATACGTTATACCCTGCCCTCCACTCACCCGTCATACGTTATACCCTGCCCTCCACTCACCCGTCATACGTTACACCCTGCCCTCCTCCCACCCGTCATACGTTACACCCTGCCCTCCATTCATCCGTCATACGTTACACCCTGCCCTCCACTCACCCGTCATACGTTACACCCTGCCCTCCTCCCACCCGTCATACGTTACACCCTGCCCTCCTCCCACCCGTCATACGTTACACCCTGCCCTCCTCCCACCCGTCATACGTTATACCCTGCCCTCCACCCACCCGTCATACGTTATACCCTGCCCTCCACTCATCCGTCATACATTACACTCTGCCCTCCACTCACCCGTCATACGTTATACCCTGCCCTCCACTCACCCGTCATACGTTACACCCTGCCCTCCTCCCACCCGTCATACGTTATACCCTGCCCTCCATTCATCCGTCATACGTTACACCCTGCCCTCCACTCACCCGTCATACGTTACACCCTGCCCTCCTCCCACCCGTCATACGTTACACCCTGCCCTCCTCCCACCCGTCATACGTTACACCCTGCCCTCCACCCATCCGTCATACGTTATACCCTGCCCTCCACGCATCCGTCATACATTACACCCTGCCCTCCACTCACCCGTCATACGTTACACCCTGCCCTCCACCCACCCGTCATACGTTATACCCTGCCCTCCACTCACCCGTCATACGTTATACCCTGCCCTCCACTCACCCGTCATACGTTATACCCTGCCCTCCACTCACCCGTCATACGTTATACCCTGCCCTCCACTCACCCGTCATACGTTACACCCTGCCCTCCTCCCACCCGTCATACGTTACACCCTGCCCTCCATTCATCCGTCATACGTTACACCCTGCCCTCCACTCACCCGTCATACGTTACACCCTGCCCTCCTCCCACCCGTCATACGTTACACCCTGCCCTCCTCCCACCCGTCATACGTTACACCCTGCCCTCCTCCCACCCGTCATACGTTATACCCTGCCCTCCACCCACCCGTCATACGTTATACCCTGCCCTCCACTCATCCGTCATACATTACACTCTGCCCTCCACTCACCCGTCATACGTTACACCCTGCCCTCCACTCACCCGTCATACGTTACACCCTGCCCTCCTCCCACCCGTCATACGTTATACCCTGCCCTCCATTCATCCGTCATACGTTACACCCTGCCCTCCACTCACCCGTCATACGTTACACCCTGCCCTCCTCCCACCCGTCATACGTTACACCCTGCCCTCCTCCCACCCGTCATACGTTACACCCTGCCCTCCACCCATCCGTCATACGTTATACCCTGCCCTCCACGCATCCGTCATACATTACACCCTGCCCTCCACTCACCCGTCATACGTTACACCCTGCCCTCCTCCCACCCGTCATAGATTACACCCTGCCCTCCACCCATCCGTCATACGTTATACCCTGCCCTCCACTCACCCGTCATACATTACACCCTTCCCTCCACTCACCCGTCATACATTACACCCTGCCCTCCACTCATCCGTCATACGTTATACCCTGCCCTCCACTCACCCGTCATACGTTATACCCTGCCCTCCACTCATTCGTCATACATTACACCCTGCCCTTCACTCACCCGTCATACGTTACACCCTGCCCTCCTCCCACCCGTCATACGTTACACCCTGCCCTCCACCCATCCGTCATACGTTATACCCTGCCCTCCACGCATCCGTCATACGTTACACCCTGCCCTCCACTCACCCGTCATACGTTACACCCTGCCCTCCTCCCACCCGTCATAGATTACACCCTGCCCTCCTCCCACCCGTCATACGTTATACCCTGCCCTCCACTCACCCGTCATACATTACACCCTTCCCTCCACTCACCCGTCATACATTACACCCTGCCCTCCACTCATCCGTCATACGTTATACCCTGCCCTCCACTCACCCGTCATACGTTATACCCTGCCCTCCACTCATCCGTCATACATTACACCCTGCCCTCCACTCACCCGTCATACGTTACACCCTGCCCTCCTCCCACCCGTCATACGTTACACCCTGCCCTCCTCCCACCCATCATACGTTACACCCTGCCCTCCACTCACCCGTCATACGTTACACCCTGCCCTCCACTCACCCGTCATACATTACACCCTGCCCTCCACGCATCCGTCATACATTACACCCTGCCCTCCACTCACCCGTCATACATTACACCCTGCCCTCCACTCATCCGTCATAGATTACACCCTGCCCTCCTCCCACCCGTCATACATTATACCCTTCCCTCCACTCTCCCGTCATACATTACACCCTGCCCTCCACTCATCCGTCATACGTTACACCCTGCCCTCCACTCACCCGTCATACGTTACACCCTGCCCTCCTCCCACCCGTCATACGTTACACCCTGCCCTCCTCCCACCCGTCATACGTTACACCCTGCCCTCCACTCACCCGTCATACGTTATTCCTTGCCCTCCACTCACCCGTCATACGTTATACCCTGCCCTCCACGCATCCGTCATACATTACACCCTGCCCTCCACCCACCCGTCATATGTTATACCCTGCCCTCCACTCACCCGTCATACATTACACCCTGCCCTCCACTCACCCGTCATACATTATACCCTGCCCTCCACTCATCCGTCATAGATTACACCCTGCCCTCCACTAACCCTTCATACATTACACCCTTCCCTCCACTCTCCCGTCATACATTACACCCTGCCCTCCACTCATCCGTCATACGTTATACCCTGCCCTCCACTCACCCGTCATACGTTATACCCTGCCCTTCACTCACCCGTCATACGTTATACCCTGCCCTCCACTCACCCATCATACGTTACACCCTGCCCTCCTCCCACCCGTCATACCTTATACCCTGCCCTCCACTCATCCGTCATACATTACACCCTGCCCTCCACTCACCCGTCATACGTTACACCCTGCCCTCCACCCACCCGTCATACCTTATACCCTGCCCTCCACTCATCCGTCATACATTACACCCTGCCCTCCACTCACCCGTCATACGTTACACCCTGCCCTCCTCCCACCCGTCATACGTTACACCCTGCCCTCCACCCATCCGTCATACGTTATACCCTGCCCTCCACGCATCCGTCATACATTACACCCTGCCCTCCACTCACCCGTCATACATTACACCCTTCCCTCCACTCACCCGTCATACATTACACCCTGCCCTCCACTCACCCGTCATACGTTATACCCTGCCCTCCATTCACCCTTCATACGTTATACCCTGCCCTCCACTCACCCGTCACGCATTACACCCTGCCCTCCACTCACCCGTCATACGTTATACCCTGCCCTCCATTCACCCTTCATACGTTATACCCTGCCCTCCACTCACCCGTCATACATTACACCCTGCCCTCCACTCACCCGTCATACGTTATACCCTGCCCTCCATTCACCCTTCATACGTTATACCCCGCCCTCCACTCACCCGTCATACGTTACACCCTGCCCTCCATTCACCCTTCATACGTTATACCCTGCCCTCCACTCACCCGTCATACATTACACCCTGCCCTCCACTCACCCGTCATACGTTATACCCTGCCCTCCATTCACCCTTCATACGTTATACCCTGCCCTCCACTCACCCGTCACGCATTACACCCTGCCCTCCACTCACCCGTCATACGTTATACCCTGCCCTCCATTCACCCTTCATACGTTATACCCTGCCCTCCACTCACCCGTCATACATTACACCCTGCCCTCCACTCACCCGTCATACGTTATACCCTGCCCTCCATTCACCCTTCATACGTTATACCCTGCCCTCCACTCACCCGTCACGCATTACACCCTGCCCTCCACTCACCCGTCATACGTTATGCTCTGCCCTCCACTCACCCGTCATACGTTATATCCTGCCCTCCACTCACCCGTCATACATTACACACTGTCCTCCACTCACCCGTCATACATTATACCCTGCCCTCCACTCACTAGTCATACGTTATACCCTGCCCTCCACTCACCTGTCATACATTACACCCTGCCCTCCACTCACCCGTCATACATTATACCCTGCCCTCCACTCACCCGTTATATGTTAGACCCTGCCCTCCACTCACCCATCATACATTACACCCTGCCCTCCACTCACCCGTCATACATTACACCCTGCCCTCCACTCACCCGTCATACATTATACCCTGCCCTCCACTCACCCATCATACGTTATACCCTTCCCTCCACTCACCCGTCATACATTATACCCTTCCCTCCACTCACCCGTCATACATTACACCCTGCCCTCCACTCACCCGTTATATGTACAGCCTGCCCTCCACTCACCCGTCATACTTTACACCCTGCCCTCCACTCACCCGTCATACATTATACCCTGCGCTCCACTCACCCGTTATATGTTAGACCATGTCCTCCACTCACCGATCATACATTATACCCTGCCTTCCACTCACCCGTTATATGTTAGACCCTGCCCTCCACTCACCCGTTATATGTTACACCCTGCCCTCCACTCACCCGTCATACATTATACCCTGCCCTCCACTCACCCGTCATACATTATACCCTGCCCTCCACTCACCCGTCATACGTTACACCCTGCCCTCCACTCACCCGTCATACGTTACACCCTGCCCTCCATTCACCCGTCATACATTATACCCTGCCCTCCACTCACCCGTCATACGTTACACCCTGCCCTCCACTCACCCGTCATACGTTATATCCTGCCCTCCACTCACCCGTCATACGTTACACCCTGCCCTCCACTCACCCGTCATACGTTACACCCTGCCCTCCATTCACCCGTCATACATTATACCCTGCCCTCCACTCACCCGTCATACATTATACCCTGCCCTCCACTCACCCGTCATACGTTACACCCTGCCCTCCACTCACCCGTCATACGTTACACCCTGCCCTCCATTCACCCGTCATACATTATACCCTGCCCTCCACTCACCCGTCATACGTTACACCCTGCCCTCCACTCACCCGTCATACGTTACACCCTGCCCTCCACTCACCCGTCATACGTTACACCCTGCCCTCCACTCACCCGTCATACGTTACACCCTGCCCTCCACTCACCCGTCATACGTTACACCCTGCCCTCCATTCACCCGTCATACATTATACCCTGCCCTCCACTCACCCGTCATACATTATACCCTGCCCTCCACTCACCCGTCATACGTTACACCCTGCCCTCCACTCACCCGTCATACGTTACACCCTGCCCTCCATTCACCCGTCATACATTATACCCTGCCCTCCACTCACCCGTCATACGTTACACCCTGCCCTCCACTCACCCGTCATACGTTACACCCTGCCCTCCACTCACCCGTCATACGTTACACCCTGCCCTCCACTCACCCGTCATACGTTACACCCTGCCCTCCACTCACCCGTCATACGTTATACCCTGCCCTCCACTCACCCGTCATACGTTATACCCTGCCCTCCACTCACCCGTCATACGTTACACCCTGCCCTCCACTCACCCGTCATACGTTATACCCTGCCCTCCACTCACCCGTCATACGTTATACCCTGCCCTCCACTCACCCGTCATACGTTATACCCTGCCCTCCACTCACCCGTCATACGTTACACCCTGCCCTCCATTCACCCGTCATACGTTACACCCTGCCCTCCATTCACCCGTCATACGTTACACCCTGCCCTCCATTCACCCGTCATACGTTATACCCTGCCCTCCAATCACCCGTCATACGTTATACCCTGCCCTCCATTCACCCGTCATACGTTACACCCTGCCCTCCATTCACCCGTCATACGTTACACCCTGCCCTCCACTCACCCGTCATACGTTACACCCTGCCCTCCACTCACCCGTCATACGTTATACCCTGCCCTCCATTCACCCGTCATACGTTACACCCTGCCCTCCATTCACCCGTCATACGTTACACCCTGCCCTCCACTCACCCGTCATACGTTACACCCTGCCCTCCTCCCACCCGTCATACGTTACACCCTGCCCTCCATTCACCCGTCATACGTTACACCCTGCCCTCCATTCACCCGTCATACGTTATACCCTGCCCTCCACTCACCCGTCATACGTTACACCCTGCCCTCCACTCACCCGTCATACGTTACACCCTGCCCTCCACTCACCCGTCATACGTTATACTCTGTATTCCCCTTACACACGGTATTATAGTCGGTGTTACATGCTGTGTCCCTACGGTATCGCACATTTACTTCTTCCATACTGGGCTGTCTCTCTGGATGTCTCTCTGGATGTCTCTGCAGCACTAGCAGTGTCAGGAGCAGCGTCGTGTCATGTCAGATCCATGATGTGGCCCCAGGTGTGCAGACAGGTCTGTGTCCCACTGACCTTGGGCCGGGCTGGAGATTGCTGCCTGTCTGCGATGCTGGTCCCCTCTCATCCTGAGGTGGCATCTTGTGTAACATCCTAGTCGGCGACCACACTCCTCCCCTGTAGCCGGAGAGCTGCCCCTCCTCTCCGCAGCCAGCACGGTGCACCTCTCTGTGCCGCCGCTGCTGCCGTGCACAGATGATGCTGAGGATTAACCTTCATCTCCCCTCCATCTCCCTTCCATCCCACCCTCATCTCCCCTCCATCTCCCTTCCATCCCACCCTCATCTCCCCTCCATCTCCCTTCCATCCCACCCTCATTTCCCCTTCATCCCCTCTTCATCCCCCCCTTCATCCATCCTTCATCTCTCCTTTATGTCTCCTTCATCCCCCCTCCATCTCTCCTTCAGCCCCCCTCCATCTCTCCTTCAGCCCCCCTCCATCTCTCCTTCATCCCCCCTTCATCTCTCCTTCATCACCCCTTCATCCCCTTCCATCTCCCCTCCATCTCCCTTCCATCTCCCCTCCATCTCTCCTTCTTCTCTCCTTCATCCCTGTCCATCCCCCCTTCATCTCCCCTCCATCTCCCCTTCATCTCCCCTCCATCCCCTCTTCATCTCTCCTTCATCTCCCCTCCACCCCCCCTCCATCTCCCCTCCACCCCCCCTCCATCTCCCCTTCCATCCCTTCATCTCTCCTTCATCCCCCCCTTCACCCCCCCTCCATCCCCCCTCCATCTCCCTTCCATTTCCCTTTCATCTCCCTTTCATCTCCTTTCCATCCCCCTTCCATCCCCCTTCCATCTCCCTTCCATCTCCCTTCCATCTCCCTTCCATCCCCCTTCCATCCCCCTTCCATCCCCCTTCCATCCCCCTTTCATCTCCCTTTCATCTCCCTTTCATCTCCCTTTCATCTCCCTTTCATCTCCCTTCCATCTCCCTTTCATTTCCCTTCCATCTCCCTTCCATCTCCCTTCCATCTCCCTTCCATCTCCCTTCCATTTCCCTTCCATCTCCCTTCCATCTCCCTTCCATCTCCCTTCCATCTCCCTTCCATCTCCCTTCCATCTCCCTTCCATTTCCCTTCCATTTCCCTTCCATTTCCCTTCCATCTCCCTTCCATCTCCCTTCCATCTCCCTTCCATCTCCCTTTCATCTCCCTTTCATCTCCCTTTCATCTCCCTTTCATCTCCCTTCCATCTCCCTTCCATCTCCCTTCCATCTCCCTTTCATCTCCCTTCCATCCCCCTTCCATCTCCCTTTCATCTCTCTTTCATCTCTCTTTCATCTCCCTTTCATCTCCCCTTCCATCTCCCCTTCATCTCCCTTTCATCTCCCCTTCCATCTCCCTTCCATCTCCCTTCCATCTCCCTTCCATCTCCCTTCCATTTCCCTTCCATTTCCCTTCCATTTCCCTTCCATCTCCCCTTCCATCTCCCCTTCCATCTCCCCTTCCATCTCCCCTTCCATCTCCCCTTCCATCTCCCCTTCCATCTCCCCTTCCATCCCCCTTCCATCCCCCTTCCATCTCCCTTTCATCTCCCTTTCATCTCCCTTTCATCTCTCTTTCATCTCCCTTCCATCTCCCCTTCCATCTCCCCTTCCATCTCCCCTTCCATCTCCCCTTCCATCTCCCCTTCCATCTCCCCTTCCATCTCCCCTTCCATCTCCCCTTCCATCTCCCCTTCCATCTCCCCTTCCCTCCGCTGCTTCTTCTGGCGCAGTTGTCTACATGAGCGACTGCTGCATTCAGGGGGTGCACGACGGCCCCTCAGTGCACTCCTTCCTGATGGAGATGATCCCTTATCAATGTTACAGATCAGGAGTACACAGCAGCCGTGCCCATTGACCAGTCCGCATTAGGTGGGCTCAGCCTTCTACCAGTGCCTGGCACTGGTACAATGGGCGCGGGGTGGTGGGAAACCTCTTCTCAAAAATGTCAATGTCCCAAAACCTGTGCTGACCTCCCCTCCACTGTTATGTGGAGCAATAATTGGCAGAGCGGGGGTTAATATCATTGATCACTGGCCGACATAAATAAGCTGCCTGTCTGCCAACACGCGAGCAATGTGGCCATTAGGCGCAATGTCTGCGGACTGTATGGATGGCTGCCATCGGCCCATATAGAAGGAGGACCTCTTCTATCGACCATCAGCGCATGTCGTGAGCAGAAACTGGCTGCTGTAACCAGCGTAAGATGAGAAATATGTGGACCAACCAGACTGAGCAGATATTGATTGAATGGGTCAGAGTACTTTAATGTCTCCTTTTGGTGAGTATATGGAGGGTGTGTGACGATACTGACTGTACCCTCTGTATAGATGCATCCTGAATGGGCGAAGTGCACTGACAGCTTCTATGGTGGCTGCCCCGAGCTATAGGTGACATTGGGAAATTCACCGACACACCCTCAAAGAAACGTGGTCTATGAGAACTTGGGGCGTGCACAGAGCGTCCCTGCAAATATCCCAAAAAAATACATCCACGCACTGCAGGAAAACAAACTGCAGTGTAACATTTACCTGCACTGCAAACGTAAAATCCACAGCAAATCAATCTACACTGCAACGTATCTCTTCAAGAAATACCATTAAAATCCTTTCAATAAACCATGACAAATCTCTCTGACCGAAAACACTACCTTACCGCTCTTACAGTAGAAAATCCGCACTGTGACCGCTCTTAAAATACAGAGCTCTATAGTGTAACCGCTCTTACAGTACAGGGCTCTATAGTGTGACCACTCTTACAGTACAGAGCTGTATAGTGTGACCGCTCTTACAGTACAGGGCTCTATAGTGTGACCACTCTTACAGTACAGAGCTGTATAGTGTGACCGCTCTTACAGTACAGAGCTCTATAGTGTGACCGCTCTTACAGTACAGAGCTCTATAGTGTGACTGCTCTTACAGTATAGAGCTCTATAGTGTGACTGCTCTTACAGTACAGATCTCTATAGTGTGACCGCTCTTACAGTACAGAGCTCTATAGTGTGACCGCTCTTAAAATACAGAGCTCTATAGTGTGACCGCTCTTACAGTACAGAGCTCTATAGTGTGACCGCTCTTACAGTACAGATCTCTATAGTGTGACCGCTCTTACAGTACTGAGCTCTATAGTGTGACCGCTCTTACAGTACAGAGCTGTATAGTGTGACCGCTCTTACAGTACAGAGCTCTATAGTGTGCCCGCTCTTACAGTACAGAGCTCTATAGTGTGACCGCTCTTACAGTACAGAGCTCTATAGTGTGACCGCTCTTACAGTACAGAGCTCTATAGTGTGACCGCTCTTACAGTATAGAGCTCTATAGTGTTACCGCTCTTACAGTACAGAGCTCTATAGTGTGACCGCTCTTACAGTACAGAGCTCTATAGTGTGACCGCTCTTACAGTACAGAGCTCCATAGTGTGACCGCTCTTACAGTACAGAGCTCTATAGTGTGACCGCTCTTACAGTACAGAGCTCTATAGTGTGACCGCTCTTACAGTACAGAGCTCTATAGTGTGACCGTTCTTACAGTACAGAGCTCTACAGTGTGACCGCTCTTACAGTATAGAGCTCTATAGTGTGACCGCTCTTACAGTACAGAGCTCTATAGTGTGACCGCTCTTACAGTACAGAGCTCCATAGTGTGACCGCTCTTACAGTACAGAGCTCCATAGTGTGACTGCTCTTACAGTACAGAGCTCTATAGTGTGACCGCTCTTACAGTACAGAGCTCTATAGTGTGACCGCTCTTACAGTATAGAGCTCGATAGTGTGACAGCTGTTACAGTACAGAGCTCTATAGTGTGACCGCTCTTACAGTACAGATCTCTATAGTGTGACCGCTCTTACAGTACAGATCTCTATAGTGTGAACGCTCTTACAGTACAGAGCTCTATTGTGTGACCGCTCTTACAGTACAGAGCTCTATAGTGTGACCGCTCTTACAGTATAGAGCTCTATAGTGTGACCGCTCTTACAGTATAGAGCTCTATAGTGTGACCGCTCTTACAGTACAGAGCTCCATAGTGTGACCGCTCTTACAGTACAGAGCTCCATAGTGTGACCGCTCTTACAGTACAGAGCTCTATAGTGTGACCGCTCTTACAGTACACAGCTCTATAGTGTGACTGCTCTTACAGTACAGAGCTCTATAGTGTGACCGCTCTTACAGTACACAGCTCTATAGTGTGACCGCTCTTACAGTACAGAGCTCCACAGTGTGACCGCTCTTACAGTACAGACCTCCATAGTGTGACCGCTCTTACAGTACCGAGCTCTATAGTGTGACCGCTCTTACAGTACACAGCTCTATAGTGTGACCGCTCGTACAGTACAGAGCTCTATAGTGTGACCGCTCGTACAGTACAGAGCTCTATAGTGTGACCGCTCGTACAGTACAGAGCTCTATAGTGTGACCGCTTGTACAGTACAGAGCACTATAGTGTGACCGCTCTTACAGTACAGAGCTCCACAGTGTGACCGCTCTTACAGTACAGAGCTCTATAGTGTGACCGCTCTTACAGTACAGAGCTCCACAGTGTGACCGCTCTTACAGTACAGAGCTCTATAGTGTGACCGCTCTTACAGTACAGAGCTCTATAGTGTGACCGCTCTTACAGTACAGAGCTCCACAGTGTGACCGCTCTTACAGTACAGAGCTCTATAGTGTGACCGCTCTTACAGTACAGACCTCTATAGTGTGACCGCTCTTACAGTACAGACCTATATAGTGTGACCGATCTTACAGTACAGAGCTCTATAGTGTGACCGCTCTTACAGTACAGAGCTCTATAGTGTGACCGCTCTTACAGTACAGAGCTCTATAGTGTGCCCGCTCTTACAGTACACAGCTCTATAGTGTGACCGCTCTTACAGTACACAGCTCTATAGTGTGACCGCTCTTACAGTACAGTGCTCCATAGTGTGACCGCTCATACAGTACAGAGCTCTATAGTGTGAACGCTGTTACAGTACAGAGCTCCATAGTGTGACCGCTCTTACAGTACAGAGCTCTATAGTGTGACCGCTCTTACAGTACAGAGCTCTATAGTGTGACCTCTCTTACAGTACAGAGCTCTATAGTGTGACCGCTCTTACAGTACAGAGCTCTATAGTGTGACCACTCTTACAGTACAGAGCTCTATAGTGTGAACGCTCTTACAGTACAGAGCTCTATAGTGTGACGGCTCTTACAGTACAGAGCTCCATAGTGTGACCGCTCTTACAGTACAGAGCTCTATAGTGTGACCGCTCTTACAGTATAGAGCTCTATAGTGTTACCGCTCTTACAGTACAGAGCTCTATAGTGTGACCGCTCTTACAGTACAGAGCTCTATAGTGTGACCGCTCTTACAGTACAGAGCTCCATAGTGTGACCGCTCTTACAGTACAGAGCTCTATAGTGTGACCGCTCTTACAGTACAGAGCTCTATAGTGTGACCGCTCTTACAGTACAGAGCTCTATAGTGTGACCGTTCTTACAGTACAGAGCTCTACAGTGTGACCGCTCTTACAGTATAGAGCTCTATAGTGTGACCGCTCTTACAGTACAGAGCTCTATAGTGTGACCGCTCTTACAGTACAGAGCTCCATAGTGTGACCGCTCTTACAGTACAGAGCTCCATAGTGTGACTGCTCTTACAGTACAGAGCTCTATAGTGTGACCGCTCTTACAGTACAGAGCTCTATAGTGTGACCGCTCTTACAGTATAGAGCTCGATAGTGTGACAGCTGTTACAGTACAGAGCTCTATAGTGTGACCGCTCTTACAGTACAGATCTCTATAGTGTGAACGCTCTTACAGTACAGATCTCTATAGTGTGAACGCTCTTACAGTACAGAGCTCTATTGTGTGACCGCTCTTACAGTACAGAGCTCTATAGTGTGACCGCTCTTACAGTATAGAGCTCTATAGTGTGACCGCTCTTACAGTATAGAGCTCTATAGTGTGACCGCTCTTACAGTACAGAGCTCCATAGTGTGACCGCTCTTACAGTACAGAGCTCCATAGTGTGACCGCTCTTACAGTACAGAGCTCTATAGTGTGACCGCTCTTACAGTACAGAGCTCTATAGTGTGACCGCTCTTACAGTACACAGCTCTATAGTGTGACCGCTCTTACAGTACAGAGCTCCACAGTGTGACCGCTCTTACAGTACAGACCTCCATAGTGTGACCGCTCTTACAGTACCGAGCTCTATAGTGTGACCGCTCTTACAGTACACAGCTCTATAGTGTGACCGCTCGTACAGTACAGAGCTCTATAGTGTGACCGCTCGTACAGTACAGAGCTCTATAGTGTGACCGCTTGTACAGTACAGAGCACTATAGTGTGACCGCTCTTACAGTACAGAGCTCCACAGTGTGACCGCTCTTACAGTACAGAGCTCTATAGTGTGACCGCTCTTACAGTACAGAGCTCTATAGTGTGACCGCTCTTACAGTACAGAGCTCCACAGTGTGACCGCTCTTACAGTACAGAGCTCTATAGTGTGACCGCTCTTACAGTACAGACCTCTATAGTGTGACCGCTCTTACAGTACAGACCTATATAGTGTGACCGATCTTACAGTACAGAGCTCTATAGTGTGACCGCTCTTACAGTACAGAGCTCTATAGTGTGACCGCTCTTACAGTACAGAGCTCTATAGTGTGACCGCTCTTACAGTACAGAGCTCTATAGTGTGACCTCTCTTACAGTACAGAGCTCTATAGTGTGACCGCTCTTACAGTACAGAGCTCCATAGTGTGACCGCTCTTACAGTACAGAGCTCTATAGTGTGACCGCTCTTACAGTACAGAGCTCCATAGTGTGACCGCTCTTACAGTACAGAGCTCTATAGTGTGACCGCTCTTACAGTACAGAGCTCTATAGTGTGACCGCTCTTACAGTACAGAGCTCTATAGTGTGACCGCTCTTATAGTACAGAGCTCCACAGTGTGACCGCTCTTACAGTACAGAGCTCTATAGTGTGACTGCTCTTACAGTACAGAGCTCTATAGTATGACCGCTCTTACAGTACAGAGCTCTATAGTGTGAACGCTCTTACAGTACAGAGCTCCATAGTGTGAGCGTTCTTACAGTACAGAGCTCTATAGTGTGACCGCTGTTACAGTACAGAGCTCTATAGTGTGACTGCTCTTACAGTACAGAGCTCTATAGTGTGACCGCTCTTACAGTACAGAGCTCCACAGTGTGACCGCTCTTACAGTACAGAGCTCTATAGTGTGACCGCTCTTACAGTACAGGGCTCTATAGTGTGACCGCTCTTACAGTACAGAGCTCCATAGTGTGACCGCTCTTACAGTACAGAGCTATATAATGTGACCGCTCTTACAGTACAGAGCTCTATAGTGTGACCGCTCTTACAGTACAGAGCTCCATAGTGTGACCGCTCTTACAGTACAGAGCTCTATAGTGTGACCGCTCTTACAGTACAGAGCTCTATAGTGTGACCGCTCTTACAGTACAGAGCTGTATAGTGTGACGGCTCTTACAGTACAGAGCTCTATAGTGTGACGGCTCTTACAGTACAGAGCTCTATAGTGTGACCGCTCTTACAGTACAGAGCTCTATAGTGTGACCGCTCTTACAGTACAGAGCTCTATAGTGTGACCGCTCTTACAGTACAGAGCTCTATAGTGTGACCGCTGTTACAGTACAGAGCTCTATAGTGTGACGGCTCTTACAGTACAGAGCTCTATAGTGTGACCACTCTTACAGTACAGAGCTGTATAGTGTGACCGCTCTTACAGTACAGAGCTCTATAGTGTGACCGCTCTTACAGTACAGAGCTCTATAGTGTGACCGCTCTTACAGTACAGAGCTGTATAGTGTGACGGCTCTTACAGTACAGAGCTCTATAGTGTGACCGCTCTTACAGTACAGAGCTCCATAATGTGAGCCCTTGTATAGAGACATGTACTCTGAGCCCCTTTATATATTTGGTGGTAACTGAAGTATTCTGAACCCCGATATATAGTTGACAGCTGCCTGTAAACTGAGCCCCTGTATATATTTTGCAATCACTGCATATAGGTGACAGTCCGGACTGCTTTGAGTCCCTGTGTATAGGTGATGGCTATCATCAGGGCAGGACGGCTGCCGTCACTGATGGAACAATGAATTCTGAATTATACCAGCAAATTCTAAAGTAAAATATCGGGATGTCTGTCCATGAGTCAAATCTCAAGTGTAGAGGGTCCTGCAGCAAGAAAACGCCCCAAAGCCAGAAGTCTTTCTTCAGAGGAATAAAGGAGAAGTTCCGCAGCAGCCGAGTCCCAGTCACATACTTTTACCACTCACGGACGTGATATTGGATCATTTTCCTTATTTAAAAATGTTACCGTCTAATATTTTTGCCTCGTCTTTCTCTACTGTTGTGACTTGTGAAAATCTGATGTAGTTTTAGCCCAAATTGATGCAGAAATATTGAAATCTTTTAAGTGTTCACAAATTTTCAAGAATTGCTGAAGGTGACAGCTGGTAGTACACTTAGCGCCAGTATATAGGGGACAGCTGGGAGACCACTGAGCCTCTGAATATAGGTGACAGCTGGGAGACCACTGAGCCTCTGAATATAGGTGACAGCTGGGAGACCACTGAGCCTCTGAATATAGGTGACAGCTGGGAGACCTCTGATCCTCTGCATATAGGTGACAGCTGGGAGACCACTGAGCCTCTGAATATAGGTGACAGCTGGGAGACCACTGAGCCTCTGAATATAGGTGACAGCTGGGAGACCACTGAGCCTCTGATTGTAGGTGACAGCTGGGAGACCACTGAGCCTCTGAATATAGGTGACAGCAGGGAGACCTCTGATCCTCTGCATATAAGTGACAGCTGGGAGACCACTGAGCCTCTGAATATAGGTGACAGCTGGGAGACTACTGAGCCCCTGAATAAAGGTGACAGCTGGGAGACCACTGAGCCTCTGATTGTAGGTGACAGCTGGGAGACCACTGAGCCTCTGAATATAGGTGACAGCTGGGAGACCACTGATCCTCTGAATATAGGTGACAGCTGGGAGACCACTGAGCCTCTGAATATAGGTGACAGCTGGGAGACCACTGAGCCTCTGAATATAGGTGACAGCTGGGAGACCACTGAGCCTCTGAATATAGGTGACAGCTGGGAGACCACTGAGTCTCTGAATATAGGTGACAGCTGGGAGACCACTGAGCCCCTGAATATAGGTGACAGCTGGGAGACCACTGAGTCTCTGAATATAGGTGACAGCAGGGAGACCACTGAGCCTCTGAATATAGGTGACAGCTGGGAGACCACTGAGTCTCTGAATATAGGTGACAGCTGGGAGACCACTGAGCCTCTGAATATAGGTGACAGCAGGGAGACCACTGAGCCTCTGAATATAGGTGACAGCTGGGAGACCACTGAGCCCCTGAATATAGGTGACAGCTGGGAGACCACTGAGTCTCTGAATATAGGTGACAGCTGGGAGACCACTGAGCCTCTGAATATAGGTGACAGCTGGGAGACCACTGAGCCCCTGAATATAGGTGACAGCTGGGAGACCACTGAGCCTCTGAATATAGGTGACAGCTGGGAGACCACTGAGCCTCTGAATATAAGTGACAGCTGGGAGACGACTGAGCCTCTGAATATAGGTGACAGCTGGGAGACTACTGAGCCCCTGAATATAGGTGACAGCTGGGAGACCACTGAGCCTCTGAATATAGGTGACAGCTGGGAGACCACTGAGCCTCTGAATATAGGTGACAGCTGGGAGACCACTGAGCCTCTGATTGTAGGTGACAGCTGGGAGACCACTGAGCCTCTGAATATAGGTGACAGCTGGGAGACCACTGAGCCTCTGAATATAGGTGACAGCTGGGAGACCACTGAGCCTCTGATTGTAGGTGACAGCTGGGAGACCACTGAGCCTCTGAATATAGGTGACAGCTGGGAGACCACTGAGCCTCTGAATATAGGTGACAGCTGGGAGACCACTGAGCCTCTGAATATAGGTGACAGCTGGGAGACCACTGAGCCTCTGAATATAGGTGACAGCTGGGAGACCACTGAGTCTCTGAATATAGGTGACAGCTGGGAGACCACTGAGCCCCTGAATATAGGTGACAGCTGGGAGACCACTGAGTCTCTGAATATAGGTGACAGCTGGGAGACCACTGATCCTCTGAATATAGGTGACAGCTGGGAGACCACTGAGCCTCTGAATATAGGTGACAGCTGGGAGACCACTGAGCCTCTGAGTATAAGTGACAGCTGGGAGACCACTGAGCCTCTGAATATAGGTGACAGCTGGGAGACCTCTGATCCTCTGAATATAGGTGACAGCTGGGAGACCACTGAGCCTCTGAATATAGGTGACAGCTGGGAGACAACTGAACCTCTCACTATAGGTGACAGCTGGGAGACCACTGAGTCTCTGAATATAGGTGACAGCTGGGAGACCACTGAGTCTCTGAATATAGGTGACAGCTGGGAGACCACTGAGTCTCTGAATATAGGTGACAGCTGGGAGTCCACTGAGTCTCTGAATATAGGTGACAGCTGGGAGACCACTGAGTCTCTGAATATAGGTGACAGCTGGGAGACCACTGAGCCTCTGAATATAGGTGACAGCTGGGAGACAACTGAACCTCTCACTATAGGTGACAGCTGGGAGACCACTGAGTCTCTGAATATAGGTGACAGCTGGGAGTCCACTGAGTCTCTGAATATAGGTGACAGCTGGGAGACCACTGAGCCTCTGAATATAGGTGACAGCTGGGAGACAACTGAACCTCTCACTATAGGTGACAGCTGGGAGACCACTGAGTCTCTGAATATAGGTGACAGCTGGGAGTCCACTGAGCCTCTGAATATAGGTGACAGCTGGGAGACCACTGAGCCTCTGAATATAGGTGCCAGCTGGGAGACCACTGAGCCTCTGAATATAGGTGCCAGCTGGGAGACCACTGAGCCTCTGAATATAGGTGACAGCTGGGAGACCACTGAGTCTCTGAATATAGGTGACAGCTGGGAGACCACTGAGTCTCTGAATATAGGTGACAGCTGGGAGACCACTGAGTCTCTGAATATAGGTGACAGCTGGGAGACCACTGAGTCTCTGAATATAGGTGACAGCTGGGAGACCACTGAGTCTCTGAATATAGGTGACAGCTGGGAGACCACTGAGCCTCTGAATATAGGTGACAGCTGGGAGACAACTGAACCTCTCACTATAGGTGACAGCTGGGAGACCACTGAGTCTCTGAATATAGGTGACAGCTGGGAGTCCACTGAGCCTCTGAATATAGGTGCCAGCTGGGAGACCACTGAGCCTCTGAATATAGGTGACAGCTGGGAGACCACTGAGCCTCTGAATATAGGTGACAGCTGGGAGACCACTGAGCCTCTGAATATAGGTGACAGCTGGGAGACCACTGAGCTTCTGACTACAGGTGAGAGCTGGGAGACCACTGAGCCCCTGAATATAGGTGACAGCTGGGAGACCACTGAGCCCCTGAATATAGGTGACAGCTGGGAGACACTGCCACCTCATAGGCCATATGATTGCCCGATCGACCTGGTACCCGGAGCCACTCCACCCCGTGGGCGTATTTACCCGTTGTCGTCGGCCGAAACCCGGGCCATTTCGGAGTACATTGAGGAAAATCTGGCTAGGGGATTCATCCGGAAATCTACCTCCCCGGCTGGAGCCGGATTCTTCTTCGTCAAGAAGAAGGATGGCTCGCTACGCCCCTGTATTGACTATAGAGGACTCAATCAAATCACGGTCAAAAACAAATACCCCACTGCCGCTCATCTCCGAGTTGTTTGACCGCTTTAAGGGCGCCAGGATTTTTTCCAAGCTGGATCTACGTGGAGCGTATAACCTGGTCTGGATCCGTCAAGGAGACGAGTGGAAGACGGCATTCAATACCCGGGACCATCACTATGAATACCGTGTGATGCCCTTCGGTCTCTGCAATGCTCCCACCGTCTTCCAAGAATTAGTCAATGACATCTTCCGTGACCTTCTATATTCCTGCGTGGTGGTATACCTGGACGACATCTTGGTCTTCTCTCCGGACCTTCCCACACACCGGAGGGATGTTCGTCAGGTCCTGCTTAGGCTCAGGCGGAATCACCTCTATGCCAAATTTGAAAAATGCCCCTTCGAGCAGACTTCCCTTCCGTTCCTGGGCTATATTATCTCCCAGACAGGTCTACGAATGGACCCCGAGAAGCTCTCTGCCGTCTTAAAGTGGCCCCGTCCGGAGGGGTTGAAGGCGATTCAGCGATTCCTGGGCTTCGCCAACTACTACCGTCTCTTCATCCCGCACTTCTCTTCCCGGACTGCCCCTATCCCTGCGCTCACCCGTAAAGGAGCAAATCCCAAGGTATGGCCGCCCGAAGCTGAGGAGGCCTTCCTTTCCTTAAAGCAAGCCTTCTCCTCGGCCCCAGTGCTGCACCGTCCGGATGATCCTCTGAATATAGGTGACAGCTGGGAGACCACTGAGCCTCTGAATATAGGTGACAGCTGGGAGACCACTGAGCCACTGAATATAGGTGACAGCTGGGAGACCACTGAACCTCTCACTATAGGTGACTGCTGGGAGACCACTGAGCCTCTGAGTATAAGAGACAGCTGGGAGACCACTGAGTCTCTGAATATAGGTGACAGCTGGGAGACCACTGAGCCCCTGAGTATAAGTGACAGCTGGGAGACCACTGAGCCCCTGAATATAGGTGACAGCTGGGAGACCACTGAGTCTCTGAATATAGGTGACAGCTGGGAGACCACTGAGCCTCTGAGTATAAGTGACAGCTGAGAGACCACTGAGTCTCTGAATATAGGTGACAGCTGGGAGACCACTGAGCCTCTGAATATAGGCGACAGCTGGGAGACCACTGAGCCCCTGAGTATAAGTGACAGCTGGGAGACCACTGAGCCTCTGAATATAGGTGACAGCTGGGAGACCACTGAGCCCCTGAGTATAAGTGACAGCTGGGAGACCACTGAGCCCCTGAGTATAAGTGACAGCTGGGAGACCACTGAGCCTCTGAATATAGGTGACAGCTGGGAGTCCACTGAGCCTCTGAGTATAAGAGACAGCTGGGAGACCACTGATCCTCTGAATATAGGTGACAGCTGGGAGTCCACTGAGCCTCTGAATATAGGTGACAGCAGGGAGTCCACTGAGCCTCTGAATGCAGGTGACAGCTGGGAGACCACTGAGCCCCTGAGTATAAGTGACAGCTGGGAGACCACTGAGTGTCTGAATATAGGTGACAGCTGGGAGACCACTGAGCCCCTGAGTATAAGTGACAGCTGGGAGACCACTGAGCCTCTGAATACAGGTGACAGCTGGGAGACCACTGAGCCCCTGAGTATAAGTGACAGCTGGGAGACCACTGAGCCCCTGAATACAGGTGACAGCTGGGAGACCACTGAGCCTCTGAATATAGGTGACAGCTGGGAGACCACTGAGCCTCTGAGTATAAGTGACAGCTGAGAGACCACTGAGTCTCTGAATATAGGTGACAGCTGGGAGACCACTGAGCCTCTGAATATAGGCGACAGCTGGGAGACCACTGAGCCCCTGAGTATAAGTGACAGCTGGGAGACCACTGAGCCCCTGAGTATAAGTGACAGCTGGGAGACCACTGAGTCTCTGAATATAGGTGACAGCTGGGAGTCCACTGAGCCTCTGAGTATAAGAGACAGCTGGGAGACCACTGAGCCTCTGAGTATAAGTGACAGCTGGGAGACCACTGAGCCTCTGAGTATAAGTGACAGCTGGGAGACCACTGAGCCCCTGAGTATAAGTGACAGCTGGGAGACCACTGAGCCTCTGAGTATAAGTGACAGCTGGGAGACCACTGAGCCTCTGAATATAGGTGACAGCTGGGAGACCACTGAGCCTCTGAATGCAGGTGACAGCTGGGAGACCACTGAGCCCCTGAGTATAAGTGACAGCTGGGAGACCACTGAGCTTCTGAGTATAAGTGACAGCTGGGAGACCACTGAGCTTCTGAGTATAAGTGACAGCTGGGAGACCACTGAGCCCCTGAGTATAAGTGGCAGCTGGGAGACCACTGAGCCCCTGAGTATAAGTGACAGCTGGGAGACCACTGAGCTTCTGAGTATAAGTGACAGCTGGGAGACCACTGAGCTTCTGAGTATAAGTGACAGCTGGGAGACCACTGAGCCTCTGAGTATAAGTGACAGCTGGGAGACCACTGAGCCTCTGAGTATAAGTGACAGCTGGGAAACCACTAAGCCCCTGAGTATAAGTGACAGCTGGGAGACCACTGAGCTTCTGAGTATAAGTGACAGCTGGGAGACCACTGAGCCTCTGAGTATAAGTGACAGCTGGGAGACCACTGAGCCTCTGAGTATAAGTGACAGCTGGGAGACCACTGAGCCTCTGAGTATAAGTGACAGCTGGGAGACCACTGAGCCCCTGAGTATAAGTGACAGCTGGGAGACCACTGAGCCTCTGAGTATAATTGACAGCTGGGAGACCACTGAGCCCCTGAATATAGGTGACAGCTGGGAGACCACTGAGCCTCTGAGTATAAGTGACAGCTGGGAGACCACTGAGCCTCTGAGTATAAGTGACAGCTGGGAGACCACTGAGCCCCTGAGTATAAGTGACAGCTGGGAGACCACTGAGCCCCTGAGTATAAGTGACAGCTGGGAGACCACTGAGCCTCTGAGTATAAGTGACAGCTGGGAGACCACTGAGCCCCTGGGTATAAGTGACAGCTGGGAGACCACTGAGCCTCTGAGTATAAGTGACAGCTGGGAGACCACTGAGCCCCTGAGTATAAGTGACAGCTGGGAGACCACTGAGCCTCTGAGTATAAGTGAGAGCTGGGAGACCACTGAGCCCCTGAGTATAAGTGACAGCTGGGAGACCACTGAGCCCCTGAGTATAAGTGACAGCTGGGAGACCACTGAGCCCCTGAGTATAAGTGACAGCTGGGAGACCACTGAGCCCCTGAGTATAAGTGACAGCTGTGAGACCACTGAGCCTCTGAGTATAAGTGACAGCTGGGAGACCACTGAGCCCCTGAGTATAAGTGACAGCTGGGAGACCACTGAGCCTCTGAGTATAAGTGACAGCTGGGAGACCACTGAGCCCCTGAGTATAAGTGACAGCTGGGAGACCACTGAGCCTCTGAGTATAAGTGACAGCTGGGAGTCCACTGAGCCTCTGAGTATAAGAGACAGCTGGGAGACCACTGAGCCTCTGAATATAGGTGACAGCTGGGAGTCCACTGAGCCTCTGAATATAGGTGACAGCAGGGAGTCCACTGAGCCTCTGAATGCAGGTGACAGCTGGGAGACCACTGAGCCCCTGAGTATAAGTGACAGCTGGGAGACCACTGAGTGTCTGAATATAGGTGACAGCTGGGAGACCACTGAGCCCCTGAGTATAAGTGACAGCTGGGAGACCACTGAGCCTCTGAATACAGGTGACAGCTGGGAGACCACTGAGCCCCTGAGTATAAGTGACAGCTGGGAGACCACTGAGCCCCTGAATACAGGTGACAGCTGGGAGACCACTGAGCCTCTGAATATAGGTGACAGCTGGGAGACCACTGAGCCTCTGAGTATAAGTGACAGCTGAGAGACCACTGAGTCTCTGAATATAGGTGACAGCTGGGAGACCACTGAGCCTCTGAATATAGGCGACAGCTGGGAGACCACTGAGCCCCTGAGTATAAGTGACAGCTGGGAGACCACTGAGCCCCTGAGTATAAGTGACAGCTGGGAGACCACTGAGTCTCTGAATATAAGTGACAGCTGGGAGTCCACTGAGCCTCTGAGTATAAGAGACAGCTGGGAGACCACTGATCCTCTGAATATAGGTGACAGCTGGGAGTCCACTGAGCCTCTGAATATAGGTGACAGCTGGGAGACCACTGAGCCTCTGAATGCAGGTGACAGCTGGGAGACCACTGAGCCCCTGAGTATAAGTGACAGCTGGGAGACCACTGAGCTTCTGAGTATAAGTGACAGCTGGGAGACCACTGAGCCCCTGAGTATAAGTGGCAGCTGGGAGACCACTGAGCCCCTGAGTATAAGTGACAGCTGGGAGACCACTGAGCTTCTGAGTATAAGTGACAGCTGGGAGACCACTGAGCTTCTGAGTATAAGTGACAGCTGGGAGACCACTGAGCCTCTGAGTATAAGTGACAGCTGGGAAACCACTAAGCCCCTGAGTATAAGTGACAGCTGGGAGACCACTGAGCTTCTGAGTATAAGTGACAGCTGGGAGACCACTGAGCCTCTGAGTATAAGTGACAGCTGGGAGACCACTGAGCCTCTGAGTATAAGTGACAGCTGGGAGGCCACTGAGCCCCTGAGTATAAGTGACAGCTGGGAGACCACTGAGCCTCTGAGTATAATTGACAGCTGGGAGACCACTGAGCCCCTGAATATAGGTGACAGCTGGGAGACCACTGAGCCTCTGAGTATAAGTGACAGCTGGGAGACCACTGAGCCTCTGAGTATAAGTGACAGCTGGGAGACCACTGAGCCCCTGAGTATAAGTGACAGCTGGGAGACCACTGAGCCCCTGAGTATAAGTGACAGCTGGGAGACCACTGAGCCTCTGAGTATAAGTGACAGCTGGGAGACCACTGAGCCCCTGAGTATAAGTGACAGCTGGGAGACCACTGAGCCTCTGAGTATAAGTGACAGCTGGGAGACCACTGAGCCCCTGAGTATAAGTGACAGCTGGGAGACCACTGAGCCTCTGAGTATAAGTGAGAGCTGGGAGACCACTGAGCCCCTGAGTATAAGTGACAGCTGGGAGACCACTGAGCCCCTGAGTATAAGTGACAGCTGGGAGACCACTGAGCCCCTGAGTATAAGTGACAGCTGGGAGACCACTGAGCCCCTGAGTATAAGTGACAGCTGGGAGACCACTGAGCCTCTGAGTATAAGTGACAGCTGGGAGACCACTGAGCCCCTGAGTATAAGTGACAGCTGGGAGACCACTGAGCCTCTGAGTATAAGTGACAGCTGGGAGACCACTGAGCCTCTGAGTATAAGTGACAGCTGGGAGACCACTGAGCCCCTGAGTATAAGTGACAGCTGGGAGGCCACTGAGCCTCTGAGTATAAGTGACAGCTGGGAGACCACTGAGCTTCTGAGTATAAGTGACAGCTGGGAGACCACTGAGCTTCTGAGTATAAGTGACAGCTGGGAGACCACTGAGCCCCTGAGTATAAGTGACAGCTGGGAGGCCACTGAGCCTCTGAATATAAGTGACAGCTGGGAGACCACTGAGCCCCTGAGTATAAGTGACAGCTGGGAGACCACTGAGCCCCTGAGTATAAGTGACAGCTGGGAGGCCACTGAGCCTCTGAATATAAGTGACAGCTGGGAGACCACTGAGCCCCTGAGTATAAGTGACAGCTGGGAGACCACTGAGCCCCTGAGTATAAGTGACAGCTGGGAGACCACTGAGCCTCTGAGTATAAGTGACAGCTGGGAGACCACTGAGCCTCTGAGTATAAGTGACAGCTGGGAGACCACTGAGCCTCTGAGTATAAGTGACAGCTGGGAGACCACTGAGCCCCTGAGTATAAGTGACAGCTGGGAGACCACTGAGCCCCTGAGTATAAGTGACAGCTGGGAGGCCACTGAGCCTCTGAGTATAAGTGACAGCTGGGAGACCACTGAGCTTCTGAGTATAAGTGACAGCTGGGAGACCACTGAGCTTCTGAGTATAAGTGACAGCTGGGAGACCACTGAGCCCCTGAGTATAAGTGACAGCTGGGAGGCCACTGAGCCTCTGAATATAAGTGACAGCTGGGAGACCACTGAGCCCCTGAGTATAAGTGACAGCTGGGAGACCACTGAGCCCCTGAGTATAAGTGACAGCTGGGAGACCACTGAGCCTCTGAATATAGGTGACAGCTGGGAGACCACTGAGCCCCTGAGTATAAGTGACAGCTGGGAGACCACTGAGCTTCTGAGTATAAGTGACAGCTGGGAGACCACTGAGCCCCTGAGTATAAGTGACAGCTGGGAGACCATTGAGCCCCTGAGTATAAGTGACAGCTGGGAGACCACTGAGCTTCTGAGTATAAGTGACAGCTGGGAGACCACTGAGCTTCTGAGTATAAGTGACAGCTGGGAGACCACTGAGCTTCTGAGTATAAGTTACAGCTGGGAGACCACTGAGCTTCTGAGTATAAGTGACAGCTGGGAGACCACTGAGCTTCTGAGTATAAGTGACAGCTGGGAGACCACTGAGCTTCTGAGTATAAGTGACAGCTGGGAGACCACTGAGCCCCTGAGTATAAGTGACAGCTGGGAGACCACTGAGCTTCTGAGTATAAGTGACAGCTGGGAGACCACTGAGCCCCTGAGTATAAGTGACAGCTGGGAGACCACTGAGCCCCTGAGTATAAGTGACAGCTGGGAGACCACTGAGCCTCTGAGTATAAGTGACAGCTGGGAGACCACTGAGCCCCTGAGTATAAGTGACAGCTGGGAGACCACTGAGCCCCTGAGTATAAGTGACAGCTGGGAGACCACTGAGCTTCTGAGTATAAGTGACAGCTGGGAGACCACTTAGCCTCTGAGTATAAGTGACAGCTGGGAGACCACTGAGCTTCTGAGTATAAGTGACAGCTGGGAGACCACTGAGCTTCTGAGTATAAGTGACAGCTGGGAGACCACTGAGCCCCTGAGTATAAGTGACAGCTGGGAGACCACTGAGCCCCTGAGTATAAGTGACAGCTGGGAGACCACTGAGCCCCTGAGTATAAGTGACAGCTGGGAGACCACTGAGCCTCTGAGTATAAGTGACAGCTGGGAGACCACTGAGCCCCTGAGTATAAGTGACAGCTGGGAGACCACTGAGCCTCTGAGTATAAGTGACAGCTGGGAGACCACTGAGCTTCTGAGTATAAGTGACAGCTGGGAGACCACTGAGCTTCTGAGTATAAGTGACAGCTGGGAGACCACTGAGCCCCTGAGTATAAGTGACAGCTGGGAGGCCACTGAGCCTCTGAATATAAGTGACAGCTGGGAGACCACTGAGCCCCTGAGTATAAGTGACAGCTGGGAGACCACTGAGCCCCTGAGTATAAGTGACAGCTGGGAGACCACTGAGCCTCTGAGTATAAGTGACAGCTGGGAGACCACTGAGCCCCTGAGTGTAAGTGACAGCTGGGAGACCACTGAGCCTCTGAGTATAAGTGACAGCTGGGAGACCACTGAGCCCCTGAGTATAAGTGACAGCTGGGAGACCACTGAGCCCCTGAGTATAAGTGACAGCTGGGAGACCACTGAGCCTCTGAGTATAAGTGACAGCTGGGAGACCACTGAGCCTCTGAGTATAAGTGACAGCTGGGAGACCACTGAGCCCCTGAGTATAAGTAACAGCTGGGAGACCACTGAGCCTCTGAGTATAAGTGACAGCTGGGAGGCCACTGAGCCCCTGAGTATAAGTGACAGCTGGGAGACCACTGAGCCTCTGAGTATAAGTGACAGCTGGGAGGCCACTGAGCCCCTGAGTATAAGTGACAGCTGGGAGACCACTGAGCCTCTGAGTATAATTGACAGCTGGGAGACCACTGAGCCCCTGAATATAGGTGACAGCTGGGAGACCACTGAGCCTCTGAGTATAAGTGACAGCTGGGAGACCACTGAGCCTCTGAGTATAATTGACAGCTGGGAGACCACTGAGCCTCTGAGTATAAGTGACAGCTGGGAGACCACTGAGCCTCTGAGTATAAGTGACAGCTGGGAGACCACTGAGCCCCTGAGTATAAGTGACAGCTGGGAGACCACTGAGCCTCTGAGTATAAGTGACAGCTGGGAGACCACTGAGCCTCTGAGTATAAGTGACAGCTGGGAGACCACTGAGCCTCTGAGTATAAGTGACAGCTGGGAGACCACTGAGCCTCTGAGTATAAGTGACAGCTGGGAGACCACTGAGCCCCTGAGTATAAGTGACAGCTGGGAGACCACTGAGCCTCTGAATATAGGTGACAGCTGGGAGACCACTGAGCCTCTGAATATAGGTGACAGCTGGGAGACCACTGAGCCTCTGAGTATAAGTGACAGCTGGGAGACCACTGAGCCCCTGAGTATAAGTGACAGCTGGGAGACCACTGAGCCTCTGAGTATAAGTGACAGCTGGGAGACCACTGAGCCCCTGAGTATAAGTGACAGCTGGGAGACCACTGAGCCCCTGAGTATAAGTGACAGCTGGGAGACCACTGAGCCTCTGAGTATAAGTGACAGCTGGGAGACCACTGAGCCCCTGAGTATAAGTGACAGCTGGGAGACCACTGAGCCTCTGAGTATAAGTGACAGCTGGGAGACCACTGAGCCCCTGAGTATAAGTGACAGCTGGGAGACCACTGAGCCCCTGAGTATAAGTGACAGCTGGGAGACCACTGAGCCTCTGAGTATAAGTGACAGCTGGGAGACCACTGAGCCTCTGAGTATAAGTGACAGCTGGGAGACCACTGAGCCCCTGAGTATAAGTGACAGCTGGGAGACCACTGAGCCTCTGAGTATAAGTGACAGCTGGGAGACCACTGAGCCCCTGAGTATAAGTGACAGCTGGGAGACCACTGAGCCTCTGAGTATAAGTGACAGCTGGGAGACCACTGAGCCCCTGAGTATAAGTGACAGCTGGGAGACCACTGAGCCTCTGAGTATAAGTGACAGCTGGGAGACCACTGAGCCCCTGAGTATAAGTGACAGCTGGGAGACCACTGAGCCTCTGAGTATAAGTGACAGCTGGGAGACCACTGAGCCCCTGAGTATAAGTGACAGCTGGGAGACCACTGAGCCTCTGAGTATAAGTGACAGCTGGGAGACCACTGAGCTTCTGAGTATAAGTGACAGCTGGGAGACCACTGAGCCCCTGAGTATAAGTGACAGCTGGGAGACCACTGAGCCCCTGAGTATAAGTGACAGCTGGGAGACCACTGAGCTTCTGAGTATAAGTGACAGCTGGGAGACCACTGAGCCCCTCAGTATAAGTGACAGCTGGGAGACCACTGAGCCTCTGAGTATAAGTGACAGCTGGGAGACCACTGAGCCCCTGAGTATAAGTGACAGCTGGGAGACCACTGAGCCTCTGAGTATAAGTGACAGCTGGGAGACCACTGAGCCCCTGAGTATAAGTGACAGCTGGGAGACCACTGAGCCTCTGAGTATAAGTGACAGCTGGGAGACCACTGAGCCCCTGAGTATAAGTGACAGCTGGGAGACCACTGAGCCTCTGAGTATAAGTGACAGCTGGGAGACCACTGAGCCCCTGAGTATAAGTGACAGCTGGGAGACCACTGAGCCCTGAGTATAAGTGACAGCTGGGAGACCACTGAGCCCCTGAGTATAAGTGACAGCTGGGAGACCACTGAGCCTCTGAGTATAAGTGACAGCTGGGAGACCACTGAGCCCCTGAGTATAAGTGACAGCTGGGAGACCACTGAGCCCTGAGTATAAGTGACAGCTGGGAGACCACTGAGCCCCTGAGTATAAGTGACAGCTGGGAGACCACTGAGCCTCTGAGTATAAGTGACAGCTGGGAGACCACTGAGCCCCTGAGTATAAGTGACAGCTGGGAGTCCACTGAGCCTCTGAGTATAAGTGACAGCTGGGAGACCACTGAGCCTCTGAGTATAAGTGACAGCTGGGAGACCACTGAGCCCCTGAGTATAAGTGACAGCTGGGAGACCACTGAGCCCTGAGTATAAGTGACAGCTGGGAGACCACTGAGCCTCTGAGTATAAGTGACAGCTGGGAGACCACTGAGCCTCTGAGTATAAGTGACAGCTGGGAGACCTCTGAGCCCCTGAGTATAAGTGACAGCTGGGAGACCACTGAGCCTCTGAGTATAAGTGACAGCTGGGAGACCTCTGAGCCCCTGAGTATAAGTGACAGCTGGGAGACCACTGAGCCTCTGAGTATAAGTGACAGCTGGGAGACCTCTGAGCCCCTGAGTATAAGTGACAGCTGGGAGACCACTGAGCCTCTGAGTATAAGTGACAGCTGGGAGACCACTGAGCCCCTGAGTATAAGTGACAGCTGGGAGACCACTGAGCCCCTGAGTATAAGTGACAGCTGGGAGACCACTGAGCCTCTGAGTATAAGTGACAGCTGGGAGACCACTGAGCCTCTGAGTATAAGTGACAGCTGGGAGACCACTGAGCCCCTGAGTATAAGTGACAGCTGGGAGACCACTGAGCCTCTGAGTATAAGTGACAGCTGGGAGACCACTGAGCCCCTGAGTATAAGTGACAGCTGGGAGACCACTGAGCCCCTGAGTATAAGTGACAGCTGGGAGACCACTGAGCCTCTGAGTATAAGTGACAGCTGGGAGACCACTGAGCCTCTGAGTATAAGTGACAGCTGGGAGACCACTGAGCCCCTGAGTATAAGTGACAGCTGGGAGACCACTGAGCCCCTGAGTATAAGTGACAGCTGGGAGACCACTGAGCCCCTGAGTATAAGTGACAGCTGGGAGACCACTGAGCCCCTGAGTATAAGTGACAGCTGGGAGACCACTGAGCCTCTGAGTATAAGTGACAGCTGGGAGACCACTGAGCCCCTGAGTATAAGTGACAGCTGGGAGACCACTGAGCCTCTGAGTATAAGTGACAGCTGGGAGTCCACTGAGCCCCTGAGTATAAGTGACAGCTCGGAGTCCACTGAGCCCCTGTGTTACTACACAGCTTTTCTTCTTAATTATGCCAGACAAATTTAGTAAGCCAGGAGCTATATGCTTTTATCTTCATGTTGACTTTTGCATTGGTATTCTTCTTTGGTTGATTAACACAGACTATTGTTTGAATAATCCTGAATGTTGACACTTGAGTTGAGATGTACTGCAACTTATTGACTGCAAATCTTGCAAGATAGAGACATGGAGCAATACTGTGATAATACTATACAAGTTGATTAAATGCTCAAACAATGAGTCATGAGCTCCTTCCACCTTCATCTCTGCACCGTGACCTGCGAATTATATAAAAAGGGGTCTCTGCCTCAATTCCGGGTTATTCTACAGCATGTCAGCTTAGGGGATTTTGGCCCCAGCTGGAGGAATACAGATTGGCTCTATTGACCATTGCTGAACCCTCAGAGACATCTTGAAGAATCCAAGTTGGGACAATCAGGTCACCTGGCCCCAGACCTCACTGGTCACGGCTAGTTTCCTAAGCTTGTTGTTACCTTCTCTCTTTGGGGGCCCGCAAAAGTGGGGTGTCACTGGTGGGGGTAGTTGGCCCTGGAAACCCCGAAATCACAGCTACTCTATTTCCGGTGGTCCAGCGGAAGGGTGAGGACTCTAACTGACACCATCTTGGGTAGTTGCTGGGACTGTTCTATGTGTTTATTGTCTATTTGTGGTTCATTAAAGTATTGCCAGTTTTACCCTCACCCTGTGGTTCTCTGAGTAGTGTTACGCACACGGGAGATCCCGGGTCTTCACATATTGGTGGCAACTTCACACTCTGTATATAGGTGACAGCCAGGACACAGAGCCCCTGTATATAAGTTACAGTCGGAGGCAGAGGAGCCCCCGTATATAGGTGAAAGTCGGGAGTACATGAAGCCCCCGTATATAGATGACAGCAAGGATGCCATGGAGCCCCTGTATATAAGTGACAGCCAGGAGGACACGGAGCCCCTGTATATAGGTGACTGCCGGGAGGCCATGGAGCCCCTGTATATAAGTGACAGCCGGGAGGACACGGAGCCCCTGTATATAAGTGACAGCCAGGAGGACACGGAGCCCCTGTATATAGGTGACTGCCGGGAGGCCATGGAGCCCCTGTATATAAGTGACAGCCGGGAGGACACGGAGCCCCTGTATATAAGTGACAGCCAGGAGGACATGGAGCCCCTGTATATAGGTGACTGCCGGGAGGCCATGGAGCCCCTGTATATAAGTGACAGCCGGGAGGACACGGAGCCCCTGTATATAGGTGACAGCCGGGAGGCCATGGAGCCCCTGTATATAAGTGACAGCCAGGAGGACACGGAGCCCCTGTATATAGGTGACTGCCGGGAGGCCATGGAGCCCCTGTATATAAGTGACAGCCGGGAGGACACGGAGCCCCTGTATATAAGTGACAGCCGGGAGGACACGGAGCCCCTGTATATAGGTGACTGCCGGGAGGCCATGGAGCCCCTGTATATAAGTGACAGCCGGGAGGACACGGAGCCCCTGTATATAAGTGACAGCCAGGAGGACATGGAGCCCCTGTATATAGGTGACTGCCGGGAGGCCATGGAGCCCCTGTATATAAGTGACAGCCGGGAGGACACGGAGCCCCTGTATATAGGTGACAGCCGGGAGGCCATGGAGCCCCTGTATATAAGTGACAGCCGGGAGGACACGGAGCCCCTGTATATAAGTGACAGCCAGGAGGACATGGAGCCCCTGTATATAGGTGACTGCCGGGAGGCCATGGAGCCCCTGTATATAAGTGACAGCCGGGAGGACAAGGAGCCCCTGTATATGGTTGACAGCCGGGAGGCCATGGAGCCCCCGTATATAGGTGACAGCCGGGAGGCCATGGAGCCCCCGTATATAGGTGACAGCCGGGAGGCCATGGAGCTCCCGTATATAGGTGACAGCCGGGAGGCCATTGAGCCCCCGTATATAGGTGACAGCCGGGAGGCCATGGAGCTCCCGTATATAGGTGACAGCCGGGAGGCCATGGAGCTCCCGTATATAGGTGACAGCCGGGAGGCCATTGAGCCCCCGTATATAGGTGACAGCCGGGAGGCCATTGAGCCCCCCGTATATAGGTGACAGCCGGGAGGCCATGGAGCCCTCGTATATAGGTGACAGCCGGGAAGCCATGGAGCCACGGTATATAGGTGACAGCCGGGAGGCCATGGAGCCACGGTATATAGGTGACAGCCGGGAGGCCATGGAGCCCCCGTATATAGGTGACAGCCGGGAGGCCATGGAGCCCCCGTATATAGGTGACAGCCGGGAGGCCATGGAGCCCCCGTATATAGGTGACAGCCGGGAGGCCATGGAGCCCCCGTATATAGGTGACAGCCGGGAGGCCATGGAGCCCCCGTATATAGGTGACAGCCGGGAGGCCATGGAGCCCCCGTATATAGGTGACAGCCGGGAGGCCATGGAGCCCCCGTATATAGGTGACAGCCGGGAGGCCATGGAGCCCCCGTATATAGGTGACAGCCGGGAGGCCATGGAGCCCCTCCCGCTCCGCAGCCCGTTGCTGATGTCAGGAGGCGGCGCCGGGATCGCTGGGGGTCGCCGTCGGATGCTGCGGGTGTGCAGGTGAGGGGGCGTCCTCTCCGGAGCGGGCGGCAGATGTTTGTTTTTCGGGCGGATGCTTTGTGTCTTGTTCCGCCTGTGATACATCGTAGCGGCTGCACCTGCCGTAATGTCTGGAGTACGAGCGCCCTAGCCCGGCGGACTGCAAGAACCGGGGCCCCACAGCGTGTGAGAGCGGGAGCAGAGGGGCCACAGGGTGTGAGAGCGGGAGCAGAGGGGCCACAGCGTGTGAGAGCGGGAGCAGAGGGGCCACAGCGTGTAAGAGCGGGAGCAGAGGGGCCACAGGGTGTGAGAGCGGGAGCAGAGGGGCCACAGGGTGTGAGAGCGGGAGCAGAGGGGCCACAGCGTGTGAGAGCGGGAGCAGAGGGGCCACAGGGTGTGAGAGCGGGAGCAGAGGGGCCACAGGGTGTGAGAGCAGGAGCAGAGGGGCCACAGCGTGTGAGAGCGGGAGCAGAGGGGCCACAGCGTGTGAGAGCGGGAGCAGAGGGGCCACAGCGTGTGAGAGCGGGAGCAGAGGGGCCACAGCGTGTGAGAGCGGGAGCAGAGGGGCCACAGGGTGTGAGAGCGGGAGCAGAGGGGCCACAGCGTGTGAGAGCGGGAGCAGAGGGGCCACAGGGTGTGAGAGCGGGAGCAGAGGGGCCACAGCGTATGAGAGCGGGAGCAGAGGGGCCACAGGGTGTGAGAGCGGGAGCAGAGGGGCCACAGGGTGTGAGAGCGGGAGCAGAGGGGCCACAGCGTATGAGAGCGGGAGCAGAGGGGCCACAGGGTGTGAGAGCGGGAGCAGAGGGGCCACAGGGTGTGAGAGCGGGAGCAGAGGGGCCACAGCGTGTGAGAGCGGGAGCAGAGGGGCCACAGCGTGTGAGAGCTGGAGCAGAGGGGCCACAGGGTGTGAGAGCGGGAGCAGAGGGGCCACAGCGTGTGAGAGCGGGAGCAGAGGGGCCACAGCGTGTGAGAGCGGGAGCAGAGGGGCCACAGCGTGTGAGAGCGGGAGCAGAGGGGCCACAGCGTATGAGAGCGGGAGCAGAGGGGCCACAGGGTGTGAGAGCGGGAGCAGAGGGGCCACAGGGTGTGAGAGCAGGAGCAGAGGGGCCACAGGGTGTGAGAGCGGGAGCAGAGGGGCCACAGGGTGTGAGAGCGGGAGCAGAGGGGCCACAGCGTGTGAGAGCGGGAGCAGAGGGGCCACAGCGTGTGAGAGCGGGAGCAGAGAGGCCACAGCGTGTGAGAGCAGGAGCAGAGGGGCCACAGCGTGTGAGAGCTGGAGCAGAGGGGCCACAGGGTGTGAGAGCGGGAGCAGAGGGGCCACAGCGTATGAGAGCGGGAGCAGAGGGGCCACAGCGTGTGAGAGCGGGAGCAGAGGGGCCACAGCGTGTGAGAGCGGGAGCAGAGGGGCCACAGCGTGTGAGAGCGGGAGCAGAGGGGCCACAGGGTGTGAGAGCGGGAGCAGAGGGGCCACAGCGTATGAGAGCGGGAGCAGAGGGGCCACAGGGTGTGAGAGCGGGAGCAGAGGGGCCACAGGGTGTGAGAGCGGGAGCAGAGGGGCCACAGGGTGTGAGAGCAGGAGCAGAGGGGCCACAGGGTGTGAGAGCAGGAGCAGAGGGGCCACAGCGTATGAGAGCGGGAGCAGAGGGGCCACAGCGTGTAAGAGCGGGAGCAGAGGGGCCACAGGGTGTGAGAGCGGGAGCAGAGTGGCCACAGGGTGTGAGAGCAGGAGCAGAGGGGCCACAGGGTGTGAGAGCAGGAGCAGAGGGGCCACAGGGTGTGAGAGCAGGAGCAGAGGGGCCACAGGGTGTAAGAGCGGGACCAGAGGGGCCACAGGGTGTGAGAGCGGGACCAGAGGGGCCACAGCGTGTGAGAGCAGGACCAGAGGGGCCACAGGGTGTGAGAGCGGGAGCAGAGGGGCCACAGGGTGCAGGAGCAGAGGGGCCACAGCACGTGAGAGCGGGAGCAGAGGGGCCACAGCACGTGAGAGCGGGAGCAGAGGGGCCACAGGGTGTGCACCGGGAACAGAGGGGCCACAGGGTGTAAGAGCAGGAGCCACAGGGTGTGCACCGGGAACTGAAGGGCCACAAGGTGTAAGAGCAGGAGCCACAGGGTGTGTGACTGTTACAGAGGGGCCACAGGGTGTTTGACTATTACAGAGGGGCCACAGGGTGTGTGACTGTTACAGAGGGGCCACAGGGTGTAAGAGCAGGAGCCACAGGGTGTGCGATGGGAACAGAGGGGCCACAGGGTGTGCGATGGGAACAGAGGGGCCACAGGGTGTGCGATGGGAACAGAGGGGCCACAGGGTGTGCGATGGGAACAGAGGGGCCACAGGGTGTGCGATGGGAACAGAGGGGCCACAGGGTGTGTGCCGGTCACACAGGGGCCACAGGGTGTGTGCCGGTCACACAGGGGCCACAGGGTGTGTGCCGGTCACACAGGGGCCACAGGGTGTGTGCCGGTCACACAGGGGCCACAGGGTGTGCGCCGGGCCACAGAGGGGCCACATGGTGTAGGGGCCACATAGCAAGTAAAAGCAAGGATGATGAATGGGAGGATTAATGGGGGTTGGAGAGTAAATGTTCATTCTTCTTAAGCAGATTTTTGCAGTTGGAGGTCAAAGGTCAAGAGATCCCCAGCAGATCCCAACCAGGTACCAACCAACTCCTCATCAGCAGGGATGTAGGAAGCCAGTCATTCAGTAAGGTTAGAGGTCGGTGGAGACCCTCCCCCCCCCCCCCCCACTTCAGTAAGGTTGGAGGTCGGTGGAAACCCCCCCCCCCCCCACATCAGCAAGGTTAGAGGTTGGTGGAGACACCCCTACATCAGTAAGGTTGGAGGTCGGTGGAGACACCCCTACATCAGTAAGGTTGGAGGTCGGTGGAGACCCCCCCCCCCACATCAGTAAGGTTAGAGGTCGGTGGAGACACCCCTACATCAGTAAGGTTGGAGGGCGTTGGAGACCCCCCCACATCAGTAAGGTTGGGGAGCCTTGGAGACCCCACCACATCAGTAAGGTTGGAGATTTGCGGAGACCCTCCCTCACATCAGTAATGTTGGAGGTCGGTGGAGACCCCCCCACATCAGTAAGTTTGGAGGTCGGTGGAGACCCCCTCCCCCACATCAGTAAGGTTGAAGGTCGGTGAAGACACCCCCCCCCCCCCTCTACATCAGTAATGTTGGAGGTCGGTGGAGACCCCCCACATCAGTAAGGTTGGAGGCCGGTGGAGACACCCCCCACATCAGTAAGGTTGGAGGTTGGTGGAGACGCCCCACACATCAGTGACATTGGAGTTCGGCCTTCATCCCTGTCCCATGTACTTCACTTCCACCAAAACGTCTCTACAAACCAACATCCACCCTCGTCATCGCAGGAGGAAGTGTCAGTCCGTGCCCACTGTGCACCATTGGCTGTGGGGGGCTATCATGACCCCGCGTTCTATCATCGTCTTGAGTCCAGAGAGCCGGCCTGATCATTTCTTGTCTCTTCAGGTTATGATCTGGACATCGTGCTGGAGTCCTCCTCCTCCATGGAGCCCCTCATGCCTGAGGACCCCCAGGCTAATGTGACCGATCAATGTTACAGCGCCCGTTCACATAGTTCGGTCCTGCAAGGACTGCCATTCGGGGGTGTTCCAACCGTCCTGGCTATCAACTTCCTGGTGTGGCTGGTAAGGCTGGTCCGGGGCTATATGTGAGGGCACATGGCCCTGGGGCCGGACACTGGGAGAAGCTGATCGTTCTCATCTCTGATTCCAGCTGCTGCTTCTCGTCTTCTCGTGTCTGAGGAAGGCGGCGTGGGACTACGGACGACTAGCGCTGCTCATAGACAATGACAGGTGAGATGGTGGTGTGCGCCGTTCGGTGACTGACCTCCCCATGTTGTGCACTCACTCACCTCTGCACTTTCTCCGCAGCCCGGCCATGCGACGCAGATGGACAACATATGAGTAATGGTCACTATAGTCAGGGCTGGTGGTGGGGCTCTTCCTGCATGTACCACGTGTGAGTCCGCACCTCCTCATGAGCGCGCCACGTAGACTCCGGCCCCTCGTCTGTATTCAGTGGAGAGCAATGATAACACATCAGTGCTGAGGATGGACGCCTCACACGTGGCACCAGGGTTATCATGAGGATGCATGCACTTTATCTCAGCTTCTATTGTGATGACTGCCCAGAGCTGTGGTGGTGGCTCTCAGCAGAGCCGTGGTGGTGGCTCACGGCAGAGCCATGGTGGTGGCTCTCAGCAGAGCTGTGGTGGTGGCTCTCAGCAGAGCTGTGGTGGTGGCTCTCAGCAGAGCCGTGGTGGTGGCTCACGGCAGAGCCATGGTGGTGGCTCTCAGCAGAGCTGTGGTGGTGGTGGCTGGGAGCAGGCTGTACTAATCACTGCTTAGAGCAGGGCCATGATAGTGGTGGCTCGAAGCATAGGCGTGGTGGTGGTCTGGAGCAGGGCCATGGTGGTTGTGAAACTGGCGGCACGGAGTGGGGGCATGGTGGTGATGGTGTAGACTTGGAGCAGATCCGTGGTAGTGGCGGCTCAGAGAGGGGACTTGCTGGTGGCGGTTCTGTGACTTAATGCCTCCTTATTTTGTCTGTCTCCATTTTTCAGCCTGACCTCTCTTTTCTATGGAGAGCCGAGTGACAAGGAGAAGTCACCCTGTGAGACGAGCCCTTCAGACCTGAACAGTAAAGATTTGGTGAGAGAACGGGATCAGACTCCCCTAAATTGGTTACCTAACAGCAAAGTGCAAATCTACACATAGAATAGCCGCATATTATCAGTGTGGGGTGATTCCTGTATGATGTGATTCATGTACATTATCAGTGTGGGGTGATTCCTGTATATTATCGGTGTGGGGTGATTCCTGTATATCATCGGTGTGGGGTGATTCATGTACTTGATCAGTGTGGGGTGATTCCTATATGATGTGATTCCTGTATAATATCGATGTGGAGGGATTCCTATATGATGTGATTCCTGTATATTATCGGTGTGTGAGGTGATTCCTGTACATTATTGATGTGGGGGAATTCCTGTATGAAGTGATTCCTGTATATTATCGGTGTGGGGTGATTCCTGTACATTATTGGTGTGGGGGAATTCCTGTACATTATTGGTGTGGGGGAATTCCTGTATGAAGTGATTCCTGTATATTATCGGTGTGGGGTGATTCCTGTACATTATTAGTGTGGGGGAATTCCTGTATGATGTGATTCCTGTATATTATCGGTGTGGGGTGATTCCTGTACATTATTGGTATGGAGGGATTCCTATATGATGTGATTCCTGTATAATATCGGTGTGTGGGGTGATTCCTGTATGATGTGATTCCTGTATAATATCGGTGTGTGGGGTGATTCCTGTATGATGTGATTCCTGTATAATATCGGTGTGTGGGGTGATTCCTGTATGATGTGATTCCTGTACATTATTGGTGTGGAGAGATTCCTGTATGATGTGATTCCTGTACATTATCTGTGTGATGTGATTCCTGTATGTTATCGGGGTGGGGGGATTCCTATATGATGTGATTCCTGTATATTATCAGTGTGGGGTGATTCCTGTACATTATCGGTGTGGGGTGATTCCTGTATGATGTGATTCCTGAATATTATCAGTGTGGGGTGATTCCTGTATGATGTGATTCCTGTATATTATCGGTGTGTGAGGTGATTCCTGTACATTATTGATGTGGGGGAATTCCTGTATGAAGTGATTCCTGTATATTATAGATATAGGTGATTCCTGTATGATGTGATTCCTGTACATTATTGGTGTGGAGATTCCTGTATGATGTGATTCCTGTACATTATCTATGTGGGGGGATTCCTGGATGATGTGATTCCTGTATGTTATCGGTGTGGGGGAAATTCCTGTATGATGTGATTCCTGTATGTTATCGGTGTGGGGGAAATTCCTGGATGATGTGATTCCTGTATGTTATCGGTGTGGGGGAAATTCCTGTATGATGTGATTCCCGTACACTATCTGTGTGGGGTGATTCCTGCATGATGTGATTCCTGTATATTATTGATGTGGGGTAATTCCTGTACATTATCGGTGTGGGGGGATTCCTGTATGTTATCTGTGTGGGGGGATTCCTATATGATGTGATTCGTGTATGTTATCTGTGTGGGGGGATTCCTGTATGTTATCTGTGTGGGGGGATTCCTGCATGATGTGATTCCTGTATATTATTGATGTGGGGTAATTCCTGTATGATAAACACAACAAACATGGGGAGGGCACCATCAAGAACATGGGATCTACCTCCAGCATGTCAAAAGGGACTGAATTGCAAACAAGAAAAGAGACATGCTAACTAGCAGTGATCACCATAGAAAATCCAAATGTTATTTTGTAAATGCACAAAATGCTACATACAGATTGAAATCACTTACAAGCCAAATCTGCCCACCGTGGGTAGATGCCCAACCTATAACTCCATCCCACTAGAATTCTAATAGTCACAAACAAAATAAATTATGCCACACGGTTTCTAACGATCAGCACCACAAAGGACGGTCGATGAACCACTGCTTGTCCAAAATAAGACTGTGTGCAGACTGACTACTATTGATCGTGAACAGATGACAATGCTACATAATGAGAAGTCCACAGTGCAAAGGAAATATTAAATACACCAAAATATCAGAAAAACAAAAAAAGGGTCCTGAACCTAAGGCAGTGGTTGCAGCCTCAATACATGTGAAGGCCCATAAAAACAGCGCTAATAAATAAACCTTTTACACAGGCCCCTGAAGAAGCCACTTGGTGGCGACACGCGTAGGGCTATTGATGCCCGACCGCTCCATCCCCCGCTTTCCCTTATATTTTTTCATATCTGCACACCACTGGTGCAGGTGTTATGTGCATGGACCGGCTGCTCAGCTGCTATCGCACAGCTGGCTCCATAGGGACATTGTGACACAGGTGACTGTATTGGCTACATTTTTGTATTAGCGCTGTTTTTGTGGGCCGGTATATATAAGGATTGGCGTGCACACAATCAGTGGGCGAGGTGCTGGTGGAATGGGGTATGGTACCCACCGATCAATAAAATAGAGATTCACCGCACACTCTGGGACTGGGTGATGAACAGTTTATTCTCTGTGACAAGCAAAATTCAAAGATGCAAAAAACAATACTGTGCTTGAATTTGACCAGATTTAAACACAACGTTTCGCCCCTTGTGGGTCTTTTTCAAAGGGTCAGTGTAAGGAAAAGACGACATATGAGCTTGTGAGAGAATTCATGGTACAATAGAATAATGGAAGAATAAAGTCCCAAAATATGTAATAACAAGTGATCCATAAAACGACAGTAATAGTATATACATTAGATAGTGTGCTGTATAATGGTATAAATACAAATCAGAATACAACAAAAAAACATAATTATATACAACAAATTATTTACAATATATATATATATATATATATATATATATATATATAATGCTATGAAATATACGATGGACTACCACCAGGAGGGTGGTCTAATGTCACAATGAGCTAGTCAAACAACTAAGTGTAAGGATACGAGAAAGTATAACAGGCACAACTGTGAAAATGAGAGCTAAATCTTACTTGTTTGTAGCGTAGAAAGAAGGATTCAATGGAATCTTGTCCAAAGGTGAGACATTGTGTAAAGGACTGCAAGGTAAAGGGCTGCAAGGTAAAGGGCTGCAAGGTAAAGGGCTGCAAGGTAAAGGGCTGCAAGGTAAAGGGCTGCAAGGTAAAGGGCTGCAAGGTAAAGGGCTGCAAGGTAAAGGACTGCAAGGTAAAGGACTGCAAGGTAAAGGACTGCAAGGTAAAGGTGAGAGGTTCATGTGGATGCATGGCCTGAGAGCTGAGCGTGCCACTAACACCTTACAAGCTACCTGGTCTTAAGTGTAGATCAGGGGAGCTGAAGGTTGCTGTGGAGGAGACAATGGGAATATGCGGTAACGTCTGGAATCCATGTGGGAAGGGGGGGATTACTGCTGGAGGCAGTAAGAGGGGGAGCAGGGCTGGCCAGGTGCCTTAAGATCATGGCGTCAGGGTGATCCCGTGCCCTGTTACTCTTGTCCACGTGTGGGCACATGGTTTATGAACCCGGCTTGTACCACCGGACCGGAAGTGCGTCATCGTAGCCGGGGTTAGATGGGCGCTTGTATGAGTGTGGCTGTAACTATGGAAGCTGGGACGCTTCCCAATTTAGTGCACATGCGCAATCACCTTGCGCCAGTCAGACAGTGCGGGATGATATGATATATAGCGCTAATAGGCCGCTGCGGGAGCAAGTTAAATATAATGTATGGAGGTGGATTATAAGTGTGGGATATGGTAAACCATGGAAACTTTAGGGAACAGGGTATCTGCGGTATTGTTAAGCATGTAGATTAATAAAAGCTGCAGATAATCGTTTGCGGCCTTAAGGTGACACGAGACAATAAGGCTGATTATAGGTGAGAATAAGGCTGATTATATGTGAGATTGGACCGAAGGATAAGGAGATAAGCATGAGAGGAACCTGCAAGTGGAGAGTGTCTGTGGGGTATCGTACTAGGCCCTGTATATGGGAGAATAGGAAGAGAAGTGTGGAGGGAACTTGTGGAAGGGGAGCGGCTGTAGGGTCCTGAATTTGGCCCTATAGAGGAGAGGAGCTGAAGGGTAACATAACTAATGTGTAGGAATGTGCGAAGGGTATGGGGACAGGAGAGGAGCTGTAAAGAATAACATTAGGCTACCTGTTAGAATGGAGCTGGTGGACGGCATAACTAGTTATCTATGGGTGGGGAGGTAAAACAAATCGAGCCAAGAGGAACACGTATTAAAGTGGCTGGGGGAGATCCATACTATGGAAGGGGTAATAAAATAGACTGAATAGCTCACCTGGTGGTTGGGTGCAGGTCAAAGATAAATTTAGGTTAACCAATCAGTTTCTCTGTTCAGGTCTTTCGGGGCTAGGGTTTGCAAAGTATGAATCCAAAAGGCCTGTCTGTGTTTTAGCAGTTGGATATGGTTGCCACCGCTCCTTGGTCTGTGCACCTGTTCACTGATTGGAACCGGAACTGGGTAACGGAGTGTCTGGCTTGGGTGAAGTGGTCGGGTAAGGGTAGCCATGTTTTGCTGCACCGGATGGTAGATTTGTGGCTGGCGATACGATCTCTAACGTGTTGTGTTGTTTCCCTACATACAACAGTCCGCAGGGGCATTTGATAACATATAACCCCAAAGTTAGTCACATGTGTAGTAGTCTCTGATAGGGTACGTTTCCCCGTTCTCGCGTGTGTGGTGCGGTCAGACTTGATTATGTTGGAGCAAGCTGCTCAGCTCAAACATGGAAATGTGCCATATTTGCGTGGGCCAAGGAAGCGCTGAGTTGTGGTTGGTAGTGGACCTCCGATGTCCGCTTTTACTAGTCTGTCCCTGATTCTTGGGGCTCTTCTGGAGCACATGAGGGCTGGAGCTGAAAAGGACTTAATATTGGGATATGCCCTGGCGAGGAGGGGCCAATGTCTCTAGATAATGGTATGTATTTTAGGCATTAAAGGACGGTGTACATGTACTATGGAATTCTCTCCGTTCTGTTGATAGGTAGAGGGGGAGGAGGTGTCTGTATTCTCTCTTCTTCCTGTTCTAGTAGTCTGGTGGGATAGTTTCTTTCCTTGAACTTGAGTGACATCTCAGACAGGCGAGTGTGTAAAAGGTCCGTGTCTGTGACAATTCGAGAGACCGTTTGGAGACTGTTTTTAGTAGACCTGGGATGACAGTTAGAGTCATGTAATAGGCTATTACGGGCGGTGGGTTTAGAGAAGATGTCAGTGGAAAGTGTCCTGTCCGGGGTTTTCATTACCGTAGTATCTAGGAATGAGATTTGTTTACTGTCAAAATTCAAAGTGAATTGTAGCTCTGATCTAATGGAATTGAGATAGTTGTGAAACTTGTTGAGTGAGTCCACACTACCCTGCCAAATGCTGGAAATATCATCGATATATCTGTAGTAGCCGGTGGTGTGTTGCTGGAAAAGGGCATTAATGTACAGAAATTGCTCCTCAAATGCACTCATGTATGTATTAGTGCACGCAGGTGCTACGTTCGAACGCATAGAGGTTTTTATGGGCTTTCACATCTATTGAGGCTGCAACCACTGCCTTAGGTTCAGGACCCTTTTTTTGTTTTTCTGATATTTTGGTGTATTTAATATTTCCTTTGCACTGTGGACTTCTCATTATGTAGCATTGTCATCTGTTCACGATCAATAGTAGTCAGTCTGCACACAGTCTTATTTTGGACAAGCAGTGGTTCATCGACCGTCCTTTGTGGTGCTGATCGTTAGAAACCGTGTGGCATAATTTATTTTGTTTGTGACTATTAGAATTCTAGTGGGATGGAGTTATAGGTTGGGCATCTACCCACGGTGGGCAGATTTGGCTTGTAAGTGATTTCAATCTGTATGTAGCATTTTGTGCATTTACAAAATAACATTTGGAATTTTTTTATGGTGATCACTGCTATTTAGCATGTCTCTTTTCTTGTTTGCAGTGTAACTCCTGTATGATGTAATTTCCGCCCATTATCTATGTGGGGTGATTCCAGTATGGTGTGAATCCCATAATTTATCACTGTGGGGTGATTCATTTATTATGTGATTCTCACAAATTATCCTTGTGAGGTGATTCCAGTTTGACGTGATTCCCCTACATTATTGGTGTGGGGTGATTATTATGTGATGTGATTCCTGTACATTATCGGTGTGGGGTGATTCCTGTATGTTGTGAGTCCTGTACATTACCTGTGTGGGGTGATTCCTGTATGTTGTGAGTCCTGTACATTACCTGTGTGGGGTGATTCCTGTATGATATGATTCCCATACATTATCGGTGTGGGTTGATTCCTGTATGATGTGATTCCTGTACATTATCGGTGTGGGATGATTCCTGTATGATGTGATTCCTGTACATTATCGGTGTGGGATGATTCCTGTATGATGTGATTCCTGTACATTATTGGTGTGGGGTGATTCCTGTATGATGTAATTCCCGTACATTATCGGTATGATATGATTCCTGTACATTATCTGTGTAGGGTGATTCTTGTATGATGTGCTTCCTGTACATTATCGGTGTGGGGTGTTTCTCGTACATTATCGGTGTGGGATGTCCTGTATGATGTGATTGCCGTACATTATCGGTATGGGGGGATTCCTGTATGATGTGATTCCTGTACATTATCGGTATGGGGGGATTCCTGTATGATGTGATTCCTATATGATGTGATTCCCATACATTATCGGTGTGGGGTGATTCCTGTATGATGTTATTCCCATACATTATCGGTGTGGGGTGATTCCTGTATGATGTGATTCCCGTACATTATCGGTATGGGGGGATTCCTGTATGATGTGATTCCTATATGATGTGATTCCCATACATTATCGGTGTGGGGTGTTTCTCGTACATTATCGGTGTGATGTGCTTCCTGTACATTATCGGCGGGGAAAGATTCCTGTATGATGTGATTCCTGTACATTATCGGTGTGGGATGATTCCTGTATGATGTGATTCCTGTACATTATCGGTGTAGGATGATTCCTGTATGATGTGATTCCTGTACATTATCGGTGTAGGGTGATTCCTGTATGATGTGATGCCTGTACATTATCGGCGTGGAGAGATTCCTGTATGATGTGATTCCTGTACATTATCGATATGGGAAGATTCCTGTATGATGTGATTCCTGTACATTATCGGTGTGGGATGATTCCTGTATGGTGATGTGATTCCTGTACATTATCGGTGTGGGGTGATTCCTGTTTGATGTGATTCCTGTACATTATCGGTGTGGGGTGATTCCTGTATGATGTGATTCCTGTACATTATCGGTGTGGGATGATTCCTGTATGGTGATGTGATTCCTGTACATTATCGGAGTGGGGTGATTCCTCTACATTATCGGTATGGGGTGATTCCTATATGATGTGATTCCTGTACATTATCGGTGTGGCATGATTCCTGTATGGTGATGTGATTCCTGTACATTATCGGTGTGGGGTGATTCCTGTATGATGTGATTCCTGTACATTATCGGAGTGGGGTGATTCCTCTACATTATCGGTGTGGGGTGATTCCTGTATGATGTGATTCCCGTACATTATCGGTGTGGGGTGATTCCTATATGATGTGATTCCCGTACATTATCGGTGTGGGGTGATTCCTATATGATGTGATTCCCGTACATTATCGGTGTGGGGTGATTCCTATATGATGTGATTCCCGTACATTATCGGTGTGGGGTGATTCCTATATGATGTGATTCCCGTACATTATCGGTGTGGGGTGATTCCTATATGATGTGATTCCCGTACATTATCGGTGTGGGGTGATTCCTATATGATGTGATTCCCGTACATTATCAGTGTGGGGTGATTCCTATATGATGTGATTCCTGTACATTATCGGTGTGGGGTGATTCCTATATGATGTGATTCCCGTACATTATCGGTATGGGGTGATTCCTATATGATGTGATTCCCGTACATTATCGGTGTGGGGTGATTCCTGTATGATGTGATTCCCATACATTATCGGTGTGGGGTGATTCCTATATGATGTGATTCCCATACATTATCGGTGTGGGGTGATTCCTGTATGATGTGATTCCCGTACATTATCGGTGTGGGGTGATTCCTATATGATGTGATTCCCGTACATTATCGGTGTGGGGTGATTCCTATATGATGTGATTCCCGTACATTATCGGTATGGGGTGATTCCTATATGATGTGATTCCCGTACATTATCGGTGTGGGGTGATTCCTGTATGATGTGATTCCCATACATTATCGGTGTGGGGTGATTCCTATATGATGTGATTCCCGTACATTATCAGTGTGGGGTGATTCCTATATGATGTGATTCCTGTACATTATCGGTGTGGGATGATTCCTGTTTGATGTGATTCTTGTACATTATCGGTGTGGGGTGATTCCTGTTTGATGTGATTCTTGTACATTATCGGTGTGGCATGATTCCTGTATGATGTGATTCCTGTACATTATCTTTGTGGGATGGTTCCTGTGTGATGTGTTTCCCATACATTATCGGTGTGGGGTGATTCCTGTATGATGTGATTCCCATACATTATCGGTGTGGGGTGATTCCTGTATGGTGTGATTCCTATATGATGTGATTGCCATACATTATCGGTGTGGGGTGATTCCTGTATGGTGTGCTTCCTGTACATTATCGGTGTGGGATGATTCCTGTATGATGTGATTCCTATATGATGTGATTCCCATACATTATCGGTGTGGGGTGATTCCTGTATGACGTGCTTCCTGCACATTATCGGTGTGGGGTGATTCCTGTACATTATCGGTGTAGGATGATTCCTGTACATTATCGGTGTGGGGTGATTCCTGTATGATGTGATTCCCATACATTATCGGTGTGGGGTGATTCCTGTATGATGTGCTTCCTGTACATTATCGGTGTGGGGTGATTCCTGTATGATGTGATTCCCATACATTATCGGTGTGGGGTGATTCCTATATGATGTGATTCCTGTATGTTATCGGTGTGGGGTGATTCCTATATGATGTGATTCCTGTACATTATCGGTGTGGGGTGATTCCTATATGATGTGATTCCTGTACATTATCGGTGTGGGGTGATTCCTATATGATGTGATTCCTGTACATTATCGGTGTGGGGTGATTCCTGTATGATGTGCTTCCTGTACATTATCGGTGTGGGGTGATTCCTGTATGATGTGATTCCCATACATTATCAGTGTGGGGTGATTCCTATATGATGTGATTCCTGTACATTATCGGTGTGGGGTGATTCCTGTATGATGTGCTTCCTGTACATTATCGGTGTGATGTGCTTCCTGTACATTATCGGTACCTTAGAGGTGTGGGGGTATTCCTATATGATGTGATTCCTGTACATTATTGGTGTAGGGTGATTCCTGTATGATGTGATTCCTGTGTATTATCGGTGTGGGGTGATTCCTGTATGATGTTATTCCCATTCATTATCTGTGTGGGGTGATTCCTGTATGATGTGATTCCCGTACATTATCGGTGTGGGGTGATTCCTGTATGATGTGATTCCCGTACATTATCGGTGTGGGTTGATTCCTGTATGATGTGATTCCCGTACATTATCGGTGTGGGTTGATTCCTGTATGATGTGATTCCCGTACATTATCGGTGTGGGTTGATTCCTGTATGATGTGATTCCTGTACATTATCGGTGTGGGGTGATTCCTGTATGATGTGCTTCCTGTACATTATCGGTGTGATGTGCTTCCTGTACATTATCGGTACCTTAGAGGTGTGGGGGTATTCCTATATGATGTGATTCCTGTACATTATCGGTGTAGGGTGATTCCTGTATGATGTGATTCCTGTGTATTATCGGTGTGGGGTGATTCCTGTATGATGTTATTCCCATTCATTATCTGTGTGGGGTGATTCCTGTATGATGTGATTCCCGTACATTATCGGTGTGGGATGATTCCTGTATGATGTGATTCCCGTACATTATCGGTGTGGGTTGATTCCTGTATGATGTGATTCCTGTACATTATCGGTGTGGGCTGATTCCTGTATGATGTGATTCCCGTACATTATCGGTGTGTGGTGATTCCTGTATGATGTGATTTCTGTACATTATCTGTGTGGAGAGATTCCTGTATGATGTGATTCCTGTACATTATCGGTGTGGGGTGATTCCTGTATGGTGATGTGATTCCTGTACATTATCGGTGTGAGGTGATTCCTTTATGATGTGATTCCTTTACATTATCGGTGTGGGGTGATTCCTGTATGATGTGATTTCTGTACATTATCTGTGTGGAGAGATTCCTGTATGATGTGATTCCTGTACATTATCGGTGTGGGGTGATTCCTGTATGATGTGATTCCCGTACATTATCGGTGTGGGGGGATTCCTGCATGATGTGATTCCCGTACATTATCGGTGTGTGGTGATTCCTGTATGATGTGATTCCCGTACATTATCGGTGTGGGGGGATTCCTGTATGATGTGATTCCCGTACATTATCGGTGTGGAAAGATTCCTGTATGATGTGATTCCTGTACATTATCGGTGTGGGGTGATTCCTGTATGATGTGATTCCTGTACATTATCGGTGTAGGATGATTCCTGTATGGTGATGTGATTCCTGTACATTATCGGTGTAGGATGATTCCTGTATGGTGATGTGATTCCTGTACATTATCGGCGTGGAAAGATTCCTGTATGATGTGATTCCTGTACATTATCAGTGTGGGGTGATTCCTATATGATGTGATTCCTGTACATTATCAGTGTGGGGTGATTCCCATACATTATCGGTGTGGGATGATTCATATATGATATGCTTCCTGTACATTATCGGTGTGGGGTGTTTCTCGTACATTATCGGTGTGATGTGCTTCCTGTACATTATCGGTACCTTAGCGGTGTGGGGGGATTCCTATATGATGTGATTCCTGTATATTATCTGTGTGGGGTATTCCTATATGATGTGATTCCTGTACATTATCGGTGTGGGATGATTCCTATATGATGTGATTCCTGTACATTATCGGTGTGGGGTGATTCCTGTATGATGTGATTCCTGTGTATTATCGGTGTGGGGGGATTCCTGTATGATGTGATTCCCGTACATTATCGGTGTGGGATGATTCCTGTATGATGTGATTCCCGTACATTATCGTTATGGGGGGATTCCTGTATGATGTGATTCCTGTACATTATCGGTGTGTGGTGATTCCTGTATGATGTGATTCCCGTACATTATCGGTGTGTGGTGATTCCTGTATGATGTGATTCCCGTACATTATCGGTTTGGGATGATTCCTGTATGATGTGATTCCCGTACATTATCGGTGTGGGGTGATTCCTGTATGATGTGCTTCCTGTACATTATCGGTGTGGGGTGATTCCTGTATGATGTGATTCCCGTACATTATCGGTGTAGGGTGATTCCTGTATGATGTGCTTCCTGTACATTATCGGAGTGGAAAGATTCCTGTATGATGTGCTTCCTGTACATTATCGATGTGGGGGGATTCCTGTATGATGTGATTCCTGTACATTATCGGTGTGGGGGGATTCCTGTATGATGTGATTCCCGTACATTATCGGTGTGGGGGGATTCCTGTATGATGTGATTCCCGTACATTATCGGCGTGGAAAGATTCCTGTATGATGTGATTCCCGTACATTATCGGCGTGGAAAGATTCCTGTATGATGTGATTCCTGTACATTATCTGTGTGGAGAGATTCCTGTATGATGTGATTCCTGTACATTATCGGTGTGGGATGATTCCTGTATGGTGATGTGATTCCTGTACATTATCGGTGTGAGGTGATTCCTGTATGATGTGATTCCTTTACATTATCGGTGTGGGGTGATTCCTGTATGATGTGATTCCTGTACATTATCGGTGTAGGATGATTCCTGTATGGTGATGTGATTCCTGTACATTATCGGTGTGGGGTGATTCCTCTACATTATCGGTGTGGGGTGATTCCTGTATGATGTGATTCCTATACATTATCGTTGTGGGATAATTCCTGTATGATGTGATTCCCGTACATTATCGGTATGGGGTGATTCCTATATGATGTGATTCCCGTACATTATCGGTGTGGGGTGATTCATATATGATGTGCTTCCTGTACATTATCGGTGTGGGGTGTTTCTCGTACATTATCGGTGTGATGTGCTTCCTGTACATTATCGGTGTGTGGGGTGATTCCTGTATGATGTGATTCCCATACATTATCGGTGTGGCGGGATTCCTGTATGATGTGATTCCTGTACATTATCGGTGTGGGTTGATTCCTGTATGATGTGATTCCCGTACATTATCGGTGTGGGTTGATTCCTGTATGATGTGATTCCCGTACATTATCGGTGTGGGTTGATTCCTGTATGATGTGATTCCTGTACATTATCGGTGTGTCGGGATTCCTATATGATGTGATTCCTGTACATTATCGGTGTGTGTGGTGATTCCTGTATGATGTGATTCCCGTACATTATCGGTGTGGGGGGATTCCTGTATGATGTGATTCCCGTACATTATCGGTGTGTCGGGATTCCTATATGATGTGATTCCTGTACATTATCGGTGTGTGGGGTGATTCCTGTATGATGTGATTCCCGTACATTATCGGTGTGGGGGGATTCCTGTATGATGTGATTCCTGTACATTATCGGTGTGGGTTGATTCCTGTATGATGTGATTCCCGTACATTATCGGTGTGGGGGGATTCCTGTATGATGTGATTCCTGTACATTATCGGTGTGGGTTGATTCCTGTATGATGTGATTCCTGTACATTATCGGTGTGGGGGGATTCCTGTATGATGTGATTCCTGTACATTATCGGTGTGGGTTGATTCCTGTATGATGTGATTCCTGTACATTATCGGTGTGGGGGGATTCCTGTATGATGTGATTCCTGTACATTATCGGTGTGGGGTGATTCCTGTATGATGTGATTCCTGTACATTATCGGTGTGGGGTGATTCCTGTATGATGTGATTCCTGTACATTATCGGTGTGGGGGGATTCCTGTATGATGTGATTCCTGTACATTATCGGTGTGGGGTGATTCCTGTATGATGTGATTCCTGTACATTATCGGTGTGGGCTGATTGGGGCTCATTGCCGCCTCTCCTCTCTTTCAGGGCTTCTGTTCCTGGCTGACTTCCATTTATCAGATGAAGTAAGGGCTTTTTTTCATTTGGGGTCCGGGGTGGGGATTCCGGTGCATGGACGGGTCTTAGCTCGGTGATGTCTGATGTCTGTGAGCTTCGGGTTTTCATATTTGGCGCTTTCTCTAGGAGCGGTGATTGTTGGGGAGGGGGTGGAGTAGTTATTGGGGTGGTGGTGTAATATTGGTCTAGCGGGCAGCAGACTGTTTCCGGGGGCACTGTGATGGGTCATACATTGGGGGCACAGTGGGATGTGATGAGTGTTGTTTGGACCAATGAAATGTTCAGGATGTTTTTGAGTAATGTGGTAGAGGAGCCGCCGGATCAGGGGCTGGCAGGGGGTGATGTAGCGAGGAGGATGATGGGGGTAGTAGGGGGTGATGTAGCGAGGAGGATGATGGGGGTAGTAGGGGGTGATGTAGCGAGGAGGATGATGGGGGTAGTAGGGGGTGATGTAGCGAGGAGAATGATGGGGGTAGTAGGGGGTGATGTAGCGAGGAGGATAATGGGGGTGGTGGCGGGTGATGTAGCGAGGAGGATGATGGGGTGGTAGTGGGTGATGTAACGAGGAGGATGATGGGGGTGGTAGGGGTTGATGTAGTGAGGAGGTTGATGGGGGTAGTAGGGGGTGATGTAGCGAGGAGAATGATGGGGGTAGTAGGGGGTGATGTAGCGAGGAGGATAATGGGGGTGGTGGCGGGTGATGTAGCGAGGAGGATGATGGGGTGGTAGTGGGTGATGTAGTGAGGAGGATGATGGGGTTGGTAGGGGTTGATGTAGTGAGGAGGTTGATGGGGTTGGTAGGGGGTGATGTAGCGAGGAGGATGATGGGGGTAGTAGGGGGTGATGTAGCGAAGAGGATGATGCGGGTGGTAGGGGGTGATGAACCGAGGAGGATGATGCGGGTGGTAGGGGGTGATGTAGCGAGGAGGATGATGGGGGTGGTAGGGGTTGATGTAGTGAGGAGGTTGATGGGGGTTGGTAGGGGGTGATGTAGTGAGGAGGATGATGGGGGTGGTAGGGGGTTGATGTAGTGAGGAGGTTGATGGGGGTGGTAGGGGGTGATGTAGCGAGGAGGATGATGGGGGTAGTAGGGGGTGTTGTAGCGAGGAGGATGATGGGGGTAGTAGGGGGTGATGTAGCGAAGAGGATGATGCGGGTGGTAGGGGGTGATGAACCGAGGAGGATGATGCGGGTGGTAGGGGGTGATGTAGCGAGGAGGATGATGGGGGTAGTAGGGGGTGATGTAGCGAAGAGGATGATGCGGGTGGTAGGGGGTGATGAACCGAGGAGGATGATGCGGGTGGTAGGGGGTGATGTAGCGAGGAGGATGATGGGGGTGGTAGGGGTTGATGTAGTGAGGAGGTTGATGGGGGTTGGTAGGGGGTGATGTAGTGAGGAGGATGATGGGGGTGGTAGGGGGTTGATGTAGTGAGGAGGTTGATGGGGGTTGGTAGGGGGTGATGTAGTGAGGAGGATGATGGGGGTGGTAGGGGGTTGATGTAGTGAGGAGGTTGATGGGGGTTGGTAGGGGGTGATGTAGCGAGGAGGATGATGGGGGTAGTAGGGGGTGTTGTAGCGAGGAGGATGATGGGGGTAGTAGGGGGTGATGTAGCGAAGAGGATGATGCGGGTGGTAGGGGGTGATGAACCGAGGAGGATGATGCGGGTGGTAGGGGGTGATGTAGCGAGGAGGATGATGGGGGTAGTAGGGGGTGATGTAGCGAAGAGGATGATGCGGGTGGTAGGGGGTGATGAACCGAGGAGGATGATGCGGGTGGTAGGGGGTGATGTAGCGAGGAGGATGATGGGGGTGGTAGGGGTTGATGTAGTGAGGAGGTTGATGGGGGTTGGTAGGGGGTGATGTAGTGAGGAGGATGATGGGGGTGGTAGGGGGTTGATGTAGTGAGGAGGTTGATGGGGGTTGGTAGGGGGTGATGTAGCGAGGAGGATGATGGGGGTAGTAGGGGGTGTTGTAGCGAGGAGGATGATGGGGGTAGTAGGGGGTGATGTAGCGAGGAGGATGATGGGGGTAGTAAGGGGTGATGTAGCGAGGAGGATAATGGGGGTAGTAGGGGGTGAAGTAGCGAGGAGGATGATGGGGGTGGTAGTGGGTGATGTAGCGAGGAGGATGATGGGGGTGGTAGCGGGTGATGTAGCGAGGAGGATGATGGGGTGGTAGTGGGTGATGTAGCGAGGAGGATGATAGGGGTGGTAGGGGTTGATGTAGTGAGGAGGTTGATGGGGGTAGTAGGGGGTGATGTAGCGAAAAGGATGATGCGGGTGGTAGGGGGTGATGTAGTGAGGAGGATGATGGGGGTAGTAGGGGGTGAAGTAGCGAGGAGGATGATGGGGGTGGTAGTGGGTGATGTAGCGAGGAGGATGATGGGGGTGGTAGCGGGTGATGTAGCGAGGAGGATGATGGGGTGGTAGTGGGTGATGTAGCGAGGAGGATGATAGGGGTGGTAGGGGTTGATGTAGTGAGGAGGTTGATGGGGGTAGTAGGGGGTGATGTAGCGAAAAGGATGATGGGGTGGTAGGGGGTGATGTAGCGAAGAGGATGATGCGGGTGGTAGGGGGTGATGTAGTGAGGAGGATGATGGGGGTGGTAGGGGTTGATGTAGTGAGGAGGTTGATGGGGGTTGATAGGGGGTGATGTAGTGAGGAGGATGATGGGGGTAGTAGGGGGTGATGTAGCGAGGAGGATGATGGGGGTGGTAGGGGTTGATGTAGTGAGGAGGTTGATGGGGGTTGATAGGGGGTGATGTAGTGAGGAGGATGATGGGGGTGGTAGGGGATGATGTAGCGAGGAGGGTGATGTAGCGAGGAGGATGATGGGCGCGGTATTAGTGATGTAGCGAGGAGGATGATGGGGGTGGTAGGGGTGATGTAGCGAGGAGGATGATGAGCGCGGTAGAGGGTGATGTAGCGAGGAGGATGATGGGTGCAGCAGAGGGTGATGTAGCGAGGAGGATGATGGGGGTGGTAGGGGGTGAAGCAGCAAGGAGGATAATGGGGGTGACATAGCAAGGAGGATGATGGAGTTGGTAGCGAGTGACGCAGCGAGGAGGATGATGGGGGTGGTAGGTCACCTGTTCTCATCATTGCAGGGATGAGGAAATCCAGAGCAAATGTGGGCTGGACGCCATCTTGTATCTGTCCTATCAGCGCCACCTGTTGGTACTGCTGCTCCTCGTCTGTGTTCTCTCCGTCTCCATCATCTTACCAGTGAACTTCTCCGGGAATTTGTTGGGTGAGTTACCCGTTCCTGGTCTCATGCTCGTCCTGTGTGATCCCATCACTATAACCGGGTGTCTCTCCTCCTGCAGGCGACAGTCCTGCCCAGTTTGGACGAACAACAATCGTCAATGTCCCCACACAGTGAGTGCTGGATATATGGAGGTTGGGGGTCCTGACCCTGCGGCCACTGACTGCTCGTCTCTCTGTCCTTCAGGGACCGCTTCCTGTGGCTGCACAGCGTGTTTGCACTGCTATACTTTCTGCTGACTGTGCTGTGTGTGCGCCATCACTGCGCCTCCTTACACTACCGCGAAGACGATAAGGTGAGAGAAAGGGGAGCCCGACTCCCGCCCTCTCCTCCCAGAACCTGGCCCCCGCGCAAAACACTAACACTAATACTAATATTACCATAAGTGCTATTATACACGGGAGCTCTGTACATGGTATACAGTATATAGTGTCAGTGTACAGGTAATACAGGGATCACCAGTAACATTATACACAGGAGCCCTGTATATAGTGTACAGGTAATACAGTGATCACCAGTGACATTATACACAGGAGCTCTGTATATAGTGTAGAGGTAATACAGTGATCACCAGCGACATTATACACAGGAGCTCTGTATATAGTGTATAGTGTACAGGTAATACAGGGATCACCAGTGACATTATACACAGGAGCTCTGTATATAGTGTAGAGGTAATACAGTGATCACCAGTGACATTATATACAGGAGCTCTGTATATAGTGTCAGTGTACAGGTAATACAGTGATCACCACTGACATTATACACAGGAGCTCTGTATATAATGTCAGTGTACAGGTAATACAGTGATCACCAGTGACATTATACACAGGAGCTCTGTATATAGTGTCAGTGTAGAGGTCATACAGTGATCATCAGTGACATTATACACAGGAGCTCTGTATATAGTGTCAGTGTTCAGGTAATAAAGTGATCACCAGTGACATTATACACAGGAGCTCTGTGTATAGTGTCAGTGTACAGGTAATACAGGGATCACCAGTGACATACACAGGAGCTCTGTATATAGTGTATAGTGTACAGGTAATACAGGGATCACCAGTGACATTATACATAGGAGCTTTGTATATAGTGTCAGTATACAGGTAATACAGTGATCACCAGTGACATTATACACAGGAACTCTGTATATAGTGTATAGTGTACAGGTAATACAGGGATCACCAGTGACCTTATACACAGGAGCTGTGTATATAGTGTACAGGTAATACAGTGATCACCAGTGACATTATACACAGGAGCTCTGTATATAGTGTACAGGTAATACAGGGATCACCAGTGACATTATACACAGGAGCTCTGTATATAGTGTATAGTGTACAGGTAATACAGGGATCACCAGTGATATTATACTCAGGAGCTCTGTATATAGGGTCCGTGTACAGGTAATACAGTGATCACCAGTGCCATTATACACAGGAGCTCTGTATATAGTGTCAGTGTACAGGTAATACAGGGATCACCAGTGACATACACAGGAGCTCTGTATATTGTGTACAGGTAATACAGTGATCACCAGTGACATTATGCCCAGGATCCCTGTACATAGTATATAGTGTAGAGATAATACAGTGATCACCAGTGACATTATACACAGGCGCTCTGTATATAGTGTAGAGGTAATGCAGTGATAACCAGTGACATTATGCACAGGATCCCTGTACATAGTATATAGTGTAGAGATAATACAGTGATCACCAGTGACATTATACACAGGAGCTGTATATATAGTGTAGAGGTAATACAGGGATCACCGGCGACATTATACGCAGGAGCTCTGTATATAGTGTATAGTGTCAGTGTACAGGTAATACACTGACTCACCGGTGACGTCACTAGTTGAAGCCCTTCATCTTCGCTTTTCTCCTTCATCCAGCACAGACCGCCATCACTTCTTCCAGCCAGGACTCGTCTCTGCAGATAATAACACAGTTATCTAGAGCACATTCCCCAACTTCTACATTACACAGCTGAATACAGACGCGCACCCACCATCAATATATAATTATTATGCTACCCACCATTCCCAAATATAAATTGTAATCAACCACTGCACCCCCACTAACAGTAAATAGCCACTTCCCCAACTTCTCCATGTGCTCATCCCACCCTCCACTCCCAATTTTCCATGTGCTCATCACCCTCCACCCCCAATTCTCCATGTGCTCTTCCCACCCTCCACCCCCAATTCTCCATGTGCTCTTCCCACCCTCCACTCCCAATTCTCCATGTGCTCGCCTCACCCTCCACTTCCAATTCTCCATGTTCTCATCCCCACCCTCCACTCCCCGCACGCTCCTCCCAGAGCCGGGCCTCCCAGAGCTCAGCTACCCCACAGCCTGGTCCCCGCACGCCTCCCAGAGCCCATCTCGCAGAGCCCAGCCCCCGCATGCCACACGGTACTTGTCCACAGCTTGTATATTGACTGAACCACCTCATCCTTCATCCCTCTTTCTATTTCCAGGTGGCGCGTACCCTCATGGTGACACACATTCCCCGTGAGATCTCCGACCCCTCACTCATCACCAAACATTTCCAGTAAGTGTAACCTACAGATGCATGGACATACCGAGAGAGCCGACATAGCACTGTACATGTATGTAGTGGTCGCCTCCACCTGAGGGGCCGCGTAGACAGTGGTCGCCTCCACCTGAGGGGCCGCGTAGACAGTGGTCGCCTCCACCTGAGGGGCCGCGTAGACAGTGGTCGCCTCCACCTGAGGGGCCGCGTAGACAGTGGTCGCCTCCACCTGAGGGGCCGCGTAGACAGTGGTCGCCTCCACCTGAGGGGCCGCGTAGACAGTGGTCGCCTCCGCCTGAGGGGCCGCGTAGACAGTGGTCGCCTCCGCCTGAGGGGCCGCGTAGACAGTGGTCGCCTCCGCCTGAGGGGCCGCGTAGACAGTGGTCGCCTCCGCCTGAGGGGCCGCGTAGACAGTGGTCGCCTCCGCCTGAGGGGCCGCGTAGACAGTGGTCGCCTTCGCCTGAGGGGGCGCGTAGACAGTGGTCGCCTCCGCCTGAGGGGGCGCGTAGACAGTGGTCGCCTCCGCCTGAGGGGCCGCGTAGACAGTGGTCGCCTCCGCCTGAGGGGCCGCGTAGACAGTGGTCGCCTCCGCCTGAGGGGCCGCGTAGACAGTGGTCGCCTCCGCCTGAGGGGCCACGTAGACAGTGGTCGCCTCCGCCTGAGGGGCCGCGTAGACAGTGGTCGCCTCCGCCTGAGGGGGCGCGTATAGACAGTGGTCGCCTCCGCCTGAGGGGGCGCGTATAGACAGTGGTCGCCTCCGCCTGAGGGGGCGCGTATAGACAGTGGTCGCCTCCGCCTGAGGGGGCGCGTATAGACAGTGGTCGCCTCCGCCTGAGGGGGCACGTATAGACAGTGGTCGCCTCCGCCTGAGGGGGCACGTATAGACAGTGGTCGCCTCCGCCTGAGGGGGCGCGTATAGACAGTGGTCGCCTCCGCCTGAGGGGGCGCGTATAGACAGTGGTCGCCTCCACCTGAAGGGGCACGTAGACAGTGGATGCCTCCATCTGATTGTCACGTAGCTAGGGATGGCCTGTAGCTGACTTGTGCGTCATTGCCGTTGCATTAGTGCTGCGTATCACACCTGTGTCTCAGCCTCAGCTCTTTTGTGTTGTAGTGAAGCTTACCCCAGCTGCACCGTCACGGACGTCCAGTTCAGCTATGATGTCCGGAGACTGATGACATTGGACACAGAAAGGTGAGGGGCCTGTACATACACTGGTGGGCACGCCACCAATATCAAGAGAGTCTGCACGTGTCCCTTCCATCATCAAGCACAAAACGCAGGAATGAAACTAACACACGTACAGGCAGGCACACAGTGGCGTAGCTAAAGGCTGATGGGCCCTGGTGCAAGATTTGGACCGGGGCCCCCCCATCCTGGTATATATGTCCCCTACCCTGGCACATACAGTGGTGTGAAAAAGTGTTTGCCCCCTTCCTGATTTCTTATTCTTTTGCACGTTTGTCACTTAAATGTTTCAGATCACAAAACAAATATAAATATTAGACTAAGAACACAAGTAACCACAAAATGCAGTTTTTAAATGAGGGTCTTTATTATTAAGGGAAAAAGAAATCCAAACCTACAGGGCCCTGTGTGATAGTGATTGCCCCCTAAACCTAATGACTGGTTGGGTCACCCTTAGCAGCAACAAATGCAATCGAACGTCTGCGATAACTGGCAATGAGTTTTTACAACGCTCTGGAGGAATTTTGGCCACTCATCTTTGTAGAATTGTTGTAATTCAGCCACATTGGAGGTTTCCGATCATGAACCGCCTTTTTAAGGTCCTGTCGCAGCATCTCATTTGGTTTAAGGTCAGGACTTTGACTAGGCCACTCCAAAGTCTTAATTTTGTTTTTCTTAAGCCATTCAGAGGTGGACTTGCTGGTGTGTTTTGGATCATTGTCCTGCTGCATAACCCAAGTGCGCTTCAGCTTGAGGTCACGAACAGATGGCCGGACATTCTCCTTCAGGATTTTTTGGTAGACAGCAGAATTCATGGTTCCATTTGTCACAGCAAGTCTTCCAGGTCCTGAAGCCGCAAAACAGCCCCAGGCTATCACACTACCACCACCATATTTTACTGTTGGTATGGTGTTCCTTTTCTAAAATGCTGTGTTACTACGCCAGATGTAACGGGACATACACTTTCCAAAAAGTTAAACTTTTGTCTTCTCAGTCCACAGAATATTCTCCCAAAAGTCTTGGCGATCATCAAGATGTTTTTTGGCAAAACTGAGGCGAGCTTTGATGTTTTTTTTGCTCAGCTGTGGTTTTCGTCTTGGAACTCTGCCATGCTGCCATTTTTGCCCAGTCTCTTTCTTATGGAGGAGTCATGAACACTGACCTTAACTGAGGCAAGTGAGGCCTGCAGTTCTTTGGATGTTGTTGTGGGGTCTTTTGTGACCTCTTAGATGAGTAGTCACTGCACTCTTGGGGTAATTTTGGTCGGATGGCCACTCCTGGGAAGGTTCACCACTGTTCCATGTTTTTGCCATTTGTGAATAATGGCTATCACTGTGGTTTGTTGGAGCCCCAAAGCTTTAGAAATGGCTTTATAACCTTTTCCAGACTGATAGATCTTAATTACATTGTTTCTCACTTGTTCCTGAATTTCTTTGGACCACAGCATGATGTCTAGCTTTTGAGGATCTTTTGGTCTGCTTCACTTTGTCAGGCTGGTCCTATTTAAGTGATTTCTTGATTGAGAACAGGTGTGGCAGTAATAAGGCCTGTGTGTGGCTGGAGAAATTGAACTCTGCTTCCCAAAGATGTGATAAACCACAGTTAATTAATGTTTTACGGGGAGTGTGGGGGGGTGCAATCACTTTTTCACACAGGACCCTGTAGGTTTGGATTATTTTTTTTCTTAATCATAAAGACCTTCATTTAAAAACTGCTTTTTGTGTTTACTTAAATTTGTTTTGTGATCTGAAACATTTAAGTGTGACAAACCATGCAAAAGAATAAGAAATCAGGAAGGGGGCGAACACTTTATCACACCACTGTATAGCCGCCATCTTGGTATATATATCCCTTATCCTGGTATATACAGTGGCATGTAAAAGTTTGGGTACCCCTGGTCAAAATTCCTGTTATTGTGAACAATTTAGCAAGTTAAAGATGAAATAATCTCTAAAAGACCTAAAGTTAAAGCTGACACTTTTCCTTTGTATTTCAGGCAAAAAACTATGTACATATACAGTACAGACCAAAAGTTTGGACACACCTTCTCAGTTAAAGATTTTTCTGTATTTTCATGACTATGAAAATTGTACATTCACACTGAAGGCATCAAAACTATGAATTACCACATGTGGAATTATATACTTAACAAAAAAGTGTGAAACAACTGAAAATATGTCTTATATTCTAGGTTCTTCAAAGTAGCCACCTTTTGCTTTGATGACTGCTTTGCACACTCTTGGCATTCTCTTGATGAGCTTCAAGAGGTAGTCACCGGAAATGGTTTTCACTTCACAGGTGTGCCCTGTCAGGTTTAATAAGTGGGATTTCTTGCCTTATAAATGGGGTTGGGACCATCAGTTGTGTTGTGCAGAAGTCTGGTGGATACACAGCTGATAGTCCTACTGAATAGACTGTTAGAATTTGTATTATGGCAAGAAAAAAGCAGCTAAGTAAAGAAAAACGAGTGGCCATCATTACTTTAAGAAATTAAGGTCAGTCAGTCTGAACAATTGGGCAAACTTTGAAAGTGTCCCCAAGTGCAGTTGCAAGACCGCCCCAGGAAAGGAAGACCAAGAGTCACCTCTGCTTCTGAGGATAAGTTTATCCGAGTCACCAGCCTCAGAAATCGCAGGTTAACAGCAGCTCAGATTAGAGACCAGGTCAACGCCACACAGAGTTCTAGCAGCGGACACATCTCTACAACAGCTGTTAAGAGGAGACTTTGTGCAGCAGGCCTTCATGGTAAAATAGCTGCTAGGAAACCACTGCTAAGGACAGGCAACAAGCAGAAGAGACTTGTTTGGGCTAAAGAACACAAAGAATGGACATTAGACCAGTGGAAATCTGTGCTTTGGTCCGATGAGTCCAAATTTGAGATCTTTGGTTCCAACCACCGTGTCTTTGTGCGACGCAGAAAAGGTGAACGGATGGACCCTACATGCCTGGTTCCCACCGTGAAGCATGGAGGAGGAGGTGTGATGGTGTGGGGGTGCTTTGCTGGTGACACTGTTGGGGATTTATTCAAAATTGAAGGCATACTGAACCAGCATGGCTACCACAGCATCTTGCAGCGGCATGCTATTCCATCCGGTTTGCGTTTAGTTGGGCCATCATTTATTTTTCTACAGGACAATGACCCCAAACACACCTCCAGGCTGTGTAAGGACTATTTGACCAAGGAGGAGAGTGATGGGGTGCTACGCCAGATGACCTGGCCTCCACAGTCACCAGACCTGAACCCAATCGAGATGGTTTGGGGTGAGCTGGACCGCAGAGTGAAGGCAAAAGGGCCAACAAGTGCTAAGCATCTCTGGGAACTCCTTCAAGATTGTTGGAAGACCATTTCCGGTGACTACCTCTTGAAGCTCATCAAGAGAATGCCAAGAGTGTGCAAAGCAGTCATCAAAGCAAAAGGTGGCTACTTTGAAGAACCTAGAATATAAGACATATTTTTAGTTGTTTCACACTTTTTTGTTAAGTATATAATTCCACATGTGGTAATTCATAGTTTTGATGCCTTCAGTGTGAATGTACAATTTTCATAGTCATGACAATACAGAAAAATCTTTAAATGAGAAGGTGTGTCCAAACTTTTGGTCTGTACTGTATGTTCATCTTTTACATTTTAAAAATTACAAAAAAGAAAATGGGCCGATGCAAAAGTTTGTGCACCCTGCATGGTTAGTACTTAGTAGCGTCCCCTTTGGAAAGTATCACAGCTTGTAAATGCTTTTTCTAGCCAAACAAGAGTCTTTCAATTCTTGTTTGAGGGATTTTCATATGTTCTTCCTTGAACAATTCCTCCAGTTCTGTGAGATTCCTGGGTCGTCTTGCATCCTCTGCTATATTGAGATGTAGCCACAGATTTTCAATGAAGTTCAGATCAGGGGACTGTGAGGGCCATTGTAAAACCTTTAGCTTGCGCCTTTTGAGGTCATCTATTCTGGATGGTGACGTTTGTTTAGGATCATTATCCATTTGTAGAATCCTCCTCTTTTCACCTTCAGCTTTTTTACAGATGGTGTTATGTTTGCATCAAGAATTTGTTGAAATTTCATTGAATCCCTTCTTCCTTCTACCAGTGAAATATTCCCCATGCCATTGTCTGCAGCACAACCCCAAGGCATGATTGATCCACCCCATACTTTTTTTAAATTTTTTTAAATCAAATGTTTTTTATTACATTTTATAAAGATTTTCACAAAGGTAAAAATAAAAAAACAACAACAACCAGACAAACATTGGAGAAACAGTTCATCACCCCCCAACCTTAAGAAGCATTAAACATGAGTTATTTATACATCTTGGCTCTGCAAAACCAGCATAATTAGATGAACGAATATGTGAACATAGTAACAATAGTCAATCCAATTACATATAACTTGTAGAAGTACTCATAACATTTTTCTTAATTTTCAAAGAAGTTTAATTTGAGGCATCATATAAACGTAACTCAAAGGAAGCCGAGGCGAAATCTCCTCAGTTCTCTAGATGTCAAACCAGAGCCATCAATCCATAGTCTCTCCTTGTAGGTTGACTTGATATTTGTAAATACATGAATGGCTGCTATTTACCTCTTATATCAGCTCCTACAGTTTATTGTACTGTTATCTTTACAAGACAGGGACTCAGGGTCATTGAACAATGATGTTTGCTAATATGTTGATTACACATTATACCAGGCCATGCATTTTTTTTTTTTAAACTTAATTTGTTTTATTAAACAATTTTATAAACAATTACACATTGCATTTGGTAATAGAAAACATCCAGAGACATCACATCAACACAGATCTACATCTCTTACATTGATGAGAACACATTAAAATAAACTGGTCGGATGGGTTATCGCATGCATATGAATAATTTCTTTGCCCTGTGGATGTCGCATCTTCTGAACTTATATAAAAAGGAGAGAAAAAGGGTATTTACCTAATTAGGATACAATCCAAGCTTTGAACCCTCAACCACAATTTATCAAACTTGTGCTGTCTTGATCCTTTCCATGCTCAGATTGACTCACATCTTAATATATATGGACCTAAATGCCTGCCCCCATAAGCAACATTTCTCACTTATAACTTGTGGTTTTCTATTTGTTCTCACATCCCTTTCAGATTTACTCTCCCAGCTCAGACCCTTGGCCTAGATAGAGACCGTAAGACACGAAGAATTCCAATAGTCCCATATGTTGGAGAATTTTAATGGACAACCTTTGTTTTGGTATACTATCTTTTCGAATGGGATGATTGAGTTAACCAATGCGATCCAAGATCGCAATGTTGGCTGTGTATTGCCCATCCATCTCAATGCCAACAGTTTCCTGGCCAAAAATAAGGTTTCTCTCAAGAAAATCTTAATATAATGATCCCAGGCATCATTCTCCATTACCCCCCAAAAAAGGCAAAACAAAGGATCACAAGGAATTGGGATGGATACTAAGGAAGATAATAAAGAGGTAACTTCCTGCCAGAAGGACCTAATAATGGAGCATTCCCAAATTAAATGAACAAAGTCATCTATGGCATGACATCGTAAACATTCTGAATTAGAGGAGCGCCCCTTTTGATATAGTCTGAGGGGTGTGAGGTTTGATTGATGAATAATATATAGCTGAATCAACTTATTATTGACGGAGGGGGAGACAATGGACGGGGACTCCAAAACTCCCTCCCATTCCTCCTCCCCCATATTCGGAATCAGAAGTCTCCACTTATTTTTAGCTGGTAAAGGGGTCCGATCTAAGCCCGTTGATAACAAGTATGTATACAAGCTGGATATAAGACCTTGTGGACATTGAGATTTAAGTATTCCTATTAAGGGGAATGAGGAAATAGTTTGATTTATTTCTAGATTTTTTGTAAGTGAGATCTGAGCCCGGTTCTAAGTTGGGAGGAACCTGAAGAATTCAGATCTTGGAATTTTGAATTTTATTCTGCACCTGTTCAAATGACATCAGTATAGACCCTTCATAAATGTCTCTTAACGAATAGACCCCACTAGCTATCCAAAAGGGGGCAGATGGATGTTCCACTAATGTCGCAAAATACGGATTCCCCCATGTCGGCATTTCAGCTATAACATGTGTAAAGTCAATTCTTTTCTTTGCCTGTTTCCATACCGTTCTCGCCAATCTATGTAGGGGTAACCACTTAATGCAAGTCGATTTATTCAATTCTAGAAAACCCAATAAACAACCTGTGCCTAAAACGTGTGCCAAGTTGTTCTCAAAATTTGGTAATTGGGAGCCAGGCATCCAACTACGGATCTCTTTAAGCTGACCGGCTAAATAGTATAGATGGAAGGACAATTTACATTTAGCGTATTCTAATAAAGGGAGAATATTACTCGAGAGGTCCTCTCTATCATTTCTATCAATCATAATTCCCAAGTATTTCATACCTGACAGTACAGGTAGAGGAGATAACGTTTCCAGATCAGTATTCGGAGAGGGCGACAGAGACCGAAGAGAAGACTTATCCCAATTTATAAAGAGACCAGAATATTCACTAAACTTCTCAATAGTAGATATAACAGATGGAAGAGTATCTTTAACCTTGTCCATAAAAATGATCATGTCATCTGCATATAAACCAATTTTATCAGTTCTGTCTGCAATTGTAATTCCCCTGATATCCTCAGATGATCGTATTCTTATAGCCAGAGCTTCGATTGCCATCGCGAATAGAGCCGGGGACAGAGGGTCTCCCTGGCGGGTTCCCCGCTCCGGTGAAAAAGATGTGGAGGATATATTTATCACTATTTTAGCTTTGGGGGCCGCGTACAATATTTGAATCCAGGCCCGAAATATAGGGCTAAAACCAAATTTCTCTAGGCAAGCAAATAAGAACGGCTACTCCAGCGAGTCAGAAGCCTTGGCCGCATCCAGAGAAGCCAAGGCCCAGTCATTTCCCGGTACCGGAGAGCTACATTGAGCTATTGATTGTGCCCTTCTAATGTTAATAGAAGTGTTTTTTTCCTGCCATAAAGCCTGTTTGGTCCGGGTGGACAACAGATAATATCACCTTATTAAGTCTCATGGCCAGAATTTTTGTAAGAATTTTGTAATCCACGTTTAATAGTGAAATAGGGCGATATGATCCACACTCCAGAGGATCTTTCCCCTGATTTTTTAGGACAATAATATTGGCATCATAAAGGGATTCAGGCAAGGAACCACTTTGCATCGCCTCTGAGAAGGTCTCTAAAAAGGTGCGGCATCAAGACCTTCTGGTATCTATGGTAGAGTCCTAGTGGTCGGCCATCGGGGCCCGGAGCTTTACCCAAAACCATATCCGCCAGGGCTGCAGTTATTTCCTCTGGAGTGATATCTGCATCTAGAAAGGATTGCTGTGTGACACTTAGTTTGGGAAAATCAAGATCTGCCAAATAAGTGAGACATTCTAATTTATTATGGGCACTTTGAGATTTATATAATGATTTATAAAAGTTATGAAAGCCACTTAGAATATCTTCTGCCGCAGTGATTATCGGACCCCCTAATGTTCGAACCCTAAGAATAGCTCTAGTCATTATGTCTGCGGACCATAAAGGCCAACAACTTACTTGATTGGTTCCTCAGTTCAAAATATGATTGTCTGGTGAAGAATAATTTACGTTTAGATTTGGTGTCAATGTTTTGTGTATAATCTATAGGAGTGCGGCCAGATTACTCTATTCTCATCAGACGGGTCTGAGACACAAGTCTGTTCAGCTTCCTTTATGTTCAAAGTCGGTATCAACCTGCGAAGTCGTTCTCTTGATGTATGAAAATAGTGGAGGAGAGGCGTCCTCTGAGGTACACCTTCAGTGTATCCCAAAAAATCTTAATGTTCCTTGGCAGCGGACGTACCTCCACGAAACAGTCTATTTGATCCGGTATTCTGTCATCAGAACCAATTAATTCTAACCAAAAAGGATTAACTTTCCATGTGGGTCTGTCTCGTACCTGGTCAAATTTAAGCATTAGTATCACCGGGCTGTGATCTGAGATCCCTCGTACCCCATGCTCTATACTATCTACCCAGGTCGCTGTATTACTAGAACCCAAAATATAATCTAACCGTGATGACGTAGATTTGGTTGAGGAGCGACCCGTGTATTCTTTACTTCCGGGGTGATGTGATCTCCACAAGTCCATCCACCCAATACTCTCCATATAGGATGAAAACAAATTAGAAGATGGAGTTATTGTCGTTCTGCTGTTGTCACCAATTCTCAATCTATCTAAATTTTCATCCATAATCAGTATAAAATCCCCCATACACAAGACCTGAGCATCCGGGGGGTTCAATGCGAAGCTTACTGCCTTCTGGACAATTGTTAGATTAGCAGAGGGTGGGTTATATATACATAGTATTACGTACTCTCTGGGGTCAATTATAGCATTTATAAAAACAACTCTTGCCTCTAAATGTCTGCTGCCTCCCTATCCTCCCTCTTGTATGGTAGGAATGTATTGCCCATTGCACCCAGGGTTTATTTAGCCACCTAGCTGAATCTCTGCGGCCTCCCTATCCTCCCTCTTGTATGGTAAGAGTGTATTGACCATTGCACGCAGGGTTTATTTAGCCTCCTGGCTGAATCTCTGCGGCCTCCCTATCCTCCCTCTTGTATGGTAGGAGTGTATTGCCCATTGCACGCAGGATTTATTTAGCCACCTAGCTGAATCTCTGCGGCCTCCCTATCCTCCCTCTTGTATGGTAGGAGTGTATTGCCCATTGCACCCAGGGTTTATTTAGCCACCTAGCTGAATCTCTGCGGCCCCCCTATCCTCCCTCTTGTATGGTAAGAGTGTATTGACCATTGCACCCAGGGTTTATTTAGCCACCTAGCTGAATCTCTGCGGCCCCCCTATCCTCCCTCTTGTATGGTAAGAGTGTATTGACCATTGCACCCAGGGTTTATTTAGCCACCTAGCTGAATCTCTGCGGCCCCCCTATCCTCCCTCTTGTATGGTAAGAGTGTATTGACCATTGCACCCAGGGTTTATTTAGCCACCTAGCTGAATCTCTGCGGCCTCCCTATCCTCCCTCTTGTATGGCAAGAGTGTATTGACCATTGCACCCAGGGTTTATTTAGCCACCTAGCTGAATCTCTGCGGCCTCCCTATCCTCCCTCTTGTATGGTAGGAGTGTATTGACCATTGCACCCAGGGTTTATTTAGCCACCTGGCTGAATCTCTGCGTTCTCCCTATCCTCCCTCTTGTATGGTAGGAGTGTATTGACCATTGCACCCAGGGTTTATTTAGCCACGTAGCTGAATCTCTTTGGCCTTCCTATCCTCCCTCTTGTATGGTAAGAGTGTATTGCCCATTGCACCCAGGGTTTATTTAGCCACCTAGCTGAATCTCTGCGGCCCCCCTTTCCTGCCTCTTGTATGGTAGGAGTGTATTGACCATTGCACCCAGGGTTATTTACCCACCTAGCTGAATCTCTGCAGCCTCCCTATCCTCCCTCTTGTATGGTAGGAGTGTATTGCCCATTGCACCCAGGGTTATTTAGCCACCTAGCTGAATCTCTGCAGCCTCCCTATCCTCCCTCTTGTATGGTAGGAGTGTATTGCCCATTGCACCCAGGGTTTATTTAGCCACCTAGCTGAATCTCTGCAGCCTCCCTATCCTCCCTCTTGTATGGTAAGAGTTTATTGCCCATTGCACCCAGGTTTATTTAGCCACCTAGCTGAATCTCTGCGGCCTCCCTATCCTCCCTCTTGTATGGTAAGAGTGTATTGCCCATTGCACCCAGGGTTTATTTAGTCACCTAGCTGAATCTCTGCGGCCTCCCTATCCTCCCTCTTGTATGGTAAGAGTGTATTGCCCATTGCACCCAGGTTTATTTAGCCACCTAGCTGAATCTCTGCGGCCTCCCTATCCTCCCTCTTGTATGGTAAGAGTGTATTGACCATTGCACCCAAGGTTTATTTAGCCACCTAGCTGAATCTCTGCGGCCTCCCTATCCTCCCTCTTGTATGGTAAGAGTGTATTGACCATTGCACCCAGGGTTTATTTAGCCAACTAGCTGAATCTCTGCGGCCTCCCTATCCTCCCTCTTGTATGGTAGGAGTGTATTGACCATTGCACCCAAGGTTTATTTAGCCACCTAGCTGAATCTCTGCGGCCTCCCTATCCTCCCTCTTGTATGGTAAGAGTGTATTGACCATTGCACCCAGGTTTATTTAGCCACCTAGCTGAATCTCTGCGGCCTCCCTATCCTCCCTCTTGTATGGTAGGAGTGTATTGACCATTGCACGCAGGGTTTATTTAGCCACCTAGCTAAATCTCTGCGGCCTCCCTATCCTCCCTCTTGTATGGTAAGAGTGTATTGCCCATTGCACCCAGGTTTATTTAGCCACCTAGCTGAATCTCTGCGGCCTCCCTATCCTCCCTCTTGTATGGTAGGAGTGTATTGACCATTGACCCAGGGTTTATTTAGCCACCTAGCTGAATCTCTGCGGCCTCCCTATCCTCCCTCTTGTATGGTAGGAGTGTATTGACCATTGACCCAGGGTTTATTTAGCCACCTAGCTGAATCTCTGCGGCCTCCCTATCCTGCCTCTTGTATGGTAAGAGTGTATTGACCATTGACCCAGGGTTTATTTAGCCACCTGGCTGAATCTCTGCAGCCTCCCTATCCTCCCTCTTGTATGGTAGGAGTGTATTGACCATTGCACCCAGGGTTATTTAGCCACCTAGCTGAATCTCTGCAGCCTCCCTATCCTCCCTCTTGTATGGTAGGAGTGTATTGACCATTGCACCCAGGGTTATTTAGCCACCTAGCTGAATCTCTGCGGCCTCCCTATCCTCCCTCTTGTATGGTAAGAGTGTATTGCCCATTGCACCCAGGGTTTATTTAGCCACCTAGCTGAATCTCTGCGGCCTCCCTATCCTCCCTCTTGTATGGTAAGAGTGTATTGCCCATTGCACCCAGGGTTTATTTAGCCACCTAGCTGAATCTCTGCAGCCTCCCTATCCTGCCTCTTGTATGGTAGGAGTGTATTGACCATTGACCCCAGGGTTTATTTAGCCACCTAGCTGAATCTCTGCGGCCTCCCTATCCTCCCTCTTGTATGGTAGGAGTGTATTGCCCATTGCACCCAGGGTTTATTTAGCCACCTAGCTGAATCTCTGCGGCCCCCCTATCCTCCCTCTTGTATGGTAAGAGTGTATTGACCATTGCACCCAGGGTTTATTTAGCCACCTAGCTGAATCTCTGCGGCCTCCCTATCCTCCCTCTTGTATGGTAAGAGTGTATTGACCATTGCACCCAGGGTTTATTTAGCCACCTAGCTGAATCTCTGCGGCCCCCCTATCCTCCCTCTTGTATGGTAAGAGTGTATTGACCATTGCACCCAGGGTTTATTTAGCCACCTAGCTGAATCTCTGCGGCCCCCCTATCCTCCCTCTTGTATGGTAAGAGTGTATTGACCATTGCACCCAGGGTTTATTTAGCCACCTAGCTGAATCTCTGCGGCCTCCCTATCCTCCCTCTTGTATGGCAAGAGTGTATTGACCATTGCACCCAGGGTTTATTTAGCCACCTAGCTGAATCTCTGCGGCCTCCCTATCCTCCCTCTTGTATGGTAGGAGTGTATTGACCATTGCACCCAGGGTTTATTTAGCCACCTGGCTGAATCTCTGCGTTCTCCCTATCCTCCCTCTTGTATGGTAGGAGTGTATTGACCATTGCACCCAGGGTTTATTTAGCCACCTAGCTGAATCTCTGCGGCCCCCCTTTCCTGCCTCTTGTATGGTAGGAGTGTATTGACCATTGCACCCAGGGTTATTTACCCACCTAGCTGAATCTCTGCAGCCTCCCTATCCTCCCTCTTGTATGGTAGGAGTGTATTGCCCATTGCACCCAGGGTTATTTAGCCACCTAGCTGAATCTCTGCAGCCTCCCTATCCTCCCTCTTGTATGGTAGGAGTGTATTGCCCATTGCACCCAGGGTTTATTTAGCCACCTAGCTGAATCTCTGCAGCCTCCCTATCCTCCCTCTTGTATGGTAAGAGTTTATTGCCCATTGCACCCAGGTTTATTTAGCCACCTAGCTGAATCTCTGCGGCCTCCCTATCCTCCCTCTTGTATGGTAAGAGTGTATTGCCCATTGCACCCAGGGTTTATTTAGTCACCTAGCTGAATCTCTGCGGCCTCCCTATCCTCCCTCTTGTATGGAAAAGAGTGTATTGCCCATTGCACCCAGGTTTATTTAGCCACCTAGCTGAATCTCTGCGGCCTCCCTATCCTCCCTCTTGTATGGTAAGAGTGTATTGACCATTGCACCCAAGGTTTATTTAGCCACCTAGCTGAATCTCTGCGGCCTCCCTATCCTCCCTCTTGTATGGTAAGAGTGTATTGACCATTGCACCCAGGGTTTATTTAGCCAACTAGCTGAATCTCTGCGGCCTCCCTATCCTCCCTCTTGTATGGTAGGAGTGTATTGACCATTGCACCCAAGGTTTATTTAGCCACCTAGCTGAATCTCTGCGGCCTCCCTATCCTCCCTCTTGTATGGTAAGAGTGTATTGACCATTGCACCCAGGTTTATTTAGCCACCTAGCTGAATCTCTGCGGCCTCCCTATCCTCCCTCTTGTATGGTAGGAGTGTATTGACCATTGCACGCAGGGTTTATTTAGCCACCTAGCTAAATCTCTGCGGCCTCCCTATCCTCCCTCTTGTATGGTAAGAGTGTATTGCCCATTGCACCCAGGTTTATTTAGCCACCTAGCTGAATCTCTGCGGCCTCCCTATCCTCCCTCTTGTATGGTAGGAGTGTATTGACCATTGACCCAGGGTTTATTTAGCCACCTAGCTGAATCTCTGCGGCCTCCCTATCCTCCCTCTTGTATGGTAGGAGTGTATTGACCATTGACCCAGGGTTTATTTAGCCACCTAGCTGAATCTCTGCGGCCTCCCTATCCTCCCTCTTGTATGGTAGGAGTGTATTGACCATTGACCCAGGGTTTATTTAGCCACCTAGCTGAATCTCTGCGGCCTCCCTATCCTGCCTCTTGTATGGTAAGAGTGTATTGACCATTGACCCAGGGTTTATTTAGCCACCTGGCTGAATCTCTGCAGCCTCCCTATCCTCCCTCTTGTATGGTAGGAGTGTATTGACCATTGCACCCAGGGTTATTTAGCCACCTAGCTGAATCTCTGCAGCCTCCCTATCCTCCCTCTTGTATGGTAGGAGTGTATTGACCATTGCACCCAGGGTTATTTAGCCACCTAGCTGAATCTCTGCGGCCTCCCTATCCTCCCTCTTGTATGGTAAGAGTGTATTGCCCATTGCACCCAGGGTTTATTTAGCCACCTAGCTGAATCTCTGCGGCCTCCCTATCCTCCCTCTTGTATGGTAAGAGTGTATTGCCCATTGCACCCAGGGTTTATTTAGCCACCTAGCTGAATCTCTGCAGCCTCCCTATCCTGCCTCTTGTATGGTAGGAGTGTATTGACCATTGACCCCAGGGTTTATTTAGCCACCTAGCTGAATCTCTGCGGCCTCCCTATCCTCCCTCTTGTATGGTAGGAGTGTATTGACCATTGCACCCAGGGTTATTTAGCCACCTGGCTGAATCTCTGCGGCCTCCCTATCCTGCCTCTTGTATGGTAAGAGTGTATTGCCCATTGCACCCAGGGTTATTTAGCCACCTAGCTGAATCTCTACGGCCTCCCTATCCTGCCTCTTTTATGGTAAGAGTGTATTGACCATTGCACCCAGGGTTTATTTAGCCACCTAGCTGAATCTCTGCGGCCTCCCTATCCTGCCTCTTGTATGGTAGGAGTGTATTGCCCATTGCACCCAGGTTTATTTAGCCACCTAGCTGAATCTCTGCAGCCTCCCTATCCTCCCTCTTGTATGGTAAGAGTGTATTGACCATTGCACCCAGGGTTTATTTAGCCACCTAGCTGAATCTCTGCGGCCTCCCTATCCTCCCTCTTGTATGGTAAGAGTGTATTGACCATTGCACCCAGGGTTTATTTAGCCACCTAGCTGAATCTCTGCGGCCTCCCTAACCTCCCTCTTGTATGGTAAGAGTGTATTGACCATTGCACCCAGGTTTATTTAGCCACCTAGCTGAATCTCTGCAGCCTCCCTATCCTCCCTCTTGTATGGTAGGAGTGTATTGCCCATTGCACCCAGGTTTATTTAGCCACCTGGCTGAATCTCTGCGGCCTCCCTATCCTCCCTCTTGTATGGTAAGAGTGTATTGACCATTGCACCCAGGGTTTATTTAGCCTCCTTGCTGGATCTCTGCGGCCTCCCTATCCTCCCTCTTGTATGGTAAGAGTGTATTGCCCATTGCACCCAGGTTTATTTAGCCACCTAGCTGAATCTCTGCGGCCTCCCTATCCTCCCTCTTGTATGGTAAGAGTGTATTGCTCATTGCACCCAGGTTTATTTAGCCACCTAGCTGAATCTCTGCGGCCTCCCTATCCTCCCTCTTGTATGGTAAGAGTGTATTGCCCATTGCACCCAGGTTTATTTAGCCACCTAGCTGAATCTCTGCGGCCTCCCTATCCTCCCTCTTGTATGGTAAGAGTGTATTGCCCATTGCACCCAGGTTTATTTAGCCACCTAGCTGAATCTCTGAGGCCTCCCTATCCTCCCTCTTGTATGGTAAGAGTGTATTGCCCATTGCACCCAGGTTTATTTAGCCACCTAGCTGAATCTCTGCGGCCTCCCTATCCTCCCTCTTGTATGGTAAGAGTGTATTGCCCATTGCACCCAGGTTTATTTAGCCACCTAGCTGAATCTGTGCGGCCTCCCTATCCTCCCTCTTGTATGGTAAGAGTGTATTGCCCATTGCACCCAGGTTTATTTAGCCACCTAGCTGAATCTGTGCGGCCTCCCTATCCTCCCTCTTGTATGGTAAGAGTGTATTGCCCATTGCACCCAGGTTTATTTAGCCACCTAGCTGAATCTCTGCGGCCCCCCTATCCTGCCTCTTGTATGGTAAGAGTGTATTGACCATTGCACCCAGGGTTTATTTAGCCTCCTGGCTGAATCTCTGCGGCCTCCCTATCCTCCCTCTTGTATGGTAAGAGTGTATTGCCCATTGCACCCAGGGTTTATTTAGCCACCTAGCTGAATCTCTGCGGCCTCCCTATCCTGCCTCTTGTATGGTAAGAGTGTATTGACCATTGCACCCAGGGTTTATTTAGCCTCCTGGCTGAATCTCTGCGGCCTCCCTAACCTCCCTCTTGTATGGTAGGAGTGTATTGACCATTGACCCCAGGGTTTATTTAGCCACCTAGCTGAATCTCTGCGGCCTCCCTCTTGTATGGTAGGAGTGTATTGCCCATTGCACCCAGGTTTATTTAGCCACCTAGCTGAATCTCTACGGCCTCCCTATCCTCCCTCTTGTATGGTAAGAGTGTATTGACCATTGCACCCAGGGTTTATTTAGCCACCTAGCTGAATCTCTGCGGCCTCCCTATCCTCCCTCTTGTATGGTAAGAGTGTATTGACCATTGACCCAGGGTTTATTTAGCCACCTAGCTGAATCTCTGCGGCCTCCCTATCCTCCCTCTTGTATGGTAGGAGTGTATTGCCCATTGCACCCAGGTTTATTTAGCCACCTAGCTGAATCTCTGCGGCCTCCCTATCCTCCCTCTTGTATGGTAGGAGTGTATTGCCCATTGCACCCAGGTTTATTTAGCCACCTAGCTGAATCTCTGCGGCCTCCCTATCCTCCCTCTTGTATGGTAAGAGTGTATTGACCATTGCACCCAGGGTTTATTTAGCCACCTAGCTGAATCTCTGCGGCCTCCCTATCCTCCCTCTTGTATGGTAGGAGTGTATTGACCATTGCACGCTGGGTTTATTTAGCCACCTAGCTGAATCTCTGCTGCCTCCCTATCCTCCCTCTTGTATGGTAAGAGTGTATTGACCATTGACCCAGGGTTTATTTAGCCACCTAGCTGAATCTCTGCGGCCTCCCTATCCTCCCTCTTGTATGGTAGGAGTGTATTGCCCATTGCACCCAGGTTTATTTAGCCACCTAGCTGAATCTCTGCGGCCTCCCTATCCTCCCTCTTGTATGGTAAGAGTGTATTGACCATTGACCCAGGGTTTATTTAGCCACCTAGCTGAATCTCTGCGGCCTCCCTATCCTCCCTCTTGTATGGTAGGAGTGTATTGCCCATTGCACCCAGGGTTTATTTAGCCTCCTGGCTGAATCTCTGCGGCCTCCCTAACCTCCCTCTTGTATGGTAGGAGTGTATTGACCATTGACCCCAGGGTTTATTTAGCCACCTAGCTGAATCTCTGCGGCCTCCCTATCCTCCCTCTTGTATGGTAGGAGTGTATTGACCATTGCACCCAGGGTTTATTTAGCCACCTAGCTGAATCTCTGCGGCCTCCCTATCCTGCCTTTTGTATGGTAAGAGTGTATTGACCATTGCACCCAGGGTTTATTTAGCCACCTGGCTGAATCTCTGCGGCCTCCCTATCCTCCCTCTTGTATGGTAAGAGTGTATTGACCATTGACCCAGGTTTTTTTAGCCACCTAGCTGAATCTCTGCAGCCTCCCTATCCTCCCTCTTGTATGGTAAGAGTGTATTGACCATTGCACGCAGGGTTTATTTAGCCACCTGGCTGAATCTCTGCGGCCTCCCTATCCTCCCTCTTGTATGGTAAGAGTGTATTGACCATTGCACGCAGGGTTTATTTAGCCACCTAGCTGAATCTCTGCAGCCTCCCTATCCTCCCTCTTGTATGGTAAGAGTGTATTGACCATTGCACGCAGGGTTTATTTAGCCACCTAGCTGAATCTCTGCGGCCTCCCTATCCTGCCTCTTTTATGGTAAGAGTGTATTGCCCCTTGCACCCAGGTTTATTTAGCCACCTAGCTGAATCTCAGCGTCCTCCCTATCCTGCCTCTTTTATGGTAAGAGTGTATTGCCCCTTGCACCCAGGTTTATTTAGCCACCTAGCTGAATCTCTGCGGCCTCCCTATCCTCCCTCTTGTATGGTAGGAGTGTATTGACCATTGCACCCAGGGTTTATTTAGCCACCTAGCTGAATCTCTGCGGCCTCCCTACCCTCCCTCTTGTATGGTAGGAGTGTATTGACCATTGCACCCAGGGTTATTTAGCCACCTAGCTGAATCTCTGCGGCCTCCCTACCCTCCCTCTTGTATGGTAGGAGTGTATTGCCCATTGCACCCAGGTTTATTTAGCCACCTAGCTGAATCTCTGCGGCCTCCCTATCCTGCCTCTTTTATGGTAGGAGTGTATTGCCCATTGCACCCAGGTTTATTTAGCCACCTGGCTGAATCTCTGCGGCCTCCCTATCCTGCCTCTTTTATGGTAGGAGTGTATTGCCCATTGCACCCAGGTTTATTTAGCCACCTAGCTGAATCTCTGCGGCCTCCCTATCCTGCCTCTTTTATGGTAGGAGTGTATTGCCCATTGCACCCACGTTTATTTAGCCACCTAGCTGAATCTCTGCGGCCTCCCTACCCTCCCTCTTGTATGGTAGGAGTGTATTGCCCATTGCACCCAGGTTTATTTAGCCACCTAGCTGAATCTCTGCGGCCTCCCTATCCTGCCTCTTGTATGGTAGGAGTGTATTGCCCATTGCACCCAGGGTTATTTAGCCACCTAGCTGAATCTCTGCGGCCTCCCTATCCTCCCTCTTGTATGGTAAGAGTGTATTGACCATTGCACCCAGGGTTTATTTAGCCACCTAGCTGAATCTCCGCGGCCCCCCTATCCTGCCTCTTTTATGGTAAGAGTGTATTGCCCATTGCACCCAGGGTTATTTAGCCACCTAGCTGAATCTCTGCGGCCTCCCTATCCTCCCTCTTGTATGGTAAGAGTGTATTGCCCATTGCACCCAGGTTTATTTAGCCACCTAGCTGAAGCTCTGCGGCCTCCCTATCCTCCCTCTTGTATGGTAGGAGTGTATTGCCCATTGCACCCAGGGTTTATTTAGCCACCTAGGTGAATCTCTGCGGCCCCCCTATCCTGCCTCTTGTATGGTAAGCGTGTATTGACCATTGCACCCAGGGTTTATTTAGCCACCTAGCTGAATCTCTGCGGCCTCCCTATTCTCCCTCTTGTATGGTAAGAGTGTATTGACCATTGCACCCTGGGTTTATTTAGCCTCCTGGCTGAATCTCTGCGGCCTCCCTATCCTCCCTCTTGTATGGTAGGAGTGTATTGCCCATTACACCCAGGTTTATTTAGCCACCTAGCTGAATCTCTGCGGCCTCCCTATCCTCCCTCTTGTATGGTAGGAGTGTATTGACCATTGCACCCAGGGTTTATTTAGCCACCTAGCTGAATCTCTGCGGCCTCCCTATCCTCTCTCTTGTATGGTAGGGGTGTATTGCCCATTGCACCCAGGTTTATTTAGCCACCTAGCTGAATCTCTGCGGCCCCCCCTATCCTCCCTCTTGTATGGTAAGAATGTATTGACCATTGCACCCAGGGTTTATTTAGCCTCCTGGCTGAATCTCTGCGGCCTCCCTAACCTCCCTCTTGTATGGTAGGAGTGTATTGCCCATTGCACCCAGGGTTTATTTAGCCACCTAGCTGAATCTCTGCGACCTCCCTATCCTGCCTCCTGTATGGTAAGAGTGTATTGACCATTGCACCCAGGGTTTATTTAGCCACCTAGCTGAATCTCTGCGGCCTCCCTATCCTCCCTCTTGTATGGTAAGAATGTATTGACCATTGCACCCAGGGTTTATTTAGCCTCCTGGCTGAATCTCTGCGGCCTCCCTATCCTGCCTCCTGTATGGTAAGAGTGTATTGACCATTGCACCCAGGGTTTATTTAGCCTCCTGGCTGAATCTCTGCCGCCTCCCTACCCTCCCTCTTGTATGGTAGGAGTGTATTGACCATTGCACCCAGAGTTTATTTAGCCACCTAGCTGAATCTCTGCGGCCTCCCTATCCTCCCTCTTGTATGGTAGGAGTGTATTGCACATTGCACCCAGGTTTATTTAGCCACCTAGCTGAATCTCTGCTGCCTCCCTATCCTCCCTCTTGTATGGCAGGAGTGTATTGACCATTGCACCCAGGGTTTATTTAGTCACCTAGCTGAATCTCTGCGGCCTCCCTATCCTCCCTCTTGTATGGTAAGAGTGTATTGCCCATTGCACCCAGGGTTTATTTAGCCACCTAGCTGAATCTCTGCGGCCTCCCTATCCTCCCTCTTGTATGGTAGGAGTGTATTGCCCATTGCACCCAGGGTTTATTTAGCCAACTAGCTGAATCTCTGCTGCCTCCCTATCCTCCCTCTTGTATGGTAAGAGTGTATTGACCATTGCACCCTGGGTTTATTTAGCCACCTAGCTGAATCTCTGCGGCCCCCTATCCTCCCTCTTGTATGGTAAGAGTGTATTGACCATTGCACCCAGGGTTTATTTAGCCACCTAGCTGAATCTTTGCGGCCTCCCTATCCTCCCTCTTGTATGGTAAGAGTGTATTGCCCATTGCACCCAGGTTTATTTAGCCACCTAGCTGAATCTCTGCGGCCCCCTATCCTCCCTCTTGTATGGTAGGAGTGCATTGCCCATTGCACCCAGGTTTATTTAGCCACCTAGCTGAATCTCTGCGGCCTCCCTATCCTCCCTCTTGTATGGTAAGAGTGTATTGCCCATTGCACCCAGGTTTATTTAGCCACCTAGCTGAATCTCTGCGGCCTCCCTATCCTCCCTCTTGTATGGTAAGAGTGTATTGCCCATTGCACCCAGGTTTATTTAGCCACCTAGCTGAATCTCTGCGGCCTCCCTATCCTCCCTCTTGTATGGTAAGAGTGTATTGCCCATTGCACCCAGGTTTATTTAGCCACCTAGCTGAATCTCTGCGGCCTCCCTATCCTCCCTCTTGTATGGTAGGAGTGTATTGCCCATTGCACCCAGGGTTTATTTAGCCTCCTGGCTTAATCTCTGCGGCCTCCCTAACCTCCCTCTTATATGGTTACAGTGTATTGACCATTGCACCCAGGGTTTATTTAGCCACCTAGCTGAATCTCTGCGGCCTCCCTATCCTGCCTCTTGTATGGTAAGAGTGTATTGCCCATTGCACCCAGGGTTTATTTAGCCACCTAGCTGAATCTTTGCGGCCTCCCTATCCTCCCTCTTGTATGGTAAGAGTGTATTGCCCATTGCACCCAGGTTTATTTAGCCACCTAGCTGAATCTCTGCGGCCTCCCTATCCTCCCTCTTGTATGGTAGGAGTGTATTGCCCATTGCACCCAGGGTTTATTTAGCCTCCTGGCTTAATCTCTGCGGCCTCCCTAACCTCCCTCTTATATGGTTACAGTGTATTGACCATTGCACCCAGGGTTTATTTAGCCACCTAGCTGAATCTCTGCGGCCTCCCTATCCTGCCTCTTGTATGGTAAGAGTGTATTGCCCATTGCACCCAGGGTTTATTTAGCCACCTAGCTGAATCTCTGCGGCCTCCCTATCCTCCCTCTTGTATGGTAAGAGTGTATTGCCCATTGCACCCAGGGTTTATTTAGCCACCTAGCTGAATCTCTGCGGCCTCCCTATCCTCCATCTTGTATGGTAGGAATGTATTGACCATTGCACCCAGGGTTTATTTAGCCACCTGGCTGAATCTCTGCGGCCTCCCTATCCTGCTTATTGTATGGTAAGAGTGTATTGCCCATTGCACCCAGGGTTTATTTACCACCTAGCTGAATCTCTGCGGCCTCCCTATCCTCCCTCTTGTATGGTAAGAGTGTATTGCCCATTGCACCCAGGTTTATTTAGCCACCTAGCTGAATCTCTGCGGCCTCCCTATCCTCCCTCTTGTATGGTAAGAGTGTATTGACCATTGCACCCAGGGTTTATTTAGCCACCTAGCTGAATCTCTGCGGCCTCCCTAACCTCCCTCTTGTATGGTAAGAGTGTATTGACCATTGCACCCAGGTTTATTTAGCCACCTAGCTGAATCTCTGCGGCCTCCCTATCCTCCCTCTTGTATGGTAGGAGTGTATTGCCCATTGCACCCAGGTTTATTTAGCCACCTAGCTGAATCTCTGCGGCCTCCCTATCCTCCCTCTTGTATGGTAAGAGTGTATTGCCCATTGCACCCAGGTTTATTTAGCCACCTGGCTGAATCTCTGCGGCCTCCCTATCCTCCCTCTTGTATGGTAAGAGTGTATTGACCATTGCACCCAGGGTTTATTTAGCCTCCTTGCTGGATCTCTGCGGCCTCCCTATCCTCCCTCTTGTATGGTAAGAGTGTATTGCCCATTGCACCCAGGTTTATTTAGCCACCTAGCTGAATCTCTGCGGCCTCCCTATCCTCCCTCTTGTATGGTAAGAGTGTATTGCCCATTGCACCCAGGTTTATTTAGCCACCTAGCTGAATCTCTGCGGCCTCCCTATCCTCCCTCTTGTATGGTAAGAGTGTATTGCCCATTGCACCCAGGTTTATTTAGCCACCTAGCTGAATCTCTGCGGCCTCCCTATCCTCCCTCTTGTATGGTAAGAGTGTATTGACCATTGCACCCAGGTTTATTTAGCCACCTAGCTGAATCTCTGCGGCCTCCCTATCCTCCCTCTTGTATGGTCGGAGTGTATTGCCCATTGCACCCAGGTTTATTTAGCCACCTAGCTGAATCTCTGCGGCCTCCCTATCCTCCCTCTTGTATGGTAAGAGTGTATTGCCCATTGCACCCAGGTTTATTTAGCCACCTGGCTGAATCTCTGCGGCCTCCCTATCCTCCCTCTTGTATGGTAAGAGTGTATTGACCATTGCACCCAGGGTTTATTTAGCCTCCTTGCTGGATCTCTGCGGCCTCCCTATCCTCCCTCTTGTATGGTAAGAGTGTATTGCCCATTGCACCCAGGTTTATTTAGCCACCTAGCTGAATCTCTGCGGCCTCCCTATCCTCCCTCTTGTATGGTAAGAGTGTATTGCCCATTGCACCCAGGTTTATTTAGCCACCTAGCTGAATCTCTGCGGCCTCCCTATCCTCCCTCTTGTATGGTAAGAGTGTATTGCCCATTGCACCCAGGTTTATTTAGCCACCTAGCTGAATCTCTGCGGCCTCCCTATCCTCCCTCTTGTATGGTAAGAGTGTATTGCCCATTGCACCCAGGTTTATTTAGCCACCTAGCTGAATCTCTGAGGCCTCCCTATCCTCCCTCTTGTATGGTAAGAGTGTATTGCCCATTGCACCCAGGTTTATTTAGCCACCTAGCTGAATCTCTGAGGCCTCCCTATCCTCCCTCTTGTATGGTAGGAGTGTATTGCCCATTGCACCCAGGTTTATTTAGCCACCTAGCTGAATCTGTGCGGCCTCCCTATCCTCCCTCTTGTATGGTAAGAGTGTATTGCCCATTGCACCCAGGTTTATTTAGCCACCTAGCTGAATCTCTGCGGCCTCCCTATCCTGCCTCTTGTATGGTAAGAGTGTATTGACCATTGCACCCAGGGTTTATTTAGCCTCCTGGCTGAATCTCTGCGGCCTCCCTATCCTCCCTCTTGTATGGTAAGAGTGTATTGCCCATTGCACCCAGGGTTTATTTAGCCTCCTGGCTTAATCTCTGCGGCCTCCCTAACCTCCCTCTTATATGGTTACAGTGTATTGACCATTGCACCCAGGGTTTATTTAGCCACCTAGCTGAATCTCTGCGGCCTCCCTATCCTGCCTCTTGTATGGTAAGAGTGTATTGCCCATTGCACCCAGGGTTTATTTAGCCACCTAGCTGAATCTCTGCGGCCTCCCTATCCTCCATCTTGTATGGTAGGAATGTATTGACCATTGCACCCAGGGTTTATTTAGCCACCTGGCTGAATCTCTGCGGCCTCCCTATCCTGCTTATTGTATGGTAAGAGTGTATTGCCCATTGCACCCAGGGTTTATTTACCACCTAGCTGAATCTCTGCGGCCTCCCTATCCTCCCTCTTGTATGGTAAGAGTGTATTGCCCATTGCACCCAGGTTTATTTAGCCACCTAGCTGAATCTCTGCGGCCTCCCTATCCTCCCTCTTGTATGGTAAGAGTGTATTGACCATTGCACCCAGGGTTTATTTAGCCACCTAGCTGAATCTCTGCGGCCTCCCTAACCTCCCTCTTGTATGGTAAGAGTGTATTGACCATTGCACCCAGGTTTATTTAGCCACCTAGCTGAATCTCTGCGGCCTCCCTATCCTCCCTCTTGTATGGTAGGAGTGTATTGCCCATTGCACCCAGGTTTATTTAGCCACCTAGCTGAATCTCTGCGGCCTCCCTATCCTCCCTCTTGTATGGTAAGAGTGTATTGCCCATTGCACCCAGGTTTATTTAGCCACCTGGCTGAATCTCTGCGGCCTCCCTATCCTCCCTCTTGTATGGTAAGAGTGTATTGACCATTGCACCCAGGGTTTATTTAGCCTCCTTGCTGGATCTCTGCGGCCTCCCTATCCTCCCTCTTGTATGGTAAGAGTGTATTGCCCATTGCACCCAGGTTTATTTAGCCACCTAGCTGAATCTCTGCGGCCTCCCTATCCTCCCTCTTGTATGGTAAGAGTGTATTGCCCATTGCACCCAGGTTTATTTAGCCACCTAGCTGAATCTCTGCGGCCTCCCTATCCTCCCTCTTGTATGGTAAGAGTGTATTGCCCATTGCACCCAGGTTTATTTAGCCACCTAGCTGAATCTCTGCGGCCTCCCTATCCTCCCTCTTGTATGGTAAGAGTGTATTGACCATTGCACCCAGGGTTTATTTAGCCACCTAGCTGAATCTCTGCGGCCTCCCTAACCTCCCTCTTGTATGGTAAGAGTGTATTGACCATTGCACCCAGGTTTATTTAGCCACCTAGCTGAATCTCTGCGGCCTCCCTATCCTCCCTCTTGTATGGTAGGAGTGTATTGCCCATTGCACCCAGGTTTATTTAGCCACCTAGCTGAATCTCTGCGGCCTCCCTATCCTCCCTCTTGTATGGTAAGAGTGTATTGCCCATTGCACCCAGGTTTATTTAGCCACCTGGCTGAATCTCTGCGGCCTCCCTATCCTCCCTCTTGTATGGTAAGAGTGTATTGACCATTGCACCCAGGGTTTATTTAGCCTCCTTGCTGGATCTCTGCGGCCTCCCTATCCTCCCTCTTGTATGGTAAGAGTGTATTGCCCATTGCACCCAGGTTTATTTAGCCACCTAGCTGAATCTCTGCGGCCTCCCTATCCTCCCTCTTGTATGGTAAGAGTGTATTGCCCATTGCACCCAGGTTTATTTAGCCACCTAGCTGAATCTCTGCGGCCTCCCTATCCTCCCTCTTGTATGGTAAGAGTGTATTGCCCATTGCACCCAGGTTTATTTAGCCACCTAGCTGAATCTCTGCGGCCTCCCTATCCTCCCTCTTGTATGGTAAGAGTGTATTGCCCATTGCACCCAGGTTTATTTAGCCACCTAGCTGAATCTCTGAGGCCTCCCTATCCTCCCTCTTGTATGGTAAGAGTGTATTGCCCATTGCACCCAGGTTTATTTAGCCACCTAGCTGAATCTCTGAGGCCTCCCTATCCTCCCTCTTGTATGGTAGGAGTGTATTGCCCATTGCACCCAGGTTTATTTAGCCACCTAGCTGAATCTGTGCGGCCTCCCTATCCTCCCTCTTGTATGGTAAGAGTGTATTGCCCATTGCACCCAGGTTTATTTAGCCACCTAGCTGAATCTCTGAGGCCTCCCTATCCTCCCTCTTGTATGGTAGGAGTGTATTGCCCATTGCACCCAGGTTTATTTAGCCACCTAGCTGAATCTCTGCGGCCTCCCTATCCTGCCTCTTGTATGGTAAGAGTGTATTGACCATTGCACCCAGGGTTTAATTAGCCTCCTGGCTGAATCTCTGCGGCCTCCCTATCCTCCCTCTTGTATGGTAAGAGTGTATTGCCCATTGCACCCAGGGTTTATTTAGCCACCTAGCTGAATCTCTGCGGCCTCCCTATCCTGCCTCTTGTATGGTAAGAGTGTATTGACCATTGCACCCAGGGTTTATTTAGCCTCCTGGCTGAATCTCTGCGGCCTCCCTAACCTCCCTCTTGTATGGTAGGAGTGTATTGACCATTGACCCCAGGGTTTATTTAGCCACCTAGCTGAATCTCTGCGGCCTCCCTCTTGTATGGTAGGAGTGTATTGCCCATTGCACCCAGGTTTATTTAGCCACCTAGCTGAATCTCTACGGCCTCCCTATCCTCCCTCTTGTATGGTAGGAGTGTATTGACCATTACACCCAGGGTTTATTTAGCCAACTAGCTGAATCTCTGCGGCCTCCCTATCCTCCCTCTTGTATGGTAAGAGTGTATTGCCCATTGCACCCAGGTTTATTTAGCCACCTAGCTGAATCTCTGCGGCCTCCCTATCCTCCCTCTTGTATGGTAAGAGTGTATTGACCATTGCACCCAGGGTTTATTTAGCCAACTAGCTGAATCTCTGCGGCCTCCCTATCCTGCCTCTTGTATGGTAGGAGTGTATTGACCATTGCACCCAAGGTTTATTTAGCCACCTAGCTGAATCTCTGCGGCCTCCCTATCCTCCCTCTTGTATGGTAGGAGTGTATTGACCATTGCACCCAGGGTTTATTTAGCCACCTGGCTGAATCTCTGCGGCCTCCCTATCCTCCCTCTTGTATGGTAGGAGTGTATTGACCATTCCACTCAAGGTTTATTTAGCCACCTAGCTGAATCTCTGCGGCCTCCCTATCCTCCCTCTTGTATGGTAAGAGTGTATTGACCATTGACCCAGGGTTTATTTAGCCACCTAGCTGAATCTCTGCGGCCTCCCTATCCTCCCTCTTGTATGGTAGGAGTGTATTGCCCATTGCACCCAGGTTTATTTAGCCACCTAGCTGAATCTCTGTGGCCTCCCTATCCTCCCTCTTGTATGGTAAGAGTGTATTGACCATTGCACCCAGGGTTTATTTAGCCACCTAGCTGAATCTCTGCGGCCTCCCTATCCTGCCTCTTGTATGGTAAGAGTGTATTGACCATTGCACCCAGGGTTTATTTAGCCTCCTGGCTGAATCTCTGCGGCCTCCCTATCCTCCCTCTTGTATGGTAAGAGTGTATTGCCCATTGCACCCAGGGTTTATTTAGCCACCTAGCTGAATCTCTGCGGCCTCCCTATCCTGCCTCTTGTATGGTAAGAGTGTATTGACCATTGCACCCAGGGTTTATTTAGCCTCCTGGCTGAATCTCTGCGGCCTCCCTAACCTCCCTCTTGTATGGTAGGAGTGTATTGACCATTGACCCCAGGGTTTATTTAGCCACCTAGCTGAATCTCTGCGGCCTCCCTCTTGTATGGTAGGAGTGTATTGCCCATTGCACCCAGGTTTATTTAGCCACCTAGCTGAATCTCTACGGCCTCCCTATCCTCCCTCTTGTATGGTAAGAGTGTATTGACCATTGCACCCAGGGTTTATTTAGCCACCTAGCTGAATCTCTGCGGCCTCCCTATCCTCCCTCTTGTATGGTAGGAGTGTATTGACCATTACACCCAGGGTTTATTTAGCCAACTAGCTGAATCTCTGCGGCCTCCCTATCCTCCCTCTTGTATGGTAAGAGTGTATTGCCCATTGCACCCAGGTTTATTTAGCCACCTAGCTGAATCTCTGCGGCCTCCCTATCCTCCCTCTTGTATGGTAAGAGTGTATTGACCATTGCACCCAGGGTTTATTTAGCCAACTAGCTGAATCTCTGCGGCCTCCCTATCCTGCCTCTTGTATGGTAGGAGTGTATTGACCATTGCACCCAAGGTTTATTTAGCCACCTAGCTGAATCTCTGCGGCCTCCCTATGCTCCCTCTTGTATGGTAGGAGTGTATTGACCATTGCACCCAGGGTTTATTTAGCCACCTGGCTGAATCTCTGCGGCCTCCCTATCCTCCCTCTTGTATGGTAGGAGTGTATTGACCATTCCACTCAAGGTTTATTTAGCCACCTAGCTGAATCTCTGCGGCCTCCCTATCCTCCCTCTTGTATGGTAAGAGTGTATTGACCATTGACCCAGGGTTTATTTAGCCACCTAGCTGAATCTCTGCGGCCTCCCTATCCTCCCTCTTGTATGGTAGGAGTGTATTGCCCATTGCACCCAGGTTTATTTAGCCACCTAGCTGAATCTCTGCGGCCTCCCTATCCTCCCTCTTGTATGGTAGGAGTGTATTGCCCATTGCACCCAGGTTTATTTAGCCACCTAGCTGAATCTCTGCGGCCTCCCTATCCTCCCTCTTGTATGGTAAGAGTGTATTGACCATTGCACCCAGGGTTTATTTAGCCACCTAGCTGAATCTCTGCGGCCTCCCTATCCTCCCTCTTGTATGGTAGGAGTGTATTGACCATTGCACCCAGGGTTTATTTAGCCACCTAGCTGAATCTCTGCTGCCTCCCTATCCTCCCTCTTGTATGGTAAGAGTGTATTGACCATTGACCCAGGGTTTATTTAGCCACCTAGCTGAATCTCTGCGGCCTCCCTATCCTCCCTCTTGTATGGTAGGAGTGTATTGCCCATTGCACCCAGGTTTATTTAGCCACCTAGCTGAATCTCTGCGGCCTCCCTATCCTCCCTCTTGTATGGTAAGAGTGTATTGACCATTGACCCAGGGTTTATTTAGCCACCTAGCTGAATCTCTGCGGCCTCCCTATCCTCCCTCTTGTATGGTAGGAGTGTATTGCCCATTGCACCCAGGGTTTATTTAGCCTCCTGGCTGAATCTCTGCGGCCTCCCTAACCTCCCTCTTGTATGGTAGGAGTGTATTGACCATTGACCCCAGGGTTTATTTAGCCACCTAGCTGAATCTCTGCGGCCTCCCTATCCTCCCTCTTGTATGGTAGGAGTGTATTGACCATTGCACCCAGGGTTTATTTAGCCTCCTGGCTGAATCTCTGCGGCCTCCCTAACCTCCCTCTTGTATGGTAGGAGTGTATTGCCCATTGCACCCAGGGTTTATTTAGCCACCTAGCTGAATCTCTGCGACCTCCCTATCCTGCCTCCTGTATGGTAAGAGTGTATTGACCATTGCACCCAGGGTTTATATAGCCACCTAGCTGAATCTCTGCGGCCTCCCTATCCTCCCTCTTGTATGGTAAGAATGTATTGACCATTGCACCCAGGGTTTATTTAGCCTCCTGGCTGAATCTCTGCGGCCTCCCTATCCTGCCTCCTGTATGGTAAGAGTGTATTGACCATTGCACCCAGGGTTTATTTAGCCTCCTGGCTGAATCTCTGCCGCCTCCCTACCCTCCCTCTTGTATGGTAGGAGTGTATTGACCATTGCACCCAGAGTTTATTTAGCCACCTAGCTGAATCTCTGCGGCCTCCCTATCCTCCCTCTTGTATGGTAGGAGTGTATTGCCCATTGCACCCAGGTTTATTTAGCCACCTAGCTGAATCTCTGCTGCCTCCCTATCCTCCCTCTTGTATGGCAGGAGTGTATTGACCATTGCACCCAGGGTTTATTTAGTCACCTAGCTGAATCTCTGCGGCCTCCCTATCCTCCCTCTTGTATGGTAAGAGTGTATTGCCCATTGCACCCAGGGTTTATTTAGCCACCTAGCTGAATCTCTGCGGCCTCCCTATCCTCCCTCTTGTATGGTAGGAGTGTATTGCCCATTGCACCCAGGGTTTATTTAGCCAACTAGCTGAATCTCTGAGGCCTCCCTATCCTCCCTCTTGTATGGTAAGAGTGTATTGCCCATTGCACCCAGGTTTATTTAGCCACCTAGCTGAATCTCTGCGGCCTCCCTATCCTCCCTCTTGTATGGTAAGAGTGTATTGCCCATTGCACCCAGGGTTTATTTAGCCACCTAGCTGAATCTCTGCGGCCTCCCTATCCTCCCTCTTGTATGGTAAGAGTGTATTGCCCATTGCACCCAGGGTTTATTTAGCCACCTGGCTGAATCTCTGCGGCCTCCCTAACCTCCCTCTTGTATGGTAGGAGTGTATTGACCATTGACCCCAGGGTTTATTTAGCCACCTAGCTGAATCTCTGCGGCCTCCCTATCCTCCCTCTTGTATGGTAGGAGTGTATTGACCATTGCACCCAGGGTTTATTTAGCCACCTAGCTGAATCTCTGCGGCCTCCCTATCCTGCCTTTTGTATGGTAAGATTGTATTGACCATTGCACCCAGTGTTTATTTAGCCACCTAGCTGAATCTCTGCGGCCTCCCTCTTGTATGGTAGGAGTGTATTGCCCATTGCACCCAGGTTTATTTAGCCACCTAGCTGAATCTCTGCGGCCTCCCTATCCTGCCTCTTTTATGGTAAGAGTGTATTGCCCATTGCACCCAGGGTTTATTTAGCCACCTAGCTGAATCTCTGCGGCCTCCCTAACCTCCCTCTTGTATGGTAAGAGTGTATTGACCATTGCACCCAGGTTTATTTAGCCACCTAGCTGAATCTCTGCGGCCTCCCTATCCTCCCTCTTGTATGGTAGGAGTGTATTGCCCATTGCACCCAGGTTTATTTAGCCACCTAGCTGAATCTCTGCTGCCTCCCTATCCTCCCTCTTGTATGGTAGGAGTGTATTGACCATTGCACCCAGGTTTATTTAGCCACCTAGCTGAATCTCTGAGGCCTCCCTATCCTCCCTCTTGTATGGTAAGAGTGTATTGACCATTGCACCCAGGGTTTATTTAGCCACCTAGCTGAATCTCTGCGGCCTCCCTATCCTCCCTCTTGTATGGTAAGAGTGTATTGCCCATTGCACCCAGGTTTATTTAGCCACCTAGCTGAATCTCTGCTGCCTCCCTATCCTCCCTCTTGTATGGTAAGAGTGTATTGCCCATTGCACCCAGGTTTATTTAGCCACCTAGCTGAATCTCTGAGGCCTCCCTATCCTCCCTCTTGTATGGTAAGAGTGTATTGACCATTGCACCCAGGGTTCATTTAGCCACCTAGCTGAATCTCTGCGGCCTCCCTATCCTCCCTCTTGTATGGTAAGAGTTTATTGACCATTGCACCCAGGGTTTATTTAGCCACCTAGCTGAATCTCTGCGGCCTCCCTATCCTCCCTCTTGTATGGTAAGAGTGTATTGCCCATTGCACCCAGGTTTATTTAGCCACCTAGCTGAATCTCTGAGGCCTCCCTATCCTCCCTCTTGTATGGTAAGAGTGTATTGACCATTGCACCCAGGGTTTATTTAGCCACCTAGCTGAATCTCTGGGGCCTCCCTATCCTCCCTCTTGTATGGTAAGAGTGTATTGCCCATTGCACCCAGGGTTTATTTAGCCACCTAGCTGAATCTCTGCGGCCTCTCTATCCTGCCTCTTGTATGGTAAGAGTGTATTGACCATTGTACCCAGGGTTTATTTAGCCTCCTGGCTGAATCTCTGCGGCCTCCCTAACCTCCCTCTTTTATGGTAGGAGTGTATTGACCATTGACCCCAGGGTTTATTTACCACCTAGCTGAATCTCTGCGGCCTCCCTATCCTCCCTCTTGTATGGTAGGAGTGTATTGACCATTGCACCCAGGGTTTATTTAGCCACCTAGCTGAATCTCTGCGGCCTCCCTATCCTGCCTTTTGTATGGTAAGATTGTATTGACCATTGCACCCAGGGTTTATTTAGCCACCTAGCTGAATCTCTGCGGCCTCCCTATCCTGCCTTTTGTATGGTAAGATTGTATTGACCATTGCACCCAGGGTTTATTTAGCCACCTAGCTGAATCTCTGCGGCCTCCCTCTTGTATGGTAGGAGTGTATTGCCCATTGCACCCAGGTTTATTTAGCCACCTAGCTGAATCTCTGCGGCCTCCCTATCCTGCCTCTTTTATGGTAAGAGTGTATTGCCCATTGCAACCAGGTTTATTTAGCCACCTAGCTGAATCTCTACGGCCTCCCTATCCTGCCTCTTGTATGGTAAGAGTGTATTGCCCATTGCACCCAGGGTTTATTTAGCCACCTAGCTGAATCTCTGCGGCCTCCCTATCCTGCCTCTTTTATGGTAAGAGTGTATTGCCCATTGCAACCAGGTTTATTTAGCCACCTAGCTGAATCTCTACGGCCTCCCTATCCTGCCTCTTTTATGGTAAGAGTGTATTGCCCATTGCAACCAGGTTTATTTAGCCACCTAGCTGAATCTCTGCGGCCTCCCTATCCTCCCTCTTGTATGGTAGGAGTGTATTGACCATTGCACCCAGGGTTTATTTAGCCAACTAGCTGAATCTCTGCGGCCTCCCTATCCTGCCTCTTGTATGGTAGGAGTGTATTGACCATTGCACCCAAGGTTTATTTAGCCACTTAGCTGAATCTCTGCGGCCTCCCTATCCTCCCTCTTGTATGGTAGGAGTGTATTGACCATTGCACCCAGGGTTTATTTAGCCACCTGGCTGAATCTCTGCGGCCTCCCTATCCTCCCTCTTGTATGGTAGGAGTGTATTGACCATTGCACTCAAGGTTTATTTAGCCACCTAGCTGAATCTCTGCGGCCTCCCTATCCTCCCTCTTGTATGGTAAGAGTGTATTGACCATTGCTCCCAGGGTTTATTTAGCCACCTAGCTGAATCTCTGCGGCCTCCCTATCCTCCCTCTTGTATGGTAAGAGTCTATTGCCCATTGCACCCAGGTTTATTTAGCCACCTAGCTGAATCTCTGCGGCCTCCCTATCCTCCCTCTTGTATGGTAGGAGTGTATTGACCATTGCACCCAGGGTTTATTTAGCCACCTAGCTGAATCTCTGTGGCCTCCCTATCCTCCCTCTTGTATGGTAAGAGTGTATTGCCCATTGCACCCAGGTTTATTTAGCCACCTAGCTGAATCTCTGAGGCCTCCCTATCCTCCCTCTTGTATGGTAGGAGTGTATTGCCCATTGCACCCAGGTTTATTTAGCCACCTAGCTGAATCTGTGCGGCCTCCCTATCCTCCCTCTTGTATGGTAAGAGTGTATTGCCCATTGCACCCAGGTTTATTTAGCCACCTAGCTGAATCTCTGCGGCCTCCCTATCCTCCCTCTTGTATGGTAGGAGTGTATTGACCATTGCACCCAGGGTTTATTTAGCCACCTAGCTGAATCTCTGCTGCCTCCCTATCCTCCCTCTTGTATGGTAAGAGTGTATTGCCCATTGCACCCAGGTTTATTTAGCCACCTAGCTGAATCTCTGAGGCCTCCCTATCCTCCCTCTTGTATGGTAAGAGTGTATTGCCCATTGCACCCAGGGTTTATTTAGCCACCTAGCTGAATCTCTGAGGCCTCCCTATCCTCCCTCTTGTATGGTAAGAGTGTATTGCCCATTGCACCCAGGTTTATTTAGCCACCTAGCTGAATCTCTGCGGCCTCCCTCTTGTATGGTAGGAGTGTATTGCCCATTGCACCCAGGTTTATTTAGCCACCTAGCTGAATCTCTGCGGCCTCCCTATCCTGCCTCTTTTATGGTAAGAGTGTATTGCCCATTGCACCCAGGGTTTATTTAGCCACCTAGCTGAATCTCTGCGGCCTCCCTAACCTCCCTCTTGTATGGTAAGAGTGTATTGACCATTGCACCCAGGTTTATTTAGCCACCTAGCTGAATCTCTGCGGCCTCCCTATCCTCCCTCTTGTATGGTAGGAGTGTATTGCCCATTGCACCCAGGTTTATTTAGCCACCTAGCTGAATCTCTGCGGCCTCCCTATCCTCCCTCTTGTATGGTAGGAGTGTATTGACCATTGCACCCAGGGTTTATTTAGCCACCTAGCTGAATCTCTGCTGCCTCCCTATCCTCCCTCTTGTATGGTAAGAGTGTATTGCCCATTGCACCCAGGTTTATTTAGCCACCTAGCTGAATCTCTGAGGCCTCCCTATCCTCCCTCTTGTATGTTAAGAGTGTATTGACCATTGCACCCAGGGTTCATTTAGCCACCTAGCTGAATCTCTGCGGCCTCCCTATCCTCCCTCTTGTATGGTAAGAGTTTATTGACCATTGCACCCAGGGTTTATTTAGCCACCTAGCTGAATCTCTGCGGCCTCCCTATCCTCCCTCTTGTATGGTAAGAGTGTATTGCCCATTGCACCCAGGTTTATTTAGCCACCTAGCTGAATCTCTGAGGCCTCCCTATCCTCCCTCTTGTATGGTAAGAGTGTATTGACCATTGCACCCAGGGTTTATTTAGCCACCTAGCTGAATCTCTGCGGCCTCCCTATCCTCCCTCTTGTATGGTAAGAGTGTATTGCCCATTGCACCCAGGGTTTATTTAGCCACCTAGCTGAATCTCTGCGGCCTCCCTATCCTGCCTCTTGTATGGTAAGAGTGTATTGACCATTGCACCCAGGGTTTATTTAGCCTCCTGGCTGAATCTCTGCGGCCTCCCTAACCTCCCTCTTGTATGGTAGGAGTGTATTGACCATTGACCCCAGGGTTTATTTACCACCTAGCTGAATCTCTGCGGCCTCCCTATCCTCCCTCTTGTATGTTAGGGGTGTATTGACCATTGCACCCAGGGTTTATTTAGCCACCTAGCTGAATCTCTGCGGCCTCCCTATCCTGCCTTTTGTATGGTAAGATTGTATTGACCATTGCACCCAGGGTTTATTTAGCCACCTAGCTGAATCTCTGCGGCCTCCCTCTTGTATGGTAGGAGTGTATTGCCCATTGCACCCAGGTTTATTTAGCCACCTAGCTGAATCTCTGCGGCCTCCCTATCCTGCCTCTTTTATGGTAAGAGTGTATTGCCCATTGCAACCAGGTTTATTTAGCCACCTAGCTGAATCTCTACGGCCTCCCTATCCTGCCTCTTGTATGGTAAGAGTGTATTGCCCATTGCACCCAGGGTTTATTTAGCCACCTAGCTGAATCTCTGCGGCCTCCCTATCCTCCCTCTTGTATGGTAGGAGTGTATTGACCATTGCACCCAGGGTTTATTTAGCCAACTAGCTGAATCTCTGCGGCCTCCCTATCCTCCCTCTTGTATGGTAAGAGTGTATTGCCCGTTGCACCCAGGTTTATTTAGCCACCTAGCTGAATCTCTGCGGCCTCCCTATCCTCCCTCTTGTATGGTAGGAGTGTATTGACCATTGCACCCAGGGTTTATTTAGCCAACTAGCTGAATCTCTGCGGCCTCCCTATCCTGCCTCTTGTATGGTAGGAGTGTATTGACCATTGCACCCAAGGTTTATTTAGCCACTTAGCTGAATCTCTGCGGCCTCCCTATCCTCCCTCTTGTATGGTAGGAGTGTATTGACCATTGCACCCAGGGTTTATTTAGCCACCTGGCTGAATCTCTGCGGCCTCCCTATCCTCCCTCTTGTATGGTAGGAGTGTATTGACCATTGCACTCAAGGTTTATTTAGCCACCTAGCTGAATCTCTGCGGCCTCCCTATCCTCCCTCTTGTATGGTAAGAGTGTATTGCCCATTGCACCCAGGTTTATTTAGCCACCTAGCTGAATCTCTGAGTCCTCCCTATCCTCCCTCTTGTATGGTAAGAGTGTATTGACCATTGCACCCAGGGTTTATTTAGCCACCTAGCTGAATCTCTGCGGCCTCCCTATCCTCCCTCTTGTATGGTAAGAGTGTATTGCCCATTGCACCCAGGGTTTATTTAGCCACCTAGCTGAATCTCTGCGGCCTCCCTATCCTGCCTCTTGTATGGTAAGAGTGTATTGACCATTGCACCCAGGGTTTATTTAGCCTCCTGGCTGAATCTCTGCGGCCTCCCTAACCTCCCTCTTGTATGGTAGGAGTGTATTGACCATTGACCCCAGGGTTTATTTACCACCTAGCTGAATCTCTGCGGCCTCCCTATCCTCCCTCTTGTTTGGTAGGGGTGTATTGACCATTGCACCCAGGGTTTATTTAGCCACCTAGCTGAATCTCTGCGGCCTCCCTATCCTGCCTTTTGTATGGTAAGATTGTATTGACCATTGCACCCAGGGTTTATTTAGCCACCTAGCTGAATCTCTGCGGCCTCCCTCTTGTATGGTAGGAGTGTATTGCCCATTGCACCCAGGTTTATTTAGCCACCTAGCTGAATCTCTGCGGCCTCCCTATCCTCCCTCTTGTATGGTAGGAGTGTATTGACCATTGCACCCAGGGTTTATTTAGCCAACTAGCTGAATCTCTGCGGCCTCCCTATCCTGCCTCTTGTATGGTAGGAGTGTATTGACCATTGCACCCAAGGTTTATTTAGCCACTTAGCTGAATCTCTGCGGCCTCCCTATCCTCCCTCTTGTATGGTAGGAGTGTATTGACCATTGCACCCAGGGTTTATTTAGCCAACTAGCTGAATCTCTGCGGCCTCCCTATCCTCCCTCTTGTATGGTAGGAGTGTATTGACCATTGCACTCAAGGTTTATTTAGCCACCTAGCTGAATCTCTGCGGCCTCCCTATCCTCCCTCTTGTATGGTAAGAGTGTATTGACCATTGCACCCAGGTTTATTTAGCCACCGAGCTGAATCTCTGCGGCCTCCCTATCCTCCCTCTTGTATGGTAAGAGTGTATTGACCATTGCACCCAGGGTTTATTTAGCCACCTAGCTGAATCTCTGCGGCCTCCCTATCCTCCCTCTTGTATGGTAAGAGTCTATTGCCCATTGCACCCAGGTTTATTTAGCCACCGAGCTGAATCTCTGCGGCCTCCCTATCCTCCCTCTTGTATGGTAAGAGTGTATTGACCATTGCACCCAGGGTTTATTTAGCCACCTAGCTGAATCTCTGCAGCCTCCCTATCCTCCCTCTTGTATGGTAAGAGTGTATTGCCCATTGCACCCAGGTTTATTTAGCCACCTAGCTGAATCTCTGCGGCCTCCCTATCCTCCCTCTTGTATGGTAAGAGTGTATTGCCCATTGACCCAGGGTTTATTTAGCCACCTAGCTTAATCTCTGCGGCCTCCCTATCCTCCCTCTTGTATGGTAGGAGTGTATTGCCCATTGCACCCAGGGTTTATTTAGCCTCCTGGCTGAATCTCTGCGGCCTCCCTAACCTCCCTCTTGTATGGTAGGAGTATATTGACCATTGACCCCAGGGTTTATTTAGCCACCTAGCTGAATCTCTGCGGCCTCCCTATCCTCTCTCTTGTATGGTAGGAGTGTATTGACCATTGCACCCAGGGTTTATTTAGCCACCTAGCTGAATCTCTGCGGCCTCCCTATCCTCCCTCTTGTATGGTAGGAGTGTATTGACCATTGCACCCAGGGTTTATTTAGCCAACTAGCTGAATCAATGCGGCCTCCCTATCCTCCCTCTTGTATGGTAAGAGTGTATTGCCCATTGCACCCAGGTTTATTTAGCCACCTAGCTGAATCTCTGCGGCCTCCCTATCCTCCCTCTTGTATGGTAAGAGTGTATTGACCATTGCACCCAGGGTTTATTTAGCCACCTAGCTGAATCTCTGCAGCCTCCCTATCCTCCCTCTTGTATGGTAGGAGTGTATTGCCCATTGCACCCAGGTTTATTTAGCCACCTAGCTGAATCTCTGCGGCCTCCCTATCCTCCCTCTTGTATGTTAAGAGTGTATTGCCCATTGCACCCAGGGTTTATTTAGCCACCTAGCTGAATCTCTGCGGCCTCCCTATCCTCCCTCTTGTATGGTAGGAGTGTATTGCCCATTGCACCCAGGGTTTATTTAGCCTCCTGGCTGAATCTCTGCGGCCTCCCTAACCTCCCTCTTGTATGGTAGGAGTGTATTGACCATTGACCCCAGGGTTTATTTAGCCACCTAGCTGAATCTCTGCGGCCTCCCTATCCTCCCTCTTGTATGGTAGGAGTGTATTGACCATTGCACCCAGGGTTTATTTAGCCACCTAGCTGAATCTCTGTGACCTCCCTACCCTCCCTCTTGTATGGTAGGAGTGTATTGCCCATTGCACCCAGGTTTATTTAGCCACCTAGCTGAATCTCTGCGGCCTCCCTATCCTGCCTCTTTTATGGTAAGAGTGTATTGCCCATTGCACCCAGGTTTATTTAGCCACCTACCTGAATCTCTGCGGCCTCCCTATCCTCCCTCTTGTATGGTAGGAGTGTATTGACCATTGCACCCAGGGTTTATTTAGCCACCTAGCTGAATCTCTGCATTCTCCCTATCCTCCCTCTTGTATGGTAGGAGTGTATTGACCATTGCACCCAGGGTTATTTAGCCACCTAGCTGAATCTCTGCGGCCTCCCTACCCTCCCTCTTGTATGGTAGGAGTGTATTGCCCATTGCACCCAGGTTTATTTAGCCACCTAGCTGAATCTCTGCATTCTCCCTACCCTCCCTCTTGTATGGTAAGAGTGTATTGACCATTGCACCCAGGGTTTATTTAGCCACCTAGCTGAATCTCTGCGGCCTCCCTACCCTCCCTCTTGTATGGTAGGAGTGTATTGACCATTGCACCCAGGGTTTATTTAGCCACCTAGCTGAATCTCTGCGGCCTCCCTATCCTCCCTCTTGTATGGTAGGAGTGTATTGCCCATTGCACCCAGGTTTATTTAGCCACCTAGCTGAATCTCTGCGGCCTCCCTATCCTGCCTCTTTTATGGTAAGAGTGTATTGCCCATTGCACCCAGGTTTATTTAGCCACCTGGCTGAATCTCTGCGGCCCCCCTTTCCTGCCTCTTGTATGGTAGGAGTGTATTGACCATTGCACCCAGGGTTATTTAGCCACCTAGCTGAATCTCTGCGGCCTCCCTATCCTCCCTCTTGTATGGTAAGAGTGTATTGCCCATTGCACCCAGGTTTATTTAGCCACCTAGCTGAATCTCTGCAGCCTCCCTATCCTCCCTCTTGTATGGTAAGAGTGTATTGACCATTGCACCCAGGGTTTATTTAACCACCTAGCTGAATCTCTGCAGCCTCCCTATCCTCCCTCTTGTATGGTAAGAGTGTATTGACCATTGCACCCAGGGTTTATTTAGCCACCTGGCTGAATCTCTGCGGCCTCCCTATCCTGCCTCTTTTATGGTAAGAGTGTATTGCCCATTGCACCCAGGTTTATTTAGCCACCTAGCTGAATCTCTGTGGCCTCCCTATCCTCCCTCTTGTATGGTAAGACTGTATTGCCCATTGCACCCAGGTTTATTTAGCCACCTAGCTGAATCTCTGCGGCCTCCCTATCCTCCCTCTTGTATGGTAGGAGTGTATTGACCATTGCACCCAGGGTTATTTAGCCACCTAGCTGAATCTCTGCAGCCTCCCTATCCTCCCTCTTGTATGGTAAGAGTGTATTGACCATTGCACCCAGGGTTTATTTAGCCACCTAGCTCAATCTTTGCGGCCTCCCTATCCTCCCTCTTGTGTGGTAAGAGTGTATTGCCCATTGCACCCAGGTTTATTTAGCCACCTAGCTGAAGCTCTGCGGCCTCCCTATCCTCCCTCTTGTATGGTAGGAGTGTATTGCCCATTGCACCCAGGGTTTATTTAGCCACCTAGGTGAATCTCTGCGGCCCCCCTATCCTGCCTCTTGTATGGTAGGAGTGTATTGCCCATTGCACCCAGGGTTTATTTAGCCTCCTGGCTTAATCTCTGCGGCCTCCCTAACCTCCCTCTTGTATGGTAACAGTGTATTGACCATTGCACCCAGGGTTTATTTAGCCACCTAGCTGAATCTCTGCGGCCTCCCTATCCTGCCTCTTGTATGGTAAGAGTGTATTGACCATTGCACCCAGGGTTTATTTAGCCACCTAGCTGAATCTCTGCGGCCTCCCTATCCTCCCTCTTGTATGGTAAGAGTGTATTGCCCATTGCACCCAGGGTTTATTTAGCCACCTAGCTGAATCTCTGCGGCCTCCCTACCCTCCCTCTTGTATGGTAAGAATGTATTGACCATTGCACCCAGGGTTTATTTAGCCTCCTGGCTGAATCTCTGCGGCCTCCCTAACCTCCCTCTTGTATGGTAAGAATGTATTGACCATTGCACCCAGGGTTTATTTAGCCTCCTGGCTGAATCTCTGCGGCCTCCCTAACCTCCCTCTTGTATGGTAGGAGTGTATTGCCCATTGCACCCAGGGTTTATTTAGCCACCTAGCTGAATCTCTGCGACCTCCCTATCCTGCCTCCTGTATGGTAAGAGTGTATTGACCATTGCACCCAGGGTTTATTTAGCCACCTAGCTGAATCTCTGCGGCCTCCCTATCCTCCCTCTTGTATGGTAGGAGTGTATTGACCATTGCACCCAGAGTTTATTTAGCCACCTAGCTGAATCTCTGCTGCCTCCCTATCCTCCCTCTTGTATGGTAGGAGTGTATTGCCCATTGCACCCAGGTTTATTTAGCCACCTAGCTGAATCTCTGCTGCCTCCCTATCCTCCCTCTTGCATGGTAGGAGTGTATTGACCATTGCACCCAGAGTTTATTTAGCCACCTAGCTGAATCTCTGCGGCCTCCCTATCCTCCCTCTTGTATGGTAAGAGTGTATTAACCATTGCACCCAGGGTTTATTTAGCCACCTAGCTGAATCTCTGCGGCCTCCCTATCCTCCCTCTTGTATGGTAAAAGTGTATTGCCCATTGCACCCAGGGTTTATTTAGCCACCTAGCTGAATCTCTGCGGCCTGCCTATCCTCCCTCTTGTATGGTAAGAGTGTATTGACCATTGCACCCTGGGTTTATTTAGCCTCCTGGCTGAATCTCTGCGGCCTCCCTAACCTCCCTCTTGTATGGTAGGAGTGTATTGCCCATTGCACCCAGGGTTTATTTAGCCACCTAGCTGAATCTCTGTGGCCTGCCTATCCTCCCTCTTGTATGGTAAGAGTGTATTGACCATTGCACCCTGGGTTTATTTAGCCTCCTGGCTGAATCTCTGCGGCCTCCCTATCCTCCCTTTTTTATGGTAAGAGTGTATTGACCATTGCACCCAGGGTTTATTTAGCCACCTAGCTGAATCTCTGCGGCCTCCCTATCCTGCCTCCTGTATGGTAAGAGTGTATTGACCATTGCACCCAGGGTTTATTTAGCCTCCTGGCTGAATCTCTGCCGCCTCCCTACCCTCCCTCTTGTATGGTAGGAGTGTATTGACCATTGCACCCAGAGTTTATTTAGCCACCTAGCTGAATCTCTGCTGCCTCCCTATCCTCCCTCTTGTATGGTAGGAGTGTATTGCCCATTGCACCCAGGTTTATTTAGCCACCTAGCTGAATCTCTGCTGCCTCCCTATCCTCCCTCTTGCATGGTAGGAGTGTATTGACCATTGCACCCAGAGTTTATTTAGCCACCTAGCTGAATCTCTGCGGCCTCCCTATCCTCCCTCTTGTATGGTAGGAGTGTATTGACCATTGCACCCAGAGTTTATTTAGCCACATAGCTGAATCTCTGCGGCCTCCCTATCCTCCCTCTTGTATGGCAGGAGTGTATTGCCCATTGCACCCAGGGTTTATTTAGCCACCTAGCTGAATCTCTGCGGCCTCCCTATCCTCCCTCTTGTATGGTAAGAGTGTATTGACCATTGCACCCAGGGTTATTTAGCCACCTAGCTGAATCTCTGTGGCCTCCCTATCCTCCCTCTTGTATGGTAAAAGTGTATTGCCCATTGCACCCAGGGTTATTTAGCCACCTAGCTGAATCTCTGCGGCCTCCCTATCCTGCCTCTTGTATGGTAGGAGTGTATTGCACATTGCACCCAGGGTTTATTTAGCCACCTGGCTGAATCTCTGCGGCCTCCTTACCCTCCCTCTTGTATGGTAAGAGTGTATTGCCCATTGCACCCAGGGTTTATTTAGCCACCTAGTTGGAACTCTGCGGCCTCCCTATCCTCCCTTTTTTATGGTAAGAGTGTATTAACCATTGCACCCAGGGTTTATTTAGCCACCTAGCTGAATCTCTGCGGCCTCCTTATCCTCCCTCTTGTATGGTAAAAGTGTATTGCCCATTGCACCCAGGGTTTATTTAGCCACCTGGCTGAATCTCTGCGGCCTCCCTACCCTCCCTCTTGTATGGTAAGAGTGTATTGCCCATTGCACCCAGGGTTTATTTAGCCACCTAGTTGGAACTCTGCGGCCTCCCTATCCTCCCTTTTTTATGGTAAGAGTGTATTGACCATTGCACCCAGGGTTTATTTAGCCACCTAGCTGAATCTCTGCGGCCTCCTTATCCTCCCTCTTGTATGGTAAAAGTGTATTGCCCATTGCACCCAGGGTTTATTTAGCCACCTGGCTGAATCTCTGCGGCCTCCCTACCCTCCCTCTTGTATGGTAAGAGTGTATTGCCCATTGCACCCAGGGTTTATTTAGCCACCTAGTTGGAACTCTGCGGCCTCCCTATCCTCCCTCTTGTATGGTAAGAGTGTATTAACCATTGCACCCAGGGTTTATTTAGCCACCTAGCTGAATCTCTGCGGCCTCCCTATCCTCCCTCTTGTATGGTAAAAGTGTATTGCCCATTGCACCCAGGGTTTATTTAGCCACCTAGCTGAATCTCTGCGGCCTGCCTATCCTCCCTCTTGTATGGTAAGAGTGTATTGACCATTGCACCCTGGGTTTATTTAGCCTCCTGGCTGAATCTCTGCGGCCTCCCTAACCTCCCTCTTGTATGGTAGGAGTGTATTGCCCATTGCACCCAGGGTTTATTTAGCCACCTAGCTGAATCTCTGTGGCCTCCCTAACCTCCCTCTTGTATGGTAAGAATGTATTGACCATTGCACCCAAGTTTATTTAGCCACCTAGCTGAATCTTTGCGGCCTCCCTAACCTCCCTCGTGTATGGTAAGATTGTATTGACCATTGCACCCAGGGTTTATTTAGCCACCTAGCTGAATCTCTGCGGCCTCCTTATCCTCCCTCTTGTATGGTAAGAGTGTATTGACCATTGCACCCAGGGTTATTTGGCCTCCTAGCTGAATCTCTGCGGCCTCCCTATTCTCCCTCTTGTATGGTAGGAGTGTATTGACCATTGCACCCAAGGTTTATTTAGCCTTCTGGCTGAATCTCTGCGGCCTCCCTATCCTCCCTCTTGTATGGTAAGAGTGTATTGACCATTGCACCCAGGGTTATTTGGCCTCCTAGCTGAATCTCTGCGGCCTCCCTAACCTCCCTCTTGTATGGTAGGAGTGTATTGACCATTGCACCCAAGGTTTATTTAGCCTTCTGGCTGAATCTCTGCTGCCTCCCTATCCTGCCTCTTGTATGGTAGGAGTGTATTGCCCATTGCACCCAGGGTTTATTTAGCCACCTAGCTGAATCTCTGCGGCCGCCCTATCCTCCCTCTTATATGGTTGGAGTGTATTGACCATTGCACCCAGGGTTTATTTAGCCACCTAGCTGAAGCTCTTCGGCCCCCCTATCATCCCTCTTGTATGGTAGGAGTGTATTGACCATTGCACCCAGGGATTATTTAGTCACTTAGCTGAATCTCTGCGGCCTCCCTATCCTCCCTCTTGTATGGTAGGAGTGTATTGACCATTGCGCCCAGGGTTTATTTAGCCACCTAGCTGAATCTCTGCGGCCTCCCTATCCTCCCTCTTGTATGGTAAGAGTGTATTGACCATTGCACCCAGGGTTTATTTAGCCACCTAGCTGAATCTCTGCGGCCTCCCTATCCTCCCTCTTGTATGGTAAGAGTGTATTGACCATTGCACCCAGGGTTTATTTAGCCACCTAGCTGAATCTCTGCGGCCTCCCTATCCTGCCTCTTGTATGGTAAGAGTGTATTGCCCATTGCACCCAGGGTTTATTTAGCCACCTAGCTGAATCTCTGCGGCCTCCCTATCCTCCCTCTTGTATGGTAAGAGTGTATTGCCCATTGCACCCAGGGTTTATTTAGCCTCCTGGCTGAATCTCTGCGGCCTCCCTATCCTCCCTCTTGTATGGTAGGGGTGTATTGACCATTGCACCCAGGGTTTATTTAGCCTCCTGGCTGAATCTCTGCGGCCTCCTTATCCTCCTTCTTGTATGGTAAGAGTGTATTGACCATTGCACCCAGGGTTTATTTAGCCACCTGGCTGAATCTCTGCGGCCTCCCTATCCTCCTTCTTGTATGGTAAGAGTGTATTGACCATTGCACCCAGGGTTTATTTAGCCTCCTGGCTGAATCTCTGCTGCCTCCCTATCCTCCCTTTTGTATGGTAGGAGTGTATTGACCATTGCACCCAGGGTTTATTTAGCCACCTGGCTGAATCTCTGCGGCCTCCCTATCCTCCTTCTTGTATGCTAAGAGTGTATTGACCATTGCACCCAGGGTTTATTTAGCCACCTAGCTGAATCTCTGCGGCCTCCCTATCCTCCCTCTTGTATGGTAAGAGTGTATTGACTATTGCACCCAGGGTTTATTTCGCCACCTAGCTGAATCTCTGCGGCCTCCCTATCCTCCCTCTTGTATGGTAAGAGTGTATTGACCATTGACCCAGGGTTATTTGGCCTCCTAGCTGAATCTCTGCGGCCTCCCTATCCTCCCTCTTGTATGGTAAGAGTGTATTGACCATTGCACCCAGGGTTTATTTAGCCACCTGGCTAAATCTCTGCGGCCTCCCTACCCTCCCTCTTTTATGGTAGGAGTGTATTGACCATTGCACCCAGGGATTATTTAACCACCTAGCTGAATCTCTGCGGCCTCCCTAACCTCCCTCTTGTATGGTAAGTGTGTGTATTGACCATTGCACCCAGGGTTTATTTAGCCACCTAGCTGAATCTCTGCGGCCTCCCTATCCTCCCTCTTGTATGGTAGGAATGTATTGACCATTGCACCCAGGGTTTATTTAGACACCTAGCTGAATCTCTGCGGCCTCCCTCTCCTCCCTCTTGTATGGTAGGAGTGTATTGACCATTGCACCCAGGGTTTATTTAGCCACCTAGCTGAATCTCTGCAGCCTCCCTAACCTCCCTCTTGTTTTGTAGGTGTGTATTGACCATTGCACCCAGGGTTTCTTTAGCCACCTTGCTGAATCTCTGCAGCCTCCCTATCCTCCCTCTTGTTTTGTAGGTGTGTATTGACCATTGCACCCAGGGTTTATTTAGCCACCTAGCTGAATCTCTGCGGCCTCCCTACCCTCCCTCTTGTACGGTAGGATTGTATTGCCCATTGCACCCAGGGTTTATTTAGCCACCTAGCTGAATCTCTGCGGCCTCCCTACCCTCCCTCTTGTATGGTAAGAGTGTATTGACCATTGCACCCAGGGTTTATTTAGCCACCTGGCTGAATCTCTGCAGCCTCCCTATCCTCCCTCTTGTATGGTAGGAGTGTATTGACCATTGCACCCAGGGTTTATTTAGCCACCTGGCTGAATCTCTGCAGCCTCCCTATCCTCCCTCTTGTATGGTAAGAGTGTATTGACCATTGCACCCAGGTTTATTTAGCCACCTAGCTGAATCTCTACGTCCTCCCTGTCCTCCCTCTTGTATGGTAGGAGTGTATTGCCCATTGCACCCAGGGTTTATTTAGCCTCCTGGCTGAATCTCTGCGGCCTCCCTATCCTCCCTCTTGTATGGTAAGAATGTATTGCCCATTGCACCCAGGGTTTATTTAGCCTCCTGGCTGAATCTCTGCGGCCTCCCTAACCTCCCTCTTGTATGGTAGGAGTGTATTGCCCATTGCACCCAGGGTTTATTTAGCCACCTAGCTGAATCTCTGTGGCCTCCCTACCCTCCCTCTTGTATGGTAGGAGTGTATTGCCCATTGCACCCAGGGTTTATTTAGCCACCTAGCTGAATCTCTGCGGCCTCCCTATCCTCCCTCTTGTATGGTAGGAGTGTATTGCCCATTGCACCCAGGGTTTATTTTGCCACCTAGCTGAATCTCTGCGGCCTCCCTATCCTCCCTCTTGTATGGTAAGAGTGTATTGCACATTGCACCCAGGGTTTATTTAGCCACCTAGCTGAATCTCTGCGGCCTCCCTACCCTCCCTCTTGTATGGTAGGAGTGTATTGCCCATTGCACCCAGGGTTTATTTAGCCACCTAGTTGAATCTCTGCGGCCTCCCTATCCTCCCTCTTGTATGGTAAGAGTGTATTGACCATTGCACCCAGGGTTTATTTAGCCACCCAGTTGAATCTCTGCGGCCTCCCTATCCTCCCTCTTGTATGGTAAGAGTGTATTGACCATTGACCCAGGGTTTGTTTAGCCACCTAGTTGAATCTCTGCGGCCTCCCTATCCTCCCTCTTGTATGGTAGGAGTGTATTGCCCATTGCACCCAGGTTTATTTAGCCTCCTAGCTAAATCTCTGCGGCCTCCCTATCCTCCCTCTTGTATGGTAAGAGTGTATTGACCATTGCACCCAGGTTTATTTAGCCACCTAGCTAAATCTCTGCGGCCTCCCTATCCTCCCTCTTGTATGGTAAGAGTGTATTGACCATTGACCCAGGGTTTTTTTAGCCACCTAGTTGAATCTCTGCGGCCTCCCTATCCTGCCTCTTTTATGGTAAGAGTGTATTGACCATTGCACCCAGGGTTTATTTAGCCACCTAGTTGAATCTCTGCGGCCTCCCTATCCTCCCTCTTGTATGGTAAGAGTGTATTGACCATTGCACCCAGGGTTTATTTAGCCACCTAGTTGAATCTCTGCGGCCTCCCTATCCTCCCTCTTGTATGGTAAGAGTGTATTGACCATTGCACCCAGGGTTTATTTAGCCACCTAGCTGAATCTCTGCGGCCTCCCTATCCTGCCTCTTTTATGGTAAGAGTGTATTGACCATTGACCCAGGGTTTATTTAGCCACCTAGTTGAATCTCTGCGGCCTCCCTATCCTCCCTCTTGTATGGTAAGAGTGTATTGACCATTGCACCCAGGGTTTATTTAGCCACCTAGTTGAATCTCTGCGGCCTCCCTATCCTCCCTCTTGTATGGTAAGAGTGTATTGACCATTGCACCCAGGTTTATTTAGCCACCTAGCTGAATCTCTGCGGCCTCCCTATCCTCCCTCTTGTATGGTAAGAGTGTATTGACCATTGACCCAGGGTTTATTTAGCCACCTAGCTGAATCTCTGCGGCCTCCCTATCCTCCCTCTTGTATGGTAGGAGTGTATTGCCCATTGCACCCAGGTTTATTTAGCCTCCTAGCTAAATCTCTGCGGCCCCCCTATCATCCCTCTTGTATGGTAAGAGTGTATTGACCATTGCACCCAGGTTTATTTAGCCACCTAGCTAAATCTCTGCGGCCTCCCTATCCTCCCTCTTGTATGGTAAGAGTGTATTGACCATTGACCCAGGGTTTTTTTAGCCACCTAGTTGAATCTCTGCGGCCTCCCTATCCTGCCTCTTTTATGGTAAGAGTGTATTGACCATTGCACCCAGGGTTTATTTAGCCACCTAGTTGAATCTCTGCGGCCTCCCTATCCTCCCTCTTGTATGGTAAGAGTGTATTGACCATTGCACCCAGGGTTTATTTAGCCACCTAGTTGAATCTCTGCGGCCTCCCTATCCTCCCTCTTGTATGGTAAGAGTGTATTGACCATTGCACCCAGGGTTTATTTAGCCACCTAGCTGAATCTCTGCGGCCTCCCTATCCTGCCTCTTTTATGGTAAGAGTGTATTGACCATTGCACCCAGGGTTTATTTAGCCACCGAGTTGAATCTCTGCGGCCTCCCTATCCTCCCTCTTGTATGGTAGGAGTGTATTGCCCATTGCACCCAGGGTTTATTTAGCCACCGAGTTGAATCTCTGCGGCCTCCCTATCCTCCCTCTTGTATGGTAAGAGTGTATTGACCATTGCACCCAGGGTTTATTTAGCCACCCAGCTGAATCTCTGCGGCCTCCCTTTCCTCCCTCTTGTATGGTAAGAGTGTATTGACCATTGCACCCAGGGTTTATTTAGCCACCTAGCTGAATCTCTGCGGCCTCCCTATCCTCCCTCTTGTATGGTAAGAGTGTATTGACCATTGCACCCAGGGTTTATTTAGCCACCTGGCTGAATCTCTGCGGCCTCCCTAACCTCCCTCTTGTATGGTAAGAGTGTATTGACCATTGCACCCAGGGTTTATTTAGCCACCTAGCTGAATCTCTGTGGCCTCCCTAACCTCCCTCTTGTATGGTAAGAGTGTATTGACCATTGCACCCAAGGTTTATTTAGCCTTCTGGCTGAATCTCTGCGGCCTCCCTATCCTCCCTCTTGTATGGTAAGAGTGTATTGACCATTGCACCCAGGGTTATTTGGCCTCCTAGCTGAATCTCTGCGGCCTCCCTAACCTCCCTCTTGTATGGTAGGAGTGTATTGACCATTGCACCCAGGGTTTATTTAGCCACCTAGCTGAATCTCTGCGGCCTCCCTATCCTCCCTCTTATATGGTAGGAGTGTATTGACCATTGCACCCAGGGTTTATTTAGCCACCTAGCTGAATCTCTTCGGCCCCCCTATCATCCCTCTTGTATGGTAGGAGTGTATTGACCATTGCACCCAGGGATTATTTAGTCACTTAGCTGAATCTCTGCGGCCTCCCTATCCTCCCTCTTGTATGGTAGGAGTGTATTGACCATTGCACCCAGGGTTTATTTAGCCACCTAGCTGAATCTCTGCGGCCTCCCTACCCTCCCTCTTGTATGGTAAGAGTGTATTGACCATTGCACCCAGGGTTTATATAGCCACCCAGCTGAATCTCTGCGGCCTCCCTTTCCTCCCTCTTGTATGGTAAGAGTGTATTGACCATTGCACCCAGGGTTTATTTAGCCACCTAGCTGAATCTCTGCGGCCTCCCTATCCTCCCTCTTGTATGGTAAGAGTGTATTGACCATTGCACCCAGGGTTTATTTAGCCACCTGGCTGAATCTCTGCGGCCTCCCTAACCTCCCTCTTGTATGGTAAGAGTGTATTGACCATTGCACCCAGGGTTTATTTAGCCACCTAGCTGAATCTCTGCGGCCTCCCTAACCTCCCTCTTGTATGGTAAGAGTGTATTGACCATTGCACCCAGGGTTTATTTAGCCACCTAGCTGAATCTCTGTGGCCTCCCTAACCTCCCTCTTGTATGGTAAGAATGTATTGACCATTGCACCCAAGTTTATTTAGCCACCTAGCTGAATCTTTGCGGCCTCCCTAACCTCCCTCGTGTATGGTAAGATTGTATTGACCATTGCACCCAGGGTTTATTTAGCCACCTAGCTGAATTTCTGCGGCCTCCTTATCCTCCCTCTTGTATGGTAAGAGTGTATTGACCATTGCACCCAGGGTTATTTGGCCTCCTAGCTGAATCTCTGCGGCCTCCCTAACCTCCCTCTTGTATGGTAGGAGTGTATTGACCATTGCACCCAGGGTTTATTTAGCCACCTAGCTGAATCTCTGCGGCCTCCCTATCCTCCCTCTTGTATGGTAAGAGTGTATTGACCATTGCACCCAGGGTTTATTTAGCCACCTAGCTGAATCTCTGCAGCCTCCCTATCCTGCCTCTTGTATGGTAAGAGTGTATTGCCCATTGCACCCAGGGTTTATTTAGCCACCTAGCTGAATCTCTGCGGCCTCCCTATCCTCCCTCTTGTATGGTAAGAGTGTATTGCCCATTGCACCCAGGGTTTATTTAGCCTCCTGGCTGAATCTCTGCGGCCTCCCTATCCTCCCTCTTGTATGGTAGGAGTGTATTGACCATTGCACCCAGGGTTTATTTAGCCTCCTGGCTGAATCTCTGCGGCCTCCCTATCCTCCTTCTTGTATGGTAAGAGTGTATTGACCATTGCACCCAGGGTTTATTTAGCCTCCTGGCTGAATCTCTGCGGCCTCCCTATCCTCCCTCTTGTATGGTAGGAGTGTATTGACCATTGCACCCAGGGTTTATTTAGCCACCTGGCTGAATCTCTGCGGCCTCCCTATCCTCCTTCTTGTATGGTAAGAGTGTATTGACCATTGCACCCAGGGTTTATTTAGCCTCCTGGCTGAATCTCTGCTGCCTCCCTATCCTCCCTCTTGTATGGTAGGAGTGTATTGACCATTGCACCCAGGGTTTATTTAGCCACCTGGCTGAATCTCTGCGGCCTCCCTATCCTCCTTCTTGTATGGTAAGAGTGTATTGACCATTGCACCCAGGGTTTATTTAGCCACCTAGCTGAATCTCTGCGGCCTCCCTATCCTCCCTCTTGTATGGTAAGAGTGTATTGACCATTGACCCAGGGTTATTTGGCCTCCTAGCTGAATCTCTGCGGCCTCCCTATCCTCACTCTTGTATGGTAAGAGTGTATTGACCATTGCACCCAGGGTTTATTTAGCCACCTGGCTAAATCTCTGCGGCCTCCCTACCCTCCCTCTTTTATGGTAGGAGTGTATTGACCATTGCACCCAGGGATTATTTAACCACCTAGCTGAATCTCTGCGGCCTCCCTAACCTCCCTCTTGTATGGTAAGTGTGTGTATTGACCATTGCACCCAGGGTTTATTTAGCCACCTAGCTGAATCTCTGCGGCCTCCCTATCCTCCCTCTTGTATGGTAGGAATGTATTGACCATTGCACCCAGGGTTTATTTAGACACCTAGCTGAATCTCTGCGGCCTCCCTATCCTCCCTCTTGTATGGTAGGAGTGTATTGACCATTGCACCCAGGGTTTATTTAGCCACTTAGCTGAATCTCTGCAGCCTCCCTATCCTCCCTCTTGTTTTGTAGGTGTGTATTGACCATTGCACCCAGGGTTTCTTTAGCCACCTTGCTGAATCTCTGCAGCCTCCCTATCCTCCCTCTTGTTTTGTAGGTGTGTATTGACCATTGCACCCAGGGTTTCTTTAGCCACCTTGCTGAATCTCTGCAGCCTCCCTATCCTCCCTCTTGTTTTGTAGGTGTGTATTGCCCATTGCATCCAGGTTTATTTAGCCACCTAGCTGAATCTCTGCAGCCTCCCTATCCTCCCTCTTGTATGGTAAGAGTGTATTGCCCATTGCACCCAGGGTTTATTTAGCCACCTAGCTGAATCTCTGCGGCCTCCCTATCCTCCCTCTTGTATGGTAAGAGTGTATTGACCATTGCACCCAGGGTTATTTAGCCACCTGGCTGAATCTCTGCGGCCTCCCTACCCTCCCTCTTGTATGGTAAGAGTGTATTGACCATTGCACCCAGGGTTTATTTAGCCACCTAGCTGAATCTCTGCGGCCTCCCTATCCTCCCTCTTGTATGGTAGGAGTGTATTGCCCATTTCACCCAGGTTTATTTAGCCACCTAGCTGAATCTCTGCGGCCTCCCTATCCTCCCTCTTGTATGGTAGGAGTGTATTGACCATTGCACCCAGGGTTTATTTAGCCACCTAGCTGAATCTCTGCGGCCTCCATATCCTCCCTGTTGTATGGTAAGAGTGTATTGACCATTGCACCCAGGTTTATTTAGTCACCTAGCTGAATATCTTCGGCCTCCATATCCTCCCTGTTGTATGGTAAGAGTGGATTGACCATTGCACCCAGGGTTTATTTAGTCACCTAGCTGAATATCTTAAGCCTCCCTATCCTCCCTCTTTTATGGTAGGAATGTATTGACCATTGCACCCAGGGTTTATTTAGCCACCTAGTTGGAACGCTGCGGCCTCCCTATCCTCCCTCTTTTATGGTAAGAGTGTATTAACCATTGCACCCAGGGTTTATTTAGCCACCTAGCTGAATCTCTGCAGCCTCCCTATCCTCCCTCTTGTATGGTAGGAGTGTATTGACCATTGCACCCAGGGTTTATTTAGCCTCCTGGCTGAATCTCTGCGGCCTCCCTATCCTCCCTCTTTTATGGTAGGAATGTATTGACCATTGCACCCAGGGTTTATTTAGCCACCTAGTTGGAACGCTGCGGCCTCCCTATCCTCCCTCTTTTATGGTAAGAGTGTATTAACCATTGCACCCAGGGTTTATTTAGCCACCTAGCTGAATCTCTGCAGCCTCCCTATCCTCCCTCTTGTATGGTAGGAGTGTATTGACCATTGCACCCAGGGTTTATTTAGCCACCTAGCTGAATCTCTGCGGCCTCCCTATCCTCCCTCTTGTATGGTAAGAGTGTATTGACCATTGCACCCAGGTTTATTTAGCCTCCTGGCTGAATCTTAGCGGCCTCCCTATCCTGCCTCTTGTATGGTAAGAGTGTATTGCCCATTGCACCCAGGGTTTTTTTAGCCACCTAGCTGAATCTCTGCGGCCTCCCTATCCTGCCTCTTGTATGGTAAGAGTGTATTGCCCATTGCACCCAGGGTTTATTTAGCCACCTAGCTGAATCTCTGCGGCCTCCCTATCTTCCCTCTTGTATGGTAGGAGTGTTTTGACCATTGCACCCAGGTTTTTTTTAGCCAGCTAGCTGAATCTCTGCGGCCTCCCTACCCTCCCTCTTGTATGGTAGGAGTGTATTGACCATTGCACCCAGGGTTATTTAGCCACCTAGCTGAATCTCTGCGGCCTCCCTATCCTCCCTCTTGTATGGTAAGAGTGTATTGACCATTGCACCCAGGGTTTATTTAGCCACCAAGCTGAATCTCTGCGGCCTCCCTATCCTCCCTCTTGTATGGTAGGAGTGTATTGACCATTGCACCCAGGTTTATTTAGCCACCTAGCTGAATCTCTGCGGCCTCCCTATCCTGCTTCTTGTATGGTAGGAATGTATTGCCCATTGCACCCAGGGTTTATTTAGCCACCTAGCTGAATCTCTGCGGCCTCCTTAACCTCCCTCTTGTATGGTAAGAGTTTATTGCCCATTGCACCCAGGGTTTATTTAGCCACCTAGCTGAATCTCTGCGGCTTCCCTATCCTGCCTCTTGTATGGTAGGAGTGTATTGACCATTGCACCCAGGGTTTCTTTAGCCACCTAGCTGAATCTCTGCGGCCTCCCTATCCTCACTCTTGTATGGTAAGAGTGTATTGTCCATTGCACCCAGGGTTTATTTAGCCACCTAGCTGAATCTCTGCAGCCTCCCTATCCTCCCTCTTGTATGGTAGGAGTGTATTGACCATTGCACCCAGGGTTTATTTAGCCACCTAGCTGAATCTCTGCGGCCTCCCTATCCTCCCTCTTGTATGGTAAGAGTGTATTGACCATTGCATCCAGGGTTTATTTAGCCTCCTGGCTGAATCTCTGCGGCCTCCCTATCCTCCCTCTTTTATGGTAGGAATGTATTGACCATTGCACCCAGGGTTTATTTAGCCACCTAGTTGGAACGCAGCGGCCTCCCTATCCTCCCTCTTGTATGGTGAGAGTGTATTGCCCCTTGCACCCAGGGTTTATTTAGCCACCTAGCTGAATCTCTGTGGCCTCCCTATCCTCCCTCTTGTATGGTAAGAGTGTATTGCCCATTGCACCCAGGTTTATTTAGCCACCTAGCTGAATCTCTGCGGCCTCCCTATCCTCCCTCTTGTATGGTAGGAGTGTATTGACCATTGCACCCAGGGTTTCTTTAGCCACCTAGCTGAATCTCTACGGCCTCCCTATCCTCCCTCTTGTATGGTAAGAGTGTATTGTCCATTGCACCCAGGGTTTATTTAGCCACCTAGCTGAATCTCTGCAGCCTCCCTATCCTCCCTCTTGTATGGTAGGAGTGTATTGACCATTGCACCCAGGGTTTATTTAGCCTCCTGGCTGAATCTCTGCGGCCTCCCTATCCTCCCTCTTTTATGGTAGGAATGTATTGACCATTGCACCCAGGGTTTATTTAGCCACCTAGTTGGAACGCTGCGGCCTCCCTATCCTCCCTCTTTTATGGTAAGAGTGTATTAACCATTGCACCCAGGGTTTATTTAGCCTCCTAGCTGAATCTCTGCAGCCACCATATCCTCCCTCTTGTATGGTAGGAGTGTATTGACCATTGCACCCAGGGTTTATTTAGCCTCCTGGCTGAATCTCTGCGGCCTCCCTATCCTCCCTCTTTTATAGTAGGAATGTATTGACCATTGCACCCAGGGTTTATTTAGCCACCTAGTTGGAACGCTGCGGCCTCCCTATCCTCCCTCTTTTATGGTAAGAGTGTATTAACCATTGCACCCAGGGTTTATTTAGCCACCTAGCTGAATCTCTGCAGCCTCCCTATCCTCCCTCTTGTATGGTAGGAGTGTTTTGACCATTGCACCCAGGGTTTATTTAGCCACCTAGCTGAATCTCTGCGGCCTCCCTATCCTCCCTCTTGTATGGTAGGAGTGTATTGACCATTGCACCCAGGGTTATTTAGCCACCTAGCTGAATCTTTGCGGCCTCCCTATCCTCCCTCTTGTATGGTAGGAGTGTATTAACCATTGCACCCAGGGTTATTTAGCCTCCTGGCTGAATCTCAGCGGCCTCCCTATCCTCCCTCTTGTATGGTAGGAGTGTATTGCCCATTGCACCCAGGTTTTTTTTAGCCACCTAGCTGAATCTCTGCGGCCTCCCTATCCTCCCTCTTGTATGGTAGGAGTGTATTGACCATTGCACCCAGGTTTATTTAGCCACCTAGCTGAATCTCTGCGGCCTCCCTATCCTCCCTCTTGTATGGTAGGAGTGTATTGACCATTGCACCCAGGTTTATTTAGCCACCTAGCTGAATCTCTGCGGCCTCCCTATCCTACCTCTTGTATGGTAGGAATGTATTGCCCATTGCACCCAGGGTTTATTTAGCCACCTAGCTGAATCTCTGCGGCCTCCCTAACCTCCCTCTTGTATGGTAGGAGTGTATTGACCATTGCACCCAGGGTTATTTAGCCACCTAGCTGAATCTCTGCGGCCTCCCTAACCTCCCTCTTGTATGGTAGGAGTGTATTGACCATTGCACCCAGGGTTATTTAGCCACCTAGCTGAATCTCTGCGGCCTCCCTATCCTCCCTCTTGTATGGTAGGAGTGTATTGACCATTGCATCCAGGGTTTATTTAGCCTCCTGGCTGAATCTCTGCGGCCTCCCTATCCTCCCTCTTGTATGGTAAGAGTGTATTGACCATTGCACCCAGGGTTTATTTAGCCACCTAGCTGAATCTCTGCGGCCTCCCTATCCTCCCTCTTGTATGGTAAGAGTGTATTGACCATTGCACCCAGGGTTTATTTAGCCACCTAGCTGAATCTCTGCGGCCTCCCTATCCTCCCTCTTGTATGGTAAGAGTGTATTGCCCATTGCACCCAGGTTTATTTAGCCACCTAGCTGAATCTCTGAGGCCTCCCTATCCTCCCTCTTGTATGGTAAGAGTGTATTGACCATTGCACCCAGGGTTTATTTAGCCTCCTGGCTGAATCTCTGCGGCCTCCCTAACCTCCCTCTTGTATGGTAGGAGTGTATTGACCATTGACCCCATGGTTTATTTAGCCACCTAGCTGAATCTCTGCGGCCTCCCTATCCTGCCTCTTGTATGGTAAGAGTGTATTGACCATTGCACCCAGGGTTTATTTAGCCTCCTGGCTGAATCTCTGCGGCCTCCCTATCCTCCCTCTTGTATGGTAAGAGTGTATTGCCCATTGCACCCAGGGTTTATTTAGCCACCTAGCTGAATCTCTGCGGCCTCCCTATCCTGCCTCTTGTATGGTAAGAGTGTATTGACCATTGCACCCAGGGTTTATTTAGCCTCCTGGCTGAATCTCTGCGGCCTCCCTAACCTCCCTCTTGTATGGTAGGAGTGTATTGACCATTGACCCCAGGGTTTATTTAGCCACCTAGCTGAATCTCTGCGGCCTCCCTATCCTCCCTCTTGTATGGTAGGAGTGTATTGACCATTGCACCCAGGGTTTATTTAGCCACCTAGCTGAATCTCTGCGGCCTCCCTATCCTGCCTTTTGTATGGTAAGAGTGTATTGACCATTGCACCCAGGGTTTATTTAGCCACCTAGCTGAATCTCTGCGGCCTCCCTATCCTGCCTCTTTTATGGTAAGAGTGTATTGCCCATTGCACCCAGGTTTATTTATCCACCTAGCTGAATCTCTACGGCCTCCCTATCCTCCCTCTTGTATGGTAAGAGTGTATTGACCATTGCACCCAGGGTTTATTTAGCCACCTGGCTGAATCTCTGCGGCCTCCCTATCCTGCCTCTTGTATGGTAAGAGTGTATTGCCCATTGCACCCAGGGTTTATTTAGCCACCTAGCTGAATCTCTGCGGCCTCCCTATCCTCCCTCTTGTATGGTAAGAGTGTATTGACCATTGCACCCAGGGTTTATTTAGCCAACTAGCTGAATCTCTGCGGCCTCCCTATCCTCCCTCTTGTATGGTAGGAGTGTATTGACCATTGCACCCAAGGTTTATTTAGCCACCTAGCTGAATCTCTGCGGCCTCCCTATCCTCCCTCTTGTATGGTAGGAGTGTATTGACCATTGCACCCAGGGTTTATTTAGCCACCTGGCTGAATCTCTGCGGCCTCCCTATCCTCCCTCTTGTATGGTAGGAGTGTATTGACCATTCCACTCAACGTTTATTTAGCCACCTAGCTGAATCTCTGCGGCCTCCCTATCCTCCCTCTTGTATGGTAAGAGTGTATTGCCCATTGCACCCAGGTTTATTTAGCCACCTAGCTGAATCTCTGCGGCCTCCCTATCCTCCCTCTTGTATGGTAAGAGTGTATTGACCATTGCACCCAGGGTTTATTTAGCCACCTAGCTGAATCTCTGCGGCCTCCCTATCCTCCCTCTTGTATGGTAGGAGTGTATTGACCATTGCACCCAGGGTTTATTTAGCCACCTAGCTGAATCTCTGCGGCCTCCCTATCCTCCCTCTTGTATGGTAATAGTGTATTGACCATTGACCCAGGGTTTATTTAGCCACCTAGCTGAATCTCTGCGGCCTCCCTATCCTCCCTCTTGTATGGTAGGAGTGTATTGCCCATTGCACCCAGGTTTATTTAGCCACCTAGCTGAATCTCTGCGGCCTCCCTATCCTCCCTCTTGTATGGTAAGAGTGTTTTGACCATTGACCCAGGGTTTATTTAGCCACCTAGCTGAATCTCTGCGGCCTCCCTATCCTCCCTCTTGTATGTTAAGAGTGTATTGCCCATTGCACCCAGGGTTTATTTAGCCACCTAGCTGAATCTCTGCGGCCTCCCTATCCTGCCTCTTGTATGGTAGGAGTGTATTGCCCATTGCACCCAGGGTTTATTTAGCCTCCTGGCTAAATCTCTGCGGCCTCCCTAACCTCCCTCTTGTATGGTAGGAGTGTATTGACCATTGACCCCAGGGTTTATTTAGCCACCTAGCTGAATCTCTGCGGCCTCCCTATCCTCCCTCTTGTATGGTAGGAGTGTATTGACCATTGCACCCAGGGTTTATTTAGCCACCTAGCTGAATCTCTGCGGCCTCCCTATCCTGCCTCTTGTATGGTAAGAGTGTATTGACCATTGACCCAGGGTTTATTTAGCCACCTGGCTGAATCTCTGTGACCTCCCTACCCTCCCTCTTGTATGGTAGGAGTGTATTGACCATTGACCCAGGTTTATTTAGCCACCTAGCTGAATCTCTGCGGCCTCCCTATCCTGCCTCTTTTATGGTAAGAGTGTATTGACCATTGCACCCAGGTTTATTTAGCCACCTAGCTGAATCTCTGCGGCCTCCCTATCCTCCCTCTTGTATGGTAGGAGTGTATTGCCCCTTGCACCCAGGTTTATTTAGCCACCTAGCTGAATCTCTGCGGCCTCCCTATCCTCCCTCTTGTATGGTAGGAGTGTATTGACCATTGCACCCAGGGTTTATTTAGCCATCTAGCTGAATCTCTGCGGCCTCCCTACCCTCCCTCTTGTATGGTAGGAGTGTATTGCCCATTGCACCCAGGTTTATTTAGCCACCTAGCTGAATCTCTGCGGCCTCCCTATCCTGCCTCTTTTATGGTAAGAGTGTATTGCCCATTGCACCCAGGTTTATTTAGCCACCTAGCTGAATCTCTGCGGCCCCCCTTTCCTGCCTCTTGTATGGTAGGAGTGTATTGCCCATTGCAACCAGGGTTATTTAGCCTCCTAGCTGATTCTCTGCAGCCTCCCTATCCTGCCTCTTGTATGATAGGAGTGTATTGACCATTGCACCCAGGGTTATTTAGCCACCTAGCTGAATCTCTGCGGCCTCCCTATCCTCCCTCTTGTATGGTAAGAGTGTATTGCCCATTGCACCCAGGGTTTATTTAGCCACCTAGCTGAATCTCTGCGGCCCCCCTATCCTGCCTCTTTTATGGTAAGAGTGTATTGACCATTGCACCCAGGGTTTATTTAGCCACCTAGCTGAATCTCTGCGGCCCCCCTATCCTGCCTCTTTTATGGTAAGAGTGTATTGCCCATTGCACCCAGGGTTATTTAGCCACCTAGCTGAATCTCTGCGGCCTCCCTATCCTCCCTCTTGTATGGTAAGAGTGTATTGACCATTGCACCCAGGGTTTATTTAACCACCTAGCTGAATCTTTGCGGCCTCCCTATCCTCCCTCTTGTATGGTAAGAGTGTATTGCCCATTGCACCCAGGTTTATTTAGCCACCTAGCTGAAGCTCTGCGGCCTCCCTATCCTTGTATGGTAGGAGTGTATTGCCCATTGCACCCAGGGTTTATTTAGCCACCTAGGTGAATCTCTGCGGCCTCCCTATCCTCCCTCTTGTATGGTAGGAGTGTATTGCCCATTGCACCCAGGGTTTATTTAGCCACCTAGCTGAATCTCTGCGGCCTCCCTATCCTGCCTCTTGTATAGTAAGAGTGTATTGACCATTGCACCCAGGGTTTATTTAGCCACCTAGCTGAATCTCTGCGGCCTCCCTATCCTCCCTCTTGTATGGTAAGAGTGTATTGCCCATTGCACCCAGGGTTTATTTAGCCACCTAGCTGAATCTCTGCGGCCTCCCTATCCTCCCTCTTGTATGGTAGGGGTGTATTGCCCATTGCACCCAGGTTTATTTAGCCACCTAGCTGAATCTCTGCGGCCCCCCTATCCTCCCTCTTGTATGGTAAGAATGTATTGACCATTGCACCCAGGGTTTATTTAGCCTCCTGGCTGAATCTCTGCGGCCTCCCTAACCTCCCTCTTGTATGGAAAGAATGTATTGACCATTGCACCCAGGGTTTATTTAGCCTCCTGGCTGAATCTCTGCGGCCTCCCTATCCTGCCTCCTGTATGGTAGGAGTGTATTGACCATTGCACCCAGGGTTTATTTAGCCTCCTGGCTGAATCTCTGCCGCCTCCCTACCCTCCCTCTTGTATGGTAGGAGTGTATTGACCATTGCACCCAGGGTTATTTAGCCACCTAGCTGAATCTCTGCGGCCTCCCTATCCTCCCTCTTGTATGGTAGGAGTGTATTGCCCATTGCACCCAGGTTTATTTAGCCACCTAGCTGAATCTCTGCTGCCTCCCTATCATCCCTCTTGTATGGCAGGAGTGTATTGCCCATTGCACCCAGGGTTTATTTAGTCACCTAGCTGAATCTCTGCGGCCTCCCTATCCTCCCTCTTGTATGGTAGGAATGTATTGACCATTGCACCCAGGGTTTATTTAGCCACCTAGCTGAATCTCTGCGGCCTCCCTATCCTCCCTCTTGTATGGTAAGAGTGTATTGACCATTGCACCCTGGGTTTATTTAGCCTCCTGGCTGAATCTCTGCGGCCTCCCTATCCTCCCTCTTGTATTGTAGGAGTGTATTGCCCATTGCACACAGGTTTTATTTAGCCACCTAGCTGAATCTCTGCGGCCTCCCTATCCTCCCTCTTGTATGGTAAGAGTGTATTGACCATTGCACCCAGGGTTTATTTAGCCTCCTGGCTTAATCTCTGCGGCCTCCCTAACCTCCCTCTTGTATGGTAACAGTGTATTGACCATTGCACCCAGGGTTTATTTAGCCACCTAGCTGAATCTCTGCGGCCTCCCTATCCTGCCTCTTGTATGGTAAGAGTGTATTGACCATTGCACCCAGGGTTTATTTAGCCACCTAGCTGAATCTCTGCGGCCTCCCTATCCTCCCTCTTGTATGGTAAGAGTGTATTGCCCATTGCACCCAGGGTTTATTTAGCCACCTAGCTGAATCTCTGCGGCCTCCCTACCCTCCCTCTTGTATGGTAGGAGTGTATTGCCCATTACACCCAGGTTTATTTAGCCACCTAGCTGAATCTCTGCGGCCTCCCTATCCTCCCTCTTGTATGGTAGGAGTGTATTGCCCATTGCACCCAGGGTTTATTTAGCCACGTAGCTGAATCTCTGCGGCCCCCCTATCCTCCCTCTTGTATGGTAAGAATGTATTGACCATTGCACCCAGGGTTTATTTAGCCTCCTGGCTGAATCTCTGCGGCCTCCCTAACCTCCCTCTTGTATGGTAGGAGTGTATTGCCCATTGCACCCAGGGTTTATTTAGCCACCTAGCTGAATCTCTGCGGCCTCCCTATCCTCCCTCTTGTATGGTAAGAATGTATTGACCATTGCACCCAGGGTTTATTTAGCCTCCTGGCTGAATCTCTGCGGCCTCCCTATCCTGCCTCCTGTATGGTAAGAGTGTATTGACCATTGCACCCAGGGTTTATTTAGCCTCCTGGCTGAATCTCTGCCGCCTCCCTACCCTCCCTCTTGTATGGTAGTAGTGTATTGACCATTGCACCCAGAGTTTATTTAGCCACCTAGCTGAATCTCTGCGGCCTCCCTATCCTCCCTCTTGTATGGTAGGAGTGTATTGCCCATTGCACCCAGGGTTTATTTAGCCACCTAGCTGAATCTCTGCTGCCTCCCTATCCTCCCTCTTGTATGGCAGGAGTGTATTGCCCATTGCACCCAGGGTTTATTTAGTCACCTAGCTGAATCTCTGCGGCCTCCCTATCCTCCCTCTTGTATGGTAGGAATGTATTGACCATTGCACCCAGGGTTTATTTAGCCACCTAGCTGAATCTCTGCTGCCTCCCTATCCTCCCTCTTGTATGGCAGGAGTGTATTGCCCATTGCACCCAGGGTTTATTTAGTCACCTAGCTGAATCTCTGCGGCCTCCCTATCCTCCCTCTTGTATGGTAAGAGTGTATTGACCATTGCACCCAGGGTTTATTTAGCCACCTAGCTGAATCTCTGCGGCCTCCCTAACCTCCCTCTTGTATGGTAAGAGTGTATTGACCATTGCACCCAGGTTTATTTAGCCACCTAGCTGAATCTCTGCGGCCTCCCTATCCTCCCTCTTGTATGGTAGGAGTGTATTGCCCATTGCACCCAGGTTTATTTAGCCACCTAGCTGAATCTCTGCGGCCTCCCTATCCTCCCTCTTGTATGGTAGGAGTGTATTGACCATTGCACCCAGGGTTTATTTAGCCACCTAGCTGAATCTCTGTGGCCTCCCTATCCTCCCTCTTGTATGGTAAGAGTGTATTGCCCATTGCACCCAGATTTATTTAGCCACCTAGCTGAATCTCTGAGGCCTCCCTATCCTCCCTCTTGTATGGTAAGAGTGTATTGACCATTGCACCCAGGGTTTATTTAGCCACCTAGCTGAATCTCTGCGGCCTCCCTATCATCCCTCTTGTATGGTAGGAGTGTATTGACCATTGCACCCAGGGTTTATTTAGCCAGCTAGCTGAATCTCTGCGGCCTCCCTATCCTCCCTCTTGTATGGTAAGAGTGTATTGCCCATTGCACCCAGGTTTATTTAGCCACCTAGCTGAATCTCTGCGGCCTCCCTATCCTCCCTCTTGTATGGTAAGAGTGTATTGACCATTGCACCCAGGGTTTATTTAGCCACCTAGCTGAATCTCTGCGGCCTCCCTAACCTCCCTCTTGTATGGTAAGAGTGTATTGACCATTGCACCCAGGTTTATTTAGCCACCTAGCTGAATCTCTGCGGCCTCCCTATCCTCCCTCTTGTATGGTAGGAGTGTATTGCCCATTGCACCCAGGTTTATTTAGCCACCTAGCTGAATCTCTGCGGCCTCCCTATCCTCCCTCTTGTATGGTAGGAGTGTATTGACCATTGCACCCAGGGTTTATTTAGCCACCTAGCTGAATCTCTGTGGCCTCCCTATCCTCCCTCTTGTATGGTAAGAGTGTATTGCCCATTGCACCCAGATTTATTTAGCCACCTAGCTGAATCTCTGAGGCCTCCCTATCCTCCCTCTTGTATGGTAAGAGTGTATTGCCCATTGCACCCAGGTTTATTTAGCCACCTAGCTGAATCTCTGCGGCCTCCCTATCCTCCCGCTTGTATGGTAGGAGTGTATTGACCATTGCACCCAGGGTTTATTTAGCCACCTAGCTGAATCTCTGCGGCCTCCCTATCCTCCCTCTTGTATGGTAAGAGTGTATTGCCCATTGCACCCAGGTTTATTTAGCCACCTAGCTGAATCTCTGCGGCCTCCCTATCCTCCCTCTTGTATGGTAGGAGTGTATTGACCATTGCACCCAGGGTTTATTTAGCCACCTAGCTGAATCTCTGCTGCCTCCCTATCCTCCCTCTTGTATGGTAAGAGTGTATTGCCCATTGCACCCAGGTTTATTTAGCCACCTAGCTGAATCTCTGAGGCCTCCCTATCCTCCCTCTTGTATGGTAAGAGTGTATTGCCCATTGCACCCAGGGTTTATTTAGCCACCTAGCTGAATCTCTGCGGCCTCCCTATCCTCCCTCTTGTATGGTAAGAGTGTATTGCCCATTGCACCCAGGGTTTATTTAGCCACCTGGCTGAATCTCTGCGGCCTCCCTAACCTCCCTCTTGTATGGTAGGAGTGTATTGACCATTGACCCCAGGGTTTATTTAGCCACCTAGCTGAATCTCTGCGGCCTCCCTAACCTCCCTCTTGTATGGTAGGAGTGTATTGACCATTGCACCCAGGGTTTATTTAGCCACCTAGCTGAATCTCTGCGGCCTCCCTATCCTGCCTTTTGTATGGTAAGATTGTATTGACCATTGCACCCAGGGTTTATTTAGCCACCTAGCTGCATCTCTGCGGCCTCCCTCTTGTATGGTAGGAGTCTATTGCCCATTGCACCCAGGTTTATTTAGCCACCTAGCTGAATCTCTGCGGCCTCCCTATCCTGCCTCTTTTATGGTAAGAGTGTATTGCCCATTGCACCCAGGGTTTATTTAGCCACCTAGCTGAATCTCTGTGGCCTCCCTAACCTCCCTCTTGTATGGTAAGAGTGTATTGACCATTGCACCCAGGTTTATTTAGCCACCTAGCTGAATCTCTGCGGCCTCCCTATCCTCCCTCTTGTATGGTAGGAGTGTATTGCCCATTGCACCCAGGTTTATTTAGCCACCTAGCTGAATCTCTGCGGCCTCCCTATCCTCCCTCTTGTATGGTAGGAGTGTATTGACCATTGCACCCAGGGTTTATTTAGCCACCTAGCTGAATCTCTGCTGCCTCCCTATCCTCCCTCTTGTATGGTAAGAGTGTATTGCCCATTGCACCCAGGTTTATTTAGCCACCTAGCTGAATCTCTGAGGCCTCCCTATCCTCCCTCTTGTATGGTAAGAGTGTATTGACCATTGCACCCAGGGTTTATTTAGCCACCTAGCTGAATCTCTGCGGCCTCCCTATCCTCCCTCTTGTATGGTAAGAGTGTATTGCCCATTGCACCCAGGTTTATTTAGCCACCTAGCTGAATCTCTGCGGCCTCCCTATCTTCCCTCTTGTATGGTAAGAGTGTATTGCCCATTGCACCCAGGTTTATTTAGCCACCTAGCTGAATCTCTGCGGCCTCCCTATCCTCCCTCTTGTATGGTAAGAGTGTATTGCCCATTGCACCCAGGTTTATTTAGCCACCTAGCTGAATCTCTGCGGCCTCCCTATCTTCCCTCTTGTATGGTAAGAGTGTATTGCCCATTGCACCCAGGTTTATTTAGCCACCTAGCTGAATCTCTGCGGCCTCCCTATCCTCCCTCTTGTATGGTAAGAGTGTATTGCCCATTGCACCCAGGTTTATTTAGCCACCTAGCTGAATCTCTGAGGCCTCCCTATCCTCCCTCTTGTATGGTAAGAGTGTATTGACCATTGCACCCAGGGTTTATTTAGCCACCTAGCTGAATCTCTGCGGCCTCCCTATCCTCCCTCTTGTATGGTAAGAGTGTATTGACCATTGCACCCAGGGTTTATTTAGCCACCTAGCTGAATCTCTGCGGCCTCCCTATCCTCCCTCTTGTATGGTAAGAGTGTATTGCCCATTGCACCCAGGTTTATTTAGCCACCTAGCTGAATCTCTGAGGCCTCCCTATCCTCCCTCTTGTATGGTAAGAGTGTATTGACCATTGCACCCAGGGTTTATTTAGCCACCTAGCTGAATCTCTGCGGCCTCCCTATCCTCCCTCTTGTATGGTAAGAGTGTATTGACCATTGACCCAGGGTTTATTTAGCCACCTAGCTGAATCTCTGCGGCCTCCCTATCCTCCCTCTTGTATGGTAAGAGTGTATTGCCCATTGCACCCAGGGTTTATTTAGCCACCTAGCTGAATCTCTGCGGCCTCCCTATCCTGCCTCTTGTATGGTAAGAGTGTATTGACCATTGCACCCAGGGTTTATTTAGCCTCCTGGCTGAATCTCTGCGGCCTCCCTAACCTCCCTCTTGTATGGTAGGAGTGTATTGACCATTGACCCCAGGGTTTATTTACCACCTAGCTGAATCTCTGCGGCCTCCCTATCCTCCCTCTTGTATGGTAGGACTGTATTGACCATTGCACCCAGGGTTTATTTAGCCACCTAGCTGAATCTCTGCAGCCTCCCTATCCTCCCTCTTGTATGGTAAGAGTGTATTGCCCATTGCACCCAGGTTTATTTAGCCACCTAGCTGAATCTCTGAGGCCTCCCTATCCTCCCTCTTGTATGGTAAGAGTGTATTGACCATTGACCCAGGGTTTATTTAGCCACCTAGCTGAATCTCTGCGGCCTCCCTATCCTCCCTCTTGTATGGTAAGAGTGTATTGCCCATTGCACCCAGGGTTTATTTAGCCTCCTGGCTGAATCTCTGCGGCCTCCCTATCCTGCCTCTTGTATGGTAAGAGTGTATTGACCATTGCACCCAGGGTTTATTTAGCCTCCTGGCTGAATCTCTGCGGCCTCCCTAACCTCCCTCTTGTATGGTAGGAGTGTATTGATCATTGACCCCAGGGTTTATTTACCACCTAGCTGAATCTCTGCGGCCTCCCTATCCTCCCTCTTGTATGGTAAGAGTGTATTGACCATTGCACCCAGGGTTTATTTAGCCACCTAGCTGAATCTCTGCGGCCTCCCTATCCTCCCTCTTGTATGGTAAGAGTGTATTGACCATTGCACCCAGGTTTATTTAGCCACCTAGCTGAATCTCTGAGGCCTCCCTATCCTCCCTCTTGTATGGTAAGAGTGTATTGCCCATTGCACCCAGGTTTATTTAGCCACCTGGCTGAATCTCTGCATTCTCCCTATCCTCCCTCTTGTATGGTAGGAGTGTATTGACCATTGCACCCAGGGTTTATTTAGCCACCTAGCTGAATCTCTGCGGCCTCCCTACCCTCCCTCTTGTATGGTAGGAGTGTATTGACCATTGCACCCAGGGTTTATTTAGCCACCTAGCTGAATCTCTGCGGCCTCCCTACCCTCCCTCTTGTATGGTAGGAGTGTATTGACCATTGCACCCAGGGTTTATTTAGCCACCTAGCTGAATCTCTGCGGCCTCCCTATCCTCCCTCTTGTATGGTAGGAGTGTATTGCCCATTACACCCAGGTTTATTTAGCCACCTAGCTGAATATCTGCGGCCTCCCTATCCTGCCTCTTTTATGGTAAGAGTGTATTGCCCATTGCACCCAGGTTTATTTAGCCACCTAGCTGAATCACTGCAGCCTCCCTATCCTGCCTCTTGTATGGTAGGAGTGTATTGACCCTTGCACCCAGGGTTATTTAGCCACCTAGTTGAATCTCTGCGGCCTCCCTATCCTCCCTCTTGTATGGTAAGAGTGTATTGCCCATTGCACCCAGGTTTATTTAGCCACCTAGCTGAATCTCTGCGGCCTCCCTATCCTGCCTCTTGTATGGTAGGAGTGTATTTACCCTTGCACCCAGGGTTATTTAGCCACCTAGTTGAATCTCTGCGGCCTCCCTATCCTCCCTCTTGTATGGTAAGAGTGTATTGACCATTGCACCCAGGGTTTATTTAGCCACATAGCTGAATCTCTGCTGCCTCCCTATCCTCCCTCTTGTATGGTAAGAGTGTATTGACCATTGCACCCAGGGTTTATTTAGCCAACTAGCTGAATCTCTGCGGCCTCCCTATCCTCCCTCTTGTATGGTAAGAGTGTATTGCCCATTGCACCCAGGTTTATTTAGCCACCTAACTGAATCTCTGAGGCCTCCCTATCCTCCCTCTTGTATGGTAAGAGTGAATTGACCATTGACCCAGGGTTTATTTAGCCACCTAGCTGAATCTCTGCGGCCTCCCTATCCGCCCTCTTGTATGGTAAGAGTGAATTGACCATTGACCCAGGGTTTATTTAGCCACCTAGCTGAATCTCTGCGGCCTCCCTATCCTCCCTCTTGTATGGTAAGAGTGAATTGACCATTGACCCAGGGTTTATTTAGCCACCTAGCTGAATCTCTGCGGCCTCCCTATCCGCCCTCTTGTATGGTAAGAGTGTATTGACCATTGCACCCAGGGTTTATTTAGCCTCCTGGCTGAATCTCTGCGGCCTCCCTAACCTCCCTCTTGTATGGTAGGAGTGTATTGACCATTGACCCCAGGGTTTATTTAGCCACCTAGCTGAATCTCTGCGGCCTCCCTATCCTGCCTCTTGTATGGTAAGAGTGTATTGACCATTGCACCCAGGGTTTATTTAGCCTCCTGGCTGAATCTCTGCGGCCTCCCTATCCTCCCTCTTGTATGGTAAGAGTGTATTGCCCATTGCACCCAGGGTTTATTTAGCCACCTAGCTGAATCTCTGCGGCCTCCCTATCCTGCCTCTTGTATGGTAAGAGTGTATTGACCATTGCACCCAGGGTTTATTTAGCCTCCTGGCTGAATCTCTGCGGCCTCCCTAACCTCCCTCTTGTATGGTAGGAGTGTATTGACCATTGACCCCAGGGTTTATTTAGCCACCTAGCTGAATCTCTGCGGCCTCCCTATCCTCCCTCTTGTATGGTAGGAGTGTATTGACCATTGCACCCCGGGTTTATTTAGCCACCTAGCTGAATCTCTGCGGCCTCCCTATCCTGCCTTTTGTATGGTAAGAGTGTATTGACCATTGCACCCAGGGTTTATTTAGCCACCTAGCTGAATCTCTGCGGCCTCCCTATCCTCCCTCTTGTATGGTAAGAGTGTATTGCCCATTGCACCCAGGGTTTATTTAGCCACCTAGCTGAATCTCTGCGGCCTCCCTATCCTGCCTCTTGTATGGTAAGAGTGTATTGACCATTGCACCCAGGGTTTATTTAGCCTCCTGGCTGAATCTCTGCGGCCTCCCTAACCTCCCTCTTGTATGGTAGGAGTGTATTGACCATTGACCCCAGGGTTTATTTACCACCTAGCTGAATCTCTGCGGCCTCCCTATCCTCCCTCTTGTATGGTAAGAGTGTATTGACCATTGCACCCAGGGTTTATTTAGCCACCTAGCTGAATCTCTGCGGCCTCCCTATCCTCCCTCTTGTATGGTAAGAGTGTATTGACCATTGCACCCAGGTTTATTTAGCCACCTAGCTGAATCTCTGAGGCCTCCCTATCCTCCCTCTTGTATGGTAGGAGTGTATTGACCATTGCACCCAGGGTTTATTTAGCCACCTAGCTGAATCTCTGCGGCCTCCCTACCCTTCCTCTTGTATGGTAGGAGTGTATTGACCATTGCACCCAGGGTTTATTTGGCCACCTAGCTGAATCTCTGCGGCCTCCCTATCCTCCCTCTTGTATGGTAGGAGTGTATTGCCCATTGCACCCAGGGTTATTTAGCCACCTAGCTGAATCTCTGCGGCCTCCCTACCCTTCCTCTTGTATGGTAGGAGTGTATTGACCATTGCACCCAGGGTTTATTTGGCCACCTAGCTGAATCTCTGCGGCCTCCCTATCCTCCCTCTTGTATGGTAGGAGTGTATTGCCCATTACACCCAGGTTTATTTAGCCACCTAGCTGAATATCTGCGGCCTCCCTATCCTGCCTCTTTTATGGTAAGAGTGTATTGCCCATTGCACCCAGGTTTATTTAGCCACCTGGCTGAATCTCTGCGGCCCCCCTTTCCTGCCTCTTGTATGGTAAGAGTGTATTGCCCATTGCAACCAGGGTTTATTTAGCCACCTAGCTGAATCTCTGCAGCCTCCCTATCCTGCCTCTTGTATGGTAGGAGTGTATTGACCCTTGCACCCAGGGTTATTTAGCCACCTAGTTGAATCTCTGCGGCCTCCCTATCCTGCCTCTTGTATGGTAGGAGTGTATTGACCCTTGCACCCAGGGTTATTTAGCCACCTAGTTGAATCTCTGCGGCCTCCCTATCCTCCCTCTTGTATGGTAAGAGTGTATTGACCATTGCACCCAGGGTTTATTTAGCCACATAGCTGAATCTCTGCTGCCTCCCTATCCTCCCTCTTGTATGGTAGGAGTGTATTGACCATTGCACCCAGGGTTTATTTAGCCAACTAGCTGAATCTCTGCGGCCTCCCTATCCTCCCTCTTGTATGGTAAGAGTGTATTGACCATTGCACCCAGGGTTTATTTAGCCACCTAGCTGAATCTCTGCGGCCTCCCTATCCTCCCTCTTGTATGGTAAGAGTGAATTGACCATTGACCCAGGGTTTATTTAGCCACCTAGCTGAATCTCTGCGGCCTCCCTATCCGCCCTCTTGTATGGTAAGAGTGTATTGACCATTGCACCCAGGGTTTATTTAGCCTCCTGGCTGAATCTCTGCGGCCTCCCTAACCTCCCTCTTGTATGGTAGGAGTGTATTGACCATTGACCCCAGGGTTTATTTAGCCACCTAGCTGAATCTCTGCGGCCTCCCTATCCTGCCTCTTGTATGGTAAGAGTGTATTGACCATTGCACCCAGGGTTTATTTAGCCTCCTGGCTGAATCTCTGCGGCCTCCCTATCCTCCCTCTTGTATGGTAAGAGTGTATTGCCCATTGCACCCAGGGTTTATTTAGCCACCTAGCTGAATCTCTGCGGCCTCCCTATCCTGCCTCTTGTATGGTAAGAGTGTATTGACCATTGCACCCAGGGTTTATTTAGCCTCCTGGCTGAATCTCTGCGGCCTCCCTAACCTCCCTCTTGTATGGTAGGAGTGTATTGACCATTGACCCCAGGGTTTATTTAGCCACCTAGCTGAATCTCTGCGGCCTCCCTATCCTCCCTCTTGTATGGTAGGAGTGTATTGACCATTGCACCCCGGGTTTATTTAGCCACCTAGCTGAATCTCTGCGGCCTCCCTATCCTCCCTCTTGTATGGTAGGAGTGTATTGACCATTGCACCCAGGGTTTATTTAGCCACCTAGCTGAATCTCTGCGGCCTCCCTATCCTGCCTCTTTTATGGTAAGAGTGTATTGCCCATTGCACCCAGGTTTATTTAGCCACCTAGCTGAATCTCTACGGCCTCCCTATCCTCCCTCTTGTATGGTAAGAGTGTATTGACCATTGCACCCAGGGTTTATTTAGCCACCTGGCTGAATCTCTGCGGCCTCCCTATCCTGCCTCTTGTATGGTAAGAGTGTATTGCCCATTGCACCCAGGGTTTATTTAGCCACCTAGCTGAATCTCTGCGGCCTCCCTATCCTCCCTCTTGTATGGTAGGAGTGTATTGACCATTGCACCCAGGGTTTATTTAGCCAACTAGCTGAATCTCTGCGGCCTCCCTATCCTCCCTCTTGTATGGTAAGAGTGTATTGCCCATTGCACCCAGGTTTATTTAGCCACCTAGCTGAATCTCTGCGGCCTCCCTATCCTCCCTCTTGTATGGTAAGAGTGTATTGACCATTGCACCCAAGGTTTATTTAGCCACCTAGCTGAATCTTTGCGGCCTCCCTATCCTCCCTCTTGTATGGTAGGAGTGTATTGACCATTGCACCCAGGGTTTATTTAACCACCTGGCTGAATCTCTGCGGCCTCCCTATCCTCCCTCTTGTATGGTAGGAGTGTATTGACCATTGCACCCAAGGTTTATTTAGCCACCTAGCTGAATCTCTGCGGCCTCCCTATCCTCCCTCTTGTATGGTAGGAGTGTATTGACCATTGCACCCAGGGTTTATTTAACCACCTGGCTGAATCTCTGCGGCCTCCCTATCCTCCCTCTTGTATGGTAGGAGTGTATTGACCATTGCACCCATCTTTATTTTGCCACCTAGCTGAATCTCTGCGGCCTCCCTATCCTCCCTCTTGTATGGTAAGAGTGTATTGACCATTGCACCCAGGGTTTATTTAGCCACCTAGCTGAATCTCTGCGGCCTCCCTATCCTCCCTCTTGTATGGTAGGAGTGTATTGACCATTGCACCTAGGGTTTATTTAGCCACCTAGCTGAATCTCTGCGGCCTCCCTATCCTCCCTCTTGTATGGTAAGAGTGTATTGCCCATTGCACCCAGGTTTATTTAGCCACCTAGCTGAATCTCTGCGGCCTCCCTATCCTCCCTCTTGTATGGTAAGAGTGTATTGACCATTGCACCCAGGGTTTATTTAGCCACCTAGCTGAATCTCTGCAGCCTCCCCATCCTCCCTCTTGTATGGTAGGAGTGTATTGACCATTGCACGCAGGGTTTAATTAGCCACCTAGCTGAATCTCTGCGGCCTCCCTATCCTCCCTCTTGTATGGTAAGAGTATATTGCCCATTGACCCAGGGTTTATTTAGCCACCTAGCTGAATCTCTGCGGCCTCCCTATCCTCCCTCTTGTATGGTAGGAGTGTATTGCCCATTGCACCCAGGGTTTATTTAGCCTCCTGGCTGAATCTCTGCGGCCTCCCTAACCTCCCTCTTGTATGGTAGGAGTGTATTGACCATTGACCCCAGGGTTTATTTAGCCACCTAGCTGAATCTCTGCAGCCTCCCCATCCTCCCTCTTGTATGGTAGGAGTGTATTGACCATTGCACGCAGGGTTTAATTAGCCACCTAGCTGAATCTCTGCGGCCTCCCTATGCTCCCTCTTGTATGGTAGGAGTGTATTGACCATTGCACCCAGGGTTTATTTAGCCACCTAGCTGAATCTCTGCGGCCTCCCTATCCTGCCTCTTGTATGGTAAGAGTGTATTGACCATTGACCCAGGGTTTATTTAGCCACCTGGCTGAATCTCTGTGACCTCCCTACCCTCCCTCTTGTATGGTAGGAGTGTATTGACCATTGACCCAGGTTTATTTAGCCACCTAGCTGAATCTCTGCGGCCTCCCTATCCTCCCTCTTGTATGGTAAGAGTGTATTGCCCATTGCACCCAGGTTTATTTAGCCACCTAGCTGAATCTCTGAGGCCTCCCTATCCTCCCTCTTGTATGGTAAGAGTGTATTGACCATTGCACCCAGGGTTTATTTAGCCACCTAGCTGAATCTCTGCGGCCTCCCTATCCTCCCTCTTGTATGGTAAGAGTGTATTGACCATTGACCCAGGGTTTATTTAGCCACCTAGCTGAATCTCTGCGGCCTCCCTATCCTCCCTCTTGTATGGTAAGAGTGTATTGCCCATTGCACCCAGGGTTTATTTAGCCACCTAGCTGAATCTCTGCGGCCTCCCTATCCTGCCTCTTGTATGGTAAGAGTGTATTGACCATTGCACCCAGGGTTTATTTAGCCTCCTGGCTGAATCTCTGCGGCCTCCCTAACCTCCCTCTTGTATGGTAGGAGTGTATTGACCATTGACCCCAGGGTTTATTTACCACCTAGCTGAATCTCTGCGGCCTCCCTATCCTCCCTCTTGTATGGTAGGAGTGTATTGACCATTGCACCCAGGGTTTATTTAGCCACCTAGCTGAATCTCTGCAGCCTCCCTATCCTCCCTCTTGTATGGTAAGAGTGTATTGCCCATTGCACCCAGGTTTATTTAGCCACCTAGCTGAATCTCTGAGGCCTCCCTATCCTCCCTCTTGTATGGTAAGAGTGTATTGACCATTGACCCAGGGTTTATTTAGCCACCTAGCTGAATCTCTGCGGCCTCCCTATCCTCCCTCTTGTATGGTAAGAGTGTATTGCCCATTGCACCCAGGGTTTATTTAGCCACCTAGCTGAATCTCTGCGGCCTCCCTATCCTGCCTCTTGTATGGTAAGAGTGTATTGACCATTGCACCCAGGGTTTATTTAGCCTCCTGGCTGAATCTCTGCGGCCTCCCTAACCTCCCTCTTGTATGGTAGGAGTGTATTGACCATTGACCCCAGGGTTTATTTACCACCTAGCTGAATCTCTGCGGCCTCCCTATCCTCCCTCTTGTATGGTAAGAGTGTATTGACCATTGCACCCAGGGTTTATTTAGCCACCTAGCTGAATCTCTGCGGCCTCCCTATCCTCCCTCTTGTATGGTAAGAGTGTATTGACCATTGCACCCAGGTTTATTTAGCCACCTAGCTGAATCTCTGAGGCCTCCCTATCCTCCCTCTTGTATGGTAAGAGTGTATTGCCCATTGCACCCAGGTTTATTTAGCCACCTGGCTGAATCTCTGCATTCTCCCTATCCTCCCTCTTGTATGGTAGGAGTGTATTGACCATTGCACCCAGGGTTTATTTAGCCACCTGGCTGAATCTCTGCGGCCTCCCTACCCTCCCTCTTGTATGGTAGGAGTGTATTGACCATTGCACCCAGGGTTTATTTAGCCACCTAGCTGAATCTCTGCGGCCTCCCTATCCTCCCTCTTGTATGGTAGGAGTGTATTGCCCATTACACCCAGGTTTATTTAGCCACCTAGCTGAATATCTGCGGCCTCCCTATCCTGCCTCTTTTATGGTAAGAGTGTATTGCCCATTGCACCCAGGTTTATTTAGCCACCTGGCTGAATCTCTGCGGCCCCCCTTTCCTGCCTCTTGTATGGTAAGAGTGTATTGCCCATTGCACCCAGGTTTATTTAGCCACCTAGCTGAATCTCTGCAGCCTCCCTATCCTGCCTCTTGTATGGTAGGAGTGTATTGACCCTTGCACCCAGGGTTATTTAGCCACCTAGTTGAATCTCTGCGGCCTCCCTATCCTCCCTCTTGTATGGTAAGAGTGTATTGCCCATTGCACCCAGGTTTATTTAGCCACCTAGCTGAATCTCTGCGGCCTCCCTATCCTGCCTCTTGTATGGTAGGAGTGTATTTACCCTTGCACCCAGGGTTATTTAGCCACCTAGTTGAATCTCTGCGGCCTCCCTATCCTCCCTCTTGTATGGTAAGAGTGTATTGACCATTGCACCCAGGGTTTATTTAGCCACATAGCTGAATCTCTGCTGCCTCCCTATCCTCCCTCTTGTATGGTAAGAGTGTATTGACCATTGCACCCAGGGTTTATTTAGCCAACTAGCTGAATCTCTGCGGCCTCCCTATCCTCCCTCTTGTATGGTAAGAGTGTATTGCCCATTGCACCCAGGTTTATTTAGCCACCTAACTGAATCTCTGAGGCCTCCCTATCCTCCCTCTTGTATGGTAAGAGTGTATTGACCATTGCACCCAGGGTTTATTTAGCCACCTAGCTGAATCTCTGCGGCCTCCCTATCCTCCCTCTTGTATGGTAAGAGTGAATTGACCATTGACCCAGGGTTTATTTAGCCACCTAGCTGAATCTCTGCGGCCTCCCTATCCGCCCTCTTGTATGGTAAGAGTGTATTGACCATTGCACCCAGGGTTTATTTAGCCTCCTGGCTGAATCTCTGCGGCCTCCCTAACCTCCCTCTTGTATGGTAGGAGTGTATTGACCATTGACCCCAGGGTTTATTTAGCCACCTAGCTGAATCTCTGCGGCCTCCCTATCCTGCCTCTTGTATGGTAAGAGTGTATTGACCATTGCACCCAGGGTTTATTTAGCCTCCTGGCTGAATCTCTGCGGCCTCCCTATCCTCCCTCTTGTATGGTAAGAGTGTATTGCCCATTGCACCCAGGGTTTATTTAGCCACCTAGCTGAATCTCTGCGGCCTCCCTATCCTGCCTCTTGTATGGTAAGAGTGTATTGACCATTGCACCCAGGGTTTATTTAGCCTCCTGGCTGAATCTCTGCGGCCTCCCTAACCTCCCTCTTGTATGGTAGGAGTGTATTGACCATTGACCCCAGGGTTTATTTAGCCACCTAGCTGAATCTCTGCGGCCTCCCTATCCTCCCTCTTGTATGGTAGGAGTGTATTGACCATTGCACCCCGGGTTTATTTAGCCACCTAGCTGAATCTCTGCGGCCTCCCTATCCTGCCTTTTGTATGGTAAGAGTGTATTGACCATTGCACCCAGGGTTTATTTAGCCACCTAGCTGAATCTCTGCGGCCTCCCTATCCTCCCTCTTGTATGGTAAGAGTGTATTGCCCATTGCACCCAGGGTTTATTTAGCCACCTAGCTGAATCTCTGCGGCCTCCCTATCCTGCCTCTTGTATGGTAAGAGTGTATTGACCTTTGCACCCAGGGTTTATTTAGCCTCCTGGCTGAATCTCTGCGGCCTCCCTAACCTCCCTCTTGTATGGTAGGAGTGTATTGACCATTGACCCCAGGGTTTATTTACCACCTAGCTGAATCTCTGCGGCCTCCCTATCCTCCCTCTTGTATGGTAAGAGTGTATTGACCATTGCACCCAGGGTTTATTTAGCCACCTAGCTGAATCTCTGCGGCCTCCCTATCCTCCCTCTTGTATGGTAAGAGTGTATTGACCATTGCACCCAGGTTTATTTAGCCACCTAGCTGAATCTCTGAGGCCTCCCTATCCTCCCTCTTGTATGGTAGGAGTGTATTGACCATTGCACCCAGGGTTTATTTAGCCACCTAGCTGAATCTCTGCGGTCTCCCTACCCTTCCTCTTGTATGGTAGGAGTGTATTGACCATTGCACCCAGGGTTTATTTGGCCACCTAGCTGAATCTCTGCGGCCTCCCTATCCTCCCTCTTGTATGGTAGGAGTGTATTGCCCATTGCACCCAGGGTTATTTAGCCACCTAGCTGAATCTCTGCGGCCTCCCTACCCTTCCTCTTGTATGGTAGGAGTGTATTGACCATTGCACCCAGGGTTTTTTTGGCCACCTAGCTGAATCTCTGCGGCCTCCCTATCCTCCCTCTTGTATGGTAGGAGTGTATTGCCCATTACACCCAGGTTTATTTAGCCACCTAGCTGAATATCTGCGGCCTCCCTATCCTGCCTCTTTTATGGTAAGAGTGTATTGCCCATTGCACCCAGGTTTATTTAGCCACCTGGCTGAATCTCTGCGGCCCCCCTTTCCTGCCTCTTGTATGGTAAGAGTGTATTGCCCATTGCAACCAGGGTTTATTTAGCCACCTAGCTGAATCTCTGCAGCCTCCCTATCCTGCCTCTTGTATGGTAGGAGTGTATTGACCCTTGCACCCAGGGTTATTTAGCCACCTAGTTGAATCTCTGCGGCCTCCCTATCCTGCCTCTTGTATGGTAGGAGTGTATTGACCCTTGCACCCAGGGTTATTTAGCCACCTAGTTGAATCTCTGCGGCCTCCCTATCCTCCCTCTTGTATGGTAAGAGTGTATTGACCATTGCACCCAGGGTTTATTTAGCCACATAGCTGAATCTCTGCTGCCTCCCTATCCTCCCTCTTGTATGGTAGGAGTGTATTGACCATTGCACCCAGGGTTTATTTAGCCAACTAGCTGAATCTCTGCGGCCTCCCTATCCTCCCTCTTGTATGGTAAGAGTGTATTGACCATTGCACCCAGGGTTTATTTAGCCACCTAGCTGAATCTCTGCGGCCTCCCTATCCTCCCTCTTGTATGGTAAGAGTGAATTGACCATTGACCCAGGGTTTATTTAGCCACCTAGCTGAATCTCTGCGGCCTCCCTATCCGCCCTCTTGTATGGTAAGAGTGTATTGACCATTGCACCCAGGGTTTATTTAGCCTCCTGGCTGAATCTCTGCGGCCTCCCTAACCTCCCTCTTGTATGGTAGGAGTGTATTGACCATTGACCCCAGGGTTTATTTAGCCACCTAGCTGAATCTCTGCGGCCTCCCTATCCTGCCTCTTGTATGGTAAGAGTGTATTGACCATTGCACCCAGGGTTTATTTAGCCTCCTGGCTGAATCTCTGCGGCCTCCCTATCCTCCCTCTTGTATGGTAAGAGTGTATTGCCCATTGCACCCAGGGTTTATTTAGCCACCTAGCTGAATCTCTGCGGCCTCCCTATCCTGCCTCTTGTATGGTAAGAGTGTATTGACCATTGCACCCAGGGTTTATTTAGCCTCCTGGCTGAATCTCTGCGGCCTCCCTAACCTCCCTCTTGTATGGTAGGAGTGTATTGACCATTGACCCCAGGGTTTATTTAGCCACCTAGCTGAATCTCTGCGGCCTCCCTATCCTCCCTCTTGTATGGTAGGAGTGTATTGACCATTGCACCCCGGGTTTATTTAGCCACCTAGCTGAATCTCTGCGGCCTCCCTATCCTCCCTCTTGTATGGTAGGAGTGTATTGACCATTGCACCCAGGGTTTATTTAGCCACCTAGCTGAATCTCTGCGGCCTCTCTCTTGTATGGTAGGAGTGTATTGCCCATTGCACCCAGGTTTATTTAGCCACCTAGCTGAATCTCTGCGGCCTCCCTATCCTGCCTCTTTTATGGTAAGAGTGTATTGCCCATTGCACCCAGGTTTATTTAGCCACCTAGCTGAATCTCTACGGCCTCCCTATCCTCCCTCTTGTATGGTAAGAGTGTATTGACCATTGCACCCAGGGTTTATTTAGCCACCTGGCTGAATCTCTGCGGCCTCCCTATCCTGCCTCTTGTATGGTAAGAGTGTATTGCCCATTGCACCCAGGGTTTATTTAGCCACCTAGCTGAATCTCTGCGGCCTCCCTATCCTCCCTCTTGTATGGTAGGAGTGTATTGACCATTGCACCCAGGGTTTATTTAGCCAACTAGCTGAATCTCTGCGGCCTCCCTATCCTCCCTCTTGTATGGTAAGAGTGTATTGCCCATTGCACCCAGGTTTATTTAGCCACCTAGCTGAATCTCTGCGGCCTCCCTATCCTCCCTCTTGTATGGTAAGAGTGTATTGACCATTGCACCCAAGGTTTATTTAGCCACCTAGCTGAATCTCTGCGGCCTCCCTATCCTCCCTCTTGTATGGTAGGAGTGTATTGACCATTGCACCCAGGGTTTATTTAACCACCTGGCTGAATCTCTGCGGCCTCCCTATCCTCCCTCTTGTATGGTAGGAGTGTATTGACCATTGCACCCAAGGTTTATTTAGCCACCTAGCTGAATCTCTGCGGCCTCCCTATCCTCCCTCTTGTATGGTAGGAGTGTATTGACCATTGCACCCAGGGTTTATTTAACCACCTGGCTGAATCTCTGCGGCCTCCCTATCCTCCCTCTTGTATGGTAGGAGTGTATTGACCATTGCACCCATCTTTATTTTGCCACCTAGCTGAATCTCTGCGGCCTCCCTATCCTCCCTCTTGTATGGTAAGAGTGTATTGACCATTGCACCCAGGGTTTATTTAGCCACCTAGCTGAATCTCTGCGGCCTCCCTATCCTCCCTCTTGTATGGTAGGAGTGTATTGACCATTGCACCTAGGGTTTATTTAGCCACCTAGCTGAATCTCTGCGGCCTCCCTATCCTCCCTCTTGTATGGTAAGAGTGTATTGACCATTGCACCCAGGGTTTATTTAGCCACCTAGCTGAATCTCTGCAGCCTCCCCATCCTCCCTCTTGTATGGTAGGAGTGTATTGACCATTGCACGCAGGGTTTAATTAGCCACCTAGCTGAATCTCTGCGGCCTCCCTATCCTCCCTCTTGTATGGTAAGAGTATATTGCCCATTGACCCAGGGTTTATTTAGCCACCTAGCTGAATCTCTGCGGCCTCCCTATCCTCCCTCTTGTATGGTAGGAGTGTATTGCCCATTGCACCCAGGGTTTATTTAGCCTCCTGGCTGAATCTCTGCAGCCTCCCTATCCTCCCTCTTGTATGGTAAGAGTGTATTGACCATTGCACGCAGGGTTTAATTAGCCACCTAGCTGAATCTCTGCGGCCTCCCTATCCTCCCTCTTGTATGGTAAGAGTATATTGCCCATTGACCCAGGGTTTATTTAGCCACCTAGCTGAATCTCTGCGGCCTCCCTATCCTCCCTCTTGTATGGTAGGAGTGTATTGCCCATTGCACCCAGGGTTTATTTAGCCTCCTGGCTGAATCTCTGCGGCCTCCCTAACCTCCCTCTTGTATGGTAGGAGTGTATTGACCATTGACCCCAGGGTTTATTTAGCCACCTAGCTGAATCTCTGCAGCCTCCCCATCCTCCCTCTTGTATGGTAGGAGTGTATTGACCATTGCACGCAGGGTTTAATTAGCCACCTAGCTGAATCTCTGCGGCCTCCCTATGCTCCCTCTTGTATGGTAGGAGTGTATTGACCATTGCACCCAGGGTTTATTTAGCCACCTAGCTGAATCTCTGCGGCCTCCCTATCCTGCCTCTTGTATGGTAAGAGTGTATTGACCATTGACCCAGGGTTTATTTAGCCACCTGGCTGAATCTCTGTGACCTCCCTACCCTCCCTCTTGTATGGTAGGAGTGTATTGACCATTGACCCAGGTTTATTTAGCCACCTAGCTGAATCTCTGCGGCCTCCCTATCCTGCCTCTTTTATGGTAAGAGTGTATTGCCCCTTGCACCCAGGTTTATTTAGCCACCTAGCTGAATCTCTGCGGCCTCCCTATCCTCCCTCTTGTATGGTAGGAGTGTATTGACCATTGCACCCAGGGTTTATTTAGCCACCTAGCTGAATCTCTGCATTCTCCCTATCCTCCCTCTTGTATGGTAGGAGTGTATTGACCATTGCACCCAGGGTTTATTTAGCCACCTAGCTGAATCTCTGCGGCCTCCCTATCCTCCCTCTTGTATGGTAGGAGTGTATTGCCCATTGCACCCAGGTTTATTTAGCCACCTAGCTGAATCTCTGCGGCCTCCCTACCCTCCCTCTTGTATGGTAGGAGTGTATTGCCCATTGCACTCAGGTTTATTTAGCCACCTAGCTGAATCTCTGCGGCCTCCCTATCCTGCCTCTTTTATGGTAAGAGTGTATTGCCCATTGCACCCAGGTTTATTTAGCCACCTGGCTGAATCTCTGCGGCCCCCCTTTCCTGCCTCTTGTATGGTAGGAGTGTATTGCCCATTGCAACCAGGGTTATTTAGCCTCCTAGCTGAATCTCTGCAGCCTCCCTATCCTGCCTCTTGTATGGTAAGAGTGAATTGACCATTGACCCAGGGTTTATTTAGCCACCTAGCTGAATCTCTGCGGCCTCCCTATCCTCCCTCTTGTATGGTAGGAGTGTATTGACCATTGACCCCAGGGTTTATTTAGCCACCTAGCTGAATCTCTGCGGCCTCCCTATGCTCCCTCTTGTATGGTAGGAGTGTATTGACCATTGCACCCAGGGTTTATTTAGCCACCTAGCTGAATCTCTGCGGCCTCCCTATCCTGCCTCTTGTATGGTAAGAGTGTATTGACCATTGACCCAGGGTTTATTTAGCCACCTGGCTGAATCTCTGTGACCTCCCTACCCTCCCTCTTGTATGGTAGGAGTGTATTGACCATTGACCCAGGTTTATTTAGCCACCTAGCTGAATCTCTGCGGCCTCCCTATCCTGCCTCTTTTATGGTAAGAGTGTATTGCCCCTTGCACCCAGGTTTATTTAGCCACCTAGCTGAATCTCTGCGGCCTCCCTATCCTCCCTCTTGTATGGTAGGAGTGTATTGACCATTGCACCCAGGGTTTATTTAGCCACCTAGCTGAATCTCTGCATTCTCCCTATCCTCCCTCTTGTATGGTAGGAGTGTATTGACCATTGCACCCAGGGTTTATTTAGCCACCTAGCTGAATCTCTGCGGCCTCCCTATCCTCCCTCTTGTATGGTAGGAGTGTATTGCCCATTGCACCCAGGTTTATTTAGCCACCTAGCTGAATCTCTGCGGCCTCCCTACCCTCCCTCTTGTATGGTAGGAGTGTATTGCCCATTGCACTCAGGTTTATTTAGCCACCTAGCTGAATCTCTGCGGCCTCCCTATCCTGCCTCTTTTATGGTAAGAGTGTATTGCCCATTGCACCCAGGGTTATTTAGCCTCCTGGCTGAATCTCTGCGGCCCCCCTTTCCTGCCTCTTGTATGGTAGGAGTGTATTGCCCATTGCAACCAGGGTTATTTAGCCTCCTAGCTGAATCTCTGCAGCCTCCCTATCCTGCCTCTTGTATGGTAAGAGTGAATTGACCATTGACCCAGGGTTTATTTAGCCACCTAGCTGAATCTCTGCGGCCTCCCTATCCTCCCTCTTGTATGGTAAGAGTGTATTGACCATTGCACCCAGGGTTTATTTACCACCTAGCTGAATCTCTGCGGCCTCCCTAACCTCCCTCTTGTATGGTAAGAGTGTATTGACCATTGCACCCAGGGTTATTTAGCCACCTAGCTGAATCTCTGCGGCCTCCCTATCCTCCCTCTTGTATGGTAAGAGTGTATTGCCCATTGCACCCAGGTTTATTTAGCCACCTAGCTGAATCTCTGCAGCCTCCCTAACCTCCCTCTTGTATGGTAAGAGTGTATTGACCATTGCACCCAGGGTTTATTTAGCCACCTAGCTGAATCTCTGCGGCCTCCCTATCCTGCCTCTTGTATGGTAAGAGTGTATTGACCATTGCACCCAGGGTTTATTTAGCCACCTAGCTGAATCTCTGCGGCCTCCCTATCCTCCCTCTTGTATGGTAAGAGTGTATTGCCCATTGCACCCAGGGTTTATTTAGCCACCTAGCTGAATCTCTGCGGCCTCCCTACCCTCCCTCTTGTATGGTAGGAGTGTATTGCCCATTGCACCCAGGGTTATTTAGCCACCTAGCTGAATCTCTGCAGCCTCCCTATCCTCCCTCTTGTATGGTAAGAGTGTATTGACCATTGCACCCAGGGTTTATTTAGCCACCTAGCTGAATCTCTGCAGCCTCCCTAACCTCCCTCTTGTATGGTAAGAGTGTATTGACCATTGCACCCAGGGTTTATTTAGCCACCTAGCTGAATCTCTGCGGCCTCCCTATCCTCCCTCTTGTATGGTAAGAGTGTATTGCCCATTGCACCCAGGGTTTATTTAGCCACCTAGCTGAATCTCTGCGGCCTCCCTACCCTCCATCTTGTATGGTAGGAGTGTATTGCCCATTGCACCCAGGTTTATTTAGCCACCTAGCTGAATCTCTGCGGCCCCCCTATCCTCCCTCTTGTATGGTAAGAATGTATTGACCATTGCACCCAGGGTTTATTTAGCCTCCTGGCTGAATCTCTGCGGCCTCCCTAACCTCCCTCTTGTATGGTAGGAGTGTATTGCCCATTGCACCCAGGGTTTATTTAGCCACCTAGCTGAATCTCTGCGAACTCCCTATCCTGCCTCCTGTATGGTAAGAGTGTATTGACCATTGCACCCAGGGTTTATTTGGCCACCTAGCTGAATCTCTGCGGCCTCCCTGTCCTCCCTCTTGTATGGTAAGAATGTATTGACCATAGCACCCAAAGTTTATTTAGCCACCTAGCTGAATCTCTGCTGCCTCCCTATCCTCCCTCTTGTATGGTAGGAATGTATTGCCCATTGCACCCAGGGTTTATTTAGTCACCTAGCTGAATCTCTGCGGCCTCCCTATCCTCCCTCTTGTATGGTAGGAATGTATTGACCATTGCACCCAGGGTTTATTTAGCCACCTAGCTGAATCTCTGCGGCCTCCCTATCCTCCCTCTTGTATGGTAAGAGTGTATTGCCCATTGCACCCAGGTTTATTTAGCCACCTAGCTGAATCTCTGCAGCCTCCCTAACCTCCCTCTTGTATGGTAAGAGTGTATTGACCATTGACCCCAGGGTTTATTTAGCCACCTAGCTGAATCTCTGCGGCCCCCCTATCCTGCCTCTTTTATGGTAAGAGTGTATTGACAATTGCACTCAGGGTTTATTTAGCCGCCTAGCTGAATCTCTGCGGCCCCCCTATCCTGCCTCTTTTATGGTAAGAGTGTATTGACCATTGCACCCAGGGTTTATTTAGCCACCTAGCTGAATCTGTGCGGCCCCCCTATCCTGCCTCTTTTATGGTAAGAGTGTATTGACCATTGCACCCAGGGTTTATTTAGCCACCTAGCTGAATCTCTGCGGCCCCCCTATCCTGCCTCTTTTATGGTAAGAGTGTATTGACCATTGCACCCAGGGTTTATTTAGCCACCTAGCTGAATCTCTGCGGCCCCCCTATCCTGCCTCTTTTATGGTAAGAGTGTATTGACCATTGCACCCAGGGTATATTTAGCCACCTAGCTGAATCTGTGCGGCCCCCCTATCCTCCCTCTTGTATGGTAGGAGTGTATTGACCATTGCACCCAGGGTTATTTAGCCACCTAGCTGAATCTCTGCGGCCTCCCTATCCTCCCTCTTGTATGGTAAGAGTGTATTGCCCATTGCACCCAGGGTTATTTAGCCACCTAGCTGAATCTCTGCGGCCTCCCTATCCTCCCTCTTGTATGGTAAGAGTGTATTGCCCATTGCACCCAGGTTTATTTAGCCACCTAGCTGAATCTCTGCAGCCTCCCTATCCTCCCTCTTGTATGGTAAGAGTGTATTGACCATTGCACCCATGGTTTATTTAGCCACCTAGCTGAATCTTTGCGGCCTCCCTATCCTCCCTCTTGTATGGTAAGAGTGTATTGCCCATTGCACCCAGGTTTATTTAGCCACCTAGCTGAAGCTCTGCGGCCTCCCTAACCTCCCTCTTGTATGGTAACAGTGTATTGACCATTGCACCCAGGGTTTATTTAGCCACCTAGCTGAATCTCTGCGGCCTCCCTATCCTGCCTCTTGTATGGTAAGAGTGTATTGACCATTGCACCCAGGGTTTATTTAGCCACCTAGCTGAATCTCTGCGGCCTCCCTATCCTCCCTCTTGTATGGTAAGAGTGTATTGCCCATTGCACCCAGAGTTTATTTAGCCACCTAGCTGAATCTCTGCGGCCTCCCTACCCTCCCTCTTCTATGGTAGGAGTGTATTGCCCATTACACCCAGGTTTATTTAGCCACCTAGCTGAATCTCTGCGGCCTCCCTATCCTCTCTCTTGTATGGTAGGGGTGTATTGCCCATTGCACCCAGGTTTATTTAGCCACCTAGCTGAATCTCTGCGGCCCCCCTATCCTCCCTCTTGTATGGTAAGAATGTATTGACCATTGCACCCAGGGTTTATTTAGCCTCCTGGCTGAATCTCTGCGGCCTCCCTAACCTCCCTCTTGTATGGTAGGAGTGTATTGCCCATTGCACCCAGGGTTTATTTAGCCACCTAGCTGAATCTCTGCGACCTCCCTATCCTCCCTCTTGTATGGTAAGAATGTATTGACCATTGCACCCAGGGTTTATTTAGCCTCCTGGCTGAATCTCTGCGGCCTCCCTATCCTGCTTCCTGTATGGTAAGAGTGTATTGACCATTGCACCCAGGGTTTATTTAGCCTCCTGGCTGAATCTCTGCCGCCTCCCTACCCTCCCTCTTGTATGGTAGGAGTGTATTGACCATTGCACCCAGAGTTTATTTAGTCACCTAGCTGAATCTCTGCGGCCTCCCTATCCTCCCTCTTGTATGGTAGGAATGTATTGACCATTGCACCCAGGGTTTATTTAGCCACCTAGCTGAATCTCTGCGGCCTCCCTATCCTCCCTCTTGTATGGTAAGAGTGTATTGACCATTGCACCCTGGGTTTATTTAGCCTCCTGGCTGAATCTCTGCGGCCTCCCTATCCTCCCTCTTGTATGGTAAGAGTGTATTGACCATTGCACCCAGGGTTTATTTAGCCTCCTGGCTTAATCTCTGCGGCCTCCCTAACCTCCCTCTTGTATGGTAACAGTGTATTGACCATTGCACCCAGGGTTTATTTAGCCACCTAGCTGAATCTCTGCGGCCTCCCTATCCTGCCTCTTGTATGGTAAGAGTGTATTGACCATTGCACCCAGGGTTTATTTAGCCACCTAGCTTAATCTCTGCGGCCTCCCTATCCTCCCTCTTGTATGGTAAGAGTGTATTGCCCATTGCACCCAGGGTTTATTTAGCCACCTAGCTGAATCTCTGCGGCCTCCCTACCCTCCCTCTTGTATGGTAGGAGTGTATTGCCCATTACACCCAGGTTTATTTAGCCACCTAGCTGAATCTCTGCGGCCTCCCTATCCTCTCTCTTGTATGGTAGGAGTGTATTGCCCATTACACCCAGGTTTATTTAGCCACCTAGCTGAATCTCTGCGGCCCCCCTATCCTCCCTCTTGTATGGTAAGAATGTATTGCCCATTGCACCCAGGGTTTATTTAGCCTCCTGGCTGAATCTCTGCGGCCTCCCTAACCTCCCTCTTGTATGGTAGGAGTGTATTGCCCATTGCACCCAGGGTTTATTTAGCCACCTAGCTGAATCTCTGCGACCTCCCTATCCTCCCTCTTGTATGGTAAGAATGTATTGACCATTGCTCCCAGGGTTTATTTAGCCTCCTGGCTGAATCTCTGCGGCCTCCCTATCCTGCCTCCTGTATGGTAAGAGTGTATTGACCATTGCACCCAGGGTTTATTTAGCCACCTAGCTGAATCTCTGCGGCCTCCCTATCCTCCCTCTTGTATGGTAAGAATGTATTGACCATTGCACCCAGGGTTTATTTAGCCTCCTGGCTGAATCTCTGCGGCCTCCCTATCCTCCCTCTTGTATGGTAAGAGTGTATTGACCATTGCACCCAGAGTTTATTTAGTCACCTAGCTGAATCTCTGCGGCCTCCCTATCCTCCCTCTTGTATGGTAGGAATGTATTGACCATTGCACCCAGGGTTTATTTAGCCACCTAGCTGAATCTCTGCGGCCTCCCTATCCTCCCTCTTGTATGGTAAGAGTGTATTGACCATTGCACCCTGGGTTTATTTAGCCTCCTGGCTGAATCTCTGCGGCCTCCCTATCCTCCCTCTTGTATGGTAAGAGTGTATTGACCATTGCACCCAGGGTTTATTTAGCCTCCTGGCTTAATCTCTGCGGCCTCCCTAACCTCCCTCTTGTATGGTAACAGTGTATTGACCATTGCACCCAGGGTTTATTTAGCCACCTAGCTGAATCTCTGCGGCCTCCCTATCCTGCCTCTTGTATGGTAAGAGTGTATTGACCATTGCACCCAGGGTTTATTTAGCCACCTAGCTTAATCTCTGCGGCCTCCCTATCCTCCCTCTTGTATGGTAAGAGTGTATTGCCCATTGCACCCAGGGTTTATTTAGCCACCTAGCTGAATCTCTGCGGCCTCCCTACCCTCCCTCTTGTATGGTAGGAGTGTATTGCCCATTACACCCAGGTTTATTTAGCCACCTAGCTGAATCTCTGCGGCCCCCCTATCCTCCCTCTTGTATGGTAAGAATGTATTGCCCATTGCACCCAGGGTTTATTTAGCCTCCTGGCTGAATCTCTGCGGCCTCCCTAACCTCCCTCTTGTATGGTAGGAGTGTATTGCCCATTGCACCCAGGGTTTATTTAGCCACCTAGCTGAATCTCTGCGACCTCCCTATCCTCCCTCTTGTATGGTAAGAATGTATTGACCATTGCTCCCAGGGTTTATTTAGCCTCCTGGCTGAATCTCTGCGGCCTCCCTATCCTGCCTCCTGTGTGGTAAGAGTGTATTGACCATTGCACCCAGGGTTTATTTAGCCACCTAGCTGAATCTCTGCGGCCTCCCTATCCTCCCTCTTGTATGGTAAGAATGTATTGACCATTGCACCCAGGGTTTATTTAGCCTCCTGGCTGAATCTCTGCGGCCTCCCTATCCTGCCTCCTGTATGGTAAGAGTGTATTGACCATTGCACCCAGGGTTTATTTAGCCTCCTGGCTGAATCTCTGCCGCCTCCCTACCCTCCCTCTTGTATGGTAGGAGTGTATTGACCATTGCACCCAAAGTTTATTTAGCCACCTAGCTGAATCTCTGCGGCCTCCCTATCCTCCCTCTTGTATGGTAAGAGTGTATTGCCCATTGCACCCAGGTTTATTTAGCCACCTAGCTGAATCTCTGCGGCCTCCCTATCCTCCCTCTTGTATGGTAGGAGTGTATTGACCATTGCACCCAGGGTTTATTTAGCCAACTAGCTGAATCTCTGCGGCCTCCCTATCCTCCCTCTTGTATGGTAGGAGTGTATTGACCATTGCACCCAAGGTTTATTTAGCCACCTAGCTGAATCTCTGCAGCCTCCCTACCCTCCCTCTTGTATGGTAAGAGTGTATTGACCATTGCACCCAGGGTTTATTTAGCCACCTAGCTGAATCTCTGCAGCCTCCCTATCCTCCCTCTTGTATGGTAAGAGTGTATTGCCCATTGCACCCAGGTTTATTTAGCCACCTAGCTGAATCTCTGCGGCCTCCCTATCCTCCCTCTTGTATGGTAGGAGTGTATTGACCATTGCACCCAGGGTTTATTTAGCCAACTAGCTGAATCTCTGCGGCCTCCCTATCCTCCCTCTTGTATGGTAGGAGTGTATTGACCATTGCACCCAGGGTTTATTTAGCCAACTAGCTGAATCTCTGCGGCCTCCCTATCCTCCCTCTTGTATGGTAGGAGTGTATTGACCATTGCACCCAAGGTTTATTTAGCCACCTAGCTGAATCTCTGCAGCCTCCCTACCCTCCCTCTTGTATGGTAAGAGTGTATTGACCATTGCACCCAGGGTTTATTTAGCCACCTAGCTGAATCTCTGCGGCCTCCCTATCATCCCTCTTGTATGGTAGGAGTGTATTGACCATTGCACCCAGGGTTTATTTAGCCAACTAGCTGAATCTCTGCGGCCTCCCTATCCTCCCTCTTGTATGGTAGGAGTGTATTGACCATTGTACCCAAGGTTTATTTAGCCACCTAGCTGAATCTCTGCAGCCTCCCTACCCTCCCTCTTGTATGGTAAGAGTGTATTGACCATTGCACCCAGGGTTTATTTAGCCACCTAGCTGAATCTCTGCAGCCTCCCTATCCTCCCTCTTGTATGGTAAGAGTGTATTGACCATTGCACCCAGGGTTTATTTAGCCACCTAGCTGAATCTCTGCGGCCACCCTAACCTCCCTCTTGTATGGTAAGAGTGTATTGACCATTGCACCCAGGTTTATTTAGCCACCTAGCTGAATCTCTGCGGCCTCCCTATCCTCCCTCTTGTATGGTAAGAGTGTATTGCTCATTGCACCCAGGTTTATTTAGCCACCTAGCTGAATCTCTGAGGCCTCCCTATCCTCCCTCTTGTATGGTAGGAGTGTATTGCCCATTGCACCCAGGTTTATTTAGCCACCTAGCTGAATCTCTGCGGCCTCCCTATCCTCCCTCTTGTATGGTAGGAGTGTATTGACCATTGCACCCAGGGTTTATTTAGCCACCTAGCTGAATCTCTGCTGCCTCCCTATCCTCCCTCTTGTATGGTAAGAGTGTATTGCCCATTGCACCCAGGTTTATTTAGCCACCTAGCTGAATCTCTGCGGCCTCCCTATCCTCCCTCTTGTATGGTAAGAGTGTATTGCCCATTGCACCCAGGGTTTATTTAGCCACCTAGCTGAATCTCTGCGGCCTCCCTATCCTCCCTCTTGTATGGTAAGAGTGTATTGCCCATTGCACCCAGGGTTTATTTAGCCACCTGGCTGAATCTCTGCGGCCTCCCTATCCTCCCTCTTGTATGGTAGGAGTGTATTGACCATTGACCCCAGGGTTTATTTAGCCACCTAGCTGAATCTCTGCGGCCTCCCTATCCTCCCTCTTGTATGGTAGGAGTGTATTGACCATTGCACCCAGGGTTTATTTAGCCACCTAGCTGAATCTCTGCGGCCTCCCTATCCTGCCTTTTGTATGGTAAGATTGTATTGACCATTGCACCCAGGGTTTATTTAGCCACCTAGCTGAATCTCTGCGGCCTTCCTCTTGTATGGTAGGAGTGTATTGCCCATTGCACCCAGGTTTATTTAGCCACCTAGCTGAATCTCTGCGGCCTCCCTATCCTGCCTCTTTTATGGTAAGAGTGTATTGCCCATTGCACCCAGGGTTTATTTAGCCACCTAGCTGAATCTCTGCGGCCTCCCTAACCTCCCTCTTGTATGGTAAGAGTGTATTGACCATTGACCCAGGGTTTATTTAGCCACCTAGCTGAATCTCTGCGGCCTCCCTATCCTCCCTCTTGTATGGTAGGAGTGTATTGCCCATTGCACCCAGGTTTATTTAGCCACCTAGCTGAATCTCTGCGGCCTCCCTATCCTCCCTCTTGTATGGTAGGAGTGTATTGACCATTGCACCCAAGGTTTATTTAGCCACCTAGCTGAATCTCTGCTGCCTCCCTATCCTCCCTCTTGTATGGTAAGAGTGTATTGCCCATTGCACCCAGGGTTTATTTAGCCACCTATCTGAATCTCTGCGGCCTCCCTCTTGTATGGTAGGAGTGTATTGCCCATTGCACCCAGGTTTATTTAGCCACCTAGCTGAATCTCTGCGGCCTCCCTATCCTGCCTCTTTTATGGTAAGAGTGTATTGCCCATTGCACCCAGGTTTATTTAGCCACCTAGCTGAATCTCTACGGCCTCCCTATCCTGCCTCTTTTATGGTAAGAGTGTATTGCCCATTGCACCCAGGGTTTATTTAGCCACCTAGCTGAATCTCTGCGGCCTCCCTATCCTCCCTCTTGTATGGTAGGAGTGTATTGACCATTGCACCCAGGGTTTATTTAGCCAACTAGCTGAATCTCTGCGGCCTCCCTATCCTCCCTCTTGTATGGTAAGAGTGTATTGACCATTGCACCCAGGGTTTATTTAGCCAACTAGCTGAATCTCTGCGGCCTCCCTATCCTGCCTCTTGTATGGTAGGAGTGTATTGCCCATTGCACCCAGGTTTATTTAGCCACCTAGCTGAATCTCTGCGGCCTCCCTATCCTCCCTCTTGTATGGTAGGAGTGTATTGACCATTGCACCCAGGGTTTATTTAGCCAACTAGCTGAATCTCTGCGGCCTCCCTATCCTGCCTCTTGTATGGTAGGAGTGTATTGACCATTGCACCCAAGGTTTATTTAGCCACCTAGCTGAATCTCTGCGGCCTCCCTATCCTCCCTCTTGTATGGTAGGAGTGTATTGACCATTGCACCCAGGGTTTATTTAGCCACCTGGCTGAATCTCTGCGGCCTCCCTATCCTCCCTCTTGTATGGTAGGAGTGTATTGACCATTGCACTCAAGGTTTATTTAGCCACCTAGCTGAATCTCTGCGGCCTCCCTATCCTCCCTCTTGTATGGTAAGAGTCTATTGCCCATTGCACCCAGGTTTATTTAGCCACCTAGCTGAATCTCTGCGGCCTCCCTATCCTCCCTCTTGTATGGTAAGAGTGTATTGACCATTGCACCCAGGGTTTATTTAGCCACCTAGCTGAATCTCTGCGGCCTCCCTATCCTCCCTCTTGTATGGTAGGAGTGTATTGACCATTGCACTCAAGGTTTATTTAGCCACCTAGCTGAATCTCTGCAGTCTCCCTACCCTCCCTCTTGTATGGTAAGAGTGTATTGACCATTGCACCCAGGGTTTATTTAGCCACCTAGCTGAATCTCTGCAGCCTCCCTATCCTCCCTCTTGTATGGTAAGAGTGTATTGACCATTGCACCCAGGGTTTATTTAGCCACCTAGCTGAATCTCTGCGGCCACCCTAACCTCCCTCTTGTATGGTAAGAGTGTATTGACCATTGCACCCAGGTTTATTTAGCCACCTAGCTGAATCTCTGCGGCCTCCCTATCCTCCCTCTTGTATGGTAGGAGTGTATTGCCCATTGCACCCAGGTTTATTTAGCCACCTAGCTGAATCTCTGCGGCCTCCCTATCCTCCCTCTTGTATGGTAGGAGTGTATTGACCATTGCACCCAGGGTTTATTTAGCCACCTAGCTGAATCTCTGCTGCCTCCCTATCCTCCCTCTTGTATGGTAAGAGTGTATTGCCCATTGCACCCAGGTTTATTTAGCCACCTAGCTGAATCTCTGAGGCCTCCCTATCCTCCCTCTTGTATGGTAGGAGTGTATTGCCCATTGCACCCAGGTTTATTTAGCCACCTAGCTGAATCTCTGCGGCCTCCCTATCCTCCCTCTTGTATGGTAGGAGTGTATTGACCATTGCACCCAGGGTTTATTTAGCCACCTAGCTGAATCTCTGCTGCCTCCCTATCCTCCCTCTTGTATGGTAAGAGTGTATTGCCCATTGCACCCAAGTTTATTTAGCCACCTAGCTGAATCTCTGAGGCCTCCCTATCCTCCCTCTTGTATGGTAAGAGTGTATTGCCCATTGCACCCAGGTTTATTTAGCCACCTAGCTGAATCTCTGCGGCCTCCCTATCCTCCCTCTTGTATGGTAAGAGTGTATTGCCCATTGCACCCAGGGTTTATTTAGCCACCTAGCTGAATCTCTGCGGCCTCCCTATCCTCCCTCTTGTATGGTAAGAGTGTATTGCCCATTGCACCCAGGGTTTATTTAGCCACCTGGCTGAATCTCTGCGGCCTCCCTATCCTCCCTCTTGTATGGTAGGAGTGTATTGACCATTGACCCCAGGGTTTATTTAGCCACCTAGCTGAATCTCTGCGGCCTCCCTATCCTCCCTCTTGTATGGTAGGAGTGTATTGACCATTGCACCCAGGGTTTATTTAGCCACCTAGCTGAATCTCTGCGGCCTCCCTATCCTGCCTTTTGTATGGTAAGATTGTATTGACCATTGCACCCAGGGTTTATTTAGCCACCTAGCTGAATCTCTGCGGCCTTCCTCTTGTATGGTAGGAGTGTATTGCCCATTGCACCCAGGTTTATTTAGCCACCTAGCTGAATCTCTGCGGCCTCCCTATCCTGCCTCTTTTATGGTAAGAATGTATTGCCCATTGCACCCAGGGTTTATTTAGCCACCTAGCTGAATCTCTGCGGCCTCCCTAACCTCCCTCTTGTATGGTAAGAGTGTATTGACCATTGACCCAGGGTTTATTTAGCCACCTAGCTGAATCTCTGCGGCCTCCCTATCCTCCCTCTTGTATGGTAGGAGTGTATTGCCCATTGCACCCAGGTTTATTTAGCCACCTAGCTGAATCTCTGCGGCCTCCCTATCCTCCCTCTTGTATGGTAGGAGTGTATTGACCATTGCACCCAAGGTTTATTTAGCCACCTAGCTGAATCTCTGCTGCCTCCCTATCCTCCCTCTTGTATGGTAAGAGTGTATTGCCCATTGCACCCAGCTTTATTTAGCCACCTAGCTGAATCTGTGAGGCCTCTCTATCCTCCCTCTTGTATGGTAAGAGTGTATTGACCATTGCACCCAGGGTTTATTTAGCCACCTAGCTGAATCTCTGCGGCCTCCCTCTTGTATGGTAGGAGTGTATTGCCCATTGCACCCAGGTTTATTTAGCCACCTAGCTGAATCTCTGCGGCCTCCCTATCCTGCCTCTTTTATGGTAAGAGTGTATTGCCCATTGCACCCAGGTTTATTTAGCCACCTAGCTGAATCTCTACGGCCTCCCTATCCTGCCTCTTTTATGGTAAGAGTGTATTGCCCATTGCACCCAGGTTTATTTAGCCACCTAGCTGAATCTCTGCAGCCTCCCTATCCTCCCTCTTGTATGGTAAGAGTGTATTGCCCATTGCACCCAGGTTTATTTAGCCACCTAGCTGAATCTCTGCGGCCTCCCTATCCTCCCTCTTGTATGGTAGGAGTGTATTGACCATTGCACCCAGGGTTTATTTAGCCAACTAGCTGAATCTCTGCGGACTCCCTATCCTGCCTCTTGTATGGTAGGAGTGTATTGACCATTGCACCCAAGGTTTATTTAGCCACCTAGCTGAATCTCTGCGGCCTCCCTATCCTCCCTCTTGTATGGTAGGAGTGTATTGACCATTGCACCCAGGGTTTATTTAGCCACCTGGCTGAATCTCTGCGGCCTCCCTATCCTCCCTCTTGTATGGTAGGAGTGTATTGACCATTGCACTCAAGGTTTATTTAGCCACCTAGCTGAATCTCTGCGGCCTCCCTATCCTCCCTCTTGTATGGTAAGAGTCTATTGCCCATTGCACCCAGGTTTATTTAGCCACCTAGCTGAATCTCTGCGGCCTCCCTATCCTCCCGCTTGTATGGTAAGAGTGTATTGACCATTGCACCCAGGGTTTATTTAGCCACCTAGCTGAATCTCTGCGGCCTCCCTATCCTCCCTCTTGTATGGTAGGAGTGTATTGACCATTGCACTCAAGGTTTATTTAGCCACCTAGCTGAATCTCTGCGGCCTCCCTATCCTCCCTCTTGTATGGTAGGAGTGTATTGACCATTGCACCCAGGGTTTATTTAGCCACCTAGCTGAATCTCTGCGGCCTCCCTATCCTCCCTCTTGTATGGTAAGAGTGTATTGCTCATTGCACCCAGGTTTATTTAGCCACCTAGCTCAATCTCTGCGGCCTCCCTATCCTCCCTCTTGTATGGTAAGAGTGTATTGACCATTGCACCCAGGGTTTATTTAGCCACCTAGCTGAATCTCTGCAGCCTCCCTATCCTCCCTCTTGTATGTTAAGAGTGTATTGATCATTGCACGCAGGGTTTAATTAGCCACCTAGCTGAATCTCTGCGGCCTCCCTATCCTCCCTCTTGTATGGTAAGAGTGTATTGACCATTGACCCAGGGTTTATTTAGCCACCTAGCTGAATCTCTGCGGCCTCCCTATCCTCCCTCTTGTATGGTAGGAGTGTATTGCCCATTGCACCCAGGTTTATTTAGCCACCTAGCTGAATCTCTGCGGCCTCCCTATCCTCCCTCTTGTATGGTAAGAGTGTATTGACCATTGACCCAGGGTTTATTTAGCCACCTAGCTGAATCTCTGCGGCCTCCCTATCCTCCCTCTTGTATGTTAAGAGTGTATTGCCCATTGCACCCAGGGTTTATTTAGCCACCTAGCTGAATCTCTGCGGCCTCCCTAACCTCCCTCTTGTATGGTAGGAGTATATTGACCATTGACCCCAGGGTTTATTTAGCCACCTAGCTGAATCTCTGTTGCCTCCCTATCCTCTCTCTTGTATGGTAGGAGTGTATTGACCATTGCACCCAGGGTTTATTTAGCCACCTAGCTGAATCTCTGCGGCCTCCCTATCCTCCCTCTTGTATGGTAAGAGTGTATTGACCATTGCACCCAGGGTTTATTTAGCCACCTAGCTGAATCTCTGCAGCCTCCCTATCCTCCCTCTTGTATGGTAAGAGTGTATTGATCATTGCACGCAGGGTTTAATTAGCCACCTAGCTGAATCTCTGCGGCCTCCCTATCCTCCCTCTTGTATGGTAGGAGTGTATTGCCCATTGCACCCAGGTTTATTTAGCCACCTAGCTGAATCTCTGCGGCCTCCCTATCCTCCCTCTTGTATGGTAAGAGTGTATTGACCATTGACCAGGGTTTATTTAGCCACCTAGCTGAATCTCTGCGGCCTCCCTATCCTCCCTCTTGTATGTTAAGAGTGTATTGCCCATTGCACCCAGGGTTTATTTAGCCACCTAGCTGAATCTCTGCGGCCTCCCTAACCTCCCTCTTGTATGGTAGGAGTATATTGACCATTGACCCCAGGGTTTATTTAGCCACCTAGCTGAATCTCTGTTGCCTCCCTATCCTCTCTCTTGTATGGTAGGAGTGTATTGACCATTGCACCCAGGGTTTATTTAGCCACCTAGCTGAATCTCTGCGGCCTCCCTATCCTCCCTCTTGTATGGTAGAAGTGTATTGCCCATTGCACCCAGGGTTTATTTAGCCAACTAGCTGAATCTCTGCGGCCTCCCTATCCTCCCTCTTGCATGGTAAGAGTGTATTGACCATTGCACGCAGGGTTTAATTAGCCACCTAGCTGAATCTCTGTGGCCTCCCTATCCTCCCTCTTGTATGGTAAGAGTGTATTGACCATTGACCCAGGGTTTATTTAGCCACCTAGCTGAATCTCTGCGGCCTCCCTCTTGTATGGTAGGAGTGTATTGCCCATTGCACCCAGGTTTATTTAGCCACCTAGCTGAATCTCTGCGGCCTCCCTATCCTCCCTCTTGTGTGGTAAGAGTGTATTGCCCATTGCACCCAGGTTTATTTAGCCACCTAGCTGAATCTCTGCGGCCTCCCTATCCTCCCTCTTGTATGGTAAGAGTGTATTGCCCATTGCACCCAGGTTTATTCAGCCACCTAGCTGAATCTCTGTGGCCTCCCTATCCTCCCTCTTGTATGGTAAGAGTGTATTGCCCATTGCACCCAGGTTTATTTAGCCACCTGGCTGAATCTCTGCATTCTCCCTATCCTCCCTCTTGTATGGTAGGAGTGTATTGACCATTGCACCCAGGGTTTATTTAGCCACCTAGCTGAATCTCTGTGACCTCCCTAACATCCCTCTTTTATGGTAGGAGTGTATTGACCATTGCACCCAGGGTTTATTTAGCCATCTAGCTGAATCTCTGTGGCCTCCCTATCCTCCCTCTTGTATGGTAGGAGTGTATTGCCCATTGCACCCAGGTTTATTTAGCCACCTGGCTGTATCTCTGCATTCTCCCTATCCTCCCTCTTGTATGGTAGGAGTGTATTGACCATTGCACCCAGGGTTATTTAGCCACCTAGCTGAATCTCTGCGGCCTCCCTATCCTCCCTCTTGTATGGTAAGAGTGTATTGCCCATTGCACCCAGGTTTATTTAGCCACCTAGCTGAATCTCTGCGGCCTCCCTATCCTCCCTCTTGTATGGTAAGAGTGTATTGCCCATTGCACCCAGGGTTTATTTAGCCACCTAGCTGAATCTCTGCGGCCTCCCTATCCTCCCTCTTGTATGGTAAGAGTGTATTGCCCATTGCACCCAGGGTTTATTTAGCCACCTGGCTGAATCTCTGCGGCCTCCCTATCCTCCCTCTTGTATGGTAGGAGTGTATTGACCATTGACCCCAGGGTTTATTTAGCCACCTAGCTGAATCTCTGCGGCCTCCCTATCCTCCCTCTTGTATGGTAGGAGTGTATTGACCATTGCACCCAGGGTTTATTTAGCCACCTAGCTGAATCTCTGCGGCCTCCCTATCCTGCCTTTTGTATGGTAAGATTGTATTGACCATTGCACCCAGGGTTTATTTAGCCACCTGGCTGAATCTCTGCGGCCTTCCTCTTGTATGGTAGGAGTGTATTGCCCATTGCACCCAGGTTTATTTAGCCACCTAGCTGAATCTCTGCGGCCTCCCTATCCTGCCTCTTTTATGGTAAGAGTGTATTGCCCATTGCACCCAGGGTTTATTTAGCCACCTAGCTGAATCTCTGCGGCCTCCCTAACCTCCCTCTTGTATGGTAAGAGTGTATTGACCATTGACCCAGGGTTTATTTAGCCACCTAGCTGAATCTCTGCGGCCTCCCTATCCTCCCTCTTGTATGGTAGGAGTGTATTGCCCATTGCACCCAGGTTTATTTAGCCACCTAGCTGAATCTCTGCGGCCTCCCTATCCTCCCTCTTGTATGGTAGGAGTGTATTGACCATTGCACCCAAGGTTTATTTAGCCACCTAGCTGAATCTCTGCGGCCTCCCTATCCTCCCTCTTGTATGGTAGCAGTGTATTGCCCATTGCACCCAGCTTTATTTAGCCACCTAGCTGAATCTGTGAGGCCTCCCTATCCTCCCTCTTGTATGGTAAGAGTGTATTGACCATTGCACCCAGGGTTTATTTAGCCACCTAGCTGAATCTCTGCGGCCTCCCTATCCTCCCTCTTGTATGTTAAGAGTGTATTGCCCATTGCACCCAGGTTTATTTAGCCACCTAGCTGAATCTCTGAGGCCTCCCTATCCTCCCTCTTGTATGGTAGGAGTGTATTGACCATTGCACCCAGGGTTTATTTAGCCACCTAGCTGAATCTCTGCGGCCTCCCTCTTGTATGGTAGGAGTGTATTGCCCATTGCACCCAGGTTTATTTAGCCACCTAGCTGAATCTCTGCGGCCTCCCTATCCTCCCTCTTGTGTGGTAAGAGTGTATTGCCCATTGCACCCAGGTTTATTTAGCCACCTAGCTGAATCTCTACGGCCTCCCTATCCTGCCTCTTGTATGGTAAGAGTGTATTGCCCATTGCACCCAGGGTTTATTTAGCCACCTAGCTGAATCTCTGCGGCCTCCCTATCCTCCCTCTTGTATGGTAGGAGTGTATTGACCATTGCACCCAGGGTTTATTTAGCCACCTAGCTGAATCTCTGCGGCCTCCCTATCCTCCCTCTTGTATGGTAGGAGTGTATTGACCATTGCACCCAGAGTTTATTTAGCCAACTAGCTGAATCTCTGCGGCCTCCCTATCCTGCCTCTTGTATGGTAGGAGTGTATTGACCATTGCACCCAAGGTTTATTTAGCCACCTAGCTGAATCTCTGCGGCCTCCCTATCCTCCCTCTTGTATGGTAGGAGTGTATTGACCATTGCACCCAGGGTTTATTTAGCCACCTGGCTGAATCTCTGCGGCCTCCCTATCCTCCCTCTTGTATGGTAGGAGTGTATTGACCATTGCACTCAAGGTTTATTTAGCCACCTAGCTGAATCTCTGCGGCCTCCCTATCCTCCCTCTTGTATGGTAAGAGTCTATTGCCCATTGCACCCAGGTTTATTTAGCCACCTAGCTGAATCTCTGCGGCCCCCCTATCCTCCCTCTTGTATGGTAAGAATGTATTGACCATTGCACCCAGGGTTTATTTAGCCTCCTGGCTGAATCTCTGCGGCCTCCCTAACCTCCCTCTTGTATGGTAGGAGTGTATTGCCCATTGCACCCAGGGTTTATTTAGCCACCTAGCTGAATCTCTGCGAACTCCCTATCCTGCCTCCTGTATGGTAAGAGTGTATTGACCATTGCACCCAGGGTTTATTTGGCCACCTAGCTGAATCTCTGCGGCCTCCCTGTCCTCCCTCTTGTATGGTAAGAATGTATTGACCATAGCACCCAAAGTTTATTTAGCCACCTAGCTGAATCTCTGCTGCCTCCCTATCCTCCCTCTTGTATGGCAGGAGTGTATTGACCATTGCACGCAGGGTTTATTTAGCCACCTAGCTGAATCTCTGCGGCCTCCCTATCCTCCCTCTTGTATGGTAGGAGTGTATTGACCATTGCACTCAAGGTTTATTTAGCCACCTAGCTGAATCTCTGCGGCCTCCCTATCCTCCCTCTTGTATGGTAGGAGTGTATTGACCATTGCACCCAGGGTTTATTTAGCCACCTAGCTGAATCTCTGCGGCCTCCCTATCCTCCCTCTTGTATGGTAAGAGTGTATTGCTCATTGCACCCAGGTTTATTTAGCCACCTAGCTCAATCTCTGCGGCCTCCCTATCCTCCCTCTTGTATGGTAAGAGTGTATTGACCATTGCACCCAGGGTTTATTTAGCCACCTAGCTGAATCTCTGCAGCCTCCCTATCCTCCCTCTTGTATGGTAAGAGTGTATTGATCATTGCACGCAGGGTTTAATTAGCCACCTAGCTGAATCTCTGCGGCCTCCCTATCCTCTCTCTTGTATGGTAAGAGTGTATTGACCATTGACCCAGGGTTTATTTAGCCACCTAGCTGAATCTCTGCGGCCTCCCTATCCTCCCTCTTGTATGGTAGGAGTGTATTGCCCATTGCACCCAGGTTTATTTAGCCACCTAGCTGAATCTCTGCGGCCTCCCTATCCTCCCTCTTGTATGGTAAGAGTGTATTGACCATTGACCCAGGGTTTATTTAACCACCTAGCTGAATCTCTGAGGCCTCCCTATCCTCCCTCTTGTATGTTAAGAGTGTATTGCCCATTGCACCCAGGGTTTATTTAGCCACCTAGCTGAATCTCTGCGGCCTCCCTATCCTGCCTCTTGTATGGTAGGAGTATATTGACCATTGACCCCAGGGTTTATTTAGCCACCTAGCTGAATCTCTGCGGCCTCCCTATCCTCTCTCTTGTATGGTAGGAGTGTATTGACCATTGCACCCAGGGTTTATTTAGCCACCTAGCTGAATCTCTGCGGCCTCCCTATCCTCCCTCTTGTATGGTAGGAGTGTATTGACCATTGCACCCAGGGTTTATTTAGCCAACTAGCTGAATCTCTGCGGCCTCCCTATCCTCCCTCTTGCATGGTAAGAGTGTATTGCCCATTGCACCCAGGTTTATTTAGCCACCTAGCTGAATCTCTGCGGCCTCCCTATCCTCCCTCTTGTATGGTAAGAGTGTATTGACCATTGCACCCAGGGTTTATTTAGCCACCTAGCTGAATCTCTGCAGCCTCCCTATCCTCCCTCTTGTATGGTAGGAGTGTATTGACCATTGCACGCAGGGTTTAATTAGCCACCTAGCTGAATCTCTGCGGCCTCCCTATCCTCCCTCTTGTATGGTAAGAGTGTATTGACCATTGACCCAGGGTTTATTTAGCCACCTAGCTGAATCTCTGCGGCCTCCCTATCCTCCCTCTTGTATGGTAGGAGTGTATTGCCCATTGCACCCAGGTTTATTTAGCCACCTAGCTGAATCTCTGCGGCCTCCCTATCCTCCCTCTTGTATGGTAAGAGTGTATTGACCATTGACCCAGGGTTTATTTAGCCACCTAGCTGAATCTCTGCGGCCTCCCTATCCTCCCTCTTGTATGTTAAGAGTGTATTGCCCATTGCACCCAGGTTTATTCAGCCACCTAGCTGAATCTCTGTGGCCTCCCTATCCTCCCTCTTGTATGGTAGGAGTGTATTGACCATTGCACCCAGGGTTATTTAGCCACCTAGCTGAATCTCTGCGGCCTCCCTATCCTCCCTCTTGTATGTTAAGAGTGTATTGCCCATTGCACCCAGGGTTTATTTAGCCTCCTGGCTGAATCTCTGCGGCCTCCCTAACCTCCCTCTTGTATGGTAGAAGTATATTGACCATTGACCCCAGGGTTTATTTAGCCACCTAGCTGAATCTCTGCGGCCTCCCTATCCTCCCTCTTGTATGGTAGGAGTGTATTGACCATTGCACCCAGGGTTTATTTAGCCACCTAGCTGAATCTCTGTGACCTCCCTACCCTCCCTCTTGTATGGTAGGAGTGTATTGCCCATTGCACCCAGGTTTATTTAGCCACCTAGCTGAATCTCTGCGGCCTCACTATCCTGCCTCTTTTATGGTAAGAGTGTATTGCCCATTGCACCCAGATTTATTTAACCACCTAGCTGAATCTCTGCGGCCTCCCTATCCTCCCTCTTGTATGGTAAGAGTGTATTGCCCATTGCACCCAGGTTTATTTAGCCACCTGGCTTAATCTCTGCATTCTCCCTATCCTCCCTCTTGTATGGTAGGAGTGTATTGACCATTGCACCCAGGGTTTATTTAGCCACCTAGCTGAATCTCTGTGACCTCCCTAACCTCCCTCTTGTATGGTAGGAGTGTATTGACCATTGCACCCAGGGTTTATTTAGCCACCTAGCTGAATCTCTGTGGCCTCCCTATCCTCCCTCTTGTATGGTAGGAGTGTATTGCCCATTGCACCCAGGTTTATTTAGCCACCTGGCTGTATCTCTGCATTCTCCCTATCCTCCCTCTTGTATGGTAGGAGTGTATTGACCATTGCACCCAGGGTTATTTAGCCACCTAGCTGAATCTCTGCGGCCTCCCTATCCTCCCTCTTGTATGGTAAGAGTGTATTGCCCATTGCACCCAGGTTTATTTAGCCACCTAGCTGAATCTCTGCGGCCTCCCTATTCTCCCTCTTGTATGGTAAGAGTGTATTGCCCATTGCACCCAGGTTTATTTAGCCACCTAGCTGAATCTCTGCAGCCTCCCTATCCTCCCTCTTGTATGGTAAGAGTGTATTGACCATTGCACCCAGGGTTTATTTAGCCACCTAGCTGAATCTCTGCGGCCCCCCTATCCTGCCTCTTTTATGGTAAGAGTGTATTGCCCATTGCACCCAGGTTTATTTAGCCACCTAGCTGAATCTCTGCGGCCTCCCTATCCTCCCTCTTGTATGGTAGGAGTGTATTGACCATTGCACCCAGGGTTTATTTAGCCACCTAGCTGAATCTCTGCGGCCCCCCTATCCTGCCTCTTTTATGGTAAGAGTGTATTGACCATTGCACCCAGGGTTATTTAGCCACCTAGCTGAATCTCTGCGGCCTCCCTATCCTCCCTCTTGTATGGTAAGAGTGTATTGCCCATTGCACCCAGGTTTATTTAGCCACCTAGCTGAATCTCTGCAGCCTCCCTATCCTCCCTCTTGTATGGTAAGAGTGTATTGACCATTGCACCCAGGGTTTATTTAGCCACCTAGCTGAATCTCTGCGGCCCCCCTATCCTGCCTCTTTTATGGTAAGAGTGTATTGCCCATTGCACCCAGGTTTATTTAGCCACCTAGCTGAATCTCTGTGGCCTCCCTATCCTCCCTCTTGTATGGTAAGAGTGTATTGCCCATTGCACCCAGGTTTATTCAGCCACCTAGCTGAATCTCTGTGGCCTCCCTATCCTCCCTCTTGTATGGTAGGAGTGTATTGACCATTGCACCCAGGGTTATTTAGCCACCTAGCTGAATCTCTGCAGCCTCCCTATCCTCCCTCTTGTATGGTAAGAGTGTATTGACCATTGCACCCAGGGTTTATTTAGCCACCTAGCTCAATCTCTGTGACCTCCCTACCCTCCCTCTTGTATGGTAGGAGTGTATTGCCCATTGCACCCAGGTTTATTTAGCCACCTAGCTGAATCTCTGCGGCCTCCCTATCCTGCCTCTTTTATGGTAAGAGTGTATTGCCCATTGCACCCAGGTTTATTTAGCCACCTAGCTGAATCTCTGCGGCCTCCCTATCCTCCCTCTTGTATGGTAAGAGTGTATTGACCATTGCACCCAGGGTTTATTTAGCCACCTAGCTGAATCTCTGCATTCTCCCTACCCTCCCTCTTGTATGGTAGGAGTGTATTGCCCATTGCACCCAGGTTTATTTAGCCACCTAGCTGAATCTCTGCGGCCTCCCTATCCTGCCTCTTGTATGGTAAGAGTGTATTGACCATTGCACCCAGGGTTTATTTAGCCACCTAGCTGAATCTCTGCATTCTCCCTACCCTCCCTCTTGTATGGTAGGAGTGTATTGCCCATTGCACCCAGGGTTTATTTAGCCACCTAGCTGAATCTCTGTGGCCTCCCTATCCTCCCTCTTGTATGGTAAGAGTGTATTGACCATTGCACCCAGGGTTTATTTAGCCACCTAGCTGAATCTCTGCATTCTCCCTATCCTCCCTCTTGTATGGTAGGAGTGTATTGACCATTGCACCCAGGGTTTATTTAGCCACCTAGCTGAATCTCTGCGGCCTCCCTACCCTCCCTCTTGTATGGTAGGAGTGTATTGACCATTGCACCCAGGGTTTATTTAGCCACCTAGCTGAATCTCTGCGGCCTCCCTATCCTCCCTCTTGTATGGTAGGAGTGTATTGCCCATTGCACCCAGGTTTATTTAGCCACCTAGCTGAATCTCTGCGGCCTCCCTATCTTGCCTCTTTTATGGTAAGAGTGTATTGCCCATTGCACCCAGGTTTATTTAGCCACCTGGCTGAATCTCTGCGGCCCCCCTTTCCTGCCTCTTGTATGGTATGAGTGTATTGACCATTGCATCCAGGGTTTATTTAGCCTCCTAGTTGGAACGCTGCGGCCTCCCTATCCTCCCTCTTGTATGGTAAGAGTGTATTGCCCATTGCACCCAGGTTTATTTAGCCACCTAGCTGAATCTCTGCAGCCTCCCTATCCTCCCTCTTGTATGGTAAGAGTGTATTGACCATTGCACCCAGGGTTTATTTAGCCACCTAGCTGAATCTCTGCGGCCCCCCTATCCTGCCTCTTTTATGGTAAGAGTGTATTGCCCATTGCACCCAGGTTTATTTAGCCACCTAGCTGAATCTCTGTGGCCTCCCTATCCTCCCTCTTGTATGGTAAGAGTGTATTGCCCATTGCACCCAGGTTTATTCAGCCACCTAGCTGAATCTCTGTGGCCTCCCTATCCTCCCTCTTGTATGGTAGGAGTGTATTGACCATTGCACCCAGGGTTATTTAGCCACCTAGCTGAATCTCTGCAGCCTCCCTATCCTCCCTCTTGTATGGTAAGAGTGTATTGACCATTGCACCCAGGGTTTATTTAGCCACCTAGCTCAATCTCTGTGACCTCCCTACCCTCCCTCTTGTATGGTAGGAGTGTATTGCCCATTGCACCCAGGTTTATTTAGCCACCTAGCTGAATCTCTGCGGCCTCCCTATCCTGCCTCTTTTATGGTAAGAGTGTATTGCCCATTGCACCCAGGTTTATTTAGCCACCTAGCTGAATCTCTGCGGCCTCCCTATCCTCCCTCTTGTATGGTAAGAGTGTATTGACCATTGCACCCAGGGTTTATTTAGCCACCTAGCTGAATCTCTGCATTCTCCCTACCCTCCCTCTTGTATGGTAGGAGTGTATTGCCCATTGCACCCAGGTTTATTTAGCCACCTAGCTGAATCTCTGCGGCCTCCCTATCCTGCCTCTTGTATGGTAAGAGTGTATTGACCATTGCACCCAGGGTTTATTTAGCCACCTAGCTGAATCTCTGCATTCTCCCTACCCTCCCTCTTGTATGGTAGGAGTGTATTGCCCATTGCACCCAGGGTTTATTTAGCCACCTAGCTGAATCTCTGTGGCCTCCCTATCCTCCCTCTTGTATGGTAAGAGTGTATTGACCATTGCACCCAGGGTTTATTTAGCCACCTAGCTGAATCTCTGCATTCTCCCTATCCTCCCTCTTGTATGGTAGGAGTGTATTGACCATTGCACCCAGGGTTTATTTAGCCACCTAGCTGAATCTCTGCGGCCTCCCTACCCTCCCTCTTGTATGGTAGGAGTGTATTGACCATTGCACCCAGGGTTTATTTAGCCACCTAGCTGAATCTCTGCGGCCTCCCTATCCTCCCTCTTGTATGGTAGGAGTGTATTGCCCATTGCACCCAGGTTTATTTAGCCACCTAGCTGAATCTCTGCGGCCTCCCTATCTTGCCTCTTTTATGGTAAGAGTGTATTGCCCATTGCACCCAGGTTTATTTAGCCACCTGGCTGAATCTCTGCGGCCCCCCTTTCCTGCCTCTTGTATGGTATGAGTGTATTGACCATTGCATCCAGGGTTTATTTAGCCTCCTAGTTGGAACGCTGCGGCCTCCCTATCCTCCCTCTTGTATGGTAAGAGTGTATTGCCCATTGCACCCAGGTTTATTTAGCCACCTAGCTGAATCTCTGCAGCCTCCCTATCCTCCCTCTTGTATGGTAAGAGTGTATTGACCATTGCACCCAGGGTTTATTTAGCCACCTAGCTGAATCTCTGCGGCCCCCCTATCCTGCCTCTTTTATGGTAAGAGTGTATTGCCCATTGCACCCAGGTTTATTTAGCCACCTAGCTGAATCTCTGTGGCCTCCCTATCCTCCCTCTTGTATGGTAAGAGTGTATTGCCCATTGCACCCAGGTTTATTCAGCCACCTAGCTGAATCTCTGTGGCCTCCCTATCCTCCCTCTTGTATGGTAGGAGTGTATTGACCATTGCACCCAGGGTTATTTAGCCACCTAGCTGAATCTCTGCAGCCTCCCTATCCTCCCTCTTGTATGGTAAGAGTGTATTGACCATTGCACCCAGGGTTTATTTAGCCACCTAGCTCAATCTCTGTGACCTCCCTACCCTCCCTCTTGTATGGTAGGAGTGTATTGCCCATTGCACCCAGGTTTATTTAGCCACCTAGCTGAATCTCTGCGGCCTCCCTATCCTGCCTCTTTTATGGTAAGAGTGTATTGCCCATTGCACCCAGGTTTATTTAGCCACCTAGCTGAATCTCTGCGGCCTCCCTATCCTCCCTCTTGTATGGTAAGAGTGTATTGACCATTGCACCCAGGGTTTATTTAGCCACCTAGCTGAATCTCTGCATTCTCCCTACCCTCCCTCTTGTATGGTAGGAGTGTATTGCCCATTGCACCCAGGTTTATTTAGCCACCTAGCTGAATCTCTGCGGCCTCCCTATCCTGCCTCTTGTATGGTAAGAGTGTATTGACCATTGCACCCAGGGTTTATTTAGCCACCTAGCTGAATCTCTGCATTCTCCCTACCCTCCCTCTTGTATGGTAGGAGTGTATTGCCCATTGCACCCAGGGTTTATTTAGCCACCTAGCTGAATCTCTGTGGCCTCCCTATCCTCCCTCTTGTATGGTAAGAGTGTATTGACCATTGCACCCAGGGTTTATTTAGCCACCTAGCTGAATCTCTGCATTCTCCCTATCCTCCCTCTTGTATGGTAGGAGTGTATTGACCATTGCACCCAGGGTTTATTTAGCCACCTAGCTGAATCTCTGCGGCCTCCCTACCCTCCCTCTTGTATGGTAGGAGTGTATTGACCATTGCACCCAGGGTTTATTTAGCCACCTAGCTGAATCTCTGCGGCCTCCCTATCCTCCCTCTTGTATGGTAGGAGTGTATTGCCCATTGCACCCAGGTTTATTTAGCCACCTAGCTGAATCTCTGCGGCCTCCCTATCTTGCCTCTTTTATGGTAAGAGTGTATTGCCCATTGCACCCAGGTTTATTTAGCCACCTGGCTGAATCTCTGCGGCCCCCCTTTCCTGCCTCTTGTATGGTATGAGTGTATTGACCATTGCATCCAGGGTTTATTTAGCCTCCTAGTTGGAACGCTGCGGCCTCCCTATCCTCCCTCTTGTATGGTAAGAGTGTATTGCCCATTGCACCCAGGTTTATTTAGCCACCTAGCTGAATCTCTGCAGCCTCCCTATCCTCCCTCTTGTATGGTAAGAGTGTATTGACCATTGCATCCAGGGTTTATTTAACCACCTAGCTGAATCTCTGCAGCCTCCCTATCCTCCCTCTTGTATGGTAAGAGTGTATTGACCATTGCACCCAGGGTTTATTTAGCCACCTGGCTGAATCTCTGCGGCCTCCCTATCCTGCCTCTTTTATGGTAAGAGTGTATTGCCCATTGCACCCAGGTTTATTTAGCCACCTAGCTGAATCTCTGTGGCCTCCCTATCCTCCCTCTTGTATGGTAGGAGTGTATTGCCCATTGCACCCAGGTTTATTTAGCCACCTAGCTGAATCTCTGTGGCCTCCCTATCCTCCCTCTTGTATGGTAAGAGTGTATTGCCCATTGCACCCAGGTTTATTTAGCCACCTAGCTGAATCTCTGCGGCCTCCCTATCCTCCCTCTTGTATGGTAGGAGTGTATTGACCATTGCACCCAGGGTTATTTAGCCACCTAGCTGAATCTTTGCGGCCTCCCTATCCTCCCTCTTGTGTGGTAAGAGTGTATTGCCCATTGCACCCAGGTTTATTTAGCCACCTAGCTGAATCTCTGCGGCCTCCCTATCCTCCCTCTTGTATGGTAAGAGTGTATTGCCCATTGCACCCAGGTTTATTTAGCCACCTAGCTGAATCTCTGCGGCCTCCCTATCCTCCCTCTTGTATGGTAGGAGTGTATTGACCATTGCACCCAGGGTTATTTAGCCACCTAGCTGAATCTTTGCGGCCTCCCTATCCTCCCTCTTGTGTGGTAAGAGTGTATTGCCCATTGCACCCAGGTTTATTTAGCCACCTAGCTGAAGCTCTGCGGCCTCCCTATCCTCCCTCTTGTATGGTAGGAGTGTATTGCCCATTGCACCCAGGGTTTATTTAGCCACCTAGGTGAATCTCTGCGGCCCCCCTATCCTGCCTCTTGTATGGTAAGAGTGTATTGACCATTGCACCCAGGGTTTATTTAGCCACCTAGCTGAATCTCTGCGGCCTCCCTATCCTCCCTCTTGTATGGTAAGAGTGTATTGACCATTGCATCCTGGGTTTATTTAGCCTCCTAGCTGAATTTCTGCGGCCTCCCTATCCTCCCTCTTGTATGGTAGGAGTGTATTGCCCATTGCACCCAGGGTTTATTTAGCCTCCTGGCTTAATCTCTGCGGCCTCCCTAACCTCCCTCTTGTATGGTAACAGTGTATTGACCATTGCACCCAGGGATTATTTAGCCACCTAGCTGAATCTCTGCGGCCTCCCTATCCTGCCTCTTGTATGGTAAGAGTGTATTGACCATTGCACCCAGGGTTTATTTAGCCACCTAGCTGAATCTCTGCGGCCTCCCTATCCTCCCTCTTGTATGGTAAGAGTGTATTGCCCATTGCACCCAGGGTTTATTTAGCCACCTAGCTGAATCTCTGCGGCATCCCTACCCTCCCTCTTGTATGGTAGGAGTGTATTGCCCATTACACCCAGGTTTATTTAGCCACCTAGCTGAATCTCTGCGGCCTCCCTATCCTCTCTCTTGTATGGTAGGGGTGTATTGCCCATTGCACCCAGGTTTATTTAGCCACCTAGCTGAATCTCTGCGGCCCCCCTATCCTCCCTCTTGTATGGTAAGAATGTATTGACCATTGCACCCAGGGTTTATTTAGCCTCCTGGCTGAATCTCTGCGGCCTCCCTAACCTCCCTCTTGTATGGTAGGAGTGTATTGCCCATTGCACCCAGGGTTTATTTAGCCACCTAGCTGAATCTCTGCGACCTCCCTATCCTGCCTCTTGTATGGTAAGAGTGTATTGCCCATTGCACCCAGGTTTATTTAGCCACCTAGCTGAATCTCTGCTGCCTCCCTATCCTCCCTCTTGTATGGTAGGAGTGTATTGACCATTGCACCCAGAGTTTATTTAGCCACCTAGCTGAATCTCTGCGGCCTCCCTATCCTCCCTCTTGTATGGTAGGAGTGTATTGACCATTGCACCCAGAGTTTATTTAGCCACCTAGCTGAATCTCTGCGGCCTCCCTATCCTCCCTCTTGTATGGCAGGAGTGTATTGCCCATTGCACCCAGGGTTTATTTAGCCACCTAGCTGAATCTCTGCGGCCTCCCTATCCTCCCTCTTGTATGGTAAGAGTGTATTGACCATTGCACCCAGGGTTATTTAGCCACCTAGCTGAATCTCTGTGGCCTCCCTATCCTCCCTCTTGTATGGTAAAAGTGTATTGCCCATTGCACCCAGGGTTATTTAGCCACCTAGCTGAATCTCTGCGGCCTCCCTATCCTGCCTCTTGTATGGTAGGAGTGTATTGCCCATTGCACCCAGGGTTTATTTAGCCACCTGGCTGAATCTCTGCGGCCTCCCTACCCTCCCTCTTGTATGGTAAGAGTGTATTGCCCATTGCACCCAGGGTTTATTTAGCCACCTAGTTGGAACTCTGCGGCTTCCCTATCCTCCCTCTTTTATGGTAAGAGTGTATTAAGCATTGCACCCAGGGTTTATTTAGCCACCTAGCTGAATCTCTGCGGCCTCCCTATCCTCCCTCTTGTATGGTAAAAGTGTATTGCCCATTGCACCCAGGGTTTATTTAGCCACCTAGCTGAATCTATGCGGCCTCCCTACCCTCCTTCTTGTATGGTAAGAGTGTATTGCCCACTGCACCCAGGGTTTATTTAGCCACCTAGCTGAATCTCTGCGGCCTCCCTATCCTCCCTCTTGTATGGTAGGAGTGTATTGACCATTGCACCCAGAGTTTATTTAGCCACCTAGCTGAATCTCTGCGGCCTCCCTAACCTCCCTCTTGTATGGTAGGCGTGTATTGCCCATTGCACCCAGGGTTTATTTAGCCACCTAGCTGAATCTCTGCGGCCTCCCTATCCTGCCTCTTGTATGGTAAGAGTGTATTGACCATTGCACCCAGGGTTTATTTAGCCACCTAGCTGAATCTCTGCGGCCTCCCTATCCTCCCTCTTGTATGGTAAGAGTGTATTGACCATTGCACCCTGGGTTTATTTAGCCCCCTGGCTGAATCTCTGTGGCCTCCCTATCCCCCCTCTTGTATGGTAAGAGTGTATTGCCCATTGCACCCAGGGTTTATTTAGCCTCCTGGCTGAATCTCTGCGGCCTCCCTAACCTCCCTCTTGTATGGTAGCAGTGTATTGACCATTGCACCCAGGGTTTATTTTGCCACCTAGCTGAATCTATGCGGCCTCCCTACCCTCCTTCTTGTATGGTAAGAGTGTATTGCCCACTGCACCCAGGGTTTATTTAGCCACCTAGCTGAATCACTGCGGCCTCCCTATCCTCCCTCTTGTATGGTAAGAGTGTATTGCCCATTGCACCCAGGGTTTATTTAGCCACCTAGCTGAATCTCTGCGGCCTCCCTACCCTCCCTCTTGTATGGTAGGAGTGTATTGCCCATTACACCCAGGTTTATTTAGCCACCTAGCTGAATCTCTGCGGCCTCCCTATCCTCTCTCTTGTATGGTAGGGGTGTATTGCCCATTGCACCCAGGTTTATTTAGCCACCTAGCTGAATCTCTGCGGCCCCCCTATCCTCCCTCTTGTATGGTAAGAATGTATTGACCATTGCACCCAGGGTTTATTTAGCCTCCTGGCTGAATCTCTGCGGCCTCCCTAACCTCCCTCTTGTATGGTAGGAGTGTATTGCCCATTGCACCCAGGGTTTATTTAGCCACCTAGCTGAATCTCTGCGGCCTCCCTAACCTCCCTCTTGTATGGTAGGAGTGTATTGACCATTGCACCCAGGTTTATTTAGCCACCTAGCTGAATCTCTGCTGCCTCCCTATCCTCCCTCTTGTATGGCAGGAGTGTATTGCCCATTGCACCCAGGGTTTATTTAGCCACCTAGCTGAATCTCTGCGGCCTCCCTATCCTCCCTCTTGTATGGTAAGAGTGTATTGACCATTGCACCCAGGGTTATTTAGCCACCTAGCTGAATCTCTGTGGCCTCCCTATCCTCCCTCTTGTATGGTAAAAGTGTATTGCCCATTGCACCCAGGGTTATTTAGCCACCTAGCTGAATCTCTGCGGCCTCCCTATCCTGCCTCTTGTATGGTAGGAGTGTATTGCCCATTGCACCCAGGGTTTATTTAGCCACCTGGCTGAATCTCTGCGGCCTCCCTACCCTCCCTCTTGTATGGTAAGAGTGTATTGCCCATTGCACCCAGGGTTTATTTAGCCACCTAGTTGGAACTCTGCGGCTTCCCTATCCTCCCTCTTTTATGGTAAGAGTGTATTAAGCATTGCACCCAGGGTTTATTTAGCCACCTAGCTGAATCTCTGCGGCCTCCCTATCCTCCCTCTTGTATGGTAAAAGTGTATTGCCCATTGCACCCAGGGTTTATTTAGCCACCTAGCTGAATCTATGCGGCCTCCCTACCCTCCTTCTTGTATGGTAAGAGTGTATTGCCCACTGCACCCAGGGTTTATTTAGCCACCTAGCTGAATCTCTGCGGCCTCCCTATCCTCCCTCTTGTATGGTAGGAGTGTATTGACCATTGCACCCAGAGTTTATTTAGCCACCTAGCTGAATCTCTGCGGCCTCCCTAACCTCCCTCTTGTATGGTAGGCGTGTATTGCCCATTGCACCCAGGGTTTATTTAGCCACCTAGCTGAATCTCTGCGGCCTCCCTATCCTGCCTCTTGTATGGTAAGAGTGTATTGACCATTGCACCCAGGGTTTATTTAGCCACCTAGCTGAATCTCTGCGGCCTCCCTATCCTCCCTCTTGTATGGTAAGAGTGTATTGACCATTGCACCCTGGGTTTATTTAGCCCCCTGGCTGAATCTCTGTGGCCTCCCTATCCCCCCTCTTGTATGGTAAGAGTGTATTGCCCATTGCACCCAGGGTTTATTTAGCCTCCTGGCTGAATCTCTGCGGCCTCCCTAACCTCCCTCTTGTATGGTAGCAGTGTATTGACCATTGCACCCAGGGTTTATTTTGCCACCTAGCTGAATCTCTGTGGCCTCCCTATCCTGCCTCTTGTATGGTAAGAGTGTATTGCCCATTGCACCCAGGGTTTATTTAGCCACTTGGCTGAATCTCTGCAGCCTCCCTATCCTCCCTCTTGTATGGTAAGAGTGTATTGCCCATTGCACCCAGGGTTTATTTAGCCACCTAGCTGAATCTCTACGTCCTCCCTATCCTCCCTCTTGTATGGTAGGAGTGTATTGCCCATTGCACCCAGGGTTTATTTAGCCACCTAGCTGAATCTCTGCGGCCTCCCTATCCTCCCTCTTGTATGGTAGGAGTGTATTGCCCATTGCACCCAGGTTTATTTAGCCACCTAGCTGAATCTCTACGTCCTCCCTATCCTCCCTCTTGTATGGTAGGAGTGTATTGCCCATTGCACCCAGGGTTTATTTAGCCTCCTGGCTGAATCTCTGCGGCCTCCCTATCCTCCCTCTTGTATGGTAAGAGTGTATTGCCCATTGCACCCAGGGTTTATTTAGCCTCCTGGCTGAATCTCTGCGGCCTCCCTAACCTCCCTCTTGTATGGCAGCAGTGTATTGACCATTGCACCCAGGGTTTATTTTGCCACCTAGCTGAATCTCTGCGGCCTCCCTATCCTCCCTCTTGTATGGTAAGAGTGTATTGACCATTGACCCAGGGTTTATTTAGCCACCTAGTTGAATCTCTGCGGCCTCCCTATCCTCCCTCTTGTATGGTAGGAGTGTATTGCCCATTGCACCCAGGTTTATTTAGCCTCCTAGCTAAATCTCTGCGGCCCCCCTATCATCCCTCTTGTATGGTAGGAGTGTATTGACCATTGCACCCAGGTTTATTTAGCCACCTATCTAAATCTCTGCGGCCCCCCTATCATCCCTCTTGTATGGTAGGAGTGTATTGACCATTGCACCCAGGTTTATTTAGCCACCTAGCTAAATCTCTGCGGCCTCCCTATCCTCCCTCTTGTATGGTAAGAGTGTATTGACCATTGACCCAGGGTTTTTTTAGCCACCTAGTTGAATCTCTGCGGCCTCCCTATCCTCCCTCTTGTATGGTAAGAGTGTATTGACCATTGCACCCAGGGTTTATTTAGCCACCTAGCTGAAGCTCTGCGGCCTCCCTAACCTCCCTCTTGTATGGTAAGAGTGTATTGACCATTGCACCCAGGGTTTATTTAGCCACCGAGTTGAATCTCTGCGGCCTCCCTATCCTCCCTCTTGTATGGTAGGAGTGTATTGCCCATTGCACCCAGGGTTTATTTAGCCACCGAGTTGAATCTCTGCGGCCTCCCTATCCTCCCTCTTGTATGGTAAGAGTGTATTGACCATTGCACCCAGGGTTTATTTAGCCACCTGGCTGAATCTCTGCGGCCTCCCTAACCTCCCTCTTGTATGGTAAGAGTGTATTGACCATTGCACCCAGGGTTTATTTAGCCACCTAGCTGAATCTCTGTGGCCTCCCTAACCTCCCTCTTGTATGGTAAGAATGTATTGACCATTGCACCCAAGTTTATTTAGCCACCTAGCTGAATCTTTGCGGCCTCCCTAACCTCCCTCGTGTATGGTAAGATTGTATTGACCATTGCACCCAGGGTTTATTTAGCCACCTAGCTGAATCTCTGCGGCCTCCTTATCCTCCCTCTTGTATGGTAAGAGTGTATTGACCATTGCACCCAGGGTTATTTGGCCTCCTAGCTGAATCTCTGCGGCCTCCCTAACCTCCCTCTTGTATGGTAGGAGTGTATTGACCATTGCACCCAGGGTTTATTTAGCCACCTAGCTGAATCTCTGCGGCCTCCCTATCCTCCCTCTTATATGGTAGGAGTGTATTGACCATTGCACCCAGGGTTTATTTAGCCACCTAGCTGAATCTCTTCGGCCCCCCTATCATCCCTCTTGTATGGTAGGAGTGTATTGCCCATTGCACCCAGGGTTTATTTAGCCTCCTGGCTGAATCTCTGCGGCTTCCCTATCCTCCCTCTTGTATGGTAGGAGTGTATTGACCATTGCACCCAGGGTTTATTTAGCCTCCTGGCTGAATCTCTGCGGCCTCCCTATCCTCCTTCTTGTATGGTAAGAGTGTATTGACCATTGCACCCAGGGTTTATTTAGCCTCCTGGCTGAATCTCTGCGGCCTCCCTATCCTCCCTCTTGTATGGTAGGAGTGTATTGACCATTGCACCCAGGGTTTATTTAGCCACCTGGCTGAATCTCTGCGGCCTCCCTATCCTCCTTCTTGTATGGTAAGAGTGTATTGACCATTGCACCCAGGGTTTATTTAGCCTCCTGGCTGAATCTCTGCTGCCTCCCTATCCTCCCTCTTGTATGGTAGGAGTGTATTGACCATTGCACCCAGGGTTTATTTAGCCACCTGGCTGAATCTCTGCGGCCTCCCTATCCTCCTTCTTGTATGGTAAGAGTGTATTGACAATTGCACCCAGGGTTTATTTAGCCACCTAGCTGAATCTCTGCGGCCTCCCTATCCTCCCTCTTGTATGGTAAGAGTGTATTGACTATTGCACCCAGGGTTTATTTCGCCAACTAGCTGAATCTCTGCGGCCTCCCTATCCTCCCTCTTGTATGGTAAGAGTGTATTGACCATTGACCCAGGGTTATTTGGCCTCCTAGCTGAATCTCTGCGGCCTCCCTATCCTCCCTCTTGTATGGTAAGAGTGTATTGACCATTGCACCCAGGGTTTATTTAGCCACCTGGCTAAATCTCTGCGGCCTCCCTACCCTCCCTCTTTTATGGTAGGAGTGTATTGACCATTGCACCCAGGGATTATTTAGCCACCTAGCTGAATCTCTGCGGCCTCCCTATCCTCCCTCTTGTATGGTAGGAATGTATTGACCATTGCACCCAGGGTTTATTTAGCCACCTAGCTGAATCTCTGCGGCCTCCCTACCCTCCCTCTTGTACGGTAGGATTGTATTGCCCATTGCACCCAGGGTTTATTTAGCCACCTAGCTGAATCTCTGCAGCCTCCCTATCCTCCCTCTTGTATGGTAAGAGTGTATTGACCATTGCACCCAGGGTTATTTAGCCACCTAGCTGAATCTCTGCGGCCTCCCTACCCTCCCTCTTGTATGGTAAGAGTGTATTGACCATTGCACCCAGGGTTTATTTAGCCACCTAGCTGAATCTCTGCGGCCTCCCTACCCTCCCTCTTGTATGGTAAGAGTGTATTGACCATTGCACCCAGGGTTTATTTAGCCACCTGGCTGAATCTCTGCAGCCTCCCTATCCTCCCTCTTGTATGGTAAGAGTGTATTGCCCATTGCACCCATGGTTTATTTAGCCACCTGGCTGAATCTCTGCGGCCCCCCTATCCTGCCTCTTTTATGGTAAAAGTGTATTGCCCATTGGACCCAGGGTTTATTTAGCCACCTAGCTGAATCTCTGCGGCCTCCCTATCCTCCCTCTTGTATGGTAAAAGTGTATTGCCCATTGCACCCTGGGTTTATTTAGCCACCTAGCTGAATCTCTGCGGCCTCCCTACCCTCCCTCTTGTATGGTAGGAGTGTATTGCCCATTGCTCCCAGGTTTATTTAGCCACCTAGCTGAATCTCTACGTCCTCCCTATCCTCCCTCTTGTATGGTAGGAGTGTATTGCCCATTGCACCCAGGGTTTATTTAGCCTCCTGGCTGAATCTCTGCGGCCTCCCTATCCTCCCTCTTGTATGGTAAGAGTGTATTGCCCATTGCACCCAGGGTTTATTTAGCCTCCTGGCTGAATCTCTGCGGCCTCCCTAACCTCCCTCTTGTATGGTAGCAGTGTATTGACCATTGCATCCAGAGTTTATTTAGCCACCTAGCTGAATCTCTGCGGTCTCCCTATCCTCCCTCTTGTATGGTAAAAGTGTATTGCCCATTGCACCCAGGGTTTATTTAGCCACCTAGCTGAATCTCTGCGGCCTCCCTACCCTCCCTCTTGTATGGTAGGAGTGTATTGCCCATTGCACCCAGGTTTATTTAGCCACCTAGCTGAATCTCTACGTCCTCCCTATCCTCCCTCTTGTATGGTAGGAGTGTATTGCCCATTGCACCCAGGGTTTATTTAGCCTCCTGGCTGAATCTCTGCGGCCTCCCTATCCTCCCTCTTGTATGGTAAGAGTGTATTGCCCATTGCACCCAGGGTTTATTTAGCCTCCTGGCTGAATCTCTGCGGCCTCCCTAACCTCCCTCTTGTATGGTAGCAGTGTATTGACCATTGCACCCAGGGTTTATTTTGCCACCTAGCTGAATCTCTGCGGCCTCCCTATCCTCCCTCTTGTATGGTAGGAGTGTATTGCCCATTGCACCCAGGGTTTATTTTGCCACCTAGCTAAATCTCTGCGGCCTCCCTATCCTCCCTCTTGTATGGTAAGAGTGTATTGCCCATTGACCCCAGGGTTTATTTAGCCTCCTGGCTGAATCTCTGCGGCCTCCCTAACCTCCCTCTTGTATGGTAGGAGTGTATTGACCATTGCACCCAGGGTTTATTTAGCCACCTAGCTGAATCTCTGCGGCCTCCCTACCCTCCCTCTTGTATGGTAGGAGTGTATTGCCCATTGCACCCAGGGTTTATTTAGCCACCTAGTTGAATCTCTGCGGCCTCCCTATCCTCCCTCTTGTATGGTAAGAGTGTATTGACCATTGCACCCAGGGTTTATTTAGCCACCTAGCTGAATCTCTGCGGCCTCCCTATCCTCCCTCTTGTATGGTAGGAGTGTATTGACCATTGCACCCAGGTTTATTTAGCCACCTAGCTAAATCTCTGCGGCCCCCCTATCATCCCTCTTGTATGGTAGGAGTGTATTGACCATTGCACCCAGGTTTATTTAGCCACCTAGCTAAATCTCTGCGGCCTCCCTATCCTCCCTCTTGTATGGTAAGAGTGTATTGACCATTGACCCAGGGTTTTTTTAGCCACCTAGTTGAATCTCTGCGGCCTCCTTATCCTCCCTCTTGTATGGTAAGAGTGTATTGACCATTGCACCCAGGGTTTATTTAGCCACCCAGCTGAATCTCTGCGGCCTCCCTTTCCTCCCTCTTGTATGGTAAGAGTGTATTGACCATTGCACCCAGGGTTTATTTAGCCACCTAGCTGAATCTCTGCGGCCTCCCTATCCTCCCTCTTGTATGGTAAGAGTGTATTGACCATTGCACCCAGGGTTTATTTAGCCACCTGGCTGAATGTCTGCGGCCTCCCTAACCTCCCTCTTGTATGGTAAGAGTGTATTGACCATTGCACCCAGGGTTTATTTAGCCACCTAGCTGAATCTCTGTGGCCTCCCTAACCTCCCTCGTGTATGGTAAGATTGTATTGACCATTGCACCCAGGGTTTATTTAGCCACCTAGCTGAATCTCTGCGGCCTCCTTATCCTCCCTCTTGTATGGTAAGAGTGTATTGACCATTGCACCCAGGGTTATTTGGCCTCCTAGCTGAATCTCTGCGGCCTCCCTAACCTCCCTCTTGTATGGTAGGAGTGTATTGACCATTGCACCCAGGGTTTATTTAGCCACCTAGCTGAATCTCTTCGGCCCCCCTATCATCCCTCTTGTATGGTAGGAGTGTATTGACCATTGCACCCAGGGTTTATTTAGCCACCTAGCTGAATCTCTGCGGCCTCCCTATCCTCCCTATCCTCCCTCTTGTATGGTAAGAGTGTATTGACCATTGCACCCTGGGTTTATTTAGCCACCTAGCTGAATCTCTGCGGCCTCCCTATCCTCCCTCTTGTATGGTAAGAGTGTATTGACCATTGCACCCAGGGTTTATTTAGCCACCTAGCTGAATCTCTGCGGCCTCCCTATCCTGCCTCTTGTATGGTAAGAGTGTATTGCCCATTGCACCCAGGGTTTATTTAGCCACCTAGCTGAATCTCTGCGGCCTCCCTATTCTGCCTCTTGTATGGTAAGAGTGTATTGCCCATTGCACCCAGGGTTTATTTAGCCTCCTGGCTGAATCTCTGCGGCCTCCCTATCCTCCCTCTTGTATGGTAAGAGTGTATTGCCCATTGCACCCAGGGTTTATTTAGCCTCCTGGCTGAATCTCTGCGGCCTCCCTATCCTCCCTCTTGTATGGTAAGAGTGTATTGCCCATTGCACCCAGGGTTTATTTAGCCTCCTGGCTGAATCTCTGCGGCCTCCCTATCCTCCCTCTTGTATGGTAGGAGTGTATTGACCATTGCACCCAGGGTTTATTTAGCCTCCTGGCTGAATCTCTGCGGCCTCCCTATCCTCCTTCTTGTATGGTAAGAGTGTATTGACCATTGCACCCAGGGTTTATTTCGCCACCTAGCTGAATCTCTGCGGCCTCCCTATCCTCCCTCTTGTATGGTAAGAGTGTATTGACCATTGACCCAGGGTTATTTGGCCTCCTAGCTGAATCTCTGCAGCCTCCCTATCCTCCCTCTTGTATGGTAGGAGTGTATTGACCATTGCACTCAGGGTTTATTTAGCCTCCTGGCTGAATCTCTGCGGCCTCCCTATCCTCCTTCTTGTATGGTAGGAGTGTATTGACCATTGCACCCAGGGTTTATTTAGCCTCCTGGCTGAATCTCTGCGGCCTCCCTATCCTCCCTCTTGTATGGTAAGAGTGTATTGACCATTGACCCAGGGTTATTTGGCCTCCTAGCTGAATCTCTGCGGCCTCCCTATCCTTACTCTTGTATGGTAAGAGTGTATTGACCATTGCACCCAGGGTTTATTTAGCCACCTGGCTAAATCTCTGCGGCCTCCCTACCCTCCCTCTTTTATGGTAGGAGTGTATTGACCATTGCACCCAGGGATTATTTAACCACCTAGCTGAATCTCTGCGGCCTCCCTAACCTCCCTCTTGTATGGTAAGTGTGTGTATTGACCATTGCACCCAGGGTTTATTTAGCCACCTAGCTGAATCTCTGCGGCCTCCCTATCCTCCCTCTTGTATGGTAGGAATGTATTGACCATTGCACCCAGGGTTTATTTAGCCACCTTGCTGAATCTCTGCGGCCTCCCTATCCTCCCTCTTGTATGGTAGGAGTGTATTGACCATTGCACCCAGGGTTTATTTAGCCACCTAGCTGAATCTCTGCGGCCTCCCTACCCTCCCTCTTGTACGGTAGGATTGTATTGCCCATTGCACCCAGGGTTATTTAGCCACCTGGCTGAATCTCTGCGGCCTCCCTACCCTCCCTCTTGTATGGTAAGAGTGTATTGACCATTGCACCCAGGGTTTATTTAGCCACCTAGCTGAATCTCTGCGGCCCCCCTATCCTCCCTCTTGTATGGTAAGAATGTATTGACCATTGCACCCAAGTTTATTTAGCCACCTAGCTGAATCTTTGCGGCCTCCCTAACCTCCCTCGTGTATGGTAAGATTGTATTGACCATTGCACCCAGGGTTTATTTAGCCACCTAGCTGAATCTCTGCGGCCTCCTTATCCTCCCTCTTGTATGGTAAGAGTGTATTGACCATTGCACCCAGGGATTATTTAGTCACTTAGCTGAATCTCTGCGGCCTCCCTACCCTCCCTCTTGTATGGTAAGAGTGTATTGACCATTGCACCCAGGGTTTATTTAGCCACCTAGCTGAATCTCTGCGGCCTCCCTATCCTCCCTCTTGTATGGTAAGAGTGTATTGACCATTGCACCCTGGGTTTATTTAGCCACCTAGCTGAATCTCTGCGGCCTCCCTATCCTCCCTCTTGTATGGTAATAGTGTATTGACCATTGCACCCAGGGTTTATTTAGCCACCTAGCTGAATCTCTGCGGCCTCCCTATCCTGCCTCTTGTATGGTAAGAGTGTATTGCCCATTGCACCCAGGGTTTATTTAGCCTCCTGGCTGAATCTCTGCGGCCTCCCTATCCTCCCTCTTGTATGGTAAGAGTGTATTGCCCATTGCACCCAGGGTTTATTTAGCCTCCTGGCTGAATCTCTGCGGCCTCCCTACCCTCCCTCTTGTATGGTAAGAGTGTATTGACCATTGCACCCAGGGTTTATTTAGCCACCTAGCTGAATCTCTGCGGCCTCCCTATCCTCCCTCTTGTATGGTAAGAGTGTATTGACCATTGCACCCTGGGTTTATTTAGCCACCTAGCTTAATCTCTGCGGCCTCCCTATCCTCCCTCTTGTATGGTAATAGTGTATTGACCATTGCACCCAGGGTTTATTTAGCCACCTAGCTGAATCTCTGCGGCCTCCCTATTCTGCCTCTTGTATGGTAAGAGTGTATTGCCCATTGCACCCAGGGTTTATTTAGCCTCCTGGCTGAATCTCTGCGGCCTCCCTATCCTCCCTCTTGTATGGTAAGAGTGTATTGCCCATTGCACCCAGGGTTTATTTAGCCTCCTGGCTGAATCTCTGCGGCCTCCCTATCCTCCCTCTTGTATGGTAGGAGTGTATTGACCATTGCACCCAGGGTTTATTTAGCCACCTGGCTGAATCTCTGCGGCCTCCCTATCCTCCTTCTTGTATGGTAGGAGTGTATTGACCATTGCACCCAGGGTTTATTTAGCCACCTGGCTGAATCTCTGCGGCCTCCCTATCCTCCCTCTTGTATGGTAGGAGTGTATTGACCATTGCACCCAGGGTTTATTTAGCCACCTGGCTGAATCTCTGCGGCCTCCCTATCCTCCTTCTTGTATGGTAGGAGTGTATTGACCATTGCACCCAGGGTTTATTTAGCCACCTGGCTGAATCTCTGCGGCCTCCCTATCCTCCTTCTTGTATGGTAAGAGTGTATTGACCATTGCACCCAGGGTTTTTTTAGCCACCTAGCTGAATCTCTGCGGCCTCCCTATCCTCCCTCTTGTATGGTAAGAGTGTATTGACCATTGCACCCAGGGTTTATTTAGCCACCTAGCTGAATCTCTGCGGCCTCCCTATCCTCCCTCTTGTATGGTAAGAGTGTATTGACCATTGCACCCAGGGTTTATTTAGCCACCTAGCTGAATCTCTGCGGCCTCCCTATCTTCCCTCTTGTATGGTAAGAGTGTATTGACCAATGCACCCAGGTTTATTTAGCCTCCTGGCTGAATCTCTGCGGCCTCCCTATCCTGCCTCTTGTATGGTAGGAGTGTATTGACCATTGCACCCAGGTTTATTTAGCCTCCTGGCTGAATCTCTGCGGCCTCCCTATCCTCCCTCTTGTATGGGAAGAGTGTATTGACCATTGCACCCAGGTTTATTTAGCCACCTGGCTGAATCTCTGTGGCCTCCCTAACCTCCCTCTTGAATGGTAGGAGTGTATTGCCCATTGCACCCAGGGTTTATTTAGCCACCTAGCTGCATCTCTGCGGCCTCCCTATCCTCCCTCTTGTATGGTAGGAGTGTATTGCCCCTTGCACCCAGGGTTTATTTAGTCACCTAGCTGAATCTCTGCGGCTTCCCTACCCTCCGTCTTGTATGGTAGGAGTGTATTGACCATTGCACCCAGGTTTATTTAGCCACCTAGCTGAATCTCTGCGGCCTCCCTATCCTCCCTCTTGTATGGTAGGAGTGTATTGACCATTGCACCCAGGGTTTATTTACCACCTAGCTGAATCTCTGCGGCCTCCCTATCTTCCCTCTTGTATGGTAGGAGTGTATTGACCATTGCACCCAGGGTTTATTTAGCCACCTAGCTGAATCTCTGCGGCCTCCCTATCTTCCCTCTTGTATGGTAGGAGTGTATTGACCATTGCACCCAGGTTTTTTTTAGCCACCTAGCTGAATCTCTGCGGCCTCCCAACCCTCCCTCTTGTATGGTAGGAGTGTATTGACCATTGCACCCAGGGTTTATTTAGCCACCTAGCTGAATCTCTGCGGCCTCCCTATCCTCCCTCTTGTATGGTAAGAGTGTATTGACCATTGCACCCAGGGTTTATTTAGCCACCAAGCTGAATCTCTGCGGCCTCCCTATCCTCCCTCTTGTATGGTAGGAGTGTATTGAACATTGCACCCAGGTTTCTTTAGCCACCTAGCTGAATCTCTGCGGCCTCCCTATCCTGCCTCTTGTATGGTAGGAATGTATTGCCCATTGCACCCAGGGTTTATTTAGCCACCTAGCTGAATCTCTGCAGCCTCCCTATCCTCCCTCTTGTATGGTAGGAGTGTATTGACCATTGCACCCAGGGTTTATTTAGCCTCCTGGCTGAATCTCTGCGGCCTCCTTATCCTCCCTCTTTTATGGTAGGAATGTATTGACCATTGCACCCAGGGTTTATTTAGCCACCTAGTTGGAACGCTGCGGCCTCTCTATCCTCCCTCTTTTATGGTAAGAGTGTATTAACCATTGCACCCAGGGTTTATTTATCCACCTAGCTGAATCTCTGCAGCCTCCCTATCCTCCCTCTTGTATGGTAGGAGTGTATTGACCATTGCACCCAGGGTTTATTTAGCCACCTAGCTGAATCTTTGCGGCCTCCCTATCCTCCCTCTTGTATGGTAAGAGTGTATTGACCATTGCACCCAGGGTTATTTAGCCACCTAGCTGAATCTTTGCGGCCTCCCTATCCTCCCTCTTGTATGGTAGGAGTGTATTAACCATTGCACCCAGGGTTATTTAGCCTCCTGGCTGAATCTCAGCGGCCTCCCTATCCTGCCTCTTGTATGGTAGGAGTGTATTGCCCATTGCACCCAGGTTTTTTTTAGCCACCTAGCTGAATCTCTGCGGCCTCCCTATCCTCCCTCTTGTATGGTAGGAGTGTATTGACCATTGCACCCAGGTTTTTTTTAGCCACCTAGCTGAATCTCTGCGGCCTCCCTATCCTCCCTCTTGTATGGTAGGCGTGTATTGACCATTGCACCCAGGTTTTTTTTAGCCACCTAGCTGAATCTCAGCGGCCTCCCTATCCTCCCTCTTGTATGGTAGGAGTGTATTGACCATTGCACCCAGGTTTTTTTTAGCCACCTAGCTGAATCTCTGCGGCCTCCCTATCCTCCCTCTTGTATGGTAGGAGTGTATTGACCATTGCACCCAGGTTTATTTAGCCACCTAGCTGAATCTCTGCGGCCCCCCTATCCTCCCTCTTGTATGGTAGGAGTGTATTGACCATTGCACCCAGGTTTATTTAGCCACCTAGCTGAATCTCTGCGGCCTCCCTATCCTGCCTCTTGTATGGTAGGAATGTATTGCCCATTGCACCCAGGGTTTATTTAGCCACCTAGCTGAATCTCTGCGGCCTCCCTAACCTCCCTCTTGTATGGTAGGAGTGTATTGACCATTGCACCCAGGGTTATTTAGCCACCTAGCTGAATCTCTGCTGCCTCCCTATCCTCCCTCTTGTATAGTAGGAGTGTATTGACCATTGCACCCAGGGTTATTTAGCCATCTAGCTGAATCTCTGCGGCCTCCCTATCCTCCCTCTTGTATGATAAGAGTGTATTGACCATTGCACCCAGGGTTTATTTAGCCACCTAGCTGAATCTCTGAGGCCTCCCTATCCTGCCTCTTGTATGGTAGGAGTGTATTGACCATTGCATCCAGGGTTTATTTAGCCTCCTGGCTGAATCTCTGCGGCCTCCCTATCCTCCCTCTTTTATGGTAGGAATGTATTGACCATTGCACCCAGGGTTTATTTAGCCACCTAGTTGGAACTCTGCGGCCTCCCTATCCTCCCTCTTGTATGGTAAGAGTGTATTGACCATTGCACCCAGGGTTTATTTAGCCACCTAGCTGAATCTCTGCGGCCTCCCTATCCTCCCTCTTTTATGGTAAGAGTGTATTGACAATTGCACCCAGGTTTATTTAGCCTCCTGGCTGAATCTCTGCGGCCTCCCTATCCTCCCCCTTGTATGGTAAGAGTGTATTGACCATTGCACCCAGGGTTTATTTACCCACCTAGCTGAATCTCTGTGGCCTCCCTATCCTCCCTCTTTTATGGTAGGAATGTATTGACCATTGCACCCAGGGTTTATTTAGCCACCTAGCTGAATCTCTGCGGCCTCCCTATCCTCCCTCTTTTATGGTAAGAGTGTATTGACAATTGCACCCAGGTTTATTTAGCCACCTAGCTGAATCTCTGCAGCCTCCCTATCCTGCCTCTTGTATGGTAGGAGTGTATTGCCCATTGCACCCAGGGTTTATTTAGCCACCTAGCTGAATCTCTGCGGCCTCCATATCCTCCCTCTTGTATGGTAGGAGTGTATTGACCATTGCACCCAGGTTTATTTAGCAACCTAACTGAATCTCTGCGGCCTCCCTATCCTGCCTCTTTTATGGTAGGAGTGCATTGCCCATTGCACCCAGGTTTTTTTTAGCCACCTAGCTGAATCTCTGCGGCCTCCCTATCCTCCCTCTTGTATGGTAAGAGTGTATTGACCATTGCACCCAGGGTTATTTAGCCACCTAGCTGAATCTTTGCGGCCTCCCTATCCTCCCTCTTGTATGGTAAGAGTGTATTAACCATTGCACCCAGGGTTATTTAGCCTCCTGGCTGAATCTCTGCGGCCTCCCTATCCTGCCTCTTGTATGGTAGGAGTGTATTGCCCATTGCACCCAGGTTTATTTAGCAACCTAACTGAATCTCTGCGGCCTCCCTATCCTGCCTCTTTTATGGTAGGAGTGTATTGCCCATTGCACCCAGGTTTTTTTTAGCCACCTAGCTGAATCTCTGCGGCCTCCCTATCCTCCCTCTTGTATGGTAAGAGTGTATTGACCATTGCACCCAGGTTTATTTAACCTCCTGGCTGAATCTCTGCGGCCTCCCTATCCTCCCCCTTGTATGGTAAGAGTGTATTGACCATTGCACCCAGGTTTATTTAGCCTCCTGGCTGAATCTCTGCGGCCTCCCTATCCTCCCCCTTGTATGGTAAGAGTGTATTAACCATTGCACCCAGGGTTATTCAGCCTCCTGGCTGAATCTCTGCGGCCTCCCTATCCTGCCTCTTGTATGGTAGGAGTGTATTGCCCATTGCACCCAGGGTTTATTTAGCCACCTAGCTGAATCTCTGCGGCCTCCCTATCCTCCCTCTTGTATGGTAGGAGTGTATTGACCATTGCACCCAGGGTTTTTTTAGCCACCTAGCTGAATCTCTGCGGCCTCCCTATCCTGCCTCTTGTATGGTAGGAATGTATTGCCCATTGCACCCAGGGTTTATTTAGCCACCTACCTGAATCTCTGCGGCCTCCCTAACCTCCCTCTTGTATGGTAGGAGTGTATTGACCATTGCACCCAGGGTTATTTAGCCACCTAGCTGAATCTCTGAGGCCTCCCTATCCTGCCTCTTGTATGGTAGGAATGTATTGACCATTGCACCCAGGGTTTATTTAGCCACCTAGTTGGAACTCTGCGGCCTCCCTATCCTCCCTCTTGTATGGTAAGAGTGTATTGACCATTGCACCCAGGTTTATTTAGCCACCTAGCTGAATCTCTGCGGCCTCCCTATCCTCCCTCTTTTATGGTAAGAGTGTATTAACCATTGCACCCAGGGTTTATTTAGCCACCTAGCTGAATCTCTGTGGCCTCCCTATCCTCCCTCTTGTATGGTAAGAGTGTATTGACCATTGCACCCAGGGTTTATTTAGCCACCTAGCTGAATCTCTGCGGCCTCCCTATCCTCCCTCTTGTATGGTAAGAGTGTATTGACCATTGCACCCAGGGTTATTTAGCCACCTAGCTGAATCTTTGCGGCCTCCCTATCCTCCCTCTTGTATGGTAAGAGTGTATTGACCATTGCACCCAGGGTTATTTAGCCACCTAGCTGAATCTTTGCGGCCTCCCTATCCTCCCCCTTGTATGGTAAGAGTGTATTAACCATTGCACCCAGGGTTATTTAGCCTCCTGGCTGAATCTCTGCGGCCTCCCTATCCTGCCTCTTGTATGGTAGGAGTGTATTGCCCATTGCACCCAGGTTTATTTAGCAACCTAACTGAATCTCTGCGGCCTCCCTATCCTGCCTCTTTTATGGTAGGAGTGTATTGCCCATTGCACCCAGGTTTTTTTTAGCCACCTAGCTGAATCTCTGCGGCCTCCCTATCCTCCCTCTTGTATGGTAAGAGTGTATTGACCATTGCACCCAGGGTTTATTTAGCCACCTAGCTGAATCTCTGCGGCCTCCCTATCCTCCCTCTTGTATGGTAAGAGTGTATTGACCATTGCACCCAGGGTTTATTTAGCCACCTAGCTGAATCTTTGCGGCCTCCCTATCCTCCCTCTTGTATGGTAGGAGTGTATTGCCCATTGCACCCAGGGTTTATTTAGCCACCTAGCTGAATCTTTGCGGCCTCCCTATCCTCCCTCTTGTATGGTAAGAGTGTATTGCCCATTGCACCCAGGGTTTAATTAGCCACCTAGCTGAATCTCTGCGGCCTCCCTATCCTCCCCCTCTTGTATGGTAGGAGTGTATTGACCATTGCACCCAGGTTTATTTAGCCTCCTGGCTGAATCTCTGCGGCCTCCCTATCCTCCCTCTTGTATGGTAAGAGTGTATTGACCATTGCACCCAGGTTTATTTAGCCTCCTGGCTGAATCTCTGCGGCCTCCCTATCCTCCCCCTTGTATGGTAAGAGTGTATTGACCATTGCACCCAGGTTTATTTAGCCTCCTGGCTGAATCTCTGCGGCCTCCCTATCCTCCCCCTTGTATGGTAAGAGTGTATTAACCATTGCACCCAGGGTTATTCAGCCTCCTGGCTGAATCTCTGCGGCCTCCCTATCCTGCCTCTTGTATGGTAGGAGTGTATTGCCCATTGCACGCAGGGTTTATTTAGCCACCTAGCTGAATCTCTGCGGCCTCCCTATCCTCCCTCTTGTATGGTAAGAGTGTATTGACCATTGCACCCAGGTTTATTTAGCAACCTAACTGAATCTCTGCGGCCTCCCTATCCTGCCTCTTTTATGGTAGGAGTGTATTGACCATTGCACCCAGGTTTTTTTTAGCCACCTAGCTGAATCTCTGCGGCCTCCCTATCCTCCCTCTTGTATGGTAAGAGTGTATTGACCATTGCACCCAGGGTTTATTTAGCCACCTAGCTGAATCTCTGTGGACTCCCTAACCTCCCTCTTGTATGGTAAGAGTGTATTGACCATTGCACCCAGGGTTATTTAGCCACCTAGCTGAATCTCTGCGGCCTCCCAATCCTCCCTCTTGTATGGTAGGAGTGTATTGACCATTGCACCCAGGGTTATTTAGCCACCTAGCTGAATCTCTGCGGCCTCCCTATCCTCCCTCTTGTATTGTAGGAATGTATTGACCGTTGCACCCAGGGTTTATTTAGCCACCTAGTTGGAACTCTGCGGCCTCCCTATCCTCCCTCTTGTATGGTAAGAGTGTATTGACCATTGCACCCAGGTTTATTTAGCCACCTAGCTGAATCTCTGCGGCCTCCCTATCCTCCCTCTTTTATGGTAAGAGTGTATTAACCATTGCACCCAGGGTTTATTTAGCCACCTAGCTGAATCTCTGTGGCCTCCCTATCCTCCCTCTTGTATGGTAAGAGTGTATTGACCATTGCACCCAGGGTTTATTTAGCCACCTAGCTGAATCTCTGCGGCCTCCCTATCCTCCCTCTTGTATGGTAAGAGTGTATTGACCATTGCACCCAGGGTTATTTAGCCACCTAGCTGAATCTTTGCGGCCTCCCTATCCTCCCTCTTGTATGGTAAGAGTGTATTGACCATTGCACCCAGGGTTATTTAGCCACCTAGCTGAATCTTTGCGGCCTCCCTATCCTCCCCCTTGTATGGTAAGAGTGTATTAACCATTGCACCCAGGGTTATTTAGCCTCCTGGCTGAATCTCTGCGGCCTCCCTATCCTGCCTCTTGTATGGTAGGAGTGTATTGCCCATTGCACCCAGGTTTATTTAGCAACCTAACTGAATCTCTGCGGCCTCCCTATCCTGCCTCTTTTATGGTAGGAGTGTATTGCCCATTGCACCCAGGTTTTTTTTAGCCACCTAGCTGAATCTCTGCGGCCTCCCTATCCTCCCTCTTGTATGGTAAGAGTGTATTGACCATTGCACCCAGGGTTTATTTAGCCACCTAGCTGAATCTCTGCGGCCTCCCTATCCTCCCTCTTGTATGGTAAGAGTGTATTGACCATTGCACCCAGGGTTTATTTAGCCACCTAGCTGAATCTTTGCGGCCTCCCTATCCTCCCTCTTGTATGGTAGGAGTGTATTGCCCATTGCACCCAGGGTTTATTTAGCCACCTAGCTGAATCTTTGCGGCCTCCCTATCCTCCCTCTTGTATGGTAAGAGTGTATTGCCCATTGCACCCAGGGTTTAATTAGCCACCTAGCTGAATCTCTGCGGCCTCCCTATCCTCCCCCTCTTGTATGGTAGGAGTGTATTGACCATTGCACCCAGGTTTATTTAGCCTCCTGGCTGAATCTCTGCGGCCTCCCTATCCTCCCTCTTGTATGGTAAGAGTGTATTGACCATTGCACCCAGGTTTATTTAGCCTCCTGGCTGAATCTCTGCGGCCTCCCTATCCTCCCCCTTGTATGGTAAGAGTGTATTGACCATTGCACCCAGGTTTATTTAGCCTCCTGGCTGAATCTCTGCGGCCTCCCTATCCTCCCCCTTGTATGGTAAGAGTGTATTAACCATTGCACCCAGGGTTATTCAGCCTCCTGGCTGAATCTCTGCGGCCTCCCTATCCTGCCTCTTGTATGGTAGGAGTGTATTGCCCATTGCACGCAGGGTTTATTTAGCCACCTAGCTGAATCTCTACGGCCTCCCTATCCTCCCTCTTGTATGGTAAGAGTGTATTGACCATTGCACCCAGGTTTATTTAGCAACCTAACTGAATCTCTGCGGCCTCCCTATCCTGCCTCTTTTATGGTAGGAGTGTATTGACCATTGCACCCAGGTTTTTTTTAGCCACCTAGCTGAATCTCTGCGGCCTCCCTATCCTCCCTCTTGTATGGTAAGAGTGTATTGACCATTGCACCCAGGGTTTATTTAGCCACCTAGCTGAATCTCTGTGGACTCCCTAACCTCCCTCTTGTATGGTAAGAGTGTATTGACCATTGCACCCAGGGTTATTTAGCCACCTAGCTGAATCTCTGCGGCCTCCCAATCCTCCCTCTTGTATGGTAGGAGTGTATTGACCATTGCACCCAGGGTTATTTAGCCACCTAGCTGAATCTCTGCGGTCTCCCTATCCTCCCTCTTGTATTGTAGGAATGTATTGACCGTTGCACCCAGGGTTTATTTAGCCTCCTGGCTCAATCTCTGCGGCCTCTCTACCCTTACTCTTGTATGGTAGGAGTGTATTGACCATTGCACCCAGGGTTTATTTAGCCACCTAGCTGAATCTCTGCTGCCTCCCTACCCTCCCTCTTGTATGGTAAGAGTGTATTGACCATTGCACCCAGGTTTATTTAGCCACCTAGCTGAATCTCTGCGGCCTCCCTATCCTGCCTCTTGTATGGTAGGAGTGTATTGACCATTGCACCCAGGTTTATTTAGCCACCTAGCTGAATCTCTGCGGCCTCCCTATCCTCCCTCTTGTATGGTAAGAGTGTATTGCCCATTGCACCCAGGGTTTATTTACCACCTAGCTGAATCTCTGCTGCCTCCCTATCCTCCCTCTTGTATGGCAGGAGTGTATTGACCATTGCACCCAGGGTTTATTTAGCCACCTAGCTGAATCTCTGTGGCCTCCCTATCCTCCCTCTTGTATGGTAAGAGTGTATTGACCATTGCACCCAGGGTTTATTTAGCCACCTAGCTGAATCTCTGCGGCCTCCCTATCCTCCCTCTTGTATGGTAAGAGTGTATTGACCATTGCACCCAGGGTTTATTTAGCCACCTAGCTGAATCTCTGCGGCCTCCCTATCCTGCCTCTTGTATGGTAAGAGTGATTGACCATTGCACCCAGGGTTTATTTAGCCACCTAGCTGAATCTCTGCGGCCTCCCTATCCTCCCTCTTGTATGGTAAGAGTGTATTGCCCATTGCACCCAGGGTTTATTTACCACCTAGCTGAATCTCTGCTGCCTCCCTATCCTCCCTCTTGTATGGCAGGAGTGTATTGACCATTGCACCCAGGGTTTATTTAGCCACCTAGCTGAATCTCTGTGGCCTCCCTATCCTCCCTCTTGTATGGTAAGAGTGTATTGACCATTGCACCCAGGGTTTATTTAGCCACCTAGCTGAATCTCTGCGGCCTCCCTATCCTCCCTCTTGTATGGTAAGAGTGTATTGACCATTGCACCCAGGGTTTATTTAGCCACCTAGCTGAATCTCTGCGGCCTCCCTATCCTGCCTCTTGTATGGTAAGAGTGATTGACCATTGCACCCAAGGTTTATTTAGCCACCTAGCTGAATCTCTGCGGCCTCCCTATCCTCCCTCTTGTATGGTAGGAGTGTATTGACCATTGCACCCAGGTTTATTTAGCCACCTAGCTGAATCTCTGTGGCCTCCCTATCCTCCCTCTTGTATGGTGAGAGTGTATTGACCATTGCACCCAGGGTTTATTTAGCCACCAAGCTGAATCTCTGCGGCCACCCTATCCTCCCTCTTGTATGGTAGGAGTGTATTGACCATTGCACCCAGGTTTATTTAGCCACCTAGCTGAATCTCTGCAGCCTCCCTATCCTCCCTCTTGTATGGTAGGAGTGTATTGACCATTGCACCCAGGGTTTATTTAGCCACCTAGCTGAATCTCTGCAGCCTCCCTATCCTCCCTCTTGTATGGTAAGAGTGTATTGACCATTGCATCCAGGGTTTATTTAGCCTCCTGGCTGAATCTCTGCGGCCTCCCTATCCTCCCTCTTTTATGGTAGGAATGTATTGACCATTGCACCCAGGGTTTATTTAGCCACCTAGTTGGAACACTGCGGCCTCCCTATCCTCCCTCTTTTATGGTAAGAGTGTATTAACCATTGCACCCAGGGTTTATTTAGCCTCCTAGCTGAATCTCTGCAGCCTCCATATCCTCCCTCCTGTATGGTAGGAGTGTATTGACCATTGCCCCCAGGGTTTATTTAGCCTCCTGGCTGAATCTCTGCGGCCTCCCTATCCTCCCTCTTTTATGGTAGGAATGTATTGACCATTGCACCCAGGGTTTATTTAGCCACCTAGTTGGAACGCTGCGGCCACCCTATCCTCCCTCTTTTATGGTAAGAGTGTATTGACCATTGCACCCAGGGTTTATTTAGCCACCTAGCTGAATCTCTGCAGCCTCCCTATCCTCCCTCTTGTATGGTAGGAGTGTTTTGACCATTGCGCCCAGGGTTTATTTAGCCACCTAGCTGAATCTCTGCGGCCTCCCTATCCTCCCTCTTGTATGGTAGGAGTGTATTGACCATTGCACCCAGGGTTATTTAGCCACCTAGCTGAATCTTTGCGGCCTCCCTATCCTCCCTCTTGTATGGTAAGAGTGTATTGACCATTGCACCCAGGGTTATTTAGCCACCTAGCTGAATCTTTGCGGCCTCCCTATCCTCCCTCTTGTATGGTAGGAGTGTATTAACCATTGCACCCAGGGTTATTTAGCCTCCTGGCTGAATCTCAGCGGCCTCCCTATCCTGCCTCTTGTATGGTAGGAGTGTATTGCCCATTGCACCCAGGGTTTTTTTAGCCACCTAGCTGAATCTCTGCGGCCTCCCTATCCTCCCTCTTGTATGGTAGGAGTGTATTGACCATTGCAACCAGGTTTTTTTTAGCCACCTTGCTGAATCTCTGCGGCCTCCCTATCCTCCCTCTTGTATGGTAGGAGTGTATTGACCATTGCACCCAGGTTTATTTAGCCACCTAGCTGAATCTCTGCGGCCTCCCTATCCTCCCTCTTGTATGGTAGGAGTGTATTGACCATTGCACCCAGGTTTATTTAGCCACCTAGCTGAATCTCTGCGGCCTCCCTATCCTGCCTCTTGTATGGTAGGAATGTATTGCCCATTGCACCCAGGGTTTATTTAGCCACCTAGCTGAATCTCTGCGGCCTCCCTAACCTCCCTCTTGTATGGTAGGAGTGTATTGACCATTGCACCCAGGGTTATTTAGCCACCTAGCTGAATCTCTGCTGCCTCCCTATCCTCCCCCTTGTATGGTAAGAGTGTATTAACCATTGCACCCAGGGTTATTTAGCCTCCTGGCTGAATCTCTGCGGCCTCCCTATCCTGCCTCTTGTATGGTAGGAGTGTATTGCCCATTGCACCCAGGTTTATTTAGCAACCTAACTGAATCTCTGCGGCCTCCCTATCCTGCCTCTTTTATGGTAGGAGTGCATTGCCCATTGCACCCAGGTTTTTTTTAGCCACCTAGCTGAATCTCTGCAGCCTCCCTATCCTCCCTCTTGTATGGTAAGAGTGTATTGACCATTGCACCCAGGGTTTATTTAGCCACCTAGCTGAATCTCTGCGGCCTCCCTATCCTCCCTCTTGTATGGTAAGAGTGTATTGACCATTGCACCCAGGGTTTATTTAGCCACCTAGCTGAATCTCTGCGGCCTCCCTATCTTCCCTCTTGTATGGTAAGAGTGTATTGACCAATGCACCCAGGTTTATTTAGCCTCCTGGCTGAATCTCTGCGGCCTCCCTATCCTGCCTCTTGTATGGTAGGAGTGTATTGACCATTGCACCCAGGTTTATTTAGCCTCCTGGCTGAATCTCTGCGGCCTCCCTATCCTCCCTCTTGTATGGGAAGAGTGTATTGACCATTGCACCCAGGTTTATTTAGCCACCTGGCTGAATCTCTGTGGCCTCCCTAACCTCCCTCTTGAATGGTAGGAGTGTATTGCCCATTGCACCCAGGGTTTATTTAGCCACCTAGCTGCATCTCTGCGGCCTCCCTACCCTCCCTCTTGTATGGTAGGAGTGTATTGCCCCTTGCACCCAGGGTTTATTTAGTCACCTAGCTGAATCTCTGCGGCTTCCCTACCCTCCGTCTTGTATGGTAGGAGTGTATTGACCATTGCACCCAGGTTTATTTAGCCACCTAGCTGAATCTCTGCGGCCTCCCTATCCTCCCTCTTGTATGGTAGGAGTGTATTGACCATTGCACCCAGGGTTTATTTAGCCACCTAGCTGAATCTCTGCGGCCTCCCTATCTTCCCTCTTGTATGGTAGGAGTGTATTGACCATTGCACCCAGGGTTTATTTAGCCACCTAGCTGAATCTCTGCGGCCTCCCTATCTTCCCTCTTGTATGGTAGGAGTGTATTGACCATTGCACCCAGGTTTTTTTTAGCCACCTAGCTGAATCTCTGCGGCCTCCCTACCCTCCCTCTTGTATGGTAGGAGTGTATTGACCATTGCACCCAGGGTTTATTTAGCCACCTAGCTGAATCTCTGCGGCCTCCCTATCCTCCCTCTTGTATGGTAAGAGTGTATTGACCATTGCACCCAGGGTTTATTTAGCCACCAAGCTGAATCTCTGCGGCCTCCCTATCCTCCCTCTTGTATGGTAGGAGTGTATTGAACATTGCACCCAGGTTTATTTAGCCACCTAGCTGAATCTCTGCGGCCTCCCTATCCTGCCTCTTGTATGGTAGGAATGTATTGCCCATTGCACCCAGGGTTTATTTAGCCACCTAGCTGAATCTCTGCAGCCTCCCTTTCCTCCCTCTTGTATGGTAGGAGTGTATTGACCATTGCACCCAGGGTTTATTTAGCCACCTAGCTGAATCTCTGCGGCCTCCCTATCCTCCCTCTTGTATGGTAAGAGTGTATTGACCATTGCATCCAGGATTTATTTAGCCACCTAGTTGGAACGCTGCGGCCTCCCTATCCTCCCTCTTTTATGGTAAGAGTGTATTAACCATTGCACCCAGGGTTTATTTAGCCACCTAGCTGAATCTCTGCAGCCTCCCTATCCTCCCTCTTGTATGGTAGGAGTGTATTGACCATTGCACCCAGGGTTTATTTAGCCTCCTGGCTGAATCTCTGCGGCCTCCTTATCCTCCCTCTTTTATGGTAGGAATGTATTGACCATTGCACCCAGGGTTTATTTAGCCACCTAGTTGGAACGCTGCGGCCTCTCTATCCTCCCTCTTTTATGGTAAGAGTGTATTAACCATTGCACCCAGGGTTTATTTATCCACCTAGCTGAATCTCTGCAGCCTCCCTATCCTCCCTCTTGTATGGTAGGAGTGTATTGACCATTGCACCCAGGGTTTATTTAGCCACCTAGCTGAATCTCTGCGGCCTCCCTATCCTCCCTCTTGTATGGTAAGAGTGTATTGACCATTGCACCCAGGGTTATTTAGCCACCTAGCTGAATCTTTGCGGCCTCCCTATCCTCCCTCTTGTATGGTAAGAGTGTATTGACCATTGCACCCAGGGTTATTTAGCCACCTAGCTGAATCTTTGCGGCCTCCCTATCCTCCCTCTTGTATGGTAGGAGTGTATTAACCATTGCACCCAGGGTTATTTAGCCTCCTGGCTGAATCTCAGCGGCCTCCCTATCCTGCCTCTTGTATGGTAGGAGTGTATTGCCCATTGCACCCAGGTTTTTTTTAGCCACCTAGCTGAATCTCTGCGGCCTCCCTATCCTCCCTCTTGTATGGTAGGAGTGTATTGACCATTGCACCCAGGTTTTTTTTAGCCACCTAGCTGAATCTCAGCGGCCTCCCTATCCTCCCTCTTGTATGGTAGGAGTGTATTGACCATTGCACCCAGGTTTTTTTTAGCCACCTAGCTGAATCTCTGCGGCCTCCCTATCCTCCCTCTTGTATGGTAGGAGTGTATTGACCATTGCACCCAGGTTTATTTAGCCACCTAGCTGAATCTCTGCGGCCTCCCTATCCTGCCTCTTGTATGGTAGGAATGTATTGCCCATTGCACCCAGGGTTTATTTAGCCACCTAGCTGAATCTCTGCGGCCTCCCTAACCTCCCTCTTGTATGGTAGGAGTGTATTGACCATTGCACCCAGGGTTATTTAGCCACCTAGCTGAATCTCTGCTGCCTCCCTATCCTCCCTCTTGTATGGTAGGAGTGTATTGACCATTGCACCCAGGGTTATTTAGCCACCTAGCTGAATCTCTGCGGCCTCCCTATCCTCCCTCTTGTATGATAAGAGTGTATTGACCATTGCACCCAGGGTTTATTTAGCCACCTAGCTGAATCTCTGAGGCCTCCCTATCCTGCCTCTTGTATGGTAGGAGTGTATTGACCATTGCATCCAGGGTTTATTTAGCCTCCTGGCTGAATCTCTGCGGCCTCCCTATCCTCCCTCTTTTATGGTAGGAATGTATTGACCATTGCACCCAGGGTTTATTTAGCCACCTAGTTGGAACTCTGCAGCCTCCCTATCCTCCCTCTTGTATGGTAAGAGTGTATTGACCATTGCACCCAGGGTTTATTTAGCCACCTAGCTGAATCTCTGTGGCCTCCCTATCCTCCCTCTTTTATGGTAAGAGTGTATTGACAATTGCACCCAGGTTTATTTAGCCTCCTGGCTGAATCTCTGCGGCCTCCCTATCCTCCCCCTTGTATGGTAAGAGTGTATTAACCATTGCACCCAGGGTTATTCAGCCTCCTGGCTGAATCTCTGCGGCCTCCCTATCCTGCCTCTTGTATGGTAGGAGTGTATTGACCATTGCACCCAGGGTTTATTTAGCCACCTAGCTGAATCTCTGCGGCCTCCATATCCTCCCTCTTGTATGGTAGGAGTGTATTGACCATTGCACCCAGGTTTATTTAGCAACCTAACTGAATCTCTGCGGCCTCCCTATCCTGCCTCTTTTATGGTAGGAGTGTATTGACCATTGCACCCAGGTTTATTTAGCAACCTAACTGAATCTCTGCGGCCTCCCTATCCTGCCTCTTTTATGGTAGGAGTGCATTGCCCATTGCACCCAGGTTTTTTTTAGCCACCTAGCTGAATCTCTGCGGCCTCCCTATCCTCCCTCTTGTATAGTAAGAGTGTATTGACCATTGCACCCAGGGTTATTTAGCCACCTAGCTGAATCTTTGCGGCCTCCCTATCCTCCCTCTTGTATGGTAAGAGTGTATTGACCATTGCACCCAGTGTTATTTAGCCACCTAGCTGAATATATGCGGCCTCCCTATCCTCCCCCTTGTATGGTAAGAGTGTATTAACCATTGCACCCAGGGTTATTTAGCCTCCTGGCTGAATCTCTGCGGCCTCCCTATCCTGCCTCTTGTATGGTAGGAGTGTATTGCCCATTGCACCCAGGTTTATTTAGCAACCTAACTGAATCTCTGCGGCCTCCCTCTCCTGCCTCTTTTATGGTAGGAGTGTATTGCCCATTGCACCCAGGTTTTTTTTAGCCACCTAGCTGAATCTCTGCGGCCTCCCTATCCTCCCTCTTGTATGGTAAGAGTGTATTGCCCATTGCACCCAGGGTTTATTTAGCCACCTAGCTGAATCTCTGCGGCCTCCTTATCCTCCTTCTTGTATGGTAAGAGTGTATTGACCATTGCACCCAGGTTTATTTAGCCTCCTGGCTGAATCTCTGCGGCCTCCTTATCCTCCTTCTTGTATGGTAAGAGTGTATTAACCATTGCACCCAGGGTTATTCAGCCTCCTGGCTGAATCTCTGCGGCCTCCCTATCCTGCCTCTTGTATGGTAGGAGTGTATTGCCCATTGCACCCAGGGTTTATTTAGCCACCTAGCTGAATCTCTGCGGCCTCCCTATCCTCCCTCTTGTATGGTAGGAGTGTATTGACCATTGCACCCAGGTTTATTTAGCAACCTAACTGAATCTCTGCGGCCTCCCTATCCTCCCTCTTTTATGGTAGGAGTGTATTGACCATTGCACCCAGGGTTATTTAGCCACCTAGCTGAATCTCTGCGGCCTCCCTATCCTCCCTCTTGTATTGTAGGAATGTATTGACCATTGCACCCAGGGTTTATTTAGCCTCCTGGCTCAATCTCTGCGGCCTCTCTACCCTTACTCTTGTATTGTAGGAATGTATTGACCATTGCACCCAGGGTTTATTTAGCCACCTAGCTGAATCTCTGCGGCCTCCCTATCCTCCCTCTTGTATGGTAGGAGTGTATTGCCCATTGCACCCAGGGTTATTTAGCCACCTAGCTGAATCTCTGCGGCCTCCCAATCCTCCCTCTTGTATGGTAGGAGTGTATTGACCATTGCACCCAGGGTTATTTAGCCACCTAGCTGAATCTCTGCGGCCTCCCTATGCTCCCTCTTGTATTGTAGGAATGTATTGACCATTGCACCCAGGGTTTATTTAGCCTCCTGGCTCAATCTCTGCGGCCTCTCTACCCTTACTCTTGTATGGTAGGATTGTATTGACTATTGCACCCAGGTTTATTTAGCCACCTAGCTGAATCTCTGCGGCCTCCCTATCCTGCCTCTTGTATGGTAGGAGTGTATTGACCATTGCACCCAGGTTTATTTAGCCACCTAGTTGGAACGCTGCGGCCTCCCTATCCTCCCTCTTTTATGGTAAGAGTGTATTAACCATTGCACCCAGGTTTATTTAGCCTCCTGGCTGAATCTCTGCGGCCTCCCTATCCTCCCTCTTGTATGGTAAGAGTGTATTGACCATTGCATCCAGGGTTTATTTAGCCACCTAGTTGGAACGCTGCGGCCTCCCTATCCTCCCTCTTTTATGGTAAGAGTGTATTAACCATTGCACCCAGGGTTTATTTAGCCACCTAGCTGAATCTCTGCAGCCTCCCTATCCTCCCTCTTGTATGGTAGGAGTGTATTGACCATTGCACCCAGGGTTTATTTAGCCTCCTGACTGAATCTCTGCGGCCTCCCTATCCTCCCTCTTGTATGGTAGGAATGTATTGACCATTGCACCCAGGGTTTATTTAGCCACCTAGTTGGAACGCTGCGGCCTCCCTATCCTCCCTCTTTTATGGTAAGAGTGTATTAACCATTGCACCCAGGGTTTATTTATCCACCTAGCTGAATCTCTGCAGCCTCCCTATCCTCCCTCTTGTACGGTAGGAGTGTATTGACCATTGCACCCAGGGTTTATTTAGCCACCTAGCTGAATCTCTGCGGCCTCCCTATCCTCCCTCTTGTATGGTAAGAGTGTATTGACCATTGCACCCAGGGTTATTTAGCCACCTAGCTGAATCTTTGCGGCCTCCCTATCCTCCCTCTTGTATGGTAAGAGTGTATTGACCATTGCACCCAGGGTTATTTAGCCACCTAGCTGAATCTTTGCGGCCTCCCTATCCTCCCTCTTGTATGGTAGGAGTGTATTAACCATTGCACCCAGGGTTATTTAGCCTCCTGGCTGAATCTCAGCGGCCTCCCTATCCTGCCTCTTGTATGGTAGGAGTGTATTGCCCATTGCACCCAGGGTTTTTTTTAGCCACCTAGCTGAATCTCTGCGGCCTCCCTATCCTGCCTCTTGTATGGTAGGAATGTATTGCCCATTGCACCCAGGGTTTATTTAGCCACCTACCTGAATCTCTGCGGCCTCCCTAACCTCCCTCTTGTATGGTAGGAGTGTATTGACCATTGCACCCAGGGTTATTTAGCCACCTAGCTGAATCTCTGCGGCCTCCCTATCCTCCCTCTTGTATGGTAAGAGTGTATTGACCATTGCACCCAGGGTTTATTTAGCCACCTAGCTGAATCTCTGAGGCCTCCCTATCCTGCCTCTTGTATGGTAGGAGTGTATTGACCATTGCACCCAGGGTTTATTTAGCCACCTAGTTGGAACTCTGCGGCCTCCCTATTTTCCCTCTTGTATGGTAAGAGTGTATTGACCATTGCACCCAGGTTTATTTAGCCACCTAGCTGAATCTCTGCGGCCTCCCTATCCTCCCTCTTGTATGGTAAGAGTGTATTGACCATTGCACCCAGGTTTATTTAGCCACCTAGCTGAATCTCTGCGGCCTCCCTATCCTCCCTCTTTTATGGTAAGAGTGTATTAACCATTGCACCCAGGGTTTATTTAGCCACCTAGCTGAATCTCTGTGGCCTCCCTATCCTCCCTCTTGTATGGTAAGAGTGTATTGACCATTGCACCCAGGGTTTATTTAGCCACCTAGCTGAATCTCTGCGGCCTCCCTATCCTCCCTCTTGTATGGTAGGAGTGTATTGCCCATTGCACCCAGGGTTATTTAGCCACCTAGCTGAATCTTTGCGGCCTCCCTATCCTCCCTCTTGTATGGTAAGAGTGTATTGACCATTGCACCCAGGGTTATTTAGCCACCTAGCTGAATCTCTGCGGCCTCCCTATCCTCCCTCTTGTATGGTAAGAGTGTATTGACCATTGCACCCAGGGTTATTTAGCCACCTAGCTGAATCTTTGCGGCCTCCCTATCCTCCCCCTTGTATGGTAAGAGTGTATTAACCATTGCACCCAGGGTTATTTAGCCTCCTGGCTGAATCTCTGCGGCCTCCCTATCCTGCCTCTTGTATGGTAGGAGTGTATTGCCCATTGCACCCAGGTTTATTTAGCAACCTAACTGAATCTCTGCGGCCTCCCTATCCTGCCTCTTTTATGGTAGGAGTGTATTGCCCATTGCACCCAGGTTTTTTTTAGCCACCTAGCTGAATCTCTGCGGCCTCCCTATCCTCCCTCTTGTATGGTAAGAGTGTATTGACCATTGCACCCAGGGTTTATTTAGCCACCTAGCTGAATCTCTGCGGCCTCTCTATCCTCCCTCTTGTATGGTAAGAGTGTATTGACTATTGCACCCAGGGTTTATTTAGCCACCTAGCTGAATCTTTGCGGCCTCCCTATCCTCCCTCTTGTATGGTAGGAGTGTATTGCCCATTGCACCCAGGGTTTATTTAGCCACCTAGCTGAATCTTTGCGGCCTCCCTATCCTCCCTCTTGTATGGTAAGAGTGTATTGCCCATTGCACCCAGGGTTTATTTAGCCACCTAGCTGAATCTCTGCGGCCTCCCTATCCTCCCCCTCTTGTATGGTAGGAGTGTATTGACCATTGCACCCAGGTTTATTTAGCCTCCTGGCTGAATCTCTGCGGCCTCCCTATCCTCCCTCTTGTATGGTAAGAGTGTATTGACCATTGCACCCAGGTTTATTTAGCCTCCTGGCTGAATCTCTGCGGCCTCCCTATCCTCCCCCTTGTATGGTAAGAGTGTATTGACCATTGCACCCAGGTTTATTTAGCCTCCTGGCTGAATCTCTGCGGCCTCCCTATCCTCCCCCTTGTATGGTAAGAGTGTATTAACCATTGCACCCAGGGTTATTCAGCCTCCTGGCTGAATCTCTGCGGCCTCCCTATCCTGCCTCTTGTATGGTAGGAGTGTATTGCCCATTGCACGCAGGGTTTATTTAGCCACCTAGCTGAATCTCTGCGGCCTCCCTATCCTCCCTCTTGTATGGTAGGAGTGTATTGACCATTGCACCCAGGTTTATTTAGCAACCTAACTGAATCTCTGCGGCCTCCCTATCCTGCCTCTTTTATGGTAGGAGTGTATTGACCATTGCACCCAGGTTTTTTTTGGCCACCTAGCTGAATCTCTGCGGCCTCCCTATCCTCCCTCTTGTATGGTAAGAGTGTATTGACCATTGCACCCAGGTTTTTTTTGGCCACCTAGCTGAATCTCTGCGGCCTCCCTATCCTCCCTCTTGTATGGTAAGAGTGTATTGAACATTGCACCCAGGGTTATTTAGCCACCTAGCTGAATCTCTGCGGCCTCCCAATCCTCCCTCTTGTATGGTAGGAGTGTATTGACCATTGCACCCAGGGTTATTTAGCCACCTAGCTGAATCTCTGCGGCCTCCCTATCCTCCCTCTTGTATTGTAGGAATGTATTGACCGTTGCACCCAGGGTTTATTTAGCCTCCTGGCTCAATCTCTGCGGCCTCTCTACCCTTACTCTTGTATGGTAGGAGTGTATTGACTATTGCACCCAGGTTTATTTAGCCACCTAGCTGAATCTCTGCGGCCTCCCTATCCTGCCTCTTGTATGGTAAGAGTGTATTGACCATTGCACCCAGGTTTATTTAGCCACCTAGCTGAATCTCTGCGGCCTCCCTATCCTCCCTCTTGTATGGTAAGAGTGTATTGCCCATTGCACCCAGGGTTTATTTACCACCTAGCTGAATCTCTGCTGCCTCCCTATCCTCCCTCTTGTATGGCAGGAGTGTATTGACCATTGCACCCAGGGTTTATTTAGCCACCTAGCTGAATCTCTGTGGCCTCCCTATCCTCCCTCTTGTATGGTAAGAGTGTATTGACCATTGCACCCAGGGTTTATTTAGCCACCTAGCTGAATCTCTGCGGCCTCCCTATCCTCCCTCTTGTATGGTAAGAGTGTATTGACCATTGCACCCAGGGTTTATTTAGCCACCTAGCTGAATCTCTGCGGCCTCCCTATCCTGCCTCTTGTATGGTAAGAGTGATTGACCATTACACCCAGGGTTTATTTAGCCACCTAGCTGAATCTCTGCGGCCTCCCTATCCTCCCTCTTGTATGGTAAGAGTGTATTGCCCATTGCACCCAGGGTTTATTTACCACCTAGCTGAATCTCTGCTGCCTCCCTATCCTCCCTCTTGTATGGCAGGAGTGTATTGACCATTGCACCCAGGGTTTATTTAGCCACCTAGCTGAATCTCTGTGGCCTCCCTATCCTCCCTCTTGTATGGTAAGAGTGTATTGACCATTGCACCCAGGGTTTATTTAGCCACCTAGCTGAATCTCTGCGGCCTCCCTATCCTCCCTCTTGTATGGTAAGAGTGTATTGACCATTGCACCCAGGGTTTATTTAGCCACCTAGCTGAATCTCTGCGGCCTCCCTATCCTGCCTCTTGTATGGTAAGAGTGATTGACCATTGCACCCAGGGTTTATTTAGCCACCTAGCTGAATCTCTGCGGCCTCCCTATCCTCCCTCTTGTATGGTAAGAGTGTATTGACCATTGCACACAGGTTTATTTAGTCACCTATCTGAATCTCTGCGGCCTCCCTATCCTCCCTCTTGTATGGTAAGAGTGTATTGACCATTGCACCCAGGGTTTATTTAGCCACCTAGCTGAATCTATGCGGCCTCCCTATCCTCCCTCTTGTATGGTAAGAGTGTATTGCCCTTTGCACCCAGGGTTTATTTAGCCACCTAGCTGAATCTCTGCGACCTCCCTATCCTCCCTCTTGTATGGTAAGAGTGTATTGACCATTGCACCCAGGGTTTATTTAGCCACCTAGCTGAATCCCTGCTGCCTCCCTATCCTCCCTTTTGTATAGTAAGAGTATATTGACCATTGCACCCAGGTTTTTTTTAGCCACCTAGCTGAATCTCTGCGGCCTCCCTATCCTCCCTCTTGTATGGGAAGAGTGTATTGACCATTGCACCCAGGGTTTATTTAGCCACCTAGCTGAATCTCTGTGGCCTCCCTAACCTCCCTCTTGTATGGTAAGAGTGTATTGACCATTGCACCCAGGGTTATTTAGCCACCTAGCTGAATCTCTGCTGCCTCCCTATCCTCCCTCTTGAATGGTAGGAGTGTATTGCCCATTGCACCCAGGGTTTATTTAGCCACCTAGCTGCATCTCTGCGGCCTCCCTATCCTCCCTCTTGTATGGTAGGAGTGTATTGCCCCTTGCACCCAGGGTTTATTTAGTCACCTAGCTGAATCTCTGCGGCTTCCCTACCCTCCCTCTTGTATGGTAGGAGTGTATTGACCATTGCACCCAGGGTTTATTTAGCCTCCTGGCTGATTCTCTGCGACCTCCCTATCCTCCCTCTTGTATGGTAAGAGTGTATTAACCATTGCACCCAGGGTTTATTTAGCCACCTAGCTGAATCTCTGAGGCCTCCCTATCCTGCCTCTTGTATGGTAGGAGTGTATTGCCCATTGCACCCAGGTTTATTTAGCCACCTGGCTGAATCTCTGCGGCCCACCTATCCTCCCTCTTGTATGGTAAGAGTGTATTGACCATTGCACCCAGGGTTTATTTAGTCACCTAGCTGAATCTCTGCGGCTTCCCTACCCTCCCTCTTGTATGGTAGGAGTGTATTGACCATTGCACCCAGAGTTTATTTAGCCTCCTGGCTGATTCTCTGCGACCTCCCTATCCTCCCTCTTGTATGGTAGGAGTGTATTGCCCATTGCACCCAGGGTTTATTTAGCCACCTAGCTGAATCTCTGCGGCCTACCTATCCTCCCTCTTGTATGGTAAGAGTGCATTGACCATTGCACCCAGGGTTTATTTAGCCACCTAGCTGAATCTCTGCGGCCTCCCTAACCTGCCTCTTGTATGGTAAGAGTGTATTGACCATTGCACCCAGGGTTATTTAGCCACCTAGCTGAATCTCTGCGGCCTCCCTATCCTCCCTCTTGTATGGTAAGAGTGTATTGACCATTGCACCCAGGGTTTATTTAGCCACCTAGCTGAATCTCTGCGGCCTCCCTAACCTCCCTCTTGTATGGTAGGAGTGTATTGCCCATTGCACCCAGGTTTATTTAGCCACCTGGCTGAATCTCTGCGGCCCACCTATCCTCCCTCTTGTATGGTAAGAGTGTATTGACCATTGCACCCAGGGTTTATTTAGCCTCCTGGCTGATTCTCTGCGACCTCCCTATCCTCCCTCTTGTATGGTAAGAGTGTATTAACCATTGCACCCAGGGTTTATTTAGCCACCTAGCTGATTCTCTGCGACCTCCCTATCCTCCCTCTTGTATGGTAGGAATGTATTGACCATTGCACCCAGGGTTATTTAGCCACCTAGCTGAATCTCTGCGGCCTCCCAATCCTCCCTCTTGTATGGTAGGAGTGTATTGACCATTGCACCCAGGGTTTATTTAGCCACCTAGCTGAATCTCTGCGGCCTCCCTATCCTCCCTCTTGTATTGTAGGAATGTATTGACCATTGCACCCAGGGTTTATTTAGCCTCCTGGCTCAATCTCTGCGGCCTCCCTATCCTCCCTCTTGAATGGTAGGAGTGTATTGACCATTGCACCCAGGTTTATTTAGCCACCTAGCTGAATCTCTGCTGCCTCCCTACCCTCCCTCTTGTATGGTAGGAGTGTATTGACCATTGCACCCTGGGTTTATTTAGCCTCCTGGCTGAATCTCTGCAGCCTCCCTATCCTCCCTCTTGTATGGTAAGAGTGCATTGCCCATTGCACCCAGGGTTTATTTAGCCACCTAGCTGAATCTCTGCGGCCTCCCTATCCTCCCTCTTGTATGGTAAGAGTGTATTGCCCATTGCACCCAGGGTTATTTAGCCACCTAGCTGAATCTCTGCGGCCTCCCTATCCTGCCTCTTGTATGGTAGGAGTGTATTGCCCATTGCACCCAGGGTTTATTTAGCCACCTAGCTGAATCTCTGCGGCCTCCCTAACCTCCCTCTTGTATGGTAGGAGTGTATTGACCATTGCACCCAGGTTTATTTAGCAACCTAACTGAATCTCTGCGGCCTCCCTAACCTCCCTCTTGTATGGTAAGAGTGTATTGACCATTGCACCCAGGGTTTATTTAGCCACCTAGCTGAATCTCTGCTGCCTCCCTATCCTCCCTCTTGTATGGCAGGAGTGTATTGACCATTGCACCCAGGGTTTATTTAGCCACCTAGCTGAATCTCTGTGGCCTCCCTATCCTCCCTCTTGTATGGTAAGAGTGTATTGACCATTGCACCCAGGGTTTATTTAGCCACCTAGCTGAATCTCTGCGGCCTCCCTATCCTCCCTCTTGTATGGTAAGAGTGTATTGACCATTGCACCCAGGGTTTATTTAGCCACCTAGCTGAATCTCTGCGGCCTCCCTATCCTGCCTCTTGTATGGTAAGAGTGATTGACCATTGCACCCAAGGTTTATTTAGCCACCTAGCTGAATCTCTGCGGCCTCCCTATCCTCCCTCTTGTATGGTAGGAGTGTATTGACCATTGCACCCAGGTTTATTTAGCCACCTAGCTGAATCTCTGTGGCCTCCCTATCCTCCCTCTTGTATGGTGAGAGTGTATTGACCATTGCACCCAGGGTTTATTTAGCCACCAAGCTGAATCTCTGCGGCCACCCTATCCTCCCTCTTGTATGGTAGGAGTGTATTGACCATTGCACCCAGGTTTATTTAGCCACCTAGCTGAATCTCTGCAGCCTCCCTATCCTCCCTCTTGTATGGTAGGAGTGTATTGACCATTGCACCCAGGGTTTATTTAGCCACCTAGTTGAATCTCTGCAGCCTCCCTATCCTCCCTCTTGTATGGTAAGAGTGTATTGACCATTGCATCCAGGGTTTATTTAGCCTCCTGGCTGAATCTCTGCGGCCTCCCTATCCTCCCTCTTTTATGGTAGGAATGTATTGACCATTGCACCCAGGGTTTATTTAGCCACCTAGTTGGAACACTGCGGCCTCCCTATCCTCCCTCTTTTATGGTAAGAGTGTATTAACCATTGCACCCAGGGTTTATTTAGCCTCCTAGCTGAATCTCTGCAGCCTCCATATCCTCCCTCCTGTATGGTAGGAGTGTATTGACCATTGCCCCCAGGGTTTATTTAGCCTCCTGGCTGAATCTCTGCGGCCTCCCTATCCTCCCTCTTTTATGGTAGGAATGTATTGACCATTGCACCCAGGGTTTATTTAGCCACCTAGTTGGAACGCTGCGGCCACCCTATCCTCCCTCTTTTATGGTAAGAGTGTATTGACCATTGCACCCAGGGTTTATTTAGCCACCTAGCTGAATCTCTGCAGCCTCCCTATCCTCCCTCTTGTATGGTAGGAGTGTTTTGACCATTGCGCCCAGGGTTTATTTAGCCACCTAGCTGAATCTCTGCGGCCTCCCTATCCTCCCTCTTGTATGGTAGGAGTGTATTGACCATTGCACCCAGGGTTATTTAGCCACCTAGCTGAATCTTTGCGGCCTCCCTATCCTCCCTCTTGTATGGTAAGAGTGTATTGACCATTGCACCCAGGGTTATTTAGCCACCTAGCTGAATCTTTGCGGCCTCCCTATCCTCCCTCTTGTATGGTAGGAGTGTATTAACCATTGCACCCAGGGTTATTTAGCCTCCTGGCTGAATCTCAGCGGCCTCCCTATCCTGCCTCTTGTATGGTAGGAGTGTATTGCCCATTGCACCCAGGGTTTTTTTAGCCACCTAGCTGAATCTCTGCGGCCTCCCTATCCTCCCTCTTGTATGGTAGGAGTGTATTGACCATTGCAACCAGGTTTTTTTTAGCCACCTAGCTGAATCTCTGCGGCCTCCCTATCCTCCCTCTTGTATGGTAGGAGTGTATTGACCATTGCACCCAGGTTTATTTAGCCACCTAGCTGAATCTCTGCGGCCTCCCTATCCTCCCTCTTGTATGGTAGGAGTGTATTGACCATTGCACCCAGGTTTATTTAGCCACCTAGCTGAATCTCTGCGGCCTCCCTATCCTGCCTCTTGTATGGTAGGAATGTATTGCCCATTGCACCCAGGGTTTATTTAGCCACCTAGCTGAATCTCTGCGGCCTCCCTAACCTCCCTCTTGTATGGTAGGAGTGTATTGACCATTGCACCCAGGGTTATTTAGCCACCTAGCTGAATCTCTGCTGCCTCCCTATCCTCCCCCTTGTATGGTAAGAGTGTATTAACCATTGCACCCAGGGTTATTTAGCCTCCTGGCTGAATCTCTGCGGCCTCCCTATCCTGCCTCTTGTATGGTAGGAGTGTATTGCCCATTGCACCCAGGTTTATTTAGCAACCTAACTGAATCTCTGCGGCCTCCCTATCCTGCCTCTTTTATGGTAGGAGTGCATTGCCCATTGCACCCAGGTTTTTTTTAGCCACCTAGCTGAATCTCTGCAGCCTCCCTATCCTCCCTCTTGTATGGTAAGAGTGTATTGACCATTGCACCCAGGGTTTATTTAGCCACCTAGCTGAATCTCTGCGGCCTCCCTATCCTCCCTCTTGTATGGTAAGAGTGTATTGACCATTGCACCCAGGGTTTATTTAGCCACCTAGCTGAATCTCTGCGGCCTCCCTATCTTCCCTCTTGTATGGTAAGAGTGTATTGACCAATGCACCCAGGTTTATTTAGCCTCCTGGCTGAATCTCTGCGGCCTCCCTATCCTGCCTCTTGTATGGTAGGAGTGTATTGACCATTGCACCCAGGTTTATTTAGCCTCCTGGCTGAATCTCTGCGGCCTCCCTATCCTCCCTCTTGTATGGGAAGAGTGTATTGACCATTGCACCCAGGTTTATTTAGCCACCTGGCTGAATCTCTGTGGCCTCCCTAACCTCCCTCTTGAATGGTAGGAGTGTATTGCCCATTGCACCCAGGGTTTATTTAGTCACCTAGCTGAATCTCTGCGGCTTCCCTACCCTCCGTCTTGTATGGTAGGAGTGTATTGACCATTGCACCCAGGTTTATTTAGCCACCTAGCTGAATCTCTGCGGCCTCCCTATCCTCCCTCTTGTATGGTAGGAGTGTATTGACCATTGCACCCAGGGTTTATTTAGCCACCTAGCTGAATCTCTGCGGCCTCCCTATCTTCCCTCTTGTATGGTAGGAGTGTATTGACCATTGCACCCAGGGTTTATTTAGCCACCTAGCTGAATCTCTGCGGCCTCCCTATCTTCCCTCTTGTATGGTAGGAGTGTATTGACCATTGCACCCAGGTTTTTTTTAGCCACCTAGCTGAATCTCTGCGGCCTCCCTACCCTCCCTCTTGTATGGTAGGAGTGTATTGACCATTGCACCCAGGGTTTATTTAGCCACCTAGCTGAATCTCTGCGGCCTCCCTATCCTCCCTCTTGTATGGTAAGAGTGTATTGACCATTGCACCCAGGGTTTATTTAGCCACCAAGCTGAATCTCTGCGGCCTCCCTATCCTCCCTCTTGTATGGTAGGAGTGTATTGAACATTGCACCCAGGTTTATTTAGCCACCTAGCTGAATCTCTGCGGCCTCCCTATCCTGCCTCTTGTATGGTAGGAATGTATTGCCCATTGCACCCAGGGTTTATTTAGCCACCTAGCTGAATCTCTGCAGCCTCCCTATCCTCCCTCTTGTATGGTAGGAGTGTATTGACCATTGCACCCAGGGTTTATTTAGCCACCTAGCTGAATCTCTGCGGCCTCCCTATCCTCCCTCTTGTATGGTAAGAGTGTATTGACCATTGCATCCAGGATTTATTTAGCCACCTAGTTGGAACGCTGCGGCCTCCCTATCCTCCCTCTTTTATGGTAAGAGTGTATTAACCATTGCACCCAGGGTTTATTTAGCCACCTAGCTGAATCTCTGCAGCCTCCCTATCCTCCCTCTTGTATGGTAGGAGTGTATTGACCATTGCACCCAGGGTTTATTTAGCCTCCTGGCTGAATCTCTGCGGCCTCCTTATCCTCCCTCTTTTATGGTAGGAATGTATTGACCATTGCACCCAGGGTTTATTTAGCCTCCTGGCTGAATCTCTGCGGCCTCCCTATCCTGCCTCTTGTATGGTAGGAATGTATTGCCCATTGCACCCAGGGTTTATTTAGCCACCTAGCTGAATCTCTGCGGCCTCCCTAACCTCCCTCTTGTATGATAGGAGTGTATTGACCATTGCACCCAGGGTTATTTAGCCACCTAGCTGAATCTCTGCTGCCTCCCTATCCTCCCTCTTGTATGGTAGGAGTGTATTGACCATTGCACCCAGGGTTATTTAGCCACCTAGCTGAATCTCTGCGGCCTCCCTATCCTCCCTCTTGTATGATAAGAGTGTATTGACCATTGCACCCAGGGTTTATTTAGCCACCTAGCTGAATCTCTGAGGCCTCCCTATCCTGCCTCTTGTATGGTAGGAGTGTATTGACCATTGCATCCAGGGTTTATTTAGCCTCCTGGCTGAATCTCTGCGGCCTCCCTATCCTCCCTCTTTTATGGTAGGAATGTATTGACCATTGCACCCAGGGTTTATTTAGCCACCTAGTTGGAACTCTGCGGCCTCCCTATCCTCCCTCTTGTATGGTAAGAGTGTATTGACCATTGCACCCAGGGTTTATTTAGCCACCTAGCTGAATCTCTGTGGCCTCCCTATCCTCCCTCTTTTATGGTAAGAGTGTATTGACAATTGCACCCAGGTTTATTTAGCCTCCTGGCTGAATCTCTGCGGCCTCCCTATCCTGCCTCTTGTATGGTAGGAGTGTATTGACCATTGCACCCAGGGTTTATTTAGCCACCTAGCTGAATCTCTGCGGCCTCCATATCCTCCCTCTTGTATGGTAGGAGTGTATTGACCATTGCACCCAGGTTTATTTAGCAACCTAACTGAATCTCTGCGGCCTCCCTATCCTGCCTCTTTTATGGTAGGAGTGTATTGACCATTGCACCCAGGTTTATTTAGCAACCTAACTGAATCTCTGCGGCCTCCCTATCCTGCCTCTTTTATGGTAGGAGTGCATTGCCCATTGCACCCAGGTTTTTTTTAGCCACCTAGCTGAATCTCTGCGGCCTCCCTATCCTCCCTCTTGTATGGTAAGAGTGTATTGACCATTGCACCCAGTGTTATTTAGCCACCTAGCTGAATATATGCGGCCTCCCTATCCTCCCCCTTGTATGGTAAGAGTGTATTAACCATTGCACCCAGGGTTATTTAGCCTCCTGGCTGAATCTCTGCGGCCTCCCTATCCTGCCTCTTGTATGGTAGGAGTGTATTGCCCATTGCACCCAGGTTTATTTAGCAACCTAACTGAATCTCTGCGGCCTCCCTCTCCTGCCTCTTTTATGGTAGGAGTGTATTGCCCATTGCACCCAGGTTTTTTTTAGCCACCTAGCTGAATCTCTGCGGCCTCCCTATCCTCCCTCTTGTATGGTAAGAGTGTATTGCCCATTGCACCCAGGGTTTATTTAGCCACCTAGCTGAATCTCTGCGGCCTCCTTATCCTCCTTCTTGTATGGTAAGAGTGTATTGACCATTGCACCCAGGTTTATTTAGCCTCCTGGCTGAATCTCTGCGGCCTCCTTATCCTCCTTCTTGTATGGTAAGAGTGTATTAACCATTGCACCCAGGGTTATTCAGCCTCCTGGCTGAATCTCTGCGGCCTCCCTATCCTGCCTCTTGTATGGTAGGAGTGTATTGCCCATTGCACCCAGGGTTTATTTAGCCACCTAGCTGAATCTCTGCGGCCTCCCTATCCTCCCTCTTGTATGGTAGGAGTGTATTGACCATTGCACCCAGGTTTATTTAGCAACCTAACTGAATCTCTGCGGCCTCCCTATCCTCCCTCTTTTATGGTAGGAGTGTATTGACCATTGCACCCAGGGTTATTTAGCCACCTAGCTGAATCTCTGCGGCCTCCCTATCCTCCCTCTTGTATTGTAGGAATGTATTGACCATTGCACCCAGGGTTTATTTAGCCTCCTGGCTCAATCTCTGCGGCCTCTCTACCCTTACTCTTGTATTGTAGGAATGTATTGACCATTGCACCCAGGGTTTATTTAGCCACCTAGCTGAATCTCTGCGGCCTCCCTATCCTCCCTCTTGTATGGTAGGAGTGTATTGCCCATTGCACCCAGGGTTATTTAGCCACCTAGCTGAATCTCTGCGGCCTCCCTATCCTGCCTCTTTTATGGTAGGAGTGTATTGACCATTGCACCCAGGGTTATTTAGCCACCTAGCTGAATCTCTGCGGCCTCCCTATGCTCCCTCTTGTATTGTAGGAATGTATTGACCATTGCACCCAGGGTTTATTTAGCCTCCTGGCTCAATCTCTGCGGCCTCTCTACCCTTACTCTTGTATGGTAGGATTGTATTGACTATTGCACCCAGGTTTATTTAGCCACCTAGCTGAATCTCTGCGGCCTCCCTATCCTGCCTCTTGTATGGTAGGAGTGTATTGACCATTGCACCCAGGTTTATTTAGCCACCTAGTTGGAACGCTGCGGCCTCCCTATCCTCCCTCTTTTATGGTAAGAGTGTATTAACCATTGCACCCAGGTTTATTTAGCCTCCTGGCTGAATCTCTGCGGCCTCCCTATCCTCCCTCTTGTATGGTAAGAGTGTATTGACCATTGCATCCAGGGTTTATTTAGCCACCTAGTTGGAACGCTGCGGCCTCCCTATCCTCCCTCTTTTATGGTAAGAGTGTATTAACCATTGCACCCAGGGTTTATTTAGCCACCTAGCTGAATCTCTGCAGCCTCCCTATCCTCCCTCTTGTACGGTAGGAGTGTATTGACCATTGCACCCAGGGTTTATTTAGCCACCTAGCTGAATCTCTGCGGCCTCCCTATCCTCCCTCTTGTATGGTAAGAGTGTATTGACCATTGCACCCAGGGTTATTTAGCCACCTAGCTGAATCTTTGCGGCCTCCCTATCCTCCCTCTTGTATGGTAAGAGTGTATTGACCATTGCACCCAGGGTTATTTAGCCACCTAGCTGAATCTTTGCGGCCTCCCTATCCTCCCTCTTGTATGGTAGGAGTGTATTAACCATTGCACCCAGGGTTATTTAGCCTCCTGGCTGAATCTCAGCGGCCTCCCTATCCTGCCTCTTGTATGGTAGGAGTGTATTGCCCATTGCACCCAGGGTTTTTTTTAGCCACCTAGCTGAATCTCTGCGGCCTCCCTATCCTGCCTCTTGTATGGTAGGAATGTATTGCCCATTGCACCCAGGGTTTATTTAGCCACCTACCTGAATCTCTGCGGCCTCCCTAACCTCCCTCTTGTATGGTAGGAGTGTATTGACCATTGCACCCAGGGTTATTTAGCCACCTAGCTGAATCTCTGCGGCCTCCCTATCCTCCCTCTTGTATGGTAAGAGTGTATTGACCATTGCACCCAGGGTTTATTTAGCCACCTAGCTGAATCTCTGAGGCCTCCCTATCCTGCCTCTTGTATGGTAGGAGTGTATTGACCATTGCACCCAGGGTTTATTTAGCCACCTAGTTGGAACTCTGCGGCCTCCCTATTTTCCCTCTTGTATGGTAAGAGTGTATTGACCATTGCACCCAGGTTTATTTAGCCACCTAGCTGAATCTCTGCGGCCTCCCTATCCTCCCTCTTGTATGGTAAGAGTGTATTGACCATTGCACCCAGGTTTATTTAGCCACCTAGCTGAATCTCTGCGGCCTCCCTATTTTCCCTCTTGTATGGTAAGAGTGTATTGACCATTGCACCCAGGTTTATTTAGCCACCTAGCTGAATCTCTGCGGCCTCCCTATCCTCCCTCTTTTATGGTAAGAGTGTATTAACCATTGCACCCAGGGTTTATTTAGCCACCTAGCTGAATCTCTGTGGCCTCCCTATCCTCCCTCTTGTATGGTAAGAGTGTATTGACCATTGCACCCAGGGTTTATTTAGCCACCTAGCTGAATCTCTGCGGCCTCCCTATCCTCCCTCTTGTATGGTAGGAGTGTATTGCCCATTGCACCCAGGGTTATTTAGCCACCTAGCTGAATCTTTGCGGCCTCCCTATCCTCCCTCTTGTATGGTAAGAGTGTATTGACCATTGCACCCAGGGTTATTTAGCCACCTAGCTGAATCTCTGCGGCCTCCCTATCCTCCCTCTTGTATGGTAAGAGTGTATTGACCATTGCACCCAGGGTTATTTAGCCACCTAGCTGAATCTTTGCGGCCTCCCTATCCTCCCCCTTGTATGGTAAGAGTGTATTAACCATTGCACCCAGGGTTATTTAGCCTCCTGGCTGAATCTCTGCGGCCTCCCTATCCTGCCTCTTGTATGGTAGGAGTGTATTGCCCATTGCACCCAGGTTTATTTAGCAACCTAACTGAATCTCTGCGGCCTCCCTATCCTGCCTCTTTTATGGTAGGAGTGTATTGCCCATTGCACCCAGGTTTTTTTTAGCCACCTAGCTGAATCTCTGCGGCCTCCCTATCCTCCCTCTTGTATGGTAAGAGTGTATTGACCATTGCACCCAGGGTTTATTTAGCCACCTAGCTGAATCTCTGCGGCCTCCCTATCCTCCCTCTTGTATGGTAAGAGTGTATTGACCATTGCACCCAGGGTTTATTTAGCCACCTAGCTGAATCTTTGCGGCCTCCCTATCCTCCCTCTTGTATGGTAGGAGTGTATTGCCCATTGCACCCAGGGTTTATTTAGCCACCTAGCTGAATCTTTGCGGCCTCCCTATCCTCCCTCTTGTATGGTAAGAGTGTATTGCCCATTGCACCCAGGGTTTATTTAGCCACCTAGCTGAATCTCTGCGGCCTCCCTATCCTCCCCCTCTTGTATGGTAGGAGTGTATTGACCATTGCACCCAGGTTTATTTAGCCTCCTGGCTGAATCTCTGCGGCCTCCCTATCCTCCCTCTTGTATGGTAAGAGTGTATTGACCATTGCACCCAGGTTTATTTAGCCTCCTGGCTGAATCTCTGCGGCCTCCCTATCCTCCCCCTTGTATGGTAAGAGTGTATTGACCATTGCACCCAGGTTTATTTAGCCTCCTGTCTGAATCTCTGCGGCCTCCCTATCCTCCCCCTTGTATGGTAAGAGTGTATTAACCATTGCACCCAGGGTTATTCAGCCTCCTGGCTGAATCTCTGCGGCCTCCCTATCCTGCCTCTTGTATGGTAGGAGTGTATTGCCCATTGCACGCAGGGTTTATTTAGCCACCTAGCTGAATCTCTGCGGCCTCCCTATCCTCCCTCTTGTATGGTAGGAGTGTATTGACCATTGCACCCAGGTTTATTTAGCAACCTAACTGAATCTCTGCGGCCTCCCTATCCTGCCTCTTTTATGGTAGGAGTGTATTGACCATTGCACCCAGGTTTTTTTTGGCCACCTAGCTGAATCTCTGCGGCCTCCCTATCCTCCCTCTTGTATGGTAAGAGTGTATTGACCATTGCACCCAGGGTTTATTTAGCCACCTAGCTGAATCTCTGTGGACTCCCTAACCTCCCTCTTGTATGGTAAGAGTGTATTGAACATTGCACCCAGGGTTATTTAGCCACCTAGCTGAATCTCTGCGGCCTCCCAATCCTCCCTCTTGTATGGTAGGAGTGTATTGACCATTGCACCCAGGGTTATTTAGCCACCTAGCTGAATCTCTGCGGCCTCCCTATCCTCCCTCTTGTATTGTAGGAATGTATTGACCGTTGCACCCAGGGTTTATTTAGCCTCCTGGCTCAATCTCTGCGGCCTCTCTACCCTTACTCTTGTATGGTAGGAGTGTATTGACTATTGCACCCAGGTTTATTTAGCCACCTAGCTGAATCTCTGCGGCCTCCCTATCCTGCCTCTTGTATGGTAAGAGTGTATTGACCATTGCACCCAGGTTTATTTAGCCACCTAGCTGAATCTCTGCGGCCTCCCTATCCTCCCTCTTGTATGGTAAGAGTGTATTGCCCATTGCACCCAGGGTTTATTTACCACCTAGCTGAATCTCTGCTGCCTCCCTATCCTCCCTCTTGTATGGCAGGAGTGTATTGACCATTGCACCCAGGGTTTATTTAGCCACCTAGCTGAATCTCTGTGGCCTCCCTATCCTCCCTCTTGTATGGTAAGAGTGTATTGACCATTGCACCCAGGGTTTATTTAGCCACCTAGCTGAATCTCTGCGGCCTCCCTATCCTCCCTCTTGTATGGTAAGAGTGTATTGACCATTGCACCCAGGGTTTATTTAGCCACCTAGCTGAATCTCTGCGGCCTCCCTATCCTGCCTCTTGTATGGTAAGAGTGATTGACCATTGCACCCAGGGTTTATTTAGCCACCTAGCTGAATCTCTGCGGCCTCCCTATCCTCCCTCTTGTATGGTAAGAGTGTATTGCCCATTGCACCCAGGGTTTATTTACCACCTAGCTGAATCTCTGCTGCCTCCCTATCCTCCCTCTTGTATGGCAGGAGTGTATTGACCATTGCACCCAGGGTTTATTTAGCCACCTAGCTGAATCTCTGTGGCCTCCCTATCCTCCCTCTTGTATGGTAAGAGTGTATTGACCATTGCACCCAGGGTTTATTTAGCCACCTAGCTGAATCTCTGCGGCCTCCCTATCCTCCCTCTTGTATGGTAAGAGTGTATTGACCATTGCACCCAGGGTTTATTTAGCCACCTAGCTGAATCTCTGCGGCCTCCCTATCCTGCCTCTTGTATGGTAAGAGTGATTGACCATTGCACCCAGGGTTTATTTAGCCACCTAGCTGAATCTCTGCGGCCTCCCTATCCTCCCTCTTGTATGGTAAGAGTGTATTGACCATTGCACACAGGTTTATTTAGTCACCTATCTGAATCTCTGCGGCCTCCCTATCCTCCCTCTTGTATGGTAAGAGTGTATTGACCATTGCACCCAGGGTTTATTTAGCCACCTAGCTGAATCTATGCGGCCTCCCTATCCTCCCTCTTGTATGGTAAGAGTGTATTGCCCTTTGCACCCAGGGTTTATTTAGCCACCTAGCTGAATCTCTGCGACCTCCCTATCCTCCCTCTTGTATGGTAAGAGTGTATTGACCATTGCACCCAGGGTTTATTTAGCCACCTAGCTGAATCCCTGCTGCCTCCCTATCCTCCCTTTTGTATAGTAAGAGTGTATTGACCATTGCACCCAGGTTTTTTTTAGCCACCTAGCTGAATCTCTGCGGCCTCCCTATCCTCCCTCTTGTATGGGAAGAGTGTATTGACCATTGCACCCAGGGTTTATTTAGCCACCTAGCTGAATCTCTGTGGCCTCCCTAACCTCCCTCTTGTATGGTAAGAGTGTATTGACCATTGCACCCAGGGTTATTTAGCCACCTAGCTGAATCTCTGCTGCCTCCCTATCCTCCCTCTTGAATGGTAGGAGTGTATTGCCCATTGCACCCAGGGTTTATTTAGCCACCTAGCTGCATCTCTGCGGCCTCCCTATCCTCCCTCTTGTATGGTAGGAGTGTATTGCCCCTTGCACCCAGGGTTTATTTAGTCACCTAGCTGAATCTCTGCGGCTTCCCTACCCTCCCTCTTGTATGGTAGGAGTGTATTGACCATTGCACCCAGGGTTTATTTAGCCTCCTGGCTGATTCTCTGCGACCTCCCTATCCTCCCTCTTGTATGGTAAGAGTGTATTAACCATTGCACCCAGGGTTTATTTAGCCACCTAGCTGAATCTCTGAGGCCTCCCTATCCTGCCTCTTGTATGGTAGGAGTGTATTGCCCATTGCACCCAGGTTTATTTAGCCACCTGGCTGAATCTCTGCGGCCCACCTATCCTCCCTCTTGTATGGTAAGAGTGTATTGACCATTGCACCCAGGGTTTATTTAGCCTCCTGGCTGATTCTCTGCGACCTCCCTATCCTCCCTCTTGTATGGTAAGAGTGTATTAACCATTGCACCCAGGGTTTATTTAGTCACCTAGCTGAATCTCTGCGGCTTCCCTACCCTCCCTCTTGTATGGTAGGAGTGTATTGACCATTGCACCCAGAGTTTATTTAGCCTCCTGGCTGATTCTCTGCGACCTCCCTATCCTCCCTCTTGTATGGTAGGAGTGTATTGCCCATTGCACTCAGGGTTTATTTAGCCACCTAGCTGAATCTCTGCGGCCTACCTATCCTCCCTCTTGTATGGTAAGAGTGCATTGACCATTGCACCCAGGGTTTATTTAGCCACCTAGCTGAATCTCTGCGGCCTCCCTAACCTGCCTCTTGTATGGTAAGAGTGTATTGACCATTGCACCCAGGGTTATTTAGCCACCTAGCTGAATCTCTGCGGCCTCCCTATCCTCCCTCTTGTATGGTAAGAGTGTATTGACCATTGCACCCAGGGTTTATTTAGCCACCTAGCTGAATCTCTGCGGCCTCCCTAACCTCCCTCTTGTATGGTAGGAGTGTATTGCCCATTGCACCCAGGTTTATTTAGCCACCTGGCTGAATCTCTGCGGCCCACCTATCCTCCCTCTTGTATGGTAAGAGTGTATTGACCATTGCACCCAGGGTTTATTTAGCCTCCTGGCTGATTCTCTGCGACCTCCCTATCCTCCCTCTTGTATGGTAAGAGTGTATTAACCATTGCACCCAGGGTTTATTTAGCCACCTAGCTGATTCTCTGCGACCTCCCTATCCTCCCTCTTGTATGGTAGGAATGTATTGACCATTGCACCCAGGGTTATTTAGCCACCTAGCTGAATCTCTGCGGCCTCCCAATCCTCCCTCTTGTATGGTAGGAGTGTATTGACCATTGCACCCAGGGTTTATTTAGCCACCTAGCTGAATCTCTGCGGCCTCCCTATCCTCCCTCTTGTATTGTAGGAATGTATTGACCATTGCACCCAGGGTTTATTTAGCCTCCTGGCTCAATCTCTGCGGCCTCCCTATCCTCCCTCTTGAATGGTAGGAGTGTATTGACCATTGCACCCAGGTTTATTTAGCCACCTAGCTGAATCTCTGCTGCCTCCCTACCCTCCCTCTTGTATGGTAGGAGTGTATTGACCATTGCACCCTGGGTTTATTTAGCCTCCTGGCTGAATCTCTGCAGCCTCCCTATCCTCCCTCTTGTATGGTAAGAGTGCATTGCCCATTGCACCCAGGGTTTATTTAGCCACCTAGCTGAATCTCTGCGGCCTCCCTATCCTCCCTCTTGTATGGTAAGAGTGTATTGCCCATTGCACCCAGGGTTATTTAGCCACCTAGCTGAATCTCTGCGGCCTCCCTATCCTGCCTCTTGTATGGTAGGAGTGTATTGCCCATTGCACCCAGGGTTTATTTAGCCACCTAGCTGAATCTCTGCGGCCTCCCTAACCTCCCTCTTGTATGGTAGGAGTGTATTGACCATTGCACCCAGGTTTATTTAGCAACCTAACTGAATCTCTGCGGCCTCCCTAACCTCCCTCTTGTATGGTAAGAGTGTATTGACGATTGCACCCAGGGTTATTTAGCCACCTAGCTGAATCTCTGCTGCCTCCCTATCCTCCCTCTTGTATGGTAGGAGTGTATTGACCATTACACCCAGGGTTATTTAGCCACCTAGCTGAATCTCTGCTGCCTCCCTATCCTCCCTCTTGTATGGTAGGAGTGTATTGACCATTGCACCCTGGGTTTATTTAGCCTCCTGGCTGAATCTCTGCGGCCTCCCTATCCTCCCTCTTGTATGGTAAGAGTGTATTGACCATTGCACCCAGGTTTATTTAGCCACCTAGCTGAATCTCTGCTGCCTCCCTATCCTCCCTCTTGTATGGTAGGAGTGTATTGACCATTGCACCCTGGGTTTATTTAGCCTCCTGGCTGAATCTCTGCGGCCTCCCTATCCTCCCTCTTGTATGGTAAGAGTGTATTGCCCATTGCACCCAGGGTTTATTTACCACCTAGCTGAATCTCTGCGGCCTCCCTATCCTCCCTCTTGTATGGTAAGAGTGTATTGACCATTGCACCAGGGTTTATTTAGCCACCTAGCTGAATCTCTGCGGCCTCCCTATCCTCCCTCTTGTATGGTAAGAGTGTATTGACCATTGCACCCAGGGTTTATTTAGCCACCTAGCTGAATCTCTTTGGCCTTCCTATCCTCCCTCTTGTATGGTAGGAGTGTATTGACCATTGCACCCAGGGTTTATTTAGCCACCTAGCTGAATCTCTGCGGCCTCCCTATCCTGCCTCTTGTATTGTAGGAGTGTATTGACCATTGCACCCAGGGTTTATTTAGCCACCTAGCTGAATCTCTGCGGCCTCCCTATCCTCTCTCTTGTATTGTAGGAGTGTATTGACTATTGCACCCAGGGTTTATTTAGCCACCTAGCTGAATCTCTGCGGCCTCCCTATCCTCCCTCTTGTATTGTAGGAGTGTATTGACCATTGCACCCAGGGTTTATTTAGCCACCTAGCTGAATCTCTGCGGCCTCCCTATCCTCCCTCTTGTATGGTAGGAGTGTATTGCCCATTGCACCCAGGTTTATTTAGCCACCTAGCTGAATCTCTGTAGCCTCCCTATCCTGCCTCTTGTATGGTAGGAGTGTATTGACCATTGCACCCAGGGTTTATTTAGCCACCTAGCTGAATCTCTGCGGCCTCCCTCTCCGGCCTCTTGTATGGTAAGAGTGTATTGACCATTGCACCCAGGTTTATTTAGCCACCTGGCTGAATCTCTGAGGCCTCTCTATCCTCCCTCTTGTATGGTAGGAGTGTATTGACCATTGCACCCAGGGTTTATTTAGCCACCTAGCTGAATCTCTGTGGCCTCCCTATCCTGCCTCTTGTATTGTAGGAGTGTATTGACCATTGCACCCAGGGTTTATTTAGCCACCTAGCTGAATCTCTGCGGCCTCCCTATCCTCTCTCTTGTATTGTAGGAGTGTATTGACTATTGCACCCAGGGTTTATTTAGCCACCTAGCTGAATCTCTGCGGCCTCCCTATCCTCCCTCTTGTATTGTAGGAGTGTATTGACCATTGCACCCAGGGTTTATTTAGCCACCTAGCTGAATCTCTGCGGCCTCCCTAACCTCCCTCTTGTATGGTAGGAGTGTATTGCCCATTGCACCCAGGTTTATTTAGCCACCTAGCTGAATCTCTGTAGCCTCCCTATCCTGCCTCTTGTATGGTAGGAGTGTATTGACCATTGCACCCAGGGTTTATTTAGCCACCTAGCTGAATCTCTGCGGCCTCCCTCTCCGGCCTCTTGTATGGTAAGAGTGTATTGACCATTGCACCCAGGTTTATTTAGCCACCTGGCTGAATCTCTGAGGCCTCCCTATCCTCCCTCTTGTATGGTAAGAGTGTATTGACCATTGCACCCAGGGTTTGTTTAGCCACCTAGCTGAATCTCTGCAGCCTCCCTATCCTCCCTCTTGTATGGTAAAAGTGTATTGACCATTGCACCCAGGGTTTATTTAGCCACCTAGCTGAATCTCTGCGGCCTCCCTATCCTCCCTCTTGTATGGTAAGAGTGTATTGACCATTGCACCCAGGGTTTATTTAGCCACCTAGCTGAATTTCTGCGGCCTCCCTATCCTCCCTCTTGTATGGTAGGAGTGTATTGACCATTGCACCCAGGGTTTATTTAGCCACCTAGCTGAATCTCTGCGGCCTCCCTATCCTCCCTCTTGTATGGTAAGAGTGTATTGACCATTGCACCCAGGGTTTATTTAGCCACCTAGCTGAATTTCTGCGGCCTCCCTATCCTCCCTCTTGTATGGTAGGAGTGTATTGACCATTGCACCCAGGGTTTATTTAGTCACCTATCTGAATCTCTGCGGCCTCCCTATCCTCCCTCTTGTATGGTAAGAGTGTATTAACCATTGCACCCAGGGTTATTTGGCCTCCTAGCTGAATCTCTGCAGCCTCCCTATTCTCCCTCTTGTATGGTAGGAGTGTATTGCCCATTGCTCCCAGGGTTATTTAGCCTCCTGGCTGAATCTCTGCGGCCTCTCTATCCTCCCTCTTGTATGGTAGGAGTGTATTGCCCATTGCTCCCAGGGTTATTTAGCCTCCTAGCTGAATCTCTGTGACCTCCCTATCCTGCCTCTTGTATGGTAGGAGTGTATTGCCCATTGCACCCAGGGTTTATTTAGTCACCTAGCTGAATCTCTGCGGCCCCCCTATCCTGCCTCTTGTATGGTAAGAGTGTATTGACCATTGCACCCAGGGTTTATTTAGCCACCTAGCTGAATCTCTGCGGCCCCCCTATCCTGCCTCTTGTATGGTAAGAGTGTATTGACCATTGCACCCAGGGTTTATTTAGCCACCTAGCTGAATCTCTGCGGCCCCCCTATCCTGCCTCTTGTATGGTAAGAGTGTATTGACCATTGCACCCAGGGTTTATTTAGCCACCTAGCTGAATCTCTGCTGCCTCCCTATCCTCTCTCTTGTATGGTAAGAGTGTATTGACCATTGCACCTAGGGTTTATTTAGCCTCCTGGCTGAATCTCTGCGGCCCCCCTATCCTGCCTCTTGTATGGTAAGAGTGTATTGCCCATTGCACCCAGGGTTATTTAGCCTCCTGGCTGAATCTCTGCGGCCTCCCTATCCTCCCTCTTGTATGGTAAGAGTGTATTGACCATTGCACCCAGGGTTTATTTAGCCTCCTAGCTGAATCTCTGCGGCCTCCCTATCCCCCCTCTTGTATGGTAAGAGTGTATTGCCCTTTGCTCCCAGGGTTATTTAGCCTCCTGGCTGAATCTCTGCGGTCTCCCTATCCTCCCTCTTGTATGGTAAGAGTGTATTGCCCATTGCACCCAGGGTTTATTTAGCCTCCTAGCTGAATCTCTGCGGCCTCCCTATCCTCCCTCTTGTATGGTAATAGTGTATTGACCATTGCACCCAGGGTTTATTTAGCCACCTAGCTGAATCTCTGCGGCCTCCCTATCCCCCCTCTTGTATGGTAAGAGTGTATTGCCCATTGCACCCAGGGTTTATTTAGCCTCCTGGCTGAATCTCTGCGGCCTCCCTATCCTCCCTCTTGTATGGTAGGAGTGTATTGCCCATTGCACCCAGGGTTATTTAACCTCCTGGCTGAATCTCTAGTGAGGTGTGTTTCGACCAAAGCCAGGATATGCGGCTGGTAATTTTTGATTTGTGAGAATACTTTAACACTCTTCTTAGGGGATTTTTGAGACCTCTTATATACTATGTCCTACATTTTAGCTGCGACGCCATTTACCTAATATAAGAAGATGGGAATAAATATAAGGGGTAGAAACAAGCGGCCATTACACTATCACTGCTCATATTCGTTATTTCCCATTTGACGTATCCAATCATTTCCACCAAATTTATATATTTATAGGGTTCACCAGGTTGATCTATCGCCCCTATAAGTTCAAACAAATTATATTGCATGGAGACAAAGCAAAAAGGACTGAGCACTGTGACAGCATTCAACTTATAAGCAACAACCCGAGACACGACCAGAGCAAGAAGTAAACTTTAAACTTTTCTTATGGCCCTTCCTTTCGGGGATCCATCACTGACCCCAGTGTGAGGTGTTATGTTGTCTCTGACGATGCAAAGTCTGAACTCCCGCATATGTAAAAGGAGCGTCAAACCACCCCAAACCCAATATTCAATATAGGAACGGCGGCACAAAGGTGTCGGTCACCCCTTTTCCAGGCTCTGGGTGTAATTGCAGCCCCTCCAACGCCTCCTCCGGGGTAGCAAAGAAAATAGTAGAATTTCCAGAAACAATTCGGAGACGAGCAGGATGAGCCATTGCATAGATAACCCCTCTGTCTTTAAGTTTCTTCTTTACATCCATAAACCGGGCTCTCTGTTTTTGTAGTTCCACAGAAAAATCAGGGAAAATAGAAATTGTAGAATTGTTCTATTTAATAGGGCCTTTTTGTCTTGTCAATCTCAGGGTGGTATCTCTGTCCTTAGAATTCAACAGTCTAACAAGAAGGGGTCTAGGAGGGGTCCCAGGACCGGGGGGGGGGGGGTTGGCTGGAACTGTGTGGGCCTTTTCCACAGCAAAGACCAGGGAGTATTCATCTCCTAGGGTGGATTTAAGCCAATTTTCCAGATAGATTTCAGAATGCTGACCCTCTGTTTGTTCTGGTAGACCAATAATTCGTATATTATTTCTTCGCATTCCATTTTCTAGGTCATCAGCTTTTTGGCGCCGGGCATTTATGGGTCCAGCCACTTTGGTAAACTTGTTAACAATAGGCGGCAGTTTATCTTCCAGTTCTGATACCCTTGTCTCAGCCTCAGTGACGCGTTTCCTCATGGTTTGCATGTCTTGGTGAAGTAGGCCCACATCTGAATCAACCTCCTCTATCTTTCCGCTCAGAGTTCTTGCAAGTGGATATAGCTTCTAAGAGTTTGTCAGCAACTTGCTTCAAGGTCATTTCTTCGTGTCCCTCCCCCTCCTCTTCATCAGATACGTGACTCTTACTGTGATCCGTCGTTTTGTTTGACAAGGGTGCTGGCTCCTTCCTCAATCGAGAGGTTTCCTGGGGGTCCCCTCTGGCAAAGTCTTTCAATTTATCTGCTATACTTGAGTTTTTCCCTCAGCTCATTTTGTAGCGTTATAGGCAGAATATATTGTATTCTATTTACTCCAGTGGTAGATAATGCAGATTTATTATGTAGAGGTCAGTGGCTGGACAATGCTGCCACCTGGTGTCTTTACTGCAGTGGTGCATCAGTAATATCTTTTATAAATTATATATGCCGGTTTCAGTAGAAAACACGTTATTTCCAATAATTAAAGTTGGAGGAAATAGTCGTTTCCTAAGCTTGCCACTACCTCCTTTCTGTGGGTGCCCACCCAAAGCGGGGTGCCACTCGTTGTGATAGTTGGCCCTGGAAGCCTTGAAGTCGCAGCTGCTATAATCCTGGCGAGCCAGCGAAAGGGTGAGACTCTGTAATTTGCACCATCTCATGTATTTGCTGGGACTGTTCTATATGTTATTGTCTGGTGGTTCAATAAAGTACACTGTTTTTTACCCTCACCCTGTGTTGTTTGAGTAGTATTCTGTCCCCAGGAGACCCCGGTGTCTCCACATTTGGTGGCAGCGGTGGGATACTTCTCAACCCGGGGGAGGTGCAGGGGATTGGTGTTCGTAGACACCGTCCAAGGGCTCCACCACCAGGGAGGCATACAGAAAGACCCAGCAGACCATAGGTGAGGCATACCAACAGGTTTCGGACACCACCATGTTCAACCCTACCAGCTCGGCCTTGGGAGGGGGACCGGAGGGGATATACAGCCACAACAAGAAACTGTGACTACAGGAGCTGTGTCAGCTTTGACGGACCGAATACTGGGCTACTGACACTCAGTCGGATTTGATACAGGAATTGGTCCGTTGGGATGCCCAGAATGTTGTGGAGAACAATGAAAACTCTGCTGAAGTGGACACCAGAGGATTTAAACTACTTGCCCAATCCAGGATCCATTGGTAATCTAGAATCAAGTACCCAGTCACAAGCAGCCCGAATCCAGGAATTGTTGATCACATTGGGAACTGGGGCCTCAAAGTGAGGAGAGGGCTTGTGTTATTGAATCAGTTTTGGGAGTTCCAGTACCCCTACCGCCAATGCCGGACCCTACCTCCATGATGACCTACCAGTAAGGAAATCATCTCTGCTACCCAGACGTGCCTGTATTTAATGAATCCAACACAGGTTGACGAACATCTGCAAGATTTTGAGACCCTGATGCACAAGGTGCCCACAGCTGATTGGGCCAAATACCTGTGGACTAGTTTGACTGGCCAGGCACAGGATGCTGTCTGGTTGCTTGGGCCTCAGGACTGCCTGGACTATGGGACAATTAAGGATACCTTGTTGGCCCTTTCTACCATCACCCCCGAGAGATATCGCACCAAGTTCCCGATTTTGTCTCGCTAGGGGGTCTCCTATGTAGAATTTGGCAGTCAACTCTGACGGCACTGCAATCTCTGGCTCGATGGTCGGGCTGCCCACTCTGCTGATGCCCTCTGGGACGTGATCGTAGTCTAGCAACTTATGGAGAGAATGGCCCCAGAAATACGAGAGTGGGTATCCGATCGGAAGCCCGAAACCCCAGAGCAAGCTGCTCGATTGACGACGAATTTAAAACCAATTACCCCACTGGAGACCTGATATGCCCACGGATCCCAGGAAACCCCTCAACCAAGGATTCGAGCTGCCACCAGCCATTAGAGCAGGACTATCCCACTACCCAGCAGAAACCCCACCAGGTCAAGGGTTTACAAACAGGACCCGTGATTTGCAAAACCCACGTCACTGTTATATATGTGGGCACCTTGGACACATGGCCAAAGATTGTCTACAGGGCTAAAGCCTCATGCTTGGAACCCGTTTGCCGGCCCATCCGGTCAACGTCTGCCAAGACGAGCCATCAGGGTCTGAGGGATGCTACCTCCAGGATACACTAGCAGCAGATGAAGTGATATACCCTGTCCACACTATATGGCAGATTGACCACCCTAAACCAGCTAACCTCCATTGCCACATCCAGCCTGACAAGGTCAGTGATATTCAGGCCCAAGGTCGTCAGAACCCTGGGTCTCTCATCACCCTGGTCAGCCCAGATGTCCCCCCAGAACGTCATTTACCGGGCCGCCATGTGACCATCTCGTGGGCTGGGGATCAGCGCTCGGGGAATAGGCGCATTTACGGGGGCAATTTACCAGCCAATGTACGGGAAAAGGAGTTGGAGGTGTTGTTCCATCGGTACAGGCAGATCCATACCATCAAGCTGAAGAATTACGGGGGAGGTGGTACCACACCGTTTACCTTCACCAGCTGCAGAGGACGCCGTGTTTGGATGCAATGGATATGAATTTGTTTCTCGTCTGTTATGTGTAGTTTCCGAGGTCATACTGGAGAAGGAAATGGAGGTCCTTGCAGGAGGGCGGCGAACTGAATACAGAGTCTTCATCTCAGAGCTTCCCTCATCAGGAAGTTGGCAGGATCTGATCATATGAGAGAAGCTGGGAAGTGTTTGCTATGCCGATGTACACAAGAATGTAGTGGGGATTGTGGCGTTTATTCACAAGGAAGATATGGAATATGCTTTGAGTAATCTGAATGATACCAAGTTTCGTTCTCATGAAGATGAAACCTCTTACATTCGTGTGTGTGCTTAAAGAAATGGTGATGTCCTGTCCCGACAAGTGGAAAAGGATGGTCGGAAGCCTATCATGTCTGGCTAATTAAGAAGGGGGAGGAATGTCATGACACAGCAATTTATCTTAATTATGCCAGACATAAATTCAGTAGGCCCAGTGACATAACTATTATGCATGAGTCTGGATGTTAACTCTCCTTGTAGGTTGATTTAATATTTGTAAATTTATGAATGGCTGCTATTTACCTCTTATATCAGCTTCTACAGTTTATTGTACTGTTATCTTGGCATGACAGGGGCGCAGGGTCATTGGACAATGATGTTTGCTAATATGTTGATACACATTATACCAGGCCATGCAGTTTGTTGACTTGCATTGTTTGCTTGGTGATAGTTTATCCTTCAATGTTTGCAAGTCAACATTGGGGGATGAGCTGTAGATACTCAAGCAATGCGAGTTAATATCATCACCCCTCTTCTTGACCTGTAGATGATGGCTTGAAGTACAGTTGTGAACTATATAAAGGGGTCTCTGCCACTGTTCCAAGTGACTACAGGACGTCTGCTTAGGAGACCACGGCCCCAGCTGGAAGAACACAGATCTGCTCCGTTTACCATCGCTGAACCCTCAGAGACATTTTGAAGAATCCAGATGGGGACAATGAGGTCACCTGGCCCCAGACCTCAATGGACTGTCAGTTTCCTAAGCTTGCCGCTACCTCCTCTCTGTGGGTGCCCGCCCAAAGCCACTGGTTGTGATAGTTGGCCCGAGAAGCCTCGAAGTCGCAGCTGCTATAATCCTGGCGAGCCAGCACAAGGGTGAGACTCTGTAATTTGAACCATCTTGGGGAAGTGGACGACGGACGTTTCGCACCTGTGTGGTGCTTCTTCGGGTGCACTTCCCCGCACTGCTCACTCCTCCTGCCTTGCAATGTACCGCTTGATGGATTAGCAGTTTTTCTGGATTAAAGGACCTTTAATTGCAACAGGATAGGTGAGTTGCTGCCTTTCTATTGTCTTCTTATTTGCTTCCAGATCTTATCTTGACCTCCACTGTTCTTGGTATCTGCCATTTCTTAATTACATTTCAAACTGAGGAAAGAGCAACTTGAAAACGCTTCGCTATCTTCTTATAGCTTCTCCTGCTTTGTGGCCTCCACCATTGTCAGCGCTCGGCGGCTGCTTAGAAGAAGCCATGGCTGCTGTTTATGGCACAAGGTTAGAGGAGGCTGTTTTTTTATAAAGCTGGGAAATTTGCATCACCGGCCTTTCCTAACAATGATAGTGAACAAGCCACAACCCTAACAGGCTAATTAAGGTCTGAAACCTTGGTCAAAGTATATATATTAGTTTTGTCTAAAATACAAAGGAAATGTGTCATCTGTGACTTTAGAACTTTTAGAGATCATTTCATCTTGCTTAACTGTTCACAATAACAGTAATTTTGACCAGGGGTGCCCAAACTTTTACATGCCACTGTATGTCTTGCATCCTGATATATATCGCTTATCCTGGACCCCTTCCTGGTATATACAGTGGCCTGCGAAAGTATTCACCCCTTGGAATTTTTACTTTTGCTACCTCACAACCTTGATTTTCACTGATTTTTGAGGGTTTGCATCAGTTCATGTAAAGAACATGCCGACAACTGTGAACATTTAGTTTTCTTTTTGATTGTGAAGCAAACATCAAATAGGACAAAATAACTGAAAACTTCAGTGTGCATAACTATTCACCCCCTAAAGTCAGTACTTTGTAGAGCCTCATTTTGTGGCAATTACAGCTGCAAGTCACTTTGGATAAATCTCTCTGAGCTTTCCACATCTGGCCACTAGGATTTTTGCCCATTCCTCAAGGCAAAACTACTCCAGCTCCTTCAAGTTAGATGGTCCAGTTCGATTTTCCATTGGATTAAGGTCTGCGCTTTGTCTAGGCCACTCCAGAATATTAACACGTTTCCCCTTAAAGCACTCGAGTGTTGCTTTAACATTATGCTTTGGGTCATTGTCTTGTTGGAAGGTGAAACTCTATCCCAGTCTCAAATCACTGACAGACTGAAACAGGTTTTGCTCAAGAATATCCCTGTGTTTCGCACCATCCATCTTCCCTTCGACTCGGACCATTTTCCCTGTCCCTGCTGCCGAAAAACATCCTTACAGCTTGATGCTGCCACCACCATGTTTCACTGTGGGGATGGTGTTCTGTGGTATTAAGCTGTGTTGGTTTGGCGCCAGACATAGTATTTATCTTGGTGGCTAAAAAGTTGAATTTTGGTCTCATCTGACCACAGCCCCTTCCTCCATACATTTTGGGACTCTCCCACATGTCTCTTGGCAAACTCAAAGCGAGCCTTATAATTTTTGCTTGTAAGTGAAGGCTTTTTTTCTGCCCACTCTTCCATAACGGCCTCCTCTATGGAGGGTACAACTCATTGTGGTCGTATGGACAGATACTCCAGTCTCTGCTTGTAAACTCTTCAGCTCTTTCAGGGTTACTTTTGGTCTCTGTACTGCCTCTCTGATTAATGCCCTCCTTGCCCGGGCTGAGAGTTTTGGTGGCTGCCCTTTCTTGGCAGGTGTCACCGGTGTGTCAGGTGTGACAGTCGTTCTGGATCCAACTGTAGAAGGCCATTGCGCTTGGCTCTGCAGGCACCTTCTTGATCTTTTCATCTCTGTAATGTAGTGATATCCTTCTCCCTCTAGGACCTAGCAGTGACCTCCACCTTCTGCTGCTTATTGACACACTCTTGCTAGATGTTTAAATACCTTCAGTCTTTCCAGAGAGTCGCCGGTGATAGCTCTATTTTCCTCAATCCAGGCTTGAAGTACTAGTAGTTGACTAGTGTCTTCTTGGAGTTCCCTTGGAGAATAGTTGGCGTGATCTCTCTGGTGTCTTCTCAAGCGAAGTGTTTCCTTTGGCTATTTACCTGTTTATCTTTAGTTGCAGTGGGGGATGACTAGTTCTCACCCCGTCTCCTCCCTATCTAGGGCCTATCGCTAGGGGCAGTCAGGGATTAGGTTTCCTTCTAGGTGATAGGTGCGATACCTATCTAGGGACGTTAAGGGAGCTGGGTGTTGTCAGATCTGCCTAGAAGTCTCCACTCTCCCTTTCCCTAGTGTTTGGGCTTCCTCCTCCTGTTCCCATTGTTGTGCACTTAGTCTTTCCCTCACCTTGCGTGACATTATTACCGGCCATACATATAAATAAAAAAAAAAAGGACTGACACGAGTTGTTTTTTTTGTTTATTTTGGTATGGTTTTTTTCTCTTCCTCTGGTTCATGGATCCCATTTCTGTGCTGAGAGAGCAGCTGCGGAGGTTGTCACTAGAGGTGACTGACCTTCGATCTGAGGTTCAGCAGCAACGGCAGCGGCTGCAGGCTCCTACTGTTGGGGTCTCTGCAGGTAGGCCTGTCCAGCTTGATCCCATAGTTGCCCTCCCGGACAGGTTTTCAGGAGGTAGGGACAAGTTTTTTGTATTCAAGGAAGCTTGGAAATTGTATTTCAAACTTCGTCCTTACTCCTCTGGAGATGAGGAGCAGCGAGTGGGGATTGTGATCTCACTGTTGCAGGGAGATCCTCAATCCTGGGCTTTCTCTTTGCCGGTTTTTCGAGGCTTTAGCTCTCATCTATGATGACCCTGACCGTATCTCCTTAGCTGAGTCTAAGCTGTGCCGCCTTCAGCAGGGTAATCGGTCAGTAGAGATGTATAGTTCTGAATTCCGCAGATGGGCAACCGATACCAAATGGAATGACCCGGCTCTTAGAAGGCAATTTTGTCAGGGCCTTACAGAAACGTTGAAAGATGCCTTGGCGGTGTATGAAACCCCGGAGTCCTTGGAGGCTGCCATGTCATTGGCTATACGTGTTGATAGACGCCTGTGGGATAGGTGGGTAAGACCACCTTCTCCTGAACCCTCTTCCCGGGGCAATGCCCTTTTGCCGGGGGGTGGGTCTGGGGTGAACCAGTACTTGTGGAGTCACAGGAACCCATGCAGTTAGGGGGGTGCTTCTGCATCGTATATTTCCCCTGACATCTGCAAGAAAAAGGGCGCATGTTTTTTTTTGTGGGAAGAAGGGACTTTTTATTGGGGCTTGTCCCTCGATTCCTAAGCAAAAAAAACTCTATTAACCCTTGGGAGTCTGGAGTTGGATGATCAAGGTTAAGTTTGTCTTCTACCTGCAGTTCTCGGTTTGTCCTCATGGTGTTAGAGAGCAGGACTGAGAAAATTTCTGTCTTTGTAGACAGTGGCGCCGGAGTCAGCATGGTTGATGCTGAGTTTGCAAGAGCTCATGGTCTTGCTTGCTGTACTTTAGCTAAGCCCATTCCTATTTATGCCATTGACTCATCACAACTTGCACAGAAAGCTTTGACTCAGATTGTACATGGTGTAAGACTGAGGGTGGGGTCTTTTCATTATGAGGTAATTCCTTATGTTCTGGGGGGCCCTTCCAACTCCTATTGTACTGGCTTTACCCTGGTAGGTGAACCATAATCTGATAGTGGATTGGCAATCCAGAGAGATTGTTGAGTGGGGAGATTACTGCCATGAGAACTGTTTAAACATTGCCCTTTCTGCATTCTCTATGGGGACCTTACCTGCGTTTTTGTCTGGTTTTGAGGACGTATTTTCTGAGAAGGCGTGTCAGGACAGTCATGTGCATTATGAGGAGGCAAATCCTATTAACCTGACCCCCGGAGCTAAATTACCAAAGTCTAGACTGTATAATCTTTCTGGCCCTGAGAGACAAGCCATGAAGGATTTTATTGCTGAGAGTCTGTAGAAGGAACTTATCAGACCCTCATCTTTGCCCATGGCAGCAGGGTTCTTCTTCATGAAGAAAAAAGATGGCGGTCCCCGTCCTTGTTTAGATTTCCGGGAATTAAATCAAATTACCATCCGTGATCCATACCCTCTTCCTCTGATTCCTGATTTGTTCAGCCAGGTTGTGGGAGATGAGGTATTCTCCAAGTTGGATTTAAGGGGGCCTACAACCTGGTTAGAATCAGAGAGGGGGACGAATGGAAAACAGCGTTCAATACCCCAGAAGGGCATTTTGAGAGTCTGGTTATGCCTTTTGGTTTGACCAATGCACCTGCGGTATTCCAGCATTTCATAAATTATATTTTTCATCATTTGGTGGGGGGGTTTGTGGTGGTCTATCTGGACGATATTTTGGTTTACTCACCTGATTTTGAGACTCATCGGGGGAATGTTAAGCAGGTGCTCCAGATATTAAGGGATAACAAACTTTATGCCAAAGTAGAGAAATGTGTTTTCGCTGTCCAGGAGGTGCAGTTTTTAGGGTACCTGTTGTCATTTTTGGGTTTTCGGATGAATCCCGAGAAGGTCCGTGCTGTACTTGATTGGGACCATCCCGAGAAACTGAAGGCTCTACAGCGTTTTCTGGGCTTTACTAATTTTTACCGGAAATGTATTCAAAATTATTCGGTAATTGTGAAACCCCTCACTGACATGACAAGGAAGGGGTCTGATTTTTCTTAATGGTCGGATGCCACCCTGCAGGCTTTTTCCTCCCTTAAGAGCTGTTTTGCCATGGCACCTATACTCAGTCAACCCTATGTTTCCCAATCCTTTATTGTAGAAATTGATGCGTCAGAGGTGGGGGTTGGGGCTGTGTTGTCTCAGGGTCCGTCCCCTGGTAAATGGCGTACATGGGCTATCTTTTCCAAAAAATTATCTTCGGCTGAGAGAAATTATGACGTGGGTAATAGGGAACTTTTGGCAATTAAATTGGCGTTCGAAGAATTGCGACACTGGTTGAAGGGGGATGTCCATCCTATTACTGTTATTACTGACCATAGGAACCTGTCATATCTTCATTCGACTAAGCGTCTCAACCCTAGGCAAGCCAGATGGTCCCTGTTTTTACTAGGTTCAATTTTGTTGTCACTTTCCGTCCAGGGGTTAAAAACATCAAGGCTGATGCTTTGTCCCGGAACTTCCCTGGTGTTGGTGACCATGAGCACCCTGCCCTATTTTGCAGAAAAGGGTAGTCATTTCGGCGTTGTACCCTGACCTGGAGGGAGAGGTGTTGGAGGCTCAGGAGGACGCCCATGCCTCCTGTCCTTCGGGGAAGTTATTTGTAGCATCTAATTTGCGCTGTGAAGTAATTAGGGAGCATCATAACTCTGTGCTTTCGGTTCATCCAGGTGGTAAGGCAACTGCGGACCTCCTTTCTCGTTGTTTTTGGTGGCCGGGTTGCATCGGGATGTGGTTGAACAGGTGTCTCCTTGCAGTATTTGCGTGCGTTCTAAAGTATTGCATACCCGTCCGTCTGGTACACTTCTTCCACTACCTATTCCTAGCAGGCCATGGACACACTTGTCCATGGATTTTATTACTGACCTACCGATATCTATAGGCAAGACTCTGGTTCTGGTGGTTGTAGATAGGTTCAGTATACTGGTTCATTTCATCACATTACCGGCGCTCCTGAATGGCAAGACTCTTGCTCAGGTTTTTATTAATGAGATCGTGAAGCTTCACGGGGTTCCCTCCGATGTGGTGTCAGATCGGGGGACCCAGTTTGTTTCTAAGTTCTGGAAGGCATTCTGTTCTCGACTGGGGGTGCAGCTGTCCTTTTCTTCTGCCTTGCATCCTCAGTCAAATGGACAGACCGAGCGTATTAATCAGAATTTAGAGACTTACCTCAGGTGTTTTGTCTCCGAAAACCATGATGATGGGGCATCTTACTTACCGTTGGCCGAGTTTGCTATAAATAATCATCGTCAAGAATTTACCGGCAGGTTACCGTTCTTTGGTGCATACGGTTTGCATCCACAGTTTGGTACTTTTAGTGGGGGAGGAGCTTAGAGAGTTCCTGAGGAGGAACGTTTTGCTTCTTTGCTCTCTTCTGTGTGGCGGGGGGTTCAGAGTAATTTGAAGATCATGGGAGACAGGTACAAACGTATGGCTGACAGGAAACACTCGCCAGGTCCAGAACTAAGTGTGAATGACTGTGTGGTTGTCTACCAGGAATATCAAGTTGAAAATTCCTTCCTGGAAGCTGGAACCTAGATTTATTGGCCCCTATAAAATCACCACCATCATTAACCCTGCATCGTTTCCACTTGAGTTACCTCAGGCTCTTAAAATCCACAATGTGTTCCACAGGTCTCTGCTCAAGAAATATGTAGAACCTCTTGAGCCCTCTCCCCTGCCGCCACCCCCAATCATGGTTGATGGTAATTTGGAGTTCCAAATTTCGAGGAATGTTGATTCCCGTCTCCAGCGTCGTTCACTACAATACTTGGTGCACTGGAAGAGTTATGGTCCAGAGGAAAGGATGTGGGTTTCAGCATCAGAAGTGAATGCCCCTAGGCTGGTTCGTTTGTTCCATGCCTCTCATCCTGGAAAACCTGGTCCTGAGTGTCAGGAGGCCACTCGTAGAAGGACAGTCGTCATGGATCCAACTGTAGAAGGTCATTGCGCTTGGCTCTGCAGGCACCTTCTTGATCTTTTCATCTCTGTAGTGTAGTGATATCCTTCTCCCTCTTGGTCCTAGCAGTGACCTCCACCTTCTGCTGCTTATTGACACACTCTTGCTGGATGTTTAAATACCTCAAGTCTCTCCAGAGATTCGCCGGTGATAGCTCTATTTTCCTTAATCCAGGTTCGAAATACTCGTAGTCGGCTAGTGTCTTCTTGGAGGATAGTTGGAGTGATCTCTCTGGTGTCTTCTCAAGCTACAGTGGGGAAAAAAGTATTTAGTCAGCCACTAATTGTGCAAGGCTTCCCACTTAAAAAGATGAGAGAGGCCTGTAATTGACATCATAGGTCGACCTCAACTATGAGCGACAAAATGAGAAAACAAATCCTGAAAATCACATTGTCTGATTTGGAAAGAATTTTTTTTTTTAAATTTTGGTGGAAAATAAGTATTTGGTCAATTACAAAAGTTCATCTCAATACTTTGTTCTATATCCTTTGTTGGCAATGACAGAGGTCAAACGTTTTCTGTAAGTCTTCACAAGGTTGGCACACACTGTTGCTGGTATGTTAGCCTAGGGGTCTCCACTCCACCTTTCCCTAGTGTTTGGGCTTCCTCACCCTCTTCCAGTTGTTGTGCACTTAGTCATTCCCTCACCTTGCGTGACAGCAGGTTTGTTGTGGTATCATGTTCTTTCCATTTGATGATAATGGATTTGATGGTGCTCCAGGAGATTATCAGAGATTGGGATATTTTTTTATAACCAAACCCTGACTTGTGCTTTTCAGCAACTTTGTCCCTGACTTGTTTGGAGATCTCCTTGGTCTTCATGGTGTTGTTTGGAGATCTCCTTGGTCTTCATGGTGTTGTTTGGAGATCTCCTTGGTCTTCATGGTGTGGTTTGGAGATCCCCTTGGTCTTCATGGTGTTGTTTGGAGATCCCCTTGGTCTTCATGGTGTTGTTTGGAGATCTCCTTGGTCTTTGTGGTGTTGTTTGGTTAGTGGTGCCTCTTTTTAATGGTGTTGCAGCCTCTGTGGCCTTTCAGAAGAGGTAAAGTGTATATACTGACAGACAGTTGACACTTAGATTGCTCACAGGTGGATGTTTTGTCACTAAGTATGGAACTTATGAAGGGCATTGCTTGCGCCAGAAATTTTTAGGGGCTTCATAGCAAAAGGGGTGAATACATATGTACATGCCAATTTTTAGTTATTTGATCCCATGAATTTAATGTATGCCTATATTTTTTTGTCACTTCACCAACTTAGAATTTTTAGTTCTGATGCATCACATACAAATCGGATTTCAAAAATATATACACACAGGTTGTAATATAACAAAATAGGTAAGAAGCCAAGGGGGTGAATACTTTCGCAAGCCACTGTATATCTCCCCCATCCTGGTATAAATCCCTTATCCTGGGCCCCATCCTGGTAAATTTATTCCCCGTCCTGGTATATGTCCCTTATCCTGGGCCCCATCCTGGTATATACACACGGGGTCAATATTGTTGGTACTCCTCGTTTAATGAAAGAAAAACCCACAATGGTCACAGAAATAACTTGAATCTGACAAAAGTAATAATAAATTAAAAATCTATGAAAATGAACAAATGAAAGTCAGACATTGCTTTTCTGCTTCCACAGAATTTTAAAAAAAAATTAAACTCGTGAAATCGGCCTGGACAGAAATGATGGTTCTTCTTAACTTTATATTCCGTTGAACAACCTTTTGAGGCAATCACTGCAATCAGGCGATTCCTGTAACTGTCAATGAGACTTCTGAACCTCTTGACAGGTATTTTGGCCCACTCCTCATGAGCAAACTGCTCCAGTTGTCTCGTGTTTGAAGGTTGCCTTTTCCAGACGACATGTTTCAGCTCTTTCCAAAGATGCTCAATAGGATTTAGGTCAGGGCTCATAGAAGCCACTTCAGAATTGTCCATTGTTTTCCTCTTAGCCATTCTTGGGTGTTTTTAGCTTTGTGTTTTGGGTCATTATCCTGTTGCAAGACCCATGACCTGCGACTGAGACCAAGCTTTCTGACACCGGGCAGCACATTTCTCTCTAGAATCCCTTGATAGTCTTGAGATTTCATTGTATCCTGCACAGATTCAAGACACCCTGTGCCAGATGCAGCAGAGCTGCCCCAGAACATAACAGAGCCTCCACCATGCTTCACAGTAGGGACACTGTTCTTTTCTTGATATGCTTAATTTTTCCGTCTGTGAACATACAGCTGATGTGCCTTGCCAAAAACTTCCATTTTTGTCTCACCTGTCCATAGGACATTCTCCCAGAAGCTTTGTGGCTTGTCAACATGTAGTTTAGGAAATTCCAGTCTGGCTTTTTTTATGATTTTTTTTTTTTTTTTTTAACAATGGTGTTCTCCTCGGTCATCTCCCATGAAGTCCCCTTTTGATCAAACAGCGACGGATGGTGCGATCTGACACTGATGTTCCTTGAGCTTGAAGTTCACCTTTAATCTCTTTAGAAGTTATCCTGGGCTCTTTTTTGTTACCATTCGTATTATCCGTCTCTTTGATTTGTCATCAATTTTCCTCCTGCAGCCACGTCCAGGAAGGTTGGCTACAGTCCCATGGATCTTAAATTTCTGAATAATATATGCAACTGTAGTCACAGGAACATCAAGCTGCTTGGAGATGGTCCGATAACCTTTACCTTTAACATGCTTGTCTATAATTTTCTTTCTAATCTCCTGAGACCACTCTTTCCTTTGCTTCCTCTGGTCCATGTTGAGTGTGGTACACACCATGTCACCAAACAGCACAGTGAGTATCTGTAGCCCTATATACAGGCCCACCGACTGATTACAAGATTGTAGACACCTGTGATGATAATTAGTGGACACAACTTGATTTAACATGTCCCTTTAGTCACATTATTTTCAGGGGTACCATCATTTCTGTCCAGGCCTATTTCATAATTTTAATTTTTTTTAAAAAATCGGTGGAAGCAGAAAAGCAATGTCTGACCTTCATTTGTTCATTTTCATAGATTTTTAATTTATTATTACTTTTGTCAGATTCAAGTTATTTCTGTGACCATTGTGGGTTTTTCTTTCATTAAACGAGGGGAACCAACTATTTTGACCACATGTGTATATATGCTCCATACTGGTATATATATCTCCCACCCTGGTATATGTCCTCCATTCTGCCGCTGTTCTTTAATGTATAAAAAAAATAAACCATTATACTCACCTTCCCTTCGCTCCCCTGCCGCACGGTGTCCTCTTCTGAAGACGGCAACTGACTTCAGCATGCAAGAGACAGGAGCGCATGATGTCTCTGCCATGTGCCCCAAGTCATGTGCACGCCGATGTCAGCTGCTGGCCTCTGATTGACCAGCGGCGTGCATCGCAGCGCACGCACCTGACAGGTCTCTGCTCCGCTATATACAGTACAGACCAAAAGTTTGTACACACCTTCTCATTTAAAGATTTTTCTGTGTTTTCATGACTATGAAAATTGTACATTCACACTGAAGGCATCAAAACTATGAATTACCACATGTGGAATTATATACTTAACAAAAAAGTGTGAAACAACTGAAAATATGTCTTATATTCTAGGCTCTTCAAAGTAGCCACCTTTTGCTTCGATGACTGCTTTGCACACTCTTGGCATTCTCTTGATGAGCTTCAAGAGGTAGTCACCAGAAATGGTTTTCACTTCACAGGTGTGCCCTGTCAGGTTTAATAAGTGGGATTTCTTGCCTTATAAATGGGGTTTGGGACCATCAGTTGTGTTGTGCAGAAGTCAGGTGGATACACAGCTGATAGTCCTACTGAATACACTTAGCTGCTTTTTTCTTGCCATAATACAAATTCTAAGTAAAGAAAAACGAGAGGCCATCATTACTAGAAATGAAGGTCAGTCAGTGCGAAAAATTGGGAAAACTTTGAAAGTGTCCCCAAGTGCAGTTGCAAAAACCATCAAGCGCTTCAAAGAAACTGGCTCACATGAGTACCGCCCCAGGAAAGGAAGACCAAGAGTCACCTCTGCTTCTGAGGATAAGTTTATCCGAGTCACCAGCCTCAGAAATCGCAGGTTAACAGCAGCTCAGATTAGAGACCAGGTTAATGCCACACAGAGTTCTAGCTGCAGACACATCTCTACAACAACGGTTAAGAGGAGACTTTGTGCAGCAGGCCTTCATGGTAAAATAGCTGCTAGGAAACCACTGCTAAGGACAGGCAACAAGCAGAAGAGACTTGTTTGGGCTAAAGAACACAAGGAATGGACATTAGACCAGTGGAAATCTGTGCTTTGGTCTGATGAGTCCAAATTTGAGATCTTTGGTTCCAACCACCGTGTCTTTGTGCAACGCAGAAAAGGTGAACGGATGGACTCTACATGCCTGGTTCCCACCGTGAAGCATGGAGGAGGAGGTGTGATGGTGTGGGGGGGCTTTGCTGGTGACACTGTTGGGGATTTATTCAAAATTGAAGGCATACTGAACCAGCATGGCTACCACAGCATCTTGCAGCAGCATGCTATTCCATTCGGTTTGCGTTTAGTTGGACCATCATTTATTTTTCAACAGGACAATGACCCCAAACACACCTCCAGGCTGTGTAAGGGCTATTTGACCAAGAAGGAGAGTGATGGGGTGCTACGCCAGATGACCTGGCCTCCACAGTCACCAGACCTGAACCCAATCGAGATGGTTTGGGGTGAGCTGGACCGCAGAGTGAAGGCAAAAGGGCCAACAAGTGCTAAGCATCTCTGGGAACTCCTTCAAGATTGTTGGAAGACCATTTCCGGTGACTACCTCTTGAAGCTCATCAAGAGAATGCCAAGAGTGTGCAAAGCAGTCATCAAAGCAAAAGGTGGCTACTTTGAAGAACCTAGAATATAAGACATATTTTCAGTGGTTTCACACTTTTTTGTTGAGTATATAATTCCACATGTGTTAATTCATAGTTTTGATGCCTTCAGTGTGAATGTACAATTTTCATAGTCATGAAAATACAGAAAAATCTTTAAATGAGAAAGTGTGTCCAAACTTTTGGTCTGTACTGTACTTCAGTTGAATGGGCGTCTGAGGACACACATCCAGTTAAACTTTGCGCTGGTGTCAGCAGCCCCCCACTGGCACGGGCCCGGTCGGGACCTCTGTGATCGTGGTCATTACGCCCCTGCGCGCACACATACAGGCAGGCGCGTGCACCCGCCTGTATGTGCGCGCGCCCGTCTGTATGTGTGTGCACCTGACTGTATGTGTGTGCACCTGACTGTATGTGTGTGCAGGGCATAATACATGCAGGGGCGTAATACATACATTCAGGAGTGCACACATACAGGCAGGCTGGGAGGAGGGCGGGTTGTGGAGACATATCCGTCACATCCCTGCATCTGTTTGGCTCCCCATCATCTCATGTCTTCCCGTTCTTTCTTCTTTGTAGGCGTCGTGCTATGAAGGGTCGTCTGTACTTCGCTGGAAAATCCCAGAAGGAAGGAAGAATCTTAATTAAAACCCACCCGTGTGCCCGGCTGTGTCCCTGTGACTGCTGCGGCTTCCCAAAGGTGAGAGATCGTTGCCTCCATAGGAAGATGGTGGGCAAAAATCCAAATCTAAAGAGGTCGGCTGCGGGAGCCTCATATGGACGTTCTGTGGGGGCAGAGACGGCCTTCACAGTCCGAGCAGTGACAGAATTCCTCCATCATTCCCCTCCATGCACCAGGACAGTGGATGTGGCTCTGAGCCTCCAGGACCTGACATTGGAGGAAGTTCCTCCATTGTTGTCACAGGTTCACAAATGATTGGAGAGTTGACTGATAAATGTTCCTTAGTGCGGTGAGGCCTCATCAGTCCATGGAGAAGAAGGCTGTGGATTTACATTTAGTAGCCATTAATGGGAACTCCCAATATCCATCCATAGTGGAGTTATCATATTCCTGATTGTCTGAGCCACGTCTGTTGTCCTGAGAGTGGAAGGAAATTATGGAAATTCCTCCGCCGTTCAAAAACACGTCGTCTCATCTGCTCCTCTCGGGTCCCGCTCCTCGCCCCATCCCTTTCTCTCCGGGGACCCACTTCTCGCCCTGTCCCCTTCTCTCCAGAGTCCCGCTTCTCGCCCCGTCCCCTCCTCTCCGGGGTCCCGCTCCACACTCATCCTTTTCTGTCTGGGGTCCCGCTCCTCACCCCGTCCCCTTCTCATCGGCGTCCCACTCCTCACACCATCCTCTCCTTTCCAGGGTCCCGCTCCTCGTCACCTCTCCGGTGTCCCGCTCCACAGTCATCCTTTTCTGTCCGGGGTCCCGCTCCTCGCCCCGTCCCCTTCTCACTGGGGTCCTGCTCCTCGCTGCGTCCCTTCCTCTCCGGGATCCCGTTCCTCACCCCGTCCTCTTCTCATCGGGGTCCTGCTCCTCGCCCTGTCCCCTCCTCTCCCAGGTCCCACTCCACACTGATCCTTTTCTGTCTGGGGTCCCGCTCCTCGCCCCGTCCCCTTCTCACCGGGGTCCCGCTCCTCGCTCCGTCCCCTTCTCACCGGGGTCCTGCTCCTCGCTCCGTCCCCTTCTCACCGGGGTCCCGCTCCTCGCTCCGTCCCCTCCTCTCCGGGGTCCCGCTCCTCGCTCCGTCCCCTCCTCTCCGGGGTCCCGCTCCTCGCTCCGTCCCCTCCTCTCCGGGGTCCCGCTCCTCGCTCCGTCCCCTCCTCTCCGGGGTCCCGCTCCTCGCTCCGTCCCCTCCTCTCCGGGGTCCCGCTCCTTGCTCCGTCCCCTCCTTTCCTGGTCCCTGCCCCTCGCCCTGTCCTCACCTTTCCGGGGTCCCGCCCCTCGCCCCCTACCCTCATCTCCGGGGTCCGGCTCCACACTCATCCTTTTCAGTCTGGGGTCCCGCTGCTCGCCCCGTCCCCTTCTCACCGGGGTCCTGCTCCTCGCCCCGTCCCCTCCTTTTCGGAGTCCCGCTCCACACTCATCCTTTTCTGTCTGAGATCCCTCCTCTCGCTCCGTCCCCTCCTCTCCGGGGTCCCGCTCCTCGCTCCGTCCCCTCCTCTCCGGGGTCCCGCTCCTCGCTCCGTCCCCTCCTATCCGGGGTCCCACTCCTTGCTCCGTCCCCTCCTTTCCTGGTCCCTGCCCCTCGCCCTGTCCTCACCTTTCCGGGGTCCCGCCCCTCGCCCCGTACCCTCGTCTCCGGGGTCCGGCTCCACACTCATCCTTTTCAGTCTGGGGTCCCATCCTCGCCCCGTCCCTTCCTCTCCGGGGTCCCTCTCCTCACCCCATCCCTTCCTCTCCAGGGTCCCTCTCCTCGCCCCGCCCCCTCGTCTCCGGGGTCCCGCTCCACACTCATCCTTTCCTGTCTGGGCTCCCGCTCCTCGCCCCGTCCCCCTCCTCTCTGGAGTCCAGCTCCTCGCCCTGTCCCCCTTCTCTTCGGGGTCCAGCTCCTCGCCCCGTCCCCTCCTCTCCGGGCACCCGCTCCTCGTCCTGTCTCCTCCTCTCCGGGGTCCCACTCCTTGCCCCGTGCCCTCCTCTCCGGGGGCTCTGCTCCTCGCCCCGTCCCCTCCTCTCCAGGTCCCCGCCCCTCGCCCTGTCCTCTCCTTTCCGGGGTCCCGCCCCGTCCCCTCATCTCTGGGGTTCCGCTCCACACTCATCCTTTTCTCTCTCTGGCGTCCCGCTCCTCGCCCCGTTCCCCCCTCTCCAGGATCCCGCTCCTCGCCCCGTCCCCTTCTCATCGGGGTCCTGCTCCTCGCCCCGTTCCCTCCTCTCCAGGGTCCCGCTCCACACTCATCCTTTTCTGTCTGGGGGTCCCTCTCCTCGCCCCATCCCCTCCTCTCCAGGATCCCGCTCCTCGCCCCGTCCCCTCCTTTTCGGAGTCCCGCTCCACACTCATCCTTTTCTGTCTGAGATCCCTCCTCTCGCTCCGTCCCCTCCTCTCCGGGGTCCCGCTCCTCGCTCCGTCCCCTCCTCTCCGGGGTCCCGCTCCTCGCTCCGTCCCCTCCACTCCAGGGTCCCTTCCTCGCCCCGTCTCTCCCTCTCCGGGGTCCCTCTCCTCACCCCGTCCTCTCCTCTCCAGGGTCCCACTCCACACTCATCCTTTTCTGTCTGGGGTCCCGCTCCTCGCCCCGTCCCTTCCTCTCCGGGGTCCCTCTCCTCGCCCCATCTCGTCCTCTCCAGGGTCCCTCTCCTCGCTCCTCCTCTCCGGGGTCCCACTCCACACTCATCCTTTTCTGTCTGGGCTCCCGCCCCTCGCCCGGTCCCTTCCTCTTCGGGATCCCTCTCCTCGCCCCGTCACCTCCTCTCCGGGATCCCGCTCCTCGCCCCGTCCCCTCCTCTCCGTGGTCCCGCTCCTCGCCCCTTCCCCTCCTCTCCAGGGTCCCGCTCCTCGCTCCGTCCCCTCCTCTCCGGGGTCCCGCCCCTCGCCCCGTCCCCTCCTCTCCGGGGCTCCTGCCCCTCGCCTTGTCGCCTTCTCATCGGCGTCCCGCTCCTTGCCCCGTCCCCTCCTCTCCGAGGTCCCTCTCCACACTCATCTTTTTCTGTCTGGGGTCCCACTCCTCACTTTGTCCCCTTCTCATCGGGGTCCTGCTCCTCTCCCCATCCCCTCCTCTCCCGTGTCCCGCTCCACACTCATCCTTTTCTGTCTGGGGTCCCGCTCTCGCCCCGTCCCTTCCTCTCCAGGGTCCCTCTCCTCGTCCCACCCCCTCCTCTCCGGGGTCCCACTCCACACTCATCCTTTTCTGTCTGGGATCCCACCCCTCGCCCCGTCCCTTCCTCTCTGGGATCCCTCTCCTCGCCCCCTCCTCTCCGGGATCCCTCTCCTCGCCCCGTCCCCTCCTCTCCGGGATCCCTGGTCCTCGCCCCGTCCCCTCCTCTCCGGGGTCCCTGGTCCTCGCCCCGTCCCCTCCTCTCCGGGGTCCCTGGTCCTCGCCCCGTCCCCTCCTCTCCGGGGTCCCTGGTCCTCGCCCCGTCCCCTCCTCTCCGGGGTCCCTGGTCCTCGCCCTGTCCCCTCCTCTCCGGGGTCCCTGGTCCTCGTCCCCTCCTCTCCGGGGTCCTTGGTCCTCGCCCCGTCCCCTTCTCACTGGGGTCCCACTCCTCGCATCGTCCCCTCCTCTCCGGGGTCCCCTCCTCTCCCCGTCCCCTCCTTTTCGGAGTCCCGCTCTACACTTTTCTGTCTGAGATCCCCACCACTCACCCCGTCCCTTCCTCTCTGGGATCCCGTCCCCTCCTCTCCAGGGTCCGGTCCTGCTCCGCACTCATCGTTTTCTGTCTGGGGTCCCGCTCCCCGCCTCGTCCCCTTTTCTCCGGGGTCCCTGGTCCTCGCCCCTTCCCCTCCTCTCCGGGGTCCCTGGTCCTCGCCCCTTCCCCTCCTCTCCGGGGTCCCTGGTCCTCACCCCGTCCCCTCCTCTCCGGGGTCCCTGGTCCTCGTCCCAGGTTCCCTGGTCCTCGCCCCGTCACCTCCTCTCCGGGGTCCCTGGTCCTCACCCTATCCCCTCCTCTCCGGGGTCCCGCTCCTTGCCCCGTCCCCTCGTCTCCGGGGTCCCGCTCCACCCTCATCGTTTTCTGTCTGGGGTCCCTCCCCTTGCCCCGTCCCCTCCTCTCTGGGGTCCCTCCCCTTGCCCCTTCCCCTCCTCTCTGGGGTCCCGCTCCACACTCATCCTTTTCTGTCTGGGCTCCCGCTCCTCGCCCCGTCTCCTCCTCTCTGGGGTCCCGCTCCTTGCCCCGTGCCCTCCTCTCCGGGGTCTCTGCTCCTCATCCCGTCCCCTCCTCTTCGGGGTCCCTGGTCCTCACCCCATCTCCTCCTCTCCGGGCTCCCGCCCCTCGCCCCGTCCTCTCCTCTCCGGGGTCCCGCCCCGTCCCCTCCTCGTCCCCTCCTCTCCGGGGTCCCGCCCCTCGCCCCGTCCCCTCCTCTCCGGGGTCCCGCCCCTCGCCCCGTCCCCTCCTCTCCGGGGTCCCGCCCCTCGCCCCGTCCCCTCCTCTCCGGGGTCCCGCCCCTCGCCCCGTCCCCTCCTCTCCGGGGTCCCGCCCCTCGCCCCATCTCCTTTCCGGGGTCCCGCCCTTCGCCCCGTCCTCTCCTCTCCGGGGTCCCGCCCCGTCCTCTCCTCTCCGGGGTCCCGCCCCTCGCCTTGTCCCCTCCTTTTTGGGGTTTCGCTCCTCGCCCTGTCCCCTCCTCTCCGGGGTCTTGTCTTGCCCCTCGCCCCGTCCCCTCCTCTCCGGGGTCCCGCCCCTCGTCCCCTCCTCTCCGGGGTCCCGCCCCTCGTCCCCTCCTCTCCGGGGTCCCGCCCCTCGCCCCATCTCCTTTCCGGGGTCCCGCCCTTCGCCCCGTCCTCTCCTCTCCGGGGTCCCGCCCCTCCTCTCCGGGGTCCCGCTCTACAATCATCCTTTTCTCTCCGGGGTCCCGCTCCTCGCCCTGTCCCCTCCTCTCCGGGGTCCCGCCCCTCGCCCCGTCCCCTCCTCTCCGGGGTCCCGCCCCGTCCCCTCCTCTCCGGGGTCCCGCCCCTCGCCCCGTCCCCTCCTCTCCGGGGTCCCGCCCCTCGTCCCCTCCTCTCCGGGGTCCCGCCCCTCGCCCCATCTCCTTTCCGGGGTCCCGCCCCTCGCCCCATCTCCTTTCCGGGGTCCCGCCCTTCGCCCCGTCCTCTCCTCTCCGGGGTCCCGCTCTACAATCATCCTTTTCTCTCCGGGGTCCCGCTCCTCGCCCTGTCCCCTCCTCTCCGGGCTCCCGCCCCTCGCCCCGTCCCCTCCTCTCCGGGGTCCCGCTCAACAATCATCCTTTTCTCTCCGGTGTCCCCCACGCTTAGGTAGACGCGGAGCAGTATTATGCAGAGTTGGAGGAGAAGCTGACCGATGAGTTCACTGCCGAGAGGAACCGCATTCCCCTGAAGAGGCTCGGCACTGCGTTTGTTACTTTCCAGGATGAGCGTATGACGGCAGTGTGAGTGTCTCGCCCGTCTTCAGGTGTAGTGATGGCTCTCAGTAGGGGGCGCTATGTACTTGTTCAGATTCTAATAGATGATTGGATGATTCTGGTCTGTTCGTTGCTGTTGTTTCCCCATGACGCCATATCTGAGTGAGATGAGCTTATAGTAAAGGAGCCACAAACCTGCCACCAATGTGCCGAGAGTGACTGGAATCTTTTTTTCATCAGAATCATCCAGGACTACAGTCGACCACGGTGTCGCCGAGCGCCTCAGCAGTCCTCCGTCACCCCAATACTCGATTCTCACCAATGGGGCGTGCGCTATGCACCTGCGCCCAATGACGTTATCTGGTAAGTGACTGTCTGCTGTCATGTCTCCGAACACTGCCGAGTGTCTGCTCATATTCCTGCCTCTGACAGGGAGAATCTGGCGGTGTCTGGACCCACGTGGTGGCTGCGACTTGTGGCCCTAAATCTGGCCCTGTTTATCCTGCTCTTCTTCCTGACCACTCCGGCCGTGGTGGTCAGCACCATGGACAGATTCAATGTCACCTACCCCGTGGAGAACCTACAGGTGAGCGGCCCCAGGTCTGTGCCCCCCAATGTCTGAGCAGTGTGACCCCCCCATCTGCTGTCTCTCTCCAGAACCCAGTTATCACCCAGTTTCTGCCCACCCTGCTGCTGTGGGTGTTCTCCGTGTGTCTGCCCTTCCTGGTGTATTACTCGGCCTTCCTGGAATGTCACTGGACCAGGTAAGAGCTCATCCCTCCGGTGTGCGGGGGAGATCAGCGCCCCCTGTCGTGTACGTCCCTCCTGTGTGTGGGGAGGATCAGCGCCCCCTGTCGTGTACGTCCCTCCGGTGTGCGGGGGAGATCAGCGCCCCCTGTCGTGTACGTCCCTCCGGTGTGCGGGGGGGATCAGCGCCCCCTGTCGTGTACGTCCCTCCTGTGTGTGGGGGGGGGATCAGCGCCTCCTGTCGTGTACGTCCCTCCTGTGTGTGTGGGGGGGGATCAGCGCCCCCTGTCGTGTACGTCCCTCCTGTGTGTGTGGGGGGGAATCAGCGCCCCTTATCGTGTACGTCCCTCCTGTGTGTGTGGGGGGGAATCAGCGCCCCCTGTCGTGTACGTCCCTCCTGTGTGTGTGGGGGGGAATCAGCGCCCCCTGTCGTGTACGTCCCTCCTGTGTGTGTGGGGGGGAATCAGCGCCCCCTGTCGTGTACGTCCCTCCTGTTTGTGTGGGGGGGAATCCGCGCCCCCTGTCGTGTACGTCCCTCCTGTGTGTGTGGGGGGGAATCAGCGCCCCTTGTCGTGTACGTCCCTCCTGTGTGTGTGGGGGGGAATCAGCGCCCCCTGTCGTGTACGTCCCTCCTGTGTGTGTGGGGGGGAATCAGCGCCCCCTGTCGTGTACGTCCCTCCTGTGTGTGTGGGGGGGAATCAGCGCCCCTTGTCGTGTACGTCCCTCCTGTGTGTGTGTGGGGGGGGATCAGCGCCCCCTGTCGTGTACGTCCCTCCTGTGTGTGTGGGGGGAAATCAGCGCCCCCTGTCGTGTACGTCCCTCCTGTGTGTAGGGGGAATCAGCGCCCCCTGTCGTGTACGTCCCTCCTGTGTGTGGGGGGAATCAGCGCCCCCTGTCGTGTACTTCCCTCCTGTGTGTGTGTGGGGGGAATCAGCGCCCTCTGTCGTGTACGTCCCTCCTGTTTGTGTGGGGGGAATCAGCGCCCCCTGTCGTGTACGTCCCTCCTGTGTGTGTGGGGGAGGGGGATCAGCGCCCCCTGTCGTGTACGTCCCTCCTGTGTGTGTGGGGGGGGGATCAGCGCCCCCTGTCGTGTACGTCCCTCCTGTGTGTGGGGGGGATCAGCGCCCCCTGTCGTGTACGTCCCTCCTGTGTGTGTGGGGGGAATCAGCGCCCCCTGTCTTGTACGTCCCTCCTGTGTGTGGGGGGAATCAGCGCCCCCTGTCGTGTACGTCCCTCCTGTGTGTGGCGGGGATCAGCGCCCCCTGTCGTGTACGTCCCTCCTGTGTGTGGGGGGGATCAGCGCCCCCTGTCGTGTACGTCCCTCCTGTGTGTGGCGGGGGGGATCAGCGCCCCCTGTCGTGTACGTCCCTCCTGTGTTTGGGGGGGGGGGAGGGGATCAGCGCCCCCTGTCGTGTACGTTCCTCCTGTGTGTGTGTGTGTGTGTGCGGGGGATCAGCGCCCCCTGTCGTGTACGTCCCTCCTGTGTGTGGGGGGAATCTGCGCCCTCTGTCGTGTACGTCCCTCCTGTGTGTGGGGGGAATCTGCGCCCTCTGTCGTGTACGTCCCTCCTGTGTGTGGGGGGAATCTGCGCCCTCTGTCGTGTACGTCCCTCCTGTGTGTGGGGGGAATCTGCGCCCTCTGTCGTGTACGTCCCTCCTGTGTGTGGGGGGAATCTGCGCCCTCTGTCGTGTACGTCCCTCCTGTGTGTGGGGGGAATCTGCGCCCTCTGTCGTGTACGTCCCTCCTGTGTGTGGGGGGAATCTGCGCCCTCTGTCGTGTACGTTCCTCCTGTGTGTGTGTGTGTGCGGGGGATCAGCGCCCCCTGTCGTGTACGTCCCTCCTGTGTGTGGGGGGAATCAGCGCCCCCCTGTCGTGTACGTCCCTCCTGTGTGTGGGGGGAATCTGCGCCCTCTGTCGTGTACGTCCCTCCTGTGTGTTGGGGGAATCAGCGCCCTCTGTCGTGTACGTCCCTCCTGTGTGTGGGGAGAATCAGCGCCCCCTGTCGTGTACGTCCCTCCTGTGTGTGGGGGGGATCAGCGCCCCCTGTCGTGTACGTCCCTCCTGTGTGTGGGGGGGATCAGCGCCCCGTGTCGTGTACGTCCCTCCTGTGTGTGGGGGGGATCAGCGCCCCCTGTCGTGTACGTCCCTCCTGTGTGTGGGGGTAATCAGCGCCCCCTGTCGTGTACGTCCCTCCTGTGTGTGGGGGGGATCAGCGCCCCCTGTCGTGTACGTCCCTCCTGTGTGTGGGGGGGATCAGCGCCCCCTGTCGTGTACGTCCCTCCTGTGTGTGGGGGTAATCAGCGCCCCCTGTCGTGTACGTCCCTCCTGTGTGTGAGGGGATCATCGCCCCCTGTCGTGTACGTCCCTCCTGTGTGTGGGGGGAATCAGCGCCCTCTGTCGTGTACCTCCCTCCTGTGTGTGGGGGGAATCAGCGCCCTCTGTCGTGTACGTCCCTCCTGTGTGTGGGGAGAATCAGCGCCCCCTGTCGTGTACCTCCCTCCTGTGTGTGGGGGGGGATCAGCGCCCCCTGTCGTGTACGTCCCTCCTGTGTGTGGGGGGAATCAGCTCCCTCTGTCGTGTACCTCCCTCCTGTGTGTGGGGGGAATCAGCGCCCTCTGTCGTGTTCGTCCCTCCTGTGTGTGGGGAGAATCAGCGCCCCCTGTCGTGTACGTCCCTCCTGTGTGTGTGGGGGGATCAGCGCCCCCTGTCGTGTACGTCCCTGCTGTGTGTGGGGGGGATCAGCGCCCCCTGTCGTGTACGTCCCTCCTGTGTGTGGGGGGGATCAGCGCCCCCTGTCGTGTACGTCCCTCCTGTGTGTGGGGGGGATCAGCGCCCCCTGTCGTGTACGTCCCTCCTGTGTGTGAGGGGGGGGGAATCAGCGCCCCCTGTCGTGTACGTCCCTCCTGTGTGTGTGGGGGGGGATCAGCGCCCCCTGTCGTGTACGTCCCTCCTGTGTGTGTGGGGGGGGGATCAGCGCCCCCTGTCGTGTACGTCCCTCCTGTGTGTGAGGGGGGGGGAATCAGCGCCCCCTGTCGTGTACGTCCCTCCTGTGTGTGTGGGGGGGGATCAGCGCCACCTGTCGTGTACGTCCCTCCTGTGTGTGTGGGGGGGGGGATCAGCGCCCCCTGTCGTGTACGTCCCTCCTGTTTGTGTGGGGGGAATCAGCGCCCCCTGTCGTGTACGTCCCTCCTGTGTGTGAGGGGATCATCGCCCCCTGTCGTGTACGTCCCTCCTGTGTGTGTGTGGGGGGGGGATCAGCGCGCCCTGTCGTGTACGTCCCTCCTGTTTGTGTGGGGGGAATCAGCGCCCCCTGTCGTGTACGTCCCTCCTGTGTGTGTGGGGGGGATCAGCGCCCCCTGTCGTGTACGTCCCTCCTGTGTGTGAGGGGATCATCGCCCCCTGTTGTGTACTTCCCTCCTGTGTGTGTGTGTTTGTGTGGGGGGGATCAGCGCCCCCTGTCGTGTACGTCCCTCCTGTGTGTGTGTGTGTGGGGGGGGGATCAGCGCCCCCCTGTAGTGTACGTCCCTCCTGTGTGTGGGGGGAATCAGCGCCCCCTGTCGTGTACGTCCCTCCTGTGTGTGTGGGGGGGAATCAGCGCCCCCTGTCGTGTACGTCCCTCCTGTGTGTGTGGGGGGGAATCAGCGCCCCTTGTCGTGTACGTCCCTCCTGTGTGTGTGTGGGGGGGGATCAGCGCCCCCTGTCGTGTACGTCCCTCCTGTGTGTGTGGGGGGGAATCAGCGCCCCCTGTCGTGTACGTCCCTCCTGTGTGTGTGGGGGGAAATCAGCGCCCCCTGTCGTGTACGTCCCTCCTGTGTGTAGGGGGAATCAGCGTCCCCTGTCGTGTACGTCCCTCCTGTGTGTGGGGGGAATCAGCGCCCCCTGTCGTGTACTTCCCTCCTGTGTGTATGGGGGGAATCAGCGCCCTCTGTCGTGTACGTCCCTCCTGTGTGTGTGGGGGGAATCAGCGCTCCCTGTCTTGTACGTCCCTCCTGTGTGTGGGGGGAATCAGCGCCCCCTGTCGTGTACGTCCCTCCTGTGTGTGGGGGGGAATCAGCGCCCCCTGTCGTGTACGTCCCTCCTGTGTGTGGGGGGAATCAGCGCCCCCTGTCGTGTACTTCCCTCCTGTGTGTATGGGGGGAATCAGCGCCCTCTGTCGTGTACGTCCCTCCTGTGTGTTTGGGGGGGGATCAGCGCCCCCTGTCGTGTACGTCCCTCCTGTTTGTGTGGGGGGAATCAGCGCCCCCTGTCGTGTACGTCCCTCCTGTGTGTGTGGGGGAGGGGGATCAGCGCCCCCTGTCGTGTACGTCCCTCCTGTGTGTGTGGGGGGGGGATCAGCGCCCCCTGTCGTGTACGTCCCTCCTGTGTGTGGGGGGGATCAGCGCCCCCTGTCGTGTACGTCCCTCCTGTGTGTGTGGGGGGAATCAGCGCTCCCTGTCTTGTACGTCCCTCCTGTGTGCGGGGGGAATCAGCGCCCCCTGTCGTGTACGTCCCTCCTGTGTGTGGGGGGGATCAGCGCCCCCTGTCGTGTACGTCCCTCCTGTGTGTGGGGGGGATCAGCGCCCCCTGTCGTGTACGTCCCTCCTGTGTGTGGCGGGGGGGATCAGCGCCCCCTGTCGTGTACGTCCCTCCTGTGTTTGGGGGGGGGGGAGGGGATCAGCGCCCCCTGTCGTGTACGTTCCTCCTGTGTGTGTGTGTGTGTGTGTGTGCGGGGGATCAGCGCCCCCTGTCGTGTACGTCCCTCCTGTGTGTGGGGGGAATCTGCGCCCTCTGTCGTGTACGTCCCTCCTGTGTGTGGGGGGAATCTGCGCCCTCTGTCGTGTACGTCCCTCCTGTGTGTGGGGGGAATCTGCGCCCTCTGTCGTGTACGTCCCTCCTGTGTGTGGGGGGAATCTGCGCCCTCTGTCGTGTACGTCCCTCCTGTGTGTGGGGGGAATCTGCGCCCTCTGTCGTGTACGTCCCTCCTGTGTGTGGGGGGAATCTGCGCCCTCTGTCGTGTACGTCCCTCCTGTGTGTGGGGGGAATCTGCGCCCTCTGTCGTGTACGTTCCTCCTGTGTGTGTGTGTGTGCGGGGGATCAGCGCCCCCTGTCGTGTACGTCCCTCCTGTGTGTGGGGGGAATCAGCGCCCCCCTGTCGTGTACGTCCCTCCTGTGTGTGGGGGGAATCTGCGCCCTCTGTCGTGTACGTCCCTCCTGTGTGTTGGGGGAATCTGCGCCCTCTGTCGTGTACGTCCCTCCTGTGTGTGGGGAGAATCAGCGCCCCCTGTCGTGTACGTCCCTCCTGTGTGTGGGGGGGATCAGCGCCCCCTGTCGTGTACGTCCCTCCTGTGTGTGGGGGGGATCAGCGCCCCGTGTCGTGTACGTCCCTCCTGTGTGTGGGGGGGATCAGCGCCCCCTGTCGTGTACGTCCCTCCTGTGTGTGGGGGTAATCAGCGCCCCCTGTCGTGTACGTCCCTCCTGTGTGTGGGGGGAATCTGCGCCCTCTGTCGTGTACGTCCCTCCTGTGTGTGGGGGGAATCTGCGCCCTCTGTCGTGTACGTCCCTCCTGTGTGTGGGGGGAATCTGCGCCCTCTGTCGTGTACGTTCCTCCTGTGTGTGTGTGTGTGCGGGGGATCAGCGCCCCCTGTCGTGTACGTCCCTCCTGTGTGTGGGGGGAATCAGCGCCCCCCTGTCGTGTACGTCCCTCCTGTGTGTGGGGGGAATCTGCGCCCTCTGTCGTGTACGTCCCTCCTGTGTATGGGGGGAATCTGCGCCCTCTGTCGTGTACGTCCCTCCTGTGTGTGGGGAGAATCAGCGCCCCCTGTCGTGTACGTCCCTCCTGTGTGTGGGGGGGATCAGCGCCCCCTGTCGTGTACGTCCCTCCTGTGTGTGGGGGGGATCAGCGCCCCGTGTCGTGTACGTCCCTCCTGTGTGTGGGGGGGATCAGCGCCCCCTGTCGTGTACGTCCCTCCTGTGTGTGGGGGTAATCAGCGCCCCCTGTCGTGTACGTCCCTCCTGTGTGTGGGGGGGATCAGCGCCCCCTGTCGTGTTCGTCCCTCCTGTGTGTGGGGGGGATCAGCGCCCCCTGTCGTGTACGTCCCTCCTGTGTGTGGGGGTAATCAGCGCCCCCTGTCGTGTACGTCCCTCCTGTGTGTGAGGGGATCATCGCCCCCTGTCGTGTACGTCCCTCCTGTGTGTGGGGGGAATCAGCGCCCCCTGTCGTGTACGTCCCTCCTGTGTGTGGGGGGAATCAGCGCCCTCTGTCGTGTACCTCCCTCCTGTGTGTGGGGGGGATCAGCGCCCCCTGTCGTGTTCGTCCCTCCTGTGTGTGGGGGGGATCAGCGCCCCCTGTCGTGTACGTCCCTCCTGTGTGTGGCGGGGATCAGCGCCCCCTGTCGTGTACGTCCCTCCTGTGTGTGAGGGGATCATCGCCCCCTGTCGTGTACGTCCCTCCTGTGTGTGGGGGGAATCAGCGCCCCCTGTCGTGTACGTCCCTCCTGTGTGTGGGGGGAATCAGCGCCCTCTGTCGTGTACCTCCCTCCTGTGTGTGGGGGGAATCAGCGCCCTCTGTCGTGTACGTCCCTCCTGTGTGTGGGGAGAATCAGCGCCCCCTGTCGTGTACGTCCCTCCTGTGTGTGTGGGGGGATCAGCGCCCTCTGTCGTGTTCGTCCCTCCTGTGTGTGGGGAGAATCAGCGCCCCCTGTCGTGTACGTCCCTCCTGTGTGTGTGGGGGGATCAGCGCCCCCTGTCGTGTACGTCCCTGCTGTGTGTGGGGGGGATCAGCGCCCCCTGTCGTGTACGTCCCTCCTGTGTGTGGGGGGGATCAGCGCCCCCTGTCGTGTACGTCCCTCCTGTGTGTGGGGGGAATCAGCGCCCCCTGTCGTGTACGTCCCTCCTGTGTGTGGGGGGGATCAGCGCCCCCTGTCGTGTACGTCCCTCCTGTGTGTGAGGGGGGGGGAATCAGCGCCCCCTGTCGTGTACGTCCCTCCTGTGTGTGTGGGGGGGATCAGCGCCCCCTGTCGTGTACGTCCCTCCTGTGTGTGAGGGGATCATCGCCCCCTGTTGTGTACTTCCCTCCTGTGTGTGTGTGTGGGGGGGAATCAGCGCCCCCTGTCGTGTACGTCCCTCCTGTGTGTGTGTGTGTGGGGGGGGGATCAGCGCCCCCCTGTCGTGTACGTCCCTCCTGTGTGTGGGGGGAATCAGCGCCCCCTGTCGTGTACGTCCCTCCTGTGTGTGGGGGGAATCAGCGCCCCCTGTCGTGTACGTCCCTCCTGTGTGTGTGTGGGGGGGGAGGGGGGGATCAGCGCCCCCTGTCGTGTACGTCCCTCCTGTGTGTGGGGGGAATCAGCACCCCCTGTCGTGTACGTCCCTCCTGTGTGTGGGGGGAATCAGCGCCCCCTGTCGTGTACGTCCCTCCTGTGTGTGTGTGTGGGGGGAGGGGGGGATCAGCGCCCCCTGTCGTGTACGTCCCTCCTGTGTGTGGGGGGAATCAGCACCCCCTGTCGTGTACGTCCCTCCTGTGTGTGGGGGGATCAGCGCCCCCCTGTCGTGTACGTCCCTCCTGTGTGTGGGGGGAGGGGGGGATCAGTGCCCCCTGTCGTGTACGTCCCTCCTGTGTGTGTGGGGGGTGGACCAGCGCCCCCTGTCGTGTACGTCCCTCCTGTTTGTGGGGGGTGGGGGATCAGCACCCCCTGTCGTGTACGTCCCTCCTGTTTGTGTGGGGGGAATCAGCGCCCCCTGTCGTGTACGTCCCTCCTGTGTGTGGGGGGAATCAGCGCCCCCTGTCGTGTACGTCCCTCCTGTGTGTGGGGGGGATCAGTGCCCCCTGTCGTGTACGTCCCTCCTGTGTGTGTGTGTGGGGGGGGGGGGTCAGCGCCCCCTGTCGTGTACGTCCCTCCTGTGTGTGGCGGGGGGGATCAGCGCCCCCTGTCGTGTACGTCCCTCCTGTGTGTGGGGGGAATCAGCGCCCCCTGTCGTGTACGTCCCTCCTGTTTGTGTGGGGGGAATCGGCGCCCCCTGTCGTGTACGTCCCTCCTGTGTGTGTGGGGGGGGGATCAGCGCCCCCTATCGTGTACGTCCCTCCTGTGTGTGGCGGGGGGGGATCAGCGCCCCCTGTCGTGTACGTCCCCACTGTTTGTGTGTGTGTGTGTGGGGGGGGGGGGATCAGCGCCCCCTGTCGTGTACGTCCCTCCTGTGTGTGTGGGGAGGAATCAGCGCCCCCTGTCGTGTACGTCCCTCTTGTGTGTGGCGGGGGGGATCAGCGCCCCCTGTCGTGTACTTCCCTCCTGTGTTTGGGGGGGGGGATCAGCGCCCCCTGTCGTGTACGTCCCTCCTGTGTGTGGGGGGGGGGTCAGCGCCCCCTGTCTTGTATTTCCCTCCTGTTTGTGTGTGTGGGGATCAGCGCCCCCTCTCGTGTATTTCCCTCCTGTGTGTGTGTGTGGGGATCAGCGCCCCCTCTCGTGTATTTCCCTCCTGTTTGTGTGGGGGGAATCAGCGCCCCCTGTCGTGTACGTCCCCCCTGTTTGTGTGTGGCGGGGGGGATCAGCGCCCCCTGTCGTGTACGTCCCTCCTGTGTGTGGGGGATCAGCGTCCCCTGTCGTGTACGTCCCTCCTGTGTGTGGGGGGAGGGTCAGCGCCCCCTGTCGTGTACGTCCCTCCTGTGTGTGTGTGGGGGGGGATCAGCGCCCCCCTGTCGTGTACGTCCCTCCTGTGTGTGTGTGGGGGGGGGGGGGATCAGCGCCCCCTGTCGTGTACGTCCCTCCTGTGTGTGTGGGGATCAGCGCCCCCTGTCGTGTACGTCCCTCCTGTGTGTGTGTGGGGATCAGCGCCCCCTGTCGTGTACGTCCCTCCTGTGTGTGTGTGGGGGGGGGATCAGCGCCCCCTGTCATGTACGTCCCTCCTGTGTGTGGGGGGGGGATCAGCTCCCCATGTCGTGTACGTCCCTCATGTGTGTGTGTGTGTGGGGGGGGGGGGATCAGCGCCCCCTGTCGTGTACGTCCCTCCTGTGTGTGTGGGGGGGGATCAGCGCCCCCTGTCGTGTACGTCCCTCATGTGTGTGTGTGTGGGGGGGGGGATCAGCACCCCCTGTCGTGTTCGTCCCTCCTGTGTGTGTGTGTGGGGGGATCAGCGCCCCCTGTCGTGTACGTCCCTCCTGTGTGTGTGGGGGGGGATCAGCGCCCCGTCGTGTACGTCCCTCGTGTGTGTGTGTGTGTGTGGGGGGGGATCAGCGCCCCCTGTCGTGTTCGTCCCTCCTGTGTGTGTGTGGGGGGGTCAGCGCCCCCTGTCTTGTACGTCCCTCCTGTGTGTGGGGGGGGATCAGCTCCCCATGTCGTGTACGTCCCTCCTGTGTGTGTGGGGGGGGATCAGCGCCCCCTGTCGTGTTCATCCCTCCTGTGTGTGTGTGGGGGGGTCAGCGCCCCCTGTCTTGTACGTCCCTCCTGTGTGTGTGTGGGGGGGGATCAGCGCCCCCTGTCGTGTACGTCCCTCCTGTGTGTGGGGGGGGATCAGCTCCCCATGTCGTGTACGTCCCTCCTGTGTGTGTGGGGGGGGATCAGCGCCCCCTGTCGTGTACGTCCCTCCTGTGTGTGGGGGGGGATCAGCTCCCCATGTCGTGTACGTCCCTCCTGTGTGTGTGGGGGGGGATCAGCTCCCCATGTCGTGTACGTCCCTCCTGTGTGTGTGGGGGGGGGATCAGCACCCCCTGCCGTGTACGTCCCTCCTGTGTGTGTGGGGGGGGGTCAGCGCCCCCTGTCGTGTTCGTCCCTCCTGTGTGTGGGGGGGGGGAGGGGATCAGCGCCACCTGTCGTGTACGTCCCTCCTGTGTGTGTGTGTGTGTGGGGGGATCAGCGCCCCCTGTCGTGTACGTCCCTCCTGTGTGTGGCGGGGGGGATCAGCGCCCCATGTCGTGTACGTCCCTCTGTATGTGGCGGGGGGGATCAGCGCCCCATGTCGTGTACGTCCCTCCTTTGTGTGGCGGGGGGGATCAGCGCCCCCTGTCGTGTTCGTCCCTCCTGTGTGTGGGGGGGGGGGGGAGGGGATCAGCGCCACCTGTCGTGTACGTCCCTCCTGTGTGTGTGGGGGGGATCAGCGCCCCCTGTCGTGTACGTCCCTCCTGTGTGTGGCGGGGGGGATCAGCGCCCCCTGTCGTGTATGTCCCTCCTGTGTGTGGCGGGGGGGGATCAGCGCCCCCTGTCGTGTACGTCCCTCCTGTGTGTGGGGGGGGAGGGGATCAGCGCCCCCTGTCGTGTACGTCCCTCCTGTGTGTGTGTGTGTGGGGGGATCAGCGCCCCCTGTCGTGTACGTCCCTCCTGTGTGTGTGGGGGGGGATCAGCGCCCCCTGTCGTGTACGTCCCTCCTGTGTGTGGCGGGGGGGATGAGCGCCCCCTGTCGTGTTCGTCCCTCCTGTGTGTGTGTGGGGGGGTCAGCGCCCCCTGTCTTGTACGTCCCTCCTGTGTGTGTGTGTGGGGGGGGATCAGCGCCCCCTGTCGTGTACGTCCCTCCTGTGTGTGTGTGTGGAGGGGATCAGCGCCCCCTGTCGTGTACGTCCCTCGTGTGTGTGTGTGTGGGGGGGGGGGGATCAGCGCCCCCTGTCGTGTACGTCCCTCCTGTATGTGGCGGGGGGGATCAGCGCCCCATGTCGTGTACGTCCCTCCTGTATGTGGCGGGGGGGATGAGCGCCCCCTGTCGTGTACGTCCCTCCTGTGTGTGGCGGGGGGGATGAGCGCCCCCTGTCATGTACGTCCCTCCTGTGTGTGTGTGGGGGGGTCAGCGCCCCCTGTCTTGTACGTCCCTCCTGTGTGTGTGTGTGGGGGGGGATCAGCGCCCCCTGTCATGTACGTCCCTCCTGTGTGTGTGTGGGGGGGTCAGCGCCCCCTGTCTTGTACGTCCCTCCTGTGTGTGTGTGTGGGGGGGGATCAGCGCCCCCTGTCTTGTACGTCCCTCATGTGTGTGTGTGTGGGGGGGGATCAGCGCCCCCTGTCTTGTACGTCCCTCATGTGTGTGTGTGTGGGGGGGGATCAGCGCCCCCTGTCTTGTACGTCCCTCCTGTGTGTGTGTGTGTGGGGGGGGGATCAGCGCCCCCTGTCTTGTACGTCCCTCCTGTGTGTGGCGGGGGGGATCAGCTCCCCATGTCGTGTACGTCCCTCCTGTGTGTGTGTGTGGAGGGGATCAGCGCCCCCTGTCGTGTACGTCCCTCGTGTGTGTGTGTGGGGGGGGGGGGGGATCAGCGCCCCCTGTCGTGTACGTCCCTCCTGTGTGTGTGTGTGGAGGGGATCAGCGCCCCCTGTCGTGTACGTCCCTCGTGTGTGTGTGTGTGGGGGGGGGGGGATCAGCGCCCCCGTCGTGTACGTCCCTCGTGTGTGTGTGTGTGTGTGTGGGGGGGGGGGATCAGCACCCCCTGTCGTGTACGTCCCTCCTGTATGTGGCGGGGGGGATCAGCGCCCCATGTCGTGTACGTCCCTCCTGTATGTGGCGGGGGGGATGAGCGCCCCCTGTCATGTACGTCCCTCCTGTGTGTGTGTGGGGGGGTCAGCGCCCCCTGTCGTGTACGTCCCTAATGCGTGTGGGGGGGGGGGATCAGCGCCCCCTGTCGTGTACGTCCCTCCTGTGTGTGTGTGGGGGGGGGGGATCAGCGCCCCCTGTCGTGTACGTCCCTCCTGTGTGTGGGGGGGGGGGATCAGCGCCCCCTGTCGTGTACGTCCCTCCTGTGTGTGGCGGGGGGGATCAGCGCCCCCTGTCGTGTACGTCCCTCCTGTGTGTGTGGGGGGGAATCAGTGCCCCCTGTCATGTACGTCCCTCCTGTGTGTGGCGGGGGGGATCAGCACCCCCTGTCGTGTACGTCCCCTCCTGTGTGTGGCGGGGGGGATCAGCGCCCCCTGTCGTGTACGTCCCTCCTGTGTGTGGCGGAGGGGATCAGCGCCCCCTGTCGTGTACGTCCCTCCTGTGTGTAGGGGGGATCAGCGCCCCCTGTCATGTACGTCCCTCCTGTGTGTGTGTGGGGGAATCAGCGCCCCCTGTCGTGTACGTCCCTCCTGTGTGTGGCGGGGGGGATCAGCGCCCCCTGTCGTGTACGTCCCTCCTGTGTGTGGGGGGGGATCAGCGCCCCCTGTCGTGTACGTCCCTCCTGTGTGTGTGGGGGGGGATCAGCGCCCCCTGTCGTGTACGTCCCTCGTGTGTGTGTGTGTGGGGGGGGGGGATCAGCACCCCCTGCCGTGTACGTCCCTCCTGTGTGTGTGGGGGGGGGTCAGCGCCCCCTGTCGTGTACGTCCCTCTGTATGTGGCGGGGGGGATCAGCGCCCCATGTCGTGTACGTCCCTCCTGTGTGTGGCGGGGGGGATCAGCGCCCCCTGTCGTGTTCGTCCCTCCTGTGTGTGTGTGGGGGGGGGGGGGGGATCAGCGCCACCTGTCGTGTACGTCCCTCCTGTGTGTGGCGGGGGGGATCAGCTCCCCATGTCGTGTACGTCCCTCCTGTGTGTGTGGGGGGGGATCAGCGCCCCCTGTCGTGTACGTCCCTCATGTGTGTGTGTGTGTGGGGGGGGGGATCAGCGCCCCCTGTCGTGTACGTCCCTCCTGTGTGTGTGGGGGGGGATCAGCGCCCCCTGTCGTGTACGTCCCTCCTGTGTGTGTGGGGGGGGATCAGCGCCCCCTGTCGTGTACGTCCCTCATGTGTGTGTGTGTGGGGGGGGGGGGGGGATCAGCGCCCCCTGTCGTGTACGTCCCTCCTGTATGTGGCGGGGGGGATCAGCGCCCCATGTCGTGTACGTCCCTCCTGTATGTGGCGGGGGGGATGAGCGCCCCCTGTCGTGTACGTCCCTCCTGTGTGTGGCGGGGGGGATGAGCGCCCCCTGTCATGTACGTCCCTCCTGTGTGTGTGTGGGGGGGTCAGCGCCCCCTGTCGTGTACGTCCCTCCTGTGTGTGGGGGGGGGGGGATCAGCGCCCCCTGTCGTGTACGTCCCTCCTGTGTGTGGCGGGGGGGATCAGCGCCCCCTGTCGTGTACGTCCCTCCTGTGTGTTGGGGGAATCTGCGCCCTCTGTCGTGTACGTCCCTCCTGTGTGTGGGGAGAATCAGCGCCCCCTGTCGTGTACGTCCCTCCTGTGTGTGGGGGGGATCAGCGCCCCCTGTCGTGTACGTCCCTCCTGTGTGTGGGGGGGATCAGCGCCCCGTGTCGTGTACGTCCCTCCTGTGTGTGGGGGGGATCAGCGCCCCCTGTCGTGTACGTCCCTCCTGTGTGTGGGGGTAATCAGCGCCCCCTGTCGTGTACGTCCCTCCTGTGTGTGGGGGGAATCTGCGCCCTCTGTCGTGTACGTCCCTCCTGTGTGTGGGGGGAATCTGCGCCCTCTGTCGTGTACGTCCCTCCTGTGTGTGGGGGGAATCTGCGCCCTCTGTCGTGTACGTTCCTCCTGTGTGTGTGTGTGTGCGGGGGATCAGCGCCCCCTGTCGTGTACGTCCCTCCTGTGTGTGGGGGGAATCAGCGCCCCCCTGTCGTGTACGTCCCTCCTGTGTGTGGGGGAATCTGCGCCCTCTGTCGTGTACGTCCCTCCTGTGTGTGGGGGGAATCTGCGCCCTCTGTCGTGTACGTCCCTCCTGTGTGTGGGGAGAATCAGCGCCCCCTGTCGTGTACGTCCCTCCTGTGTGTGGGGGGGATCAGCGCCCCCTGTCGTGTACGTCCCTCCTGTGTGTGGGGGGGATCAGCGCCCCGTGTCGTGTACGTCCCTCCTGTGTGTGGGGGGGATCAGCGCCCCCTGTCGTGTACGTCCCTCCTGTGTGTGGGGGTAATCAGCGCCCCCTGTCGTGTACGTCCCTCCTGTGTGTGGGGGGGATCAGCGCCCCCTGTCGTGTTCGTCCCTCCTGTGTGTGGGGGGGATCAGCGCCCCCTGTCGTGTACGTCCCTCCTGTGTGTGGGGGTAATCAGCGCCCCCTGTCGTGTACGTCCCTCCTGTGTGTGAGGGGATCATCGCCCCCTGTCGTGTACGTCCCTCCTGTGTGTGGGGGAATCAGCGCCCCCTGTCGTGTACGTCCCTCCTGTGTGTGGGGGGAATCAGCGCCCTCTGTCGTGTACCTGCCTCCTGTGTGTGGGGGGATCAGCGCCCCCTGTCGTGTTCGTCCCTCCTGTGTGTGGGGGGGATCAGCGCCCCCTGTCGTGTACGTCCCTCCTGTGTGTGGCGGGGATCAGCGCCCCCTGTCGTGTACGTCCCTCCTGTGTGTGAGGGGATCATTGCCCCCTGTCGTGTACGTCCCTCCTGTGTGTGGGGGGAATCAGCGCCCTCTGTCGTGTACCTCCCTCCTGTGTGTGGGGGGAATCAGCGCCCTCTGTCGTGTACGTCCCTCCTGTGTGTGGGGGGAATCTGCGCCCCCTGTCGTGTACGTCCCTCCTGTGTGTGTGGGGGGATCAGCGCCCTCTGTCGTGTTCGTCCCTCCTGTGTGTGGGGAGAATCAGCGCCCCCTGTCGTGTACGTCCCTCCTGTGTGTGTGGGGGGATCAGCGCCCCCTGTCGTGTACGTCCCTGCTGTGTGTGGGGGGGATCAGCGCCCCCTGTCGTGTACGTCCCTCCTGTGTGTGGGGGGGATCAGCGCCCCCTGTCGTGTACGTCCCTCCTGTGTGTGGGGGGAATCAGCGCCCCCTGTCGTGTACGTCCCTCCTGTGTGTGGGGGGGATCAGCGCCCCCTGTCGTGTACGTCCCTCCTGTGTGTGAGGGGGGGGGAATCAGCGCCCCCTGTCGTGTACGTCCCTCCTGTGTGTGTGGGGGGATCAGCGCCCCCTGTCGTGTACGTCCCTCCTGTGTGTGAGGGGATCATCGCCCCCTGTTGTGTACTTCCCTCCTGTGTGTGTGTGTGGGGGGATCAGCGCCCCCTGTCGTGTACGTCCCTCCTGTGTGTGTGTGTGTGGGGGGGGGATCAGCGCCCCCCTGTCGTGTACGTCCCTCCTGTGTGTGGGGGGAATCAGCGCCCCCTGTCGTGTACGTCCCTCCTGTGTGTGGGGGGAATCAGCGCCCCCTGTCGTGTACGTCCCTCCTGTGTGTGTGTGTGGGGGGAGGGGGGGATCAGCGCCCCCTGTCGTGTACGTCCCTCCTGTGTGTGGGGGGAATCAGCACCCCCTGTCGTGTACGTCCCTCCTGTGTGTGGGGGGAATCAGCGCCCCCTGTCGTGTACGTCCCTCCTGTGTGTGTGTGTGGGGGGAGGGGGGATCAGCGCCCCCTGTCGTGTACGTCCCTCCTGTGTGTGGGGGGAATCAGCACCCCCTGTCGTGTACGTCCCTCCTGTGTGTGGGGGGATCAGCGCCCCCCTGTCGTGTACGTCCCTCCTGTGTGTGGGGGGAGGGGGGGATCAGTGCCCCCTGTCGTGTACGTCCCTCCTGTGTGTGTGGGGGGTGGACCAGCGCCCCCTGTCGTGTACGTCCCCCCTGTCTGTGGGGGGTGGGGGATCAGCACCCCCTGTCGTGTACGTCCCTCCTGTTTGTGTGGGGGGAATCAGCGCCCCCTGTCGTGTACGTCCCTCCTGTGTGTGGGGGAATCAGCGCCCCCTGTCGTGTACGTCCCTCCTGTGTGTGGGGGGGATCAGTGCCCCCTGTCGTGTACGTCCCTCCTGTGTGTGTGTAGGGGGGGGGGGGGGTCAGCGCCCCCTGTCGTGTACGTCCCTCCTGTGTGTGGCGGGG